>NW_024412376.1:156114487-156403433 GCF_014898765.1 Herpailurus yagouaroundi
CCCCCCCCCCCCCCCCCCCCCCCCCCGCCACTGTTAACCAGGAACCCTTGGTTCAGGAAGGTAAGTTGCCCGAGGTCCATTGGCTACGCACAGGAAAACGACTAGTGCTGGCTCCTTTATAGTGTGGTAAGAATGGCTTTTCCCTGGATAGAATGTCTTTTTTTTTTTTTAATTTTAAATTTATTTATTTATTTTGAGAGAGAGAGAGAGAGAGAGGCAGAGAATCCCAAGCAGGACAGCACAGAGCCCAAGGCAGGGCTGGAACTCATGAACTGTGAGATCATGACCTGAGCTAAAATCAAGAGTCGGATGCTTAACCGACTGAGCCACTCAGGTGCCCCTGGATGGAATGCCTTTTACCATATATATTCCAAATGTCGTGTCTATTATCACTGCTAGTAACTGAGGTGCGTGCCCCAACCGACAGCCTAGCAATAAGACCTTGTGCCTTGGTTGGCTTTTGAGGTCATTTACCGTAACCCTTATTTGGAAGTCCCAAAACATTGGTCTTGACTCACTCGTCAATCTCAAGGCGCTTTTTGGCTAATCTCCAAGTTAGTCTGATGTGAGGGGATTATCGCCTGCGTGAAGTCAGAGTGGTCAGCCACACCTCGTCCCCTTCAAACTTCTGACTTAGTGAGCTTCTCTCTGGAATCCTGGCTTCTAAGCAGCTTGGCAACTTTACTCACACAGCCTCCTACTGGTCAATTTGCTAAAAACTTGGCTATGCTCTCTGCTCTGGAAGGAGAAATGGGAATTTTTTGGTTCTTCCATTTCTCCAAAGACGGAGGCGCTAGGTTTCTGGTCAAGAGGCGGGGGTGCTAACCTGTAGGTTCAACTGTAGAATGTTAACCAGTCTGTCTTTCTTTATATCCCCTTGGCCCCTTACCGTTCTTCCCGCGACCAGGCAGAGCGCCTTCGGCCTTTGCAAGGCTGGTGTCATTTTAGGTGACTGACAACGTGAAGTTGAATGATGGAGGGACTGATTTGTCATCGTTGTCCACAGCGCATGAGGTGGCCCTGAGCTCTTACCACTAGGCACTGTAAGATCTCTGCCAGAGGTTTCTTATTTGATTTCTCGGAAGCCTTTGTGGCTGCATTTCAGCCAGCCTGGACCCCTAGCGTCATTAGTATGCAAATATCTTCCCCCAAATTGCCTAAGGGATGCCAGGAAGGATAGTCAGCAGCAAAATGGAAGGAAGAGGTGTGCAAAGAGGAAGTTTATTGCCAGGAGAACGTCATGAAGTTGGGGGAAAGGGTACAGCATCTGAAAACACCTGAGTCACAGGTCTGCTCAGGCAGAATTTCCTCTCGGCAATGCCAGATGCCTTCGTCTTCAACTTAGGGTGAAAAACCACTTTTCAAGTAGAATTTGTTGAGGAAAATCATGGACTGGTAGTTCATCAATTGTAACATGTACCACTCTGGTGGGGGATATTGAGAATGTGGGAGGCTGTATTGGGGGGAGGCAGGGGATATAACAGATATCTGTGCAGTCTGTCATAATTTTGCTGTGAACCAAAACTGCTCTGCAAAAGGAAATCAATTTTAATAAATGGACTGGAGCTAGGCAGACTTTTAAGTGAACTTTAGATTTACCGCTTTGTAGCTGTCTGATCTTTATTCAGCTTAACTTTTCTGAAATTCAGATTCTGTGTTTATAACTATTTTAAGGGTCAATTGAAACAATAATGGATAATAATAGCTTTCATTTCTTGAAAAGCTACTATGTGCTGGACAGTTACTTTTTCAGTCCTCAGAGTCCACCGAGATTATTATTCCCACTTTACACATGAGCAAATAGACGCAAAGAAGGCAGGTGACTTGACTAAGGTCCTCCAGCTGATAAGAGGCAGAATTTACATGTATGAAGTTCAATGTGACATCGAGGTTAAAGATGTCTGTTTTCTATAAGGCTGCCTGCTCTGCTCCTCAGTAGCAATCAGGACAGTTGTGAATACAAGATCGTTCAAGTCATGTACAGCACTTAGAAAATACCGGGTTATGGATCCTACTATTAACCCAGACCCCTCCCCCTCCATCCTACCTCCCCACCACCATAATCTTTCCATAATCTGCTTCCTTCGCATACACTCCACGCAAGACTGGCCTATACTTGACGTTTAGCAAGTTTTTTTGTTAAAGCTTCTCTCCTTTTATTCCCTTTCCTACATAAACACCTGTCCTCTCATAATTAAGGACTAATTCAAAAGCGTTATATATGTCTGTTTAGCAGCAGTTGACAATGATAATTTAAAAATATATAAAAAATTATGCCATTTTAGAAATATCAGCCAAGAGACAAAGTAGGGTCACAGCAATCAAGATCTCTTGAGAACTTTGGAGAGTGAGTTTCTTGAGTTGGGTTTGTGACGGTACAATAAAGAATTTCATTCATTCATTCATTCATTCATTCTATCCGCCAACCCCCAATATATGTATTTTGTACCTTTTCTGTGTCTGGGATAATTATATATTTCATCTTTAGTTTTGAAAAGTTCTTCTAAGATTCTTCACCAAAACCAATAGATTTTTTTGGTGTGTATGGTTACCTGATCTAACCTGCCCCTGCCGCACCTGTCCTGACACTTCCTGAGACCCAGACTCATCTTATGTTCCCTTGCAGTTGGTTGAATCATCACTTCTTGCTGATGCTCGGCTTATGCTCGGCTATTGCCGACACTCACTTGTCTAGGCAACGTGGCCCCTGTGCGGCTGCTTCTAAGCATTTGCTACCCCTCACTTCACCCGAGTCCTTCCCTTTTTCCCAGTGACTTCGGACCAGCCTTGGTTCTCCCTGGGCTTTTCCCTTCCACGGCTCCATTTCCTGGCAGAAATGCCAGAAACCCAGAGTTAGATTACGGAGCAATGGAGGTGCAGGATCTGATCTAGTCACTGGGCCTTTGAATAATCACCAGGGCAAAAGAGAATGGATACATTTCTGTTCCGAGTTGCAGACAGGAGCCACTGCCAGGTAAATGGGCTACAAATAGTTGAAATTCTAGGGAAACCTGTTTGATTTATCAACAGGCTGCTTTATAAAGTACATTTGGGGTGCAGTTCTTTAGAACATGCAATGTTTCACCCCTTAAAAATGATACTAAAGACGGTAAGGCAGGGGCGCCTGGGCGGCTCAGTTGGTTAAGTGTCCGACTTTGGCTCGGGTCGTGATCTCTTCGTTCGTAAGTTCGAGTCCCACGTTGGGCTCTGAGCTGACAGCTCGGAGCCTGGAGCCTGCTTCGCATTCTGCGTCCCCCTTTCTCTCTGCCCCTGCCTGCTCGCACACTTCTCTCCCTCTCTCTCTCGAAAATAAATAAACTTTAAAAAAATTAAAGAAAAAAAAAGAGATGGTAAGGTAGAGTCAGGAAAGGAGCATTTTACTGATCTTCACCGTGTCCTGGGCATTCTGCGGGGCACGTTAGACTCACAAATGTATTTAATCCTCACACCCATCCCACGAGATGATTATTGCTTTGTTGTCTTTGACCCACGTGCTCTGCCAGAGAATTGTTACTGTGCTCTTGCTATGTTATCCTCAACGTGCAAGTTAGGAGGCAGGCTCAGGAAGGTGAGATACATTGTGAACGCTCAAGGTGAGATACATTGTGAACGCTCACTTAGCTGGGAAGAGGGATGTAGCCTGGGAATGAGGGTTGCTGCATCACTGACAGTATCACCTGCCAAACTGCCCCGAGCTAAGCCGGATGCTGAGCATCCTCCGGGGCGTGAGTCCTGGCAACCGGGGCAGGACCGCGAGGCAAGGAGCTGGACGGAGAAACCAATCTGAGACAAAAATCCTTCCTTTGCACTCTCCCTCCCTTCTTTCTAAATCCTAACCCCTGCCTCGGCGAAGTCTGCCAGAGAAAGGAGGCAGGCAGAGGCTGGGGCTCGGATGTCGGAGGGTCTGAGTCGGAATCCCAGCTGCACTCCTTATCGGCTGAGTGTACCTGGCAATTTCCATTTACCACCCATGCTTCGGTTCCTGCAGTTGTACAGTAGGGATGATACATGATGTGAGCAGCTTCATTCATTCCCTGAACGGCTGCTATTGAGTAATACCATGGGCTCGACGCCATTCAGGGGCCTGGGAGATAGAGCAGTGAGCACAGCACAGCCCCTCCTCAGAAGAAAATGATATGAACTGGAGAGGAAGGAGAAGAAGAAAAAAAGAAACAGGGAGGTATTAAGGAGTGAGAGGGAAAATACACATGAAGCACTTAGAATAATGCTTGGCATGTGGTAAGCACTCAATAAATGTTAACTATTATTCTTTTCCCATCTGTGTAGCAATTTGAAAGAAAATAAACCAGTGTGCCCAGGCTCTCAGATAGGGTTTCTTTCCCCAGATGCCTCTTCCACTTCTAAGCCCACTGATTTTTCTAGAAACCTGAGAGCTTCCACGGCACCCAGGCTTCGTGCTGTGGTCTCGGGCCTGGAGGGAGGCTGTCTGTTCGTTGCTCACTTGGCTGTCTCCTGCTAGTAGGTGTGAGCCCTTTGAGGGGAGGGACCGGTCTCTCAATCAGCTGTGTACTCTGAGGGCCTGCACGTAGTAAGTGCTCAATAAATATTTGTTTTGGGGGGGAAAGAAGGGGGCGGGGCGGTAGTTTGTATGTGGAGCCAGGCATTGCCCGGGTGCTTTTATATTCACTGTGTTTTACTAAGAAAAGCCTTGGCTTTCGGTATGGTGATTGGGAGGAAGCCAGAAAAAAAAAGAGACCCCAAGATTCATCTGCCTGAGCGGTTGCTTTTCTGGAACAAGGGACAGACAGCATCAACCTTCAGTGGCCCTTTAATTACTCTTGCCAGGACTGAAGGCTCATTCCTGACGCCCGCCAGTGTCAACGGCTTCATGTTGTCATAAGCAGAGCAACTTAACGGGAAGGAGAGAGGCTTGCAGTGTTTCTGCACCGGCCAAGCAGCAGGGGCTGCGAGCCCCTCCCTCCCTTCCCTCATCTGACAGACAGCTGCAGAGCATTTCCTCCTAAAGTCTGCCAGTAACCAGTCATTCTCTGGAAAAGGATTGTGCTTCAGATTTTTTTGGGGGGGTGGGGTGGGGTGGGTGTGACTGGGCGGCTCAGTCGGTTAAGCGTCCAACCTCGACTCAGGTCGTGATCTCACGGTTCGTGGGTTTGAGCCCCACGTCGGGCTCTCTGCTGACAGCTCGGAGCCCGGAGCCTGCTTCGGGTTCTGTGTCTCCCTCTCTCTCTCTCTCTCTCTGCCCCTCCCCCACTTGTGCTCTCTTTGTCTCTCTCAAAAATGAATTAAAAAAAAAGTATTTACGGCACATGGTGTAAGACATAGAGCACGAGGCCAGGTATGATTTCCCCTTTTGAATACGACACTCTGCCTAATTCACAGTTATAGGAGCCCCCTGCCCCATCACGATTAACAACGATTTTAACTGCCTTCAACTGGGCCAATGTTCAAGTGTTTTCTGGATGAGCAAGAGAAAGGCTCAACCCAAGACAAACAGTTCACATGGATAGTTTGCATTCTGCTGGACTGCTCTATTTTTAATAATCATGTTCATAACAAGGCAACGAGACTGCCCGTAGTCTTAAAACAACTCTCAAGAACCATCCACATGCATGTGATGGGTGTTTCTGCCGCTGCGTGTCCCTCTGTATCATCTGGATAGACCCATGTGGCAAACACGTATCTCATGGGCATATTTGCACAGGGCAGGGCCACCAGTCGCACCAACCCCTTTTTGAGTTAATTATCTCTAAAAATGTACTCCCCTTAAGCTACTTGTGATATGGTGGTTTCCGTTTGTAAAATCAAATTCTTAGAAGAGCAAAGAGAGACAGGGAGAGACAAAAAGAAGTTGAATGCGTTTTACGTGGAATGTAAACCCTTTTGTTAAAAAATGTCACATTGTGTTCCAAAGTACATTTATGAAATCTCCCCAAACACGTCCTCAAGAATTAATTCTCATCCAGTTTGCATTAACTCATTTATCGAATTGGAATTTGGTCCCCATTTGAGGCAATTAATTTGAAGAGTGACCACACGCTCGCCCACCCGCCTTCTAGAACACCCACACACATATGCTAAGTAACAAGCGAATGGTGACTGGGTTTTTCTTTCTTTTTCCTTTTCCTCTTTTGAGATATTTTCCGTTCTTGCCTGTTAAATAAATGATCCGTCTCTTTGCAGGATAGCGACAACCTCTGGTGGGATGCATTTGCCACTGAGTTTTTTGAAGATGACGCCACCTTAACCCTTTCATTTTGTTTGGAAGATGGACCAAAGCGATACAGTAAGAAAGCAGTTTATTTTTCTAATATTCCTTTTTTTTTTTTTTTTTGCGCCTGTAAGAAAACCACAGGGGTCGTCAAAGAGTAGCACAAGGCTGACAGGCTGACAGTATCCTCTCCGCTCCTGACGAGGCTCTTGCTTCCGATCAAGGCATTGTCGCCGGGTGGCAGGCAGAGTCGGCTGTGAGAGCTTTCCTTCGAGGCTTACAATGTTTGGGCACCTGCCTGTTTAGTGAGCGAGACAAATACGAACCAAATCACCCAATGATAAGTGGGAGCTGGATTGAGGAGTTTCCATCCATTTCTTTCCTGTGACCCTCCTTTATCCTTGACAGCTGGCACTTGAGACCCAGTGTTCTGCTTCTGAAGGTTCCTTTAAAAAAAGAAATCTTCAGTCACTGTATCAGCCACATCCTTCTAATTTCTTCTTATCAATTATCTCCGGTATTTATTTGACAAGTGCTATCTTTTCTTAGGGGCAGGGGAGGCCACAGCGGCTTTGAGCATACAGTTTGGGATTAGTGTTGACAGAATTATAGTTCCTTGTCTTTCCAGAGAGTGATAACTCTGTAAAGATCCTCAAATTACTGCCTGTGGCACCTTGGGTAACAGCTGATGTGTCCTGATTAGGTTCAGCTAACTTGTCAGAGATCAGATTTGCTAGTTGTGCTATAAGACCAAGAGGCAAAGATACATCAGCACAGAAGCAATTAACGTCTGGTTAGATCAGAAAGAGATGTGTTTTCAGAAATCAGCGTTGCACGTATGAAAGGCTCTGTCAGAGGATAAGACATCCCGAATGTCACAAAGACGGAGACGATGGAACCAACCACCGTATGTCTGAACAAGTCAATCCAGAGCACTGGGCAATTGTTAGATAATAAGGCTCATGATAAACATGATGAAAAGGTCTGATTGTTGCTATATGTATTTTGAGGCTGCTAGAGCGTTTTTGTTTTTTTTTTTTTAACTTTAGAGGAGTTTGGACAACTTAATGGTATTTGGACTTATTCTGTGACGGGCTGATTAATTACGCTAACATATGCATGGTGATTTTGCCCAATGGCAAACTGGTGACGGCAGGACAACTTGAGCTCGCTGCCCAATTGGAACTCATTGCCATGAGCATCTCTTTAGACTTCTTTGCTGTGGGCTTTTAAGGGCATGGGCATTTCCAGTAAGTGTTTTGGGTGAGGGGGGCTGTGGGTCTGCCAGACAGCGGGCTGTTTCAGAGTCATTCAACTTACTGACTCCTGTCATAAGCACTGGTGAGCCCACCTCGTGGGGTCCTGAAGAGTTAACTCGCTTTCCTGTGTGTGGGTGCCCCCAGGCAGCCTCACGCCCTGGAGAGTAAAAGAGTCCGGTGCAGAGAAGCTGCTGTTTCCGAAGTCCCGGGAGATAAATGAACTCAGCAATCCAACAATTACTCTCTCCCCAAAAGCCTGCCTGATCAATGGTGAATAATTTCGAGCCGTGCAGTCGTCCATCCTCTGAGCCTTCTTATTTTCTTTTGAGGCGTAAGCTCAGATAACTTCAAGTTATCATTGTTTTATGTTCCTGTGCTTTTTCCTTTTTTTTTTCCTTTATTTTTTTTTTATTTCTATTTTTTGTGAGTCCATCAGAGTCTGCTCAGGGAACTAGAATTACAGTTTTGAAGCCTGTACTAATACAGCAGGGGCTCGATCTTCCCTTTGCCCACCATCCCACCCCAAACGCCATTGGAGGGTAAGGCACGATCAGTATCCGTTTAAGATCTTACTGATACCCGTGCACAGGAGTGAACGCCTGACTCTAAGCCATTGTTGTCCAGGTTCCTTTGTTTCCGTGAGCCAAAATATTTCCCGAGCAGAGAAGGGAAACAAAGATGATTGACAGTTTGGAGCGGAGTCTCATCAGCTGCTTTGCTGACAGCCTGGTGATGTGCACATGCTGCTGATGTGCGGGCAAGTGACAGCTGATTGACAGCCCAGGACGGGGAGACAGGGAAGATGAAGGATGCTTAGAACGCCTGACGCACACTGTTTATGCAGGGCTCTGAGCTCTGGCGACGCCACATTAACCCGTGTGTGCACCAGGCGGTCCGTGCCAGGTTGGAAAAACACCTGCCGGCCCTGGACTGGAGGTTACAGCTCTTCCTTGAAGCCTCCCAGGGAGCTGACAGCCTTGCGTTTTTGGGAAAGAAAACAAGACTTGACTATTACGTTTCTATATGTAAAGAATCGCCCCAAATTACATTTATCCTGGGTACCAAGAAATATGCCAGATGGGGTTTATTTAGCCCTTACTGGAAAGAAAAATTCCTTCTCTCTTCGCATCTCTATGCATTTAGAGGGTCCCTCTGGCTCTAAGGTATCTTATCTCCAAGATAGAGTAAATCCTATGTGTCTGCTTATTTGTTTGGTGTCTGTCACCATCCTATTAGAATGTCATCTCCCTGAGAACATGAGCTTCATATTGTTTATTGCTGAATTCTCAGATTAATACTGGGACTTGTACATAATAGGTGCTCAGTAAGTATTTGTTGAACGAATAATTGAACGAGTAATGGACATCTGGGGGGAAGTTCATAACACCAAACAGAATGTTGGCCAAACAATTCTTTGACCGAGATCACTGTTCTTTGTAAAATGGGAAGAACATGATCCACAGCACTCCGTTGGTGTTTTCACATAGGCCATAGGATATGGTCTGATCTACTTGAAGTGAGAGGGGGGAACCAGTGAGATAATAATTCAGGAAATCATTATGCTTTCCGAGATCTATTACTCTTTCTCTCAGAAAGCTCCTCTGTGTTCATCATGTTCCTTCAACCACTCTAGTCCTCAGCGCTTTCCTCTCCTGAGGGGGGTGGGACTCCCTCCCCTCACCCACCCCCCCACCCCGCCAGGGTGGGATATGGCTGGGGCAGGTGGAGACTGCTGATGTTTTCCTGGAAGACTGGGGCTGGGGGCTGAGGTTGGTGTGGACGGTGCCAGGTGGACAAGATTACCAGACCGTGAAATTGAGCTGTGCGTCCCTGCCCCTGCCTTGTGGAAGGTTCAGGGAGGTGTTTCTTCAGCAGCTGGAGAAGTGGGCAGTTCCGAGAGGGAGTTTTCTCCCTGGATGACACGGAATCTCAGGTGGGCAAGAGAGCAGGGACAAGCAATTCCTTCTCTGTCAGCAGATCGGTAGTTAAAGACTGTTAGAGCTGCAAAGCGTCTTTTCCAAAAATGGAAACTTGGTCCGGAGAGCCCCAGCTGGTGAGTCACTGGGCCTCAGGCCTTTTGACTCCAAAGTCAAAGCCAGGGCACCTTTCCTTCCCTCTCCATTTCCTATCTCCGCACTGTCCCATAGCTAAAGGGAAAGGAATGGATTTGTCAATTCACACGTTCCCAGGAACATAAATCACAAATAATTACTGTGGCTTAGTTGACAGAGGAGGCAAGGGAAGCGGAGGACTGGGGCTCTCAAAGCCCCCTGCACACTTACTTTCTAATTCTACATCCCGCGGGGTGTGTGGTCTCCCTTCCCTAAGTACAGAAGTGATCCCCCTCAGGTTGATCACTCCCGGGGAGCCTCCAGAAAGCACTTTGAGTCCTCCGGCCCTTTTTGAGCACGTCGTGGAGTTGTGTCCCGCACCATTCTCTCCCTCTGTGACCGTCACAAACACCCTTTGGGTAACGGTATGGTAAGCCCCTCCAGAGACCTAGGCTGTGCCCAGGTCCACGCTGGCCATGGTCTTCATCTGTTCCCACTTCACTCAGGAGATCTCTCTTTGCTGGGAGAGATGTAGGGAAAAAGTGCTCCTGGCTCTCATGACATTGGAGAGCCTGGGAGTTAGCACCGTGTAGCAGAAAGGGCAGGAGGGTCCCATGTGAACATTTTTGGTTGTCATATCATGCTTTGATGGGTGGACAGAAGCTCCATTTCCTCATCTGTAAGGTGTAATACTACCATCACTGGCTTGGGGTGAAAATTAAGTGAGATAATACAGTCCAAGAGCCTCAGACCATTTGAAACACTGACTGTTATTCTTCTTCTTAAGTTTATTTATTTATTTGGAGAGAGAGAGATAGAGAGAGCGCACATGTGGGAGGGGCAGAGAGAGAGAGAGAGAGAGAGAGAGAATGAGAACCGCAGCCAGGGTCCACACTGTCAATGCAGAGCCCGATATGGGGCTTGAACTCACGAATCATGAGATCATGACATGAGCCGAAATCAAGAGTTGGAAGCTTAACTGACTGAGCCATCCTGGCGCCCCTAGCACTATTATTATCTATAACAATGCACGGCCTTGGCATTACTGTAGCTTCTGTGCCTTGAAGAGGCGTGCCATTGGGCAGGTGTTTTTCAAGTGGGCTCAATGTGCAGAGACTCACAGGTCAGCTGGGAGGTACACGACCTCACTGATGGGCAGTTTCTACTGAAATGCCGCATTGAAGAGACTATATCCTCCCCAGCTTTCAACTACACACATTCACTGTTATTTCTGGCATGGAGATTATGTTCAGGAAGGGAGAAATAGGGCAAGGGTGATTGAGAATGTGTGGGGCTTTGTACCTCTGGGGGCTGAAGACTCCAGACGCTAAACCGGGTGTAGGTTGGTATTGCCTTGGACATTAGGGAAAAAAGTGACGTAACTACTAAGTGACCATCGTGTTTCAAGGCACTTCTCATCGGCCCGCTTTGCGAGGAACAGGGTTCAGGCAGGGGCTTTGGGTCTGATACCTGAGCTCAAATGTGGCTTTGCCTTCTGCTACTTGTGTGGTTTGGTGTACATCACTTTCTAAGCATCAGTGGCCTCATGTGAACGGTGAGGGCTTGACGCAGTGATGTGTATTTCCAGCTCCTTGAAAATGTTTCTTAAGTAGCTGTCTTTTGATTGACTTCTAATGTGTGCCTTGCTGAGTCTAGGTTGAGATCCGAGGCAATTCAGGTACAATTGTCATTAATCCCTTAACTACTATTTGCAATTTGGGGCTGGGGGGCCCAGTCATTTTCTATCATCTACTTGTTATTTCATCCTGACTTCCGTATTCTGTCTGGACTAAGGATTTCTGGCACGACTACACGTTTACACAGTCACGTTAGCCAAACACTGTTGTTTTCCTCTCTGTGGCTGCTGGGGGCACATCTCACTCAACAACAACAAAAGAAAATTGTTCTAAGACATATCATCCTCCATATCATTATTTTCTTGTTTTCCTCAGCCATCAAGTCCCAATGATATTGTGAAGACCGGCCAGTCGGCCTCTCTGTGGAGCCATTTCTACACTTGCTGTTTCTCCTTAACATTTTCTTTCTCACATCCCTTTTTTTTTTTTTTTTTTTTTTTTTTTTTTTGCCATTTCTCGAAAGCTCTGGTACCATTGCAATATGGACTAAGTTCTTCAACGTTGTCTTGTAATATGTGTTTTTATGTCCTGTGTATTCGGATGTGTTCCCCCTAAGGTAGGGAAATTCTCTGAGGCTCAAGTAGCTTCACTATCTCTGCTTACTATCTTTCTCCTGCTTTTTATTGGTTCACCTCATCCAGCTGTGTTTTTATTGTGCTTGCTGTATAGGAATTCTGAAAGCATTTCCCCTCTCTCCCCAACTTTCTCTTTCCCCAATATCATATTGAATGACTAAAAATATATTTCTGAGAAAATCATTCCTCGAATACATGCATAGGCATTTTGACACGGCATTTAATAACTACTGGGGCACAGACGTGGCCATTTTGAAAAGTTACCTGCAAAGAGCATGCACTACAGCACATGGGGAGAAGGGATTTTACAAGGCGAGAATCTGTGCCTGTGTATTTTCTATGAATAACACCTCTATAGAGTTCACCTGGGATCTAGAAGGCACAGGTTTGTGTAGCTGGGACTTAAAAACCCTGTGCTTTCTCAAGAGATGTTTGTCAGCTAGTCCCTGGGATCTTCCTCAGTCAAGTAATTTTGTTTCTCTGAAAACTCCTCTTTAAAAAAAAAAAAAGTTTATTTATTTATTTTTGACAAATGGAGAGAGTACGAGTGGGGAAGGGGCAGAGAGAGAGAGAGGGAGAGAGAGAATCCAAAGCAGGCTTCGTGTTGTCAGCGCAGAGCCTGACATGGCACTTGAACTCATGAACTGTGAGATCATGACCTGAACTCACATCAGACGTTTAACTGATTGAGCCATCCGGGCACCCCTGAAAACTCCTTATTTAAAAAAAAAATTATGGTGGTAGAGATCAAAATCATGGACTTTGGATCCATGCAGATTCATTTTGAGTCTTTGTTCCCCTATAGCTGTGTGATATAGGCATGTGACAGGATGTTCGGCATGTTGCATAAACTATCTTCACCTCTGTTTTTTCACATGCAGCATTAAGATAATAATAATGCCAACATCAGAGAATACTTGTGAAGATTAAGTAAGATTAAATAACATGTAACTTTAGCTTAGTGCTGCCCACGGAGAGCATACGATAAATATTTATTGTATGAATAAATAAATGGAATGAAAATAGAGGATAATTCTCATTACTCATTCAGTCATTTGGCACATAGCAGGGAAAACTTGGGATTTGGGCAGATCAGACCCGTCTTCTTTCTATATGGAAACCTTAAGAATTTTAAAGATCAATTGGGAGAAAAACTGAATGGAAGATGATGACTTAAATAAACAAGACCTAAATTATTACAAGTGTGACCTGTCCAGTGAAGGGTGAGATTTCCATCCTCTGTTCTGCTCAGGGAGCAAGGAAGTGTTGAGCGCTTGGGCGCCTGGGTGGCTCAGTTAGTTGAGCGTCTGATTCTTGATTTTGGCTCAGGTCATGATCTCGTGGTTGTGAGATAGAGCCCCGCGTTGGGCTCCACAGAGCATGGAACCCCGCTTGGGATTCTCTCTCTGTCTCTCTGACTCTCTGCCCCTCTTCCGCTTGTGCTGTCTTGCAAAATACATAAATAAACTTAAAAAAAAAATTAAAAAAAACCCTGTATCTTACGGAAAAGAATGCACCCACTCAGAGTAAGCCTTGATGGTAAGTTACTGGATGGCTCTGGCATTTTTGTTTCATACGAATGTGGATGTCTTTGTCTCAGAAGACTCTGAAAAAATGCTTTCCTTTGCATGGAGCTGCACTAAATGGTTTCTGGATGACTCTAGCCTCTGAAGTTATGATTTTAGCATGTAGCCCTTTTAAATAGCAGTCTTCATTAAGCTGGCAAGATTTGGAGTAAATTAAGTTAGGATGAAAGCAGCCTTTCATTTGAAATACATTTGCTCCTGCACTCATTCCTTGATTCATTCATTCAGAACTCAACAAGTGTTTGCTATTTGCCAGACATTGTCATAAAGAGGCAGTCAATTTTTGAAAGGAGGACCGTTCATCACAAATTTTTCCATTACTTTTGATTTCATTCTATTTAAAACTCTTACCTTAAGTTAATACAATCAGCTAAGTAGCTCAAAAAGAAAATATTCTTGGGACATTAATACAAAATCTATGACTAGCTATAAAAAAGACTTAAGAGAAAGCTCACAACTGATAGATGAACAGACTTCTGAAAGGGAGAAAAAGAGACTAAATACCTTCCCGTTTGTGGTTCCAAATTGATGATATCAACAGTTGCAAATAGGAGGTAACAATAGATTGAGCAGACATTACATTCTCTCTCTTCACCAATAAATAAGTACCATACTAACGGTCACGTGAGCTAATGGACCGAAAAGTGTTTTGAATAAATTTCAAGTGCTATACAAGTTAAAGGTATAATATCATTGCATTTATAATTGATCTTTAGGATTTGGTGACTTTTAATTTTCCCTTTATATGTCAAACTGTTAAGAAACCTGGGATGATTGTTGGATCTTTCTTCATAGGGTTAAAATTCACTGTCAAATACACAGACTTGAGGATGTTAGGCCTCTGACTGCCCTTAAGAACTTAGTTGGGAGGTCTGAATGAGGTACTAACTAGGAAATGGACATTATATGTTGTTTTTGAGACTCTGTGTGACTAAGATATCTATGGGATCCTGGCACGTGCATTTCCTGATTCTTGGATACATTCCTATTCCCATGTCCTTCCTATGGCTCTCAGACCAAGATGGCAATACGATCTAGAGGGATAAATGTGGCCATGTTTTTCGTTATCACAATGGCAGGAGGTGCTAGTGTTATTTATTGTCTGGGGGCTAAAGAAAATAAATATGCCACATAACAAAAAATTATCGAGAAACATCTCACCAAATCCTCTTTACCTCCAATTTACTCATCATCTTAAAGACAGTGTTGCTAGATAAAATGTAAGTACACAGACGTAATGCTTGGGACATATTTATGCTACATAATTATTTGTTGTTTATCCAAAATTCAAAATTAACTAGGTATCCTGTGTTTTTCTTTTTTAAATCTGGGAGCCATACTTGATCCTTCAAGTATCCCAGTTTATTCTTAGATATGAAATCTTGATAATTCCAGAGCAGCTCCAAAGCAATGTGAGCATGACTCAGCATATGAAAAAAGAAAAAAAAAAAACTCTAAGAGATTTACCTGTTCCTGTTATTCACAGTGGTCTTGCCTCTGTTTATTTTCAGCAAATGTACTCACTCACCAGCCCCACCTAAAGAATAAAACACCTCAGTAGAGAGTGGGAGTGCAGGGTGAAGCCTGCCTAAATTTAAATCCAAAGTCCACCTTGCAGGCATTCCACAGTTGACTTTGCCAGCATTTGTGCAGATGCTGGGCATACATACATGAGTGTGAGAATCGCCTGTGTTAAAGGAGCTTATAGTTTAACGAGGGAGTCAGACACATAAACAATGAACTCTAATGCAATACCATCAACACTGGAGGAGTAGGCGGAGCAAAAGTACCATGGGGCATTGAGAAGTGAGTGATCAAATATGCTTTTAGTGAAAAAAGACTCAGGCTGGCAAAGACTTTTTTCTAAACTCCTAAAACCCTTTGTTTCTTACAGCCGTGACAGAAACCATCATGCCACAATACCTTGCAAATATGAGGGTTTCAGAATGGATTGAGTGAATAATGTAGCTCTGGTCAATAGTACAAATATTACTCAAGGGGTCTGATTATTTAGACCACAGACACATTATTGCACATATGATTTCCCCCTGGTTTAATACGTTTCTATCATCACAATCTCAAGTTGTAGCAACTCATTTTGTGTCATGGAGTGACAAAAATTTCAAAGAGCAATTTGGAAATTTAGCCACAAGCAGAATAAGGACTTGAGATTCACATCTACCCAACCTACAACACCAGGTTGATTTTTTTTTTTTCCTTTAATGCTTTGGGCTATGGGTTGGTAATTTCACTACTTGGTTCGTCTGCTAATCTATTAAGTCTGATGGTACCACCAAATTTCATAGAATAAGTAATCCTTAGCAATGGTTAACTAGGTACATGAGTCTCATTGAGTGAATCTTAATGGACAGAATTTCAGTTGAAACACTTATTTATCCATTGAACATTTCTCGAGGACTTTCCATGTGTCATCTTCCTGTGCTCTGGCAGTAAGAAGACAAATGAGCAACATCGCTTGCCTTGGAGGAGCTAAAGGTTTAGTGAACTATTGTTTGTAGGACTTGACTGTTAGCAGGTTTTAGCCACATCTTTTTAAATACATGCCTTCCGCTTTTGATTGTGAACTTGTTCTTAATAAGGGTCACCACTCTATTTTTAGACTCTATATCCAAATGTGATATTGGTATATTTTTAACATAAAGCATTTTGAAAACCCAGTGTTAAGCTGGGATGTGTGCAGTGTTTCCTTCGTATGACTCTGGCTTGTGACGTTCTTGTTCAGTGGGGTGAGCTTATTTAAGCATCTTCCCCCCTATCGTCACATTTGTGCTGTGTTTTCAGGCTGTGGATGCACCTTATTTATGCAAATGAAGTCAAATAGAGGATTTGTTACAGTCGGGATAAATTAGCATTCTTCTACAACTGTGTTAAGCAACGTTCAGGTGGATTTCATTAAGATTGTAGAGGGTCCATGATTTTTAGATCACCTATCATGGTGTGTTTCATTATTTATTGTTTAATCAAGGTAGTCATGTTGGAATATCTGAAATCAGGAGCTTATAGAACCTGGTGCCTTCATGTAGTTTGCTTTTATTATTCATTCTGAGAGAATGAGCTTCACGCAACTATCATGATGTACTTGTTTATTTTTATGAAGTTGATCCTTTCCCAATTGGTGTTGTCTTTAATCTACTCTCTGATGATAGCTTCCCTGGTGCAACATGTATCTTTGGCTTTTCAATAAGTCAGGAAGACTTCAAACTGACAATTGAGGCTCATAATCATTTTGAAGATCTGTAGAAGGAGGAAGTAAGGTCACTTGGGAGCGTGGCAATAAAGCTACTCCTTTTTTATGAGACGAGTTCTCCATCTTACCTGGAGTAAACAGAGCCTTACGTTATTGTTACAAACTTTTCTAAAAGTATGTGTGTCTTACTTCATCTTGCCTTTGAATAATCTTACTTACGCGTTGATCGTTCATCTTCGTTTTACTTTGAAAAATACATTATTTGCTCAGCCAGGTTGGGTTAGTTACCTTGAGAGCAATGAAAAAACAAAGCATTCTTCCAGAATCCTATCAGAAGGCGAGCCTAGTCAGTCATGTTGGGGTGGGTACTGCCTCACACATGCCCATGGTATCTCTGTGCCGCCCCTCTCTTTCCCTTCTGATGGTTCTCAGTGAAAGAACGACTGTTCACGTGTTGTGTCCCGGAATTAAGGCCAGCTTTGAAAATAGTTCGAACGTGGAAGTTAGCTACCTGAGAGATGTTAAAATCCACCTGAAATTTCCTCTGGAAACGTTTGTCATGTTATACGTGTGAAGTAGGACCCGCATTTGATGACGCCAGCTACGTTTATTCACGTTTTGGTGGAGGTATTTAAGAAAGTCCAACTTTAATGTTGAAAAAAAAAATAGTAACGGTCAACTTTTCTAAGGTTGCCTGCATCAAATAGCAATGTTCCTTTGCTTATTTGTTTCTCTTCAATAGAACCATAAGAGAAATGATACCTGGTATCTGACTGATTATGTAAACAAACTGCTAAATATACCCTTAATCGTTCTTCATGCTTCTAGACACTGTACCCAAATGTATTTCCTATAAAACGCTTTAGTACTTAGAGATCTATCTTTTTTTTTTTTTTAAAGATGGGACCCCAAATCAGTAATTATGAGAGTTACTTTTCAGGTTCACGGCAATGAGGCCACTGTTTTTCACTTGATAATTGCCTTGATAAACTAATAGACCAGCGCCATGCCTTATTGAAGAAAATGGTCCGCCGGCCCTGTGCAAGCCGGCCCAGCTGTGGAAATATTAAAAGATTTATTAAATCCAGGCTCATTTTCAGCATTGCTTCATCGGCATTCGTTATGGAAGTTCTCGAAAGTAGTGTATTTCTTGTGAGATATTTGTAGTATCTTCCTGAGGTCTCTTTGCATCTCTTGACAGTTGGCATTTCCACTGTGTTCTTCCCATTCTTAGCTCTGAGCTTTGCTGTAACCAGGGCACTTAATTGGCACCATCTGCATTCAGAGCCTTTGGGAAGAGGAGGAAAGATGACCGACCCTCAGGGACACAGGGAGCGCATATGATACCTTTTCTCCTCCTACTTTCCCCGGTTTTGAATTGCAATTTTATTTATTACTTCTTTTTGGAAAGGAAATTAAAAAAAAAAAAACCAAAAAACAAAAACAAGACCCTCTAATATTAGCTATGGTTTTGTTGAAAAAGAGACACAGATTCTAATTTCTAGTCCAAAATAAGGAGTTCTTGCTATGGTATTATCATTTGAAAGAAAAATGAGCAGATACTTAGTGGATTCTTGTGTTGGCATTTTTCAAATGTGTCCAGTGGTAATCTCCTGGGCTGGTGAATGAGTTCAAATGACCAGCGTTCTGATAATGCTTTGCAGTTTATAAAATTCTGTCATAGATCAGGACCATCTGTAAGCCCATGGAGGCTACTCGTCTCCATAGCCTCTGTGCCTGCTGCTCCAGGGGACAGAGAGGACGTCTGTGGTAAATAGTGGCTAAGCAGGACTGCATGGCAGCGTCTCATCCCATCCTTACTACGTGCCCAGAAGCAGGTGTTGGATTGACCATTTGTACCGCAGAGGTGAAGAAAGTGAGGACCCTTGAGTCTCAGAGCTCGACTCTCCTGCCATAGAGGCCCGCGTTGTGGACCTTATCCTGCTTCTCAGCACCTTTTTTAAACGGGAGAGAATCTTTAAATGTCATCTGTTGGATGAAAGAAAAATAATCTAATTTCTTGCTCTGGATTCTGGAGCCTTCTCTCCTTCTTTCCTCATCCGCTTCTCCCAGAAACAGCACAGGTTAAGAATAATTAGTTCTTAATGGCAAATGCATACCCCCAGCATATTTTTCTCATCATAGTTAAGTGTGGATTGCTTAAATCCCTCCAACATTGCTGCTACGAAGCTGACATTTATAAATTTTCTTTTTCAACGCAGTATGGGATCCTCCATATGTCTTCCATAATAACTATCTATGTTTTCAGGGAATCTAAAGATTTATTTCCTTCCAAGTCCTTGTTGCTGGCATTTTCTCCAAGCCTTCGAAACTGCCAAGAGATGAACTTCAATTTAGGGGAACTGTTACATTTGTCATTGTGAATTTGCTAAACTTTGGATAAATTTGAAGATTTATGCTTATTCCCAAATGGGCCCTGAGAATATCTTTGAAGCTCAGAAGTTCACGCTTGACTTCCTTTTCCACTGTTCTAAGTAAACGAGTTCTTAAATCTGTGCCGTTTCCCTGCCTGGGCTCTGGGTCTCTGTCATTGTCTCAGCCTGGCCATGTTTGGAGTGCCAGGAACTCACATGTGACTCCCTTCTGAGGTGCGGGGGAGGAGCGTCGTCTCCTTGCCTTATGCTGTGCAAGTTGCACACTCAGTCTGCATTTCCAGGATGGTCTGATTAGAGAGGACTTTACAGTAACCCCTCGTTTTAAAGGCAGATAACCCAGACTGTGAGATAGACAAGCTTTAGGTATCAACCTTGTCCTGCAATAACCATCTGACCTTGATTGTTACATCTAAGATCTCTGAGCTTCACTATGAGCCTCACTGTTTTCATCTGTAAAATGAACATAATGCTTATCTGGCAGTGATATAATGGTATTTGCAAATAATATGTATGCAGTCCCCGGTACATGGAAGTTTACCAGCGAGAAGTAGCTATTATAATGATTATTCATAGACAACATACCAAGAAGTTTACTTGGCTTTGACTTGTTCAAGGGAATCCAACTGGTTAGTGATAGAGCCAGGATTCAAATTCATGTCTCTCGATTCTTTATAAAACACAAGAGTCTACCTAGTGACTAGTTAAAACTTTTACACTGCTTTCCTTTTTTTTTTTTTTTTTTTTTTTTTGTGGATATAGTCTTGAAGTAATGTGGTTTCTAGAGACCACATATTGCCTAATTTTCTTCTTTGAATCATCTTTGAAATCTCTCAAAGCCAACTGTAATATGAAAGTTCAATAAACTCATTGAATTCAATGATGTGCAAAAAAATTGTAGACAACCTATCTGATAGGTGTTTTAGATGGCTATTGCAGTATATCAAATTATCACAAATGTAGCAGCTGAAAACAAGACACATTTATTATTTCACATTTTCTGTGGGTCAGGTGTCCGGGCACGGGTTAGCTGGATCCTCTGTCCAGGGTCTCACAGAGTTGAAATCAAGGTTTCAGCTGGGACAATGATCCCGCATGAGGCTCAGGGTTGCTGGCAAAATTCAGTTTCTTGCCATTGTAGGACAGAAGTTCCCACCTTCTTGTTTGCTGTTAACTAGAGAATGTTTTCAGCTTCTAGGAGCCTCCCACTCTTTCCTGGCACATGGTCCCCTGCACAACGTGGCAGCTTGTTCTTGCAGGACCGACAGAATTCTCTCTCCCTTCAACTCTCTCTGCCATTCCACTCGCCCGATTGGGTCAGGCCCACCATGACAGCAATCTCCCCTTGGATGAACACAGACTCCTCTGTTTCGGGACTTTATTTACATCTGCACAGTCCCTCTACCATTTAATGTAACATATCTCGGAGTGATATAACATAGTCTCAGGTCTTACACTCGAGGGGAGGCGATTTTGCAGGGTACGTACATCAGGGAGCGGGAATCTTGGGGGCCATCCTGGCATTCTGCCCACCAGGCATATAAGACAAGTACATAGCTATGATGCAAGGCTTCCTCACAAGTGTCATCAAACAAGTATCAACTGCCCCGTCAAGCCCACGAAGAGAAGTTATTTCTTGCAGGGGGGTGGGGGCTGCTAGGCCTGGCAGAGACAATGGGTAGAATTTGGGCAGAGGTCATGGTGAGCGGTGTCAGTGAGGAGGGAATAGAGTGAAAGAAGCACATTCCGAGGGACGCAAAGAAGGCAGTTTGGGGAAATGATTAATGGTCTGCTTTGGCTTCAAAGAACTTCTCCATGGTTTTCAAGAGGCTGTTGGGTTTTGAGTACACGAAACCTATAGAAAATTGGAGGAGGGCTGTCAGATTCCATGAGTGTCCTTTACTTTTTATTGTACTGACTGGTCCATGAGGGGGGATGGGCTGACCGTGTGTCCTTTGTTTACGGGCTCCTCATCCTCTCTCTGGGGTCACCGCCCTTCAGGGCCTGGGAACAGTTACTTCTTCTCCACCCTTTCTGACAGAGAATTCTAAATTCTGAGGCATCTACTGTTCATAAAATGCCATTCTCTGGAGGCCTGTCCCCTGTGTCTAGAAGCAGGATGGACAAGTCTGCAAGCATAAGTTCAATTCTGTAAACCTACACATTAAACCAACTGGAGCCCGCTGTAGGTTAAAGAATCCCAAACCACGCTGCGTAAGAAACAGCGTGCTTTTTCATTCGTGTGTCTGTTCGATAAATACGCACTGTGTTCTTCTGGGCCCTCCTGTCTGCTTTTCCTCTGAAGATACAGTAAACGAGACAGCCATGGTCCCTGCTCTCATGAGGTTTATAATCTAGACTCTGGTATCTAGATAATTCAATATGATTTAGACTTTAGATTCGTGAGGGACAGAGAGCCAATAAAATGAAGATACATTCATTCGTCTTTGATTTCAGTTGTGATAAATGCTGTGACCAAAATATATGGGATGCCATGAGAGCAAATTGGAGACTTAAACTGGTCTCCACAGAAGTGGCTGTAGAAGGCAGGCCAAGCTAAACCTCCCTGAGGAAGTTACAAAGGGTGAACAGAACCTAGGAAAGTAAGCGTACCGGGGAGAAGAGACCAATTAGAGTGACCACAAGGGTTGCCCTACATCCATCAAGACGAGGTGAAGAATTTTTAAACTGGGGATAGAATGAACCATCCTGGGTGCTTTCCGTGTCTTCCCTGCCTGGTGTCCCAGCTCTCATCCTTCACGATCCACCTCTCCAGAGGACTAAATTGCTCCCTTCACTCTGTGCTTGTGACATGTGGCACATGGCACCAGTCATGGCCTAGCTCTCGTAGTTCATGGTTATCTGTTTACACGAGGCTCAGGTGGGACCTCATTGGAGGTGTCTTCAGACAGTGATCACAGTCTTTTCATCGTTCCTCTCCAATACCTGATACTTCACCTGACACCGCAGTGGGCACTGAATAGTATTTGTTGAATGAATAAACCGGAACTAGTTGGGAGTGATGGAAGTTAACATGCTGATAGGCTGTCACGCTTTAAAGGGAAGATCTTTCATTAAAAACAGTGGTCCAACATGAAATGGTCTGCCTCCGAATGAGAGGCAGAGCTCAGCATCCCCGGAGGCAACAAAAGTCCCATGATTCTGTGTGTCTGAATCAGAACTAAAATAGAATTGGTAAAACTCGATGATAACTATTATCAATTATCAAATTATGTTTTTGATCCTGATCAGTTGAGAACGTTTATGCGTTTTCTTTAAAGGGCTCAATTTAGGCCCACAAGTAGCCTTTTTGATTGGGAGAGTCCTTCCTGGCCATATATTTCTGAGTTGAGCTATGCATTTTGGTCTCATTTCTGAATGTTACATTTGTGATACAGGAGATAAAATTTTTTTAAGTATACCTAAGGTTTCAGCGATTACATTAAGGAAATAGTTCAAGTAGTTATTAGAACGGAAAAGTCTGTCAAACTATGAATGAATATACACCTGTAGGGCAGAGTAAGAAATCAAGACAGACAGAATAATTGCGTCACTTAGTATAGAAGAAAAACATGCATTCATGCACATTGAGAAAAAGTCATCCCGAACGCAGCTCTCCAAGGGCAAAGAGAATCCCAAGGAATGGGTATGCTCCAGAAGTCCATGAATTATATTAGGCAGGTATCACGTTAGCATGAGACAAAAATCAGACTGATACATGAAGTTCATGAATTAGTACCTGACATGCTGATTTTAGTAGCAGGAAAGGCAAAGGATATCGAGGGGCAATCAGATGAACAGCTCACACTATTGGATGCCTGGTGGGATTGATCCATGGGCAAAGAACCAAAGATCCGCGATGTAGGTAAGCAACTGTTGCTAGAGACAGCATCCTGATAGGCACCTATAGACCTCCACGACTCAAGAGGCCTGTTTAGGGCAGGGTAAGCTGGGAACATAACCAAATGCAACAGGATGAAAGAAGAATTTCAACAGTTAAGCATCCACAGGAAAGAAATGATGGAAACTGTCTCTTAGAGAATCCAGAACAAAGCTGATTTCTTTCAAATGGAGATGTCATAGTTGAGTGCTACTCCAGCAAAACCGAGAAATAGTCATCGAGGTCTTGCAATAAAATCTGCGGTATCTCTTTCCCATCTCCATCCTAAGTTTTAAATTTTTTATTGCCATTAATCATATGACTTGAACCATGTTATGGCATGGTTCCTTTATTTCATATTTGAGGAACCGCCCTCATGTAATCTAACAAGTGACCACATGCTTTTACCATGCATTTTTACTATAATTTTTAGAAGTATAAAAATTTGAATTCTGATATAAAATATAATCGACTTCAGTAAAAAATAAGTTGCTTTAGAGTACTTTAAAACCACAACAGTTGACTCATTTTTTTTTTTCTTTTCTGCATTGTACTCTCTGTCAACTCCTCCAAAAAATTTTGTGCAAAAGAAAATTTAAAATATTTAGATCATCAAAAGGAGTTTCAGAAACTGATGGAGCGGGGGTGGGGGTGAAGATTCAAGATTCTAAAGAAAAATGATTTTGAGGGTTCCCTAGATTGGTTTAATTAAAGAAAAGCCCAGTTGAAAATTCCACTTGGAAGAATTGGAAGGCTGTCTGTCTCTCTCACTATTTCCCTCTTCCTCCAATTTTTTAAAAAATTAACTTTTCATTTCTTCTCCTATCACAAAGATTTTTGGACAGATAATTAAAAGGATAGAGATTTTCCCATTCTGGAGAAGTGAGTTCAGAATTTTTAGCTGCCCCCTTCATCAAAGGACCCCAAATTTCTAGAAATATCAGCCAGCATGAATTGAGAAGATTTGCATAAACTACGGGTAAACAATCCACGATGAGAATTTATTCAATATGGGACTGCAAATGTTATTTCATCTATTTGCATATTCATTCATTCTACACTTAACACTCCTAACATTTGTTCAATAATTTGCCAAATGTTCTCTGTCTCCTTGTACTTAATACATATGAACTAGATTTTCACGTCCCTCTGAGGACACCTCTGGTAGCCTTAAAAGCCTTTATAGACTGTTTGAAAGCAAATACATGTCTTTCCATTTGACATAAATAAATCTGGATTTTTTTTATGTGTGTAGCAAAATACAAATTAATGTTATGTAGTGTAGGAATAAACATCAAAAGTCATCAAGGCTGGTGATAGTCTTGAGTTTTGGGCAATATATCATATGAAGGTTGCGGAAAAATAATTTCCAGTGTTCAAAGCTCTTTGTGTGTTTTATCCTTAAGCACTCCTCTCTCTCTTCCTCTTCCTCCTCCTTCCTCTTCTTCATTTTTAGAAATATAACTGTCATTATTTTGGTCTCACAATGACAAAAGTTTTGGTGGTGGGAGGTCGGTGAGGAACAATGATATAATATGACGCAGCTAATGGAATTACTAAATGTTTTCCCAATGTTCTATTTGAGCAACATGCCCCATTTATAGATCCCTCCCAAACAGCTGATGACATCACACATTGATACCGCTGGTTGGATATTCTAAACGGATCCCCCAAGTCCTGTACTTCTGACTCTATACCTGTCAGCTTAACTACTACACTTAACTATTAAACTAAGTTGAAAGTAATTTTGGATTAAAACAAACCCATTTCAATGACTCTAGGAACTAGTGGTTTTCAACAATTATTGAATGACCATAAGAGATAAATCCTTAGTCTAAAGTCCCTTCTTTGAGAAATAATACATTTGTTAAAAAAAATCAGTGATATATGGTCTTTGAAGACAATTTTGAAAAGAGAGAAAAGATGTCTTCCCTCTTTGGTAAAGTGTCTATTCATGTCTTCTGCTCATTTCAACAACGTGAATGGAACTGTAGAGTATTATGCTGAGTGAAATAAGTCAGTCAGAGAAAGACAGATATTATATGTTTTCATTCATATGTGGAATTTGAGAAACTTAACAGAAGACCATAGGGAAAGGGAAGGAAAAGTAAGTTACAAATAGAGAGGGAGGCAAACCATAGTAGACTCTTAAATATAGAGAACAAACTGAGGGTTAATGGGGGTGGGAGTTTGGGGGGGGTGGGGAAGGTGGGTGATGCGTATCGAGGAGGACACTTGTTGGGATGAGCACTGGGTGTCGTATGTAAGCGATGAATCACAGAAATCTACTCCCAAAGCCAAGACTACACTGTATACACTGTATCTAGCTAATTTGACAATAAATTATTAAGAGAGGGAGACAAAAGAGAAAAAAAGAAAAAGAGAATTATGCATAGCTTAGAGACAAATCACTTAATATTTGGCTTATCTACTGCTGAGCTTTGTTTTCCATGTTCAAATGTCTCTTTATTTGTTTTTTTACAAAACTGAGACTATATTGTATGCCTTCTGTAAGTTGCTCTTATCCTTGCTCAATATATAATCAGCATCTTTTCTCATAGAGGTTTCTTTCACAATATCCCTTTAAGTACCTGTGTAATATTCTATTTCACGAAAGAACTTCATATAGTTAGCTGATCTTCTGTTTTGAATCTTTTTTTTTTTTTTGTACTGTTGTTCATTGTGTCTGAATGAACATCCCCTTACTAAATCTCTGAGAAGAAAGGTACTCTTTTCCTTGGAATAAATTCATAAAAGAAAAAAGTACTGGCTAGAAGAAGTGTAGATTTTAAAACTATTTTTATATTTAAAGACTTTTAATGGATATGGCAAATTTTGTTCCTTAAGTTTATTTCCCTTTGAACTCCTGTCAGAAATATATAAGGAAGGGGCGCCTGGGTGGCTCAGTCAGTTGAGTGTCCGGCTTCGGCTCAGGTCATGATCTCGCGGTCCGTGAGTTCGAGGCCCGCGTTGGGCTCTGTGCGGACAGCTCGGAGCCTGCTTCGGATTCTGTGTCTCCCCCTCTTTCTGCCCCTCCCCACACGTGCTCTGTCTCTCTCTGCCTCTCAAAAATAAAGAAAACTAATAAAAATTAAAAAAGTATATATACGGAAGTCTGTTTTCTTATATACCTAGCAGCACTAGTTATTATTATAAAAAATAAAGTTTAGGGGCGCCTGGGTGGCTCAGTCGGTTAAGCGTCCGACTTCATTTCCCCCTCCCTGTCTCCCACCATGTCTCCCACCATGGCAGTGTCAGGGGGCCACGGGCAAGGAGTGCAGGAGAGGAAGGTGAACCGGAACACAAACTACAAGGGGTCTTGAGATGAACAAGCACTCATAGTTTGATATCCCATCTGGATACATAATCAGTCCCCACATTTGAGGAATGTTGACCGTTTGCATGAGTCCTTAGAAGACGGGAATCAGTTCTGCTTCATCCTTGGTGGGAAATGGCGAGGAAGTCGGGGCTTCTTGGATGTGGGCAACAGCCAGAGCGGGGGTACCAGTGATGGCAGAGAGGGATAGGGGTTGGTCAAGAGAGGGAGTGTGCAGATCAACACGTCCGCGTAGCATAAGGTGAAGGCCAGGTAATGGTGGCCCTCAGTGCAACCATGTGTGTTTGGGAATTTCGTTTAATACAGTTTCGTTTCACTCACTATGATACATTCTGAGCACCAGGCACTGTTCTAGGGAGCAGAGCTTCAACTTTTGAAATTTTTAGTGACTAGTAATGTTGGTGTGTTTCTTAAATTCTTTCTTTCTTTCTTTCTTTCTTTCTTTCTTTCTTTCTCTCATTCATGCATTAACTTACTAAATCAATAGGATTCTTTCTCTCATTCATGCATTTACTTACTAAATCAATAAGATTAAATATGTCACTGTTGGGTGAATTGCCTCAGTGGGTGGGCTTTCAAACCTCTTCCTGCAAAGGTCAGACACAATGGGCTTTTTTTTTTTTTTTTTTTTGGCCATCATCATTAGTATTATAGGCACTTAAGGAGAACTGCTATGATCCACAAACTAGGCTAGGAATATCACATAAAGCATCTTTTCTATCTCTTCTGTCGGGTTCTGAAAGGGTGATTATTATTATTTTCATTTATCAGATGGGAAAACGAAGATCAAGTCAAAATCTGAACTCAGATTATTGGGTTTTGTTTTTTTTTTTTTCTACCCAGTCCAAACCCTCTTCTCTTTTGCTGCGTCAAGATGTATCCCTAAAACAATACCTTGCCTTCTGCAGTTCTATCTTTCCCATGTAGCTTCCCCAACTATAAATAAAAATAGATTTTTATTTATTTTATCTGTTACCGCTAATAACAATATTTTTAAAAATAAGACACTATGTGATGATAACGTGAAAAGTAAACATGGTAATTAGGCAACATAGAAATGAAGTTAATTATTGCCTGGATGACTAGCGTACTTTGTGTATGATAGTTAAGACAGAATAAAGCATCGGATCACGTTGCCTGCTATTCCGCAAGGCGACATTCGTCCTATTAGTGGATAACTGGAAAATGAGCAAACTCTGGATTCACTGGCGCCACACAAGTAAGTTTTTACCCCGTGCTGCTGTTTCCATAGGGCTTTCACCTCCATTATTCCATCGTATCCCAAAGCTTCCCTTTGAGGCAGATAGAGTAACCCCCAAGTTGTAGATGGTCGGTTTTATAACCCAGAGTCATTTGCCTGGGCTCTGTCAGCAGCCAGATCCCTGATGCCAAGACCAATTCCTGGACTACGTTTGGGCACCTTGTATTTGTCAGGAACTTCCAGGACTTTTCAAGGATCAAGTTCAAGATTCAAGAATCAATACAAGATGCCAAGTATTCCTGTACAAAAATGGGGTATTTGTTAAAAGTCATCTCAATTATGCTGCTGACAGCATCTTCTGCAGGATGAAATTATATCCCCAACCCCCCGCCTCAATTCACTCTACAATCATGAATGACTAGATTAGATCCCTTTTTATTCCTTCCTTTGCATTATTATTAAAGTTGGGGAGGGGCGCCTGGGTGGCGCAGTCGGTTAAGCGTCCGACTTCAGCCAGGTCACGATCTCGCGGTCCGTGAGTTGGAGCCCCGCGTCAGGCTCTGGGCTGATGGCTCGGAGCCTGGAGCCTGTTTCCGATTCTGTGTCACCCTCTCTCTCTGCCCCTCCCCTGTTCATGCTCTGTCTTTCTCTGTCCCAAAAATAAATAAAAAAACGTTGAAAAAAAAATAAAAAAAAAAATAAAAAGAATAAAGTTGGGGAAATACGCTATATCAAGGTAACACGCAGGGTCCTTTGATTTGGGACCCTATCTTTCGCTGTGCTGACCTTTCGTCTGAACTCTCCATCTGAGAAGGGGCCTGGGTTTGGTGCTTGTGCTCATTTACAATTTCATTTTTTTTGTTGTTGTTGTTCTGGTGGTTTTTAAAGATGTGTGTCCAGTTTCCGTCGAGGGTAGTTTCCCCAACTGTGGTTTGTGTAACCGCAGCCACTAGTGCAGATGATTACAAACAACCCCTTTGCCTTTCTCCCCAACTTAACAAAGTCAACCAGGAGAGCATAACAGTAGCTAGGTGGACAGTGGATGGATTTGCATAATCTGGTTTTCTAAGTGCAGAGTGTTCATTTTAAGCTTGCATTGGCTTTGCTTTGTTGGCAAACCCCTTTCCGGGGAAGAATGCATCCCGCTTTCTGCACCACCCTCAACCTTGTCCCAACAGCTGATACTTCAGATTTGTGTATTTGTCCAAGCAGATGAGAAACCACCTTGGCTTTCTCTATCAAAATACAACTTTCTGTATTAGGCGATTTCTCACATTTTCCAATTTGACTTTTGTATAGAGCTCTAGCTGGAGATGCTAATGCGTTTGCCATGGCAATTTCAGGCTTCTGAACTATATAAATCCTATTCTATCCATGCATAATAATTAAAGTTATTAATGAGGGACTGAATTGGGAGAAAAAACAGTATACTGAGCCACTGTGATTTGCTTGATGTAGGTTAATAATCATACATTATCCAGCATTTGCAGCTTCCTTGGGCTCTTGGAATACACACTATGGTGGCAAAGAGCATTGTGATCAAATCCGCACTAATGAAGTAACGTTTGGAGCTCGGCAGGGGATAAAAAGGAAGGTATTGTTATTGTGAGTGCTGTAGTATTGTTCTTTACCATTCTAGGATGTATTGAAATGCATAAGTAATAATTGCGTTTCATTTATAAAAGAAAGCTCCAACCAAGTCCCAAGCTCCTTTGAAAAGGCAGAGCTGGGAGGTGAAAAATCATAAAGCTGGGTGTTTGAAATAACGGATCTTTAGGGAGGGAGACTTTTTTTTTCTCTGTACAGCAGGTTCGAGTCCATAATAAGGCAGATTGGAATCTGCACAAGTTGAGATTGATAGGCTAAATTGTTTACAAAAATTTGCTTTGAAGGAACAGATCTACTTGTCAAGGCGAGGCCTCTGAATTCCCGTTGGGACATTCTCAGAATCTCACCCACAGCTTGAAAGGCCAACTGGGTAGGTTTTGAAAAAGGAGTTAGATTTGCCTCAGAGAGCTTTGGGTTGGTTTTGGTTTGCTTTCCTGAAGTGACTACTTGAGGACGGAAGCAGGCAGACCAGATGGGCAGAAAACATTCCCAAAGAACGTTACTAGCTGAAGACAGTCTAGGTCAGACCAAGGGATTTAGAAACTGAAGCAGGCAGAAGAGGGCCCCAAAGGCCTTTTAGGAAAGTCTGAGTATATTAGTCAGCTCAGGCTGCCGTGATAAAATACTACAGACTGGTGTCTTGAATCGCAAATTAATTTTCTCACAGTTGTGGAGGCTGGAAGGTTCAGGATCGAGGGTCTGGCCAATTTGGTTCCTCGTGAAAGCTTTCCTCTGGCTTGTAGGTGGCTACCATCTTGCCCTGTGCTCACATGACCTCTTCTCTGTACACACAGTAGGAGGGGAGGGGCAAGCACACTGTCTGGTGCCTCTTCTGACAAGGGCATTAATCTCATTATGAAGACTTTCTGCTCATGACCTCTTCTAATCCCAATGAGCTGCCCAGAACCCCATCTCCAAATACCATCACGCTGAGGATGATGAAGTCCTGGTTAGGGCCATATGAATTCAGTCCATGGCGGTGAGTAAACCCATATGCCAGAAATTGGAATAGGCCTGTGCCGAGGGCGAAACTGGCCAGGTGTTTGAATTCCATTCCATTCCATTCCATTCCATTCCATTCCATTCCATGCTAATTGAACCAATGCCTCCTTGAGTCCCTGCTATGAGCCCAGCATACTGTGTCCTTTGACTTCCTCTTCCTTCTCCTAAGTATACCCTTTCCCTATTTCTATTTGATTACTTTTGGTGGGCAAGAATAATTCTCCCCACGACACCCCCTTCCCCAATTCCAGCTCTTCTTTGGAAACGCTGGGAAAACTTTGCCCCCAAAAAACATGAGTTTAAACTAAACTCTGCTTCTTACATCCCATACAGCCTCAGAGAACTCACCTGATGTCTGAGTGGCAGTGCTCTTAACAGTCGATGGGGTTAATAACAGCGATAATACTTAATAGGACGGGGTTGTTGCATGTGCCAGGAAAGTGTCAGGACAAGGAGCGTAGTACCCGGTATCAGGAATCACAATGATGAGTCAGACACGACAGTCTCATCCTGATCACTTCTTGGCCCAGTGTGGGACGCAGCTACTTGAAGAGATAGATCTATCGGGTCAGCCCCGGGGCTCTGAAGGCGGCCTCTGTGAGCTTAAACCCTGATTCTATCCCATGATTTAATATCTGGGCAAATGACTTAGCCTCCCGAAGCCTCTATTTCTCATCTGAAAAGTGAGAGGATGATACCAGTGGCCACCTTTCAGAGTTTGGGGGGAGGCATGTGTGAGACGATATGTGTGAAGCACTTGGTTGATAGTACATACTCTGTAAATATTAGCTGATATTATTATTACCAAAAAAATCTGTAATGTGGTAAGTGGTGAAGTCTTGAGTCTTTATCACGCCTAGCTCACTGGGCCAGGCAGGGAGGATTCAAGCTCTTCCCGTGTGGAACCCCCAGTGTCACAGGTGAGATAGGCATTAGTCAAAGGTTAAACATTATGCACTTGTTGCCATGATAGTGACCGTGAAGCCGAGGTTTCCGGTGCTGTGCTGCCGGGCAAAGGGCCACGGGGGTTTGGATTGGGGACTTGGAGAGCAGAGCAATGGACGCTGAGCATGTCAGGGTCTCCCACTATGCCAATAATCAGGAAGAAAGCCAGGACAAGAAAGCCATATGCTTCTGACATTGCTGGCCGGAATTGAGAATTCATTGTAAGTAGAAATGCGAGTAGAATGAGACGGGACAGACCCCAGTACCTGGAAGGTGCGTGCCAGTGTTGATGTCAGCGTAAGAAGAATGCGTTTCTCCAGGAAAAGCTGGATCTTGAGAGCAGATGCTCGCAGGTGGTCCTGGGTATGCCCCGATGTTAAACAGTTACACCACAACGGTTCGCTTCCCTCCCGAGGTGTTAAAGATCAATGCCGATGATGAAACACTTTGGGGTGGTGGCGATTTTAGAAAATCCCCATTCAAAACAAATGCAGGGGCGAAGTGTGCTCAGTGCCAGAGTTTTGTGTGTTCCTCGGAAAGATGCTCCAGTCCCTGGAGAGAAAGGAAAGAATTAGAAATAATAACCACTTTTTAACTACATCAGCTTGCTCATGTGTCGTGTGGTGGTGTATTTTTTTTTTTTTTATCAGCTTTTCAGGCAAGGCTTCATTTGATTTGTGCAGGGAGGTGTATAATAGGGGAGGCCAGTGAGCTGATTTTTATAGAGTCCGTTTGTAGCTTAAACAAAGATGGGGGATTTGGAGGATAAAGGCGGCCTGAAATATAGCAGATTATGCAGCTTTATTTTTCAGAGATTTGCTAATTCCCCACCTCCCCCTCTTGCTCCCTGGCTGAGCCGGTGTGTGTTGTGTTTTTTTTTTTTTTTTTTTTCTTTCCGTTGCCATTCAGAGAGAAAATGGTTAGTTTTAAACTTGAATTTTGGCCGGAATGTCACGTCACCCAGCTCTGTGACGTTGGCTGATCCCCTGTAAGCAAATACATATTATCCTTATACAGTGTGGCCTTATGATAAATAATGAGGCAAATAAAGGCCGAACTTATAAAGCCTCTTTTCATATGAGAAGCATTTGCAGCCTGAGCAGAAAGGGCCAGAGGGCTTGTATTTTTCACGTGAATGATGAAGTTTGCTTTGAAATCGGAAATAATCGGGAATACAATAAGAAAAGGGAGGCTCTTGAATTTTTAGTGAGGCAAAGACTTGCCTCTTCTGCGTAATTCAGGGGCTTGTCATCCATATTTTCAGGATCCGGCTGATAATGACATGGACCATCTTTCACGCATTAGCAGACCACAGATCCAGACCCAAGTCCTTCCAATAAAAAAGGGATCTCATTTGATTTTTAAATGTGGCTTTGATTTCTTGACAGGGTTTGGCACTTTATTTGCATGCAGGCTGCTGGGGCAAGCAGTCCTGCGTGGCGTCCTTTTAGACTCGCTCCCCCTTTATTTGTTAGCGAGACCATTACTTTCTCTTACCGAGTCATGTAGCAAATATCTATTGTGTTCTCATGCTGCACAAAGCCTTCGCTGTACCTGTTGAGGGATACCGAGATGCATGTGATGTGGCCCCTGCCCTCCAAGGGAGGCCATTCTGGTGGTAATCCACGGGGACTGAGGTACCGGATGTTTTCGCACTGCGTCTGGTCGAAATGGCATCAATATGAAGGATAGACACATTATGTTAGTTAGTGGGCTATGTGATAATGATGGTCAAATTGTGACTCTATCATTGACTATTAATTATATAGACATAGACTATTAATTATATGTTACAGACTATTCATGATATATGTATACATATCTGTCTCTATATATCTATATCTATATATCTATATCTATCTATATCTATATCTATATCTATCTGACTGCCATTCACATATTCTTAGCAGCAAAACAAAATTATAGTTCCCTTTTCCCCTTGCTAGTTTTTGAGTCCCTAAACATGCTTCAGGTTACTATGAATGCTTTGCCTGGTGCTTAATACTGTACTGTTTAATTTTCATTTTCTTTCCCTCTCCTCTCATCTACTAGAAAGCGGAATTGGGGTGCCTGGGTGGTTCCGTCGGTTAAGCATTTGACTGTTGATTTTGTCTTAGGTCATGATCTCACAGTTCATCGGGTTGAGCCCTGCGCTGTCAGTGTGGAGCCTGCTTGGGATTCTCCTTCCTTCCCTCCCTCCCTCCCTCCCTGTCTTTCAAAATAAATAAAGAAGCAAACACTTTTTAAAAAGGCAGAATTCGTGGAAAAGCTGCCTTCTTTAAGCCTCTCGAAGGAGGCTCCACTTCTGACAGCTCATCTGGCCTGTCTCGGCCCCCAAGTGTTTCCTTGTTTTTCTATTCAGGCAGATTTCATCGATTGTTCCTTCTTTCCCTATGTGATCCCATGTTTTCCTTCTTTTCCTCCCACCCCCGTCACATGTCCTTATTCCTTTAATTAGGCCCCTTCATTCTTACACGCAGGAGTAAGCAACAAACACAACTTTCAGGCTGTAGGAAGATGAGAGAGGTCTGTCAATGGCTGGCTGATCCTATGGCCTTGAGAATGTTTAGAAAGTAAAACTTCCCGAGCTTCCATTTCGTTATCTGTAAAACTGGAGCCAGGTAACAACCAAGGCTCCTTCTCCACATCAATGTTCTATTATATGCCCATCCATTTAACTAAATAGGATCTGCCTCTACTTTATTATGATTATGATTATGATTATTATTATTATTATTTTGATCTACCTCCACTTTAAGAAGCAAAACAGAGAAATGAAAGGTGAAGCCTTAACCACAGTTTGGAAATTAGTGTGGCTAGTGTTAGCACAGGAAGAGTGGGCTGCTGGCTAAAAATTAGCTTGAGGGATATTAGAAAAACAGACATGCTTATTGATAGGGCAAAACAAAGATTTTGTAAGTGGCTGTAAGTTCTCTCTCTTTAAAGGCAAAGTATTAGCTCTTGTGTTTGAAGAATAAAACAGAATAGAGGAGAAAAGTCCGGTGAGGACAAAGGGTTTCTGAGCCACATCTCAACCACTCGCCCTCAACCCCGTGCCCCGGTCCACCTGGTTTATGGAGAGGGCTGTGGAGTGTGCCTCAATAAAGACTCGGGTTCCTTGGACAGAGACAACTTCTGGTCTTGCTTTATATTGCCCCTGGTATATCAGCTTTAGCTTGGAAATTGCCGGCGTAGTTTGTTCTTTCTGCAGAAAAGAACCTCCTCTGCTCCTCTCCTGGGGGCACCTCCTGGTAACACTGCCCTTTTTGTTCCATCTTCTGGTGGCCGGGCATTTTGCATCCCCTTTGGGTCCATGAATCAGGAACCCTGGGAGCATCTACCTTACTGGTTCTGCTTCCAAGTTACCCCAAAAGAACTGAGCCCCGTCGCCCATCATTTAAATGCATTTCCATTGATTTATTAATCTGTGCAGTTACTTATGAAATAACTTAGCCATCAAACCACCTTAATTATGCCAGTTTTCGAAAGCAACCTGACCCACATCAGCGCAAACATTAAAAAATAATTATACGCGTAGACCTGTAATGTACATACGCAATTTCCATGTTCCAGGTTTCTTACTGCTACGGTCCGCTTGAGGCTTTTGTAAGAGACTTCATCTTTTCTGGAGAATGTGCAAAGATGGAGTCTAGACCGTTTTGTCATCTGCTGAATTTTTTTCTCTTTCTTCGGTTTAATTCTGATCAACGTTCAGAGACACTGTAAGCGGCCGTTGAACTCACGTTATTGGTAATGACTGGTTGTCAACAACCACAGGCTGGTCCTCCCTCCCCTTAAAGCCTTACTCGTAGCTAATACCCTGGTTAGGCTAAGGTGCTTTAAATAGCTTTTCATTGCCAGAACTTTGCTTAATGTGGATGAACATTTCCTGGCTGCTGTGCAGCTGACCCATGGCGGACTGCAGATACTCCTTTGGATTTGGACAAAGTTAAGGAACTTTATTCTTCTCGCTGCACTGCCTTCTCATCCTTCTTACTTTCCGTCATTTTGCATTTGTTAAAATATAAATGTATTTATTGAGCCCCTGTCATACCTGGGGCATTCACAAGTGCCACTGAATGTCATCGTCACCATGACCTTATTATTTTGGAGTTTTCACGGCCACTTGCCAGGGGAGGACCCAAGACTCAGAGAGGCTGCGTCCCTTGTGCGAGGCCACGCAGCAGGTGAGGAGAGGAGTGGAGTTCAAACACAGGGCTTTTGTTCCTGCACTCAGTGTTTGCCTAACCAAGTTGTGCACACTAAATCCTGGTAGTATGTGAAGGGTTTTGAGGTGGTAACTGAAGCAATAGATTAACTTCACAGGCGTTTTTAGTGCATATTAGAAAATTACTATTGTTCTGTTTAAAGATGGTAATGTGGAAATTAATTTTAAACTAAAATGTAGGGGCGCCTGGGTGGCTCGGTCGGTTGGGCATCCGACTTCGGCTCAGGTCATGATCTCACTGTCCGTGAGTTCAATCCCCGCGTCGGGCTCTGTGCTGACATCTCAGAGCCTGGAGCCTGTTTCAGAGTCTGTGTCTACCTCTCTCTCTGCCCCTCCCCCACTCATGCTCTCTCTCTCTCTCTCTCTCTCTCTCTCTCTCTCTCTCTCTGTCAATAATAAATAAACACTAAAAAAATTTAAACTAAAATGTAAAGACTTTTATAAGGCATATGTGTAAAGAAAAATATTAAAGAAACAATAATTCACTAGTTATGTTGGGTATAAATTCAGATATATGTACACACATATATAAGTAATTTAGATATGCATATCTGTTATAAAATAAGTTTATATATGTGTGTGCGCACACACACACACACACATATATACATACATACAGATATTTTACATACTAATTACGTATATATAAAGAAACCAACTCCAACCACATGAGAAGAGCAGAGGCCGTTTATTCAGAGCCTGCTCCAGAGAGGGAGTGAGCCACCATCACTTCCTCAAAAGCAGGTAGAGGAATGGGAAAGCTTTATAGTGGAAAACAGGAAGGCTTCAGGCATGCCCTGACTGGAAGCTGTGGTCATGGGGAAGCTGGAGGTAGGCCGACCAGGAGCAGGGTATCCCATGTAATTGGTCAAGAGCGTGTATTTGGCTTTCTCTAGTTGGTCCTAAGTTGGAGGTGGGGACAAAACCTAGGGAAGCTTGGTTGTTGATGAATCAACACCTGGCCAGTTTAGGTTGATTATCAGAGAAGTTGCTGTTTAGCTTTCTGGAACGTCACTAGAGACAGAATTCTGGCTTCCTTGGGGTGCCTGGGTGGCTCAGTCTGTTAAGCGTCTGACTTCGGCTCAGGTCATGACCTCACAGTTTGTGAGTTCGAGCCCCGCATCGGGCTCTGTGCTGACAGCTCGGAGCCTGAAGCCTGCTTCGGATTCTGTGTCTCCGTCTCTCTGTTCCTTCCCTGCTCACACTCTGTCTCTCTCTCAAAAATAAATAAAGATTAAAAAAAATTAAAAAAAAAAAAAAGAAAGAAATCTGGCTTCCTACAGTGACTTACAGCAGACTGGCTTTCTGGGTGGTTTATGGGAGATAAGGGGTCTGGTTCCTGGGAAGTTTGTTATAGATTGTGGGTCAAGGTTCTATTTTTATATATGGTATGACCATTGTCTGTATGTATATTCTCTCTCTCTCTCTCTCTCTCTCTCCATATACATACGTGTATATATACATTATATATATGATAGATAGGGACTATATATATATATTTGTTATATATATTTGTTATATGATTCAATTCCATGTATATATGATATGTCTATATCTATCTATCTATCATTTATCTATCATCTATCTCTTCCCTCCAGAGAGATAGACATTTGGACATCTTATGTACTAATGGCTTCTCATTACTAATAACTCAAGTCCGTGACAGTGAGTAAGTAGCAGTAAGCCAGGGACACTTCTGCAGCTGGCAAAAAGAGAGAACAGGGCAAGTCCTTATTCAAATCAGTTTCTGGTTTCTGAAGCAGAGTAAACAGACCTCAGACTTCTGCTTCTACCAACACCTTGTGGTATCACCACCTGCAAATCATTCTGTCTCTGGGCTTCCCTCCCTATACCTGTAAAAGAAAAATGCCAATACCTACCAGTGAACTAAGTGACAAGAACAGCATGCACATGCCCTGGGAACTCCCTCTGAAGTGTTCACCCATCTCTAAGGGAAGCTTTTCTATGAAATCTTTAATTATTCATTTAGGTAGCGTTTTTCAGTCTCAAATGCCATATTCTGTGCAGGGACTGAGCTCATATTTGTATACAGTCCTTCCTCATAATTTTGGTTTCCTAATATTGGGGTGGGAGTATTTAAAAAGTATTGATCTGGCTTAGAAGGTATAGATTATAAATGTGAATCCAGGGTGGGGGGGAGTTTTCCAGAGGAAGTGACGTGGCTTCAGAACTTTGCCATGACCCAGCTGAGGGTACACCCCAGGCATGGGGAACTTGAAATAGTGCCAGGGGGAGACCTCTGAGTTCAATGCTGGCTTTATCCACTCAGTGAGCATGTAAAACATTTCTTCTGCCTGCCAGGCCCCATCATTAAGGGCTGAGATCATGGAGACAGGATTTGTGACCTTGGGGAGTGCACAGAGAGGCAAATTTTCAGTAACACAACTACCTAGTTGCCAGCACTAAGGTGATTCCCCCTCTACCCGGGGAGGTGGCTGCCTCCAAGGCACCCATATAACTCACACTACCTTTCAGTGTTGGGCCATTTACATCCAAACATCACAACGGAGAAACTAGCTGCATATTCTGTTGGTAGTTTTCTTAATATTTGTTAAGAACATTTATGTTCATAACAAGCCACAGCCCAGAAAACTGAGCAGAGATGGAATTTGTCATTAACCTAATGTTTCACATTTAAATTTACTGCTCTTATACCAAACTTCTTAAGGAACATTTTCAATATCTGTATGATGAAAAATATTTTACTCATTCATTTACCTATGCAGTATTTGATTGACTACAATGTGCTAGGTACCGTTCTAGGCACTGGGGACCCAGCAGTAGTTGAACAGATGGAAGTTTCTAACTTTATGGCACCTTTATTTGATTGGAGGAAAAGCAAGCTATACGACAATGTATTTGTCCTGTTTTAGGCGGTAGGCCATACCATCCGCAAGAAGAGGCAGCTGTGGGGAGGGAGCAGGGTGCGGGGTGCTGCTCCTTACTATGGGTGGTCAGTGAAGGACTCTGACTCATTGGCATTTTAGCACCCATCTAAAATAGGTGACGAGGATCCAAGTGAAGGGCCTTTCAGGTAAGGATGTAAGATAAGGTGACTTCATGGGTGTCAGGAAAGGGAGGCCAGGTTATTTTAATTCCTTACTCTTTTTTTTAAACGTTTATTTATTTTTGAGAGAGAGAGAGTGAGGGGGCTGGGCAGGGGCAGAGAGAGAGGGAAACACAGAATCTGAAGTAGGTTACAGGCTCCGAGCTGTCAGCACAGAGCTCGATGCGGGGTTGAACCCACGAACAGCAAGATCATGACCTGAGCCGAAGTCGGAAGCTTAACCGACTGAGCCACCCAGGTGCCCCTATAATTCCCTATTCTTAAATATTCTTTCCTGAAAATCTTGGCTACAATTGGTTCCTTAATGCCTCTGTAGCCTATATGCTATTAATAAGTACTTTAAATATTTGTTGACCACCTATTATGTTACAGCTTCTGGAGTCACACAAAGATGAATGAGTCATGCTGTTGGCCTAGAAGAGAAGCCAACAGCAGTACCTTGTGGTATCATGAGTGTCAAAGCCAGGATTTAAGGCACTACTTATCTCACTTAGGATATACCGGCATATATGTATAAGGTATAGAGGAGGTACCATTTGATCTGGATCTGGAAGGATGATTATTTCTTCTAATAGACGTTCTCTCTGAGGCCGGCCCTTTAAAATTTTCTATTTAATAGATTTTTTTTTGCTGTGTCATAGAATCACAGAACACAAGAGCTAAAGAATCCAGAGAGAATATCTAATTCAATTCTGTTTTCTAGCTGAGAGGCAATACAGCATGACGGTTGAGTGGGGGTTGGAATCTTATTTGATCCCAATATATGGCATTGCCATTGGCAAGTCATGTTCTATGCCTCTCTTTGGCCATCTGTAACATGGGGTTACTAAGGGTACATATTTTTAAGGTCATGGGGAGGATTCTGGGAGTTGAAATGCAAACGTATTTTTAGAAAATTTGCTGTGACATAGTAAGAAAGCAAGGGTTGCTGTCATAAGCAAACTGCAGCCCGGAAGTGAAGCAACTTGCCTTTCACCTTCTAGGTAATTCTCAGCCGATCTGTATTTTGTGTCTACAACCCAAACGTCTATTTTCTGGTCCAGAGGTCTCTCCTGAGCATGGTGTTTCATTTTGTCCTGGAATACTTTATGGTGTTTTTTCAGTTTTTATTTAAACAAAGCAGAAATGAAGTTGAAACTTTTTCTCACTTTGCCCAGTCATGGCTCATGTTTGGGAAACGAATTCGGTTGGTTCAGGCTCTATCTCTTTATCACCCTAGAACTCTGAAACCACCTGCAAAGGTCTCTGTGCTGGTACTCTCTAGTCTTTTGTCTTAGAACCATCTAGAAACTGACTGACCGGCAGCCCAATCCTATCAAGAGAGCAAAGGCAGGCAAAGTTTCCGGGTCAAGATAAGACAAGGTGCCTTCCAAAGTGGGAAGGTTTGTTGTGAGCCATCGTTATGATGCAAAGAACTTTTTATCTAAGACAAAACATTTAGCTTCACAATTTAGGTTTGCTAACCCATATACTATGGAAGCATTTGTGTGTAATCATTTTGCCCTTTCTGTCTCAAATTTTCAGTTGAATGGTTTGACCTTCAGGGAAGCCAGGAGAAAAAAAAATCTTTTTTTTAATTTGGTGCTAATTCTTATTAATGATTTAATTAAAAATTCGAATATATTTCATCTAGAGACTTAAAAGTAGGAGGGACTAGAAGTCTACCCAGGAAGTAGACTTTGAGCCATTGTCACCTTTTGATTGTGGAGTGAGTGGGGTGCAGAATTTAAAGGCCAAATATAAATACTTCCAGCATGTATCTGCTATTTGGATTATCTGTCCATTTGCTTCAACTATCAATGTGGATAATTGAAAATTCACTCTAATTTAACCTGAATTTTTTGAGCATCTGTTTATAGATCTTTGTCATTACTCTTGTGGGAGACCACAAAAGAAAAGGTTCACTGATTTATTAATAATTTTGCAAAAAAAAAAAGAAAGGGTCCAAACATGTATGTACTCGGTCATTTGAGGGCAGTTTTGTCAGCAGTTTAATAAAGATATGATATGGATTAAATATATAAATTGCTAGAGGACAGAGTTTTGGAATAAGGGAGTTTGGGGCTTGCCATCTTTAGCTACCATCCAATGCCGAACTTCCTCCTTAACTTTCCTGTCAAGTGACTTGAACTTGGGCTTGCATATCTTGACTGATGGAGAGTTTTCCTTCTCCTGGATCAGCTCAGCCAATCTTTATGTTGCTTTTGTGCCTACGAAATTCTTCTTTGTGTTGAGCAGAATCTTACCTCTTTATAGCTTACACCCATTAAACAAGATAATGAATTCAACGGTCTTGGTCCTTGGCTGGAACATGGCAATTCCTTAGTACATGTTAATTATTATTAGCATTGCTATTATTGTCTTAGAACTAATGGACAAAAGGTAGTGGTACATAAATAAAAAGAACGTTTGCATAGCTTATTCATGGTGTATATGCATAAAGCTGCTTAATTGAGTCAATGGGGACCCAATAAAGTCAAGATCTATTTGACCTAAATGAGTTCAGTTTCGATGGTTACCATGATGTTAGAGGTTGAGAATTGAACTCTGTCTCTGAACGCAGAGATTCAGATTTGAATCCAGGTATATCAGTTAGGGTTCAACTAGAGAAGCAAAATCAGTAGCAGGCATATATTAGGAAATTTATCGTAAGGAATGTCTTATGCAATTGTGGAGTCTGGCTAGGCAAATCCAAAAATTATAGGGAAGGGAAGGGCAGGATGGGACTCCCAGGCATGAGCTGATATTGCAGTCCACAGGTGAATTTCTTTTTCTTTAGGGGAACATCAGCTCTGTTCTTAAGGTCTTTTGTTTCTTTTTTTTTTTTTTACACTTTATTTATTTTTGAGAGAGAGAGAGAGAGAGCACAAGTGGAGGAGGGGCAGAGAGAGAGAGAGAGAGAGAGAGAGAGAGAGAATCCAAAGTAGGCTCCAGGCTCTGAGCTGTCAGCACAGAACCCAACGCGGGGCTCAAACTCACAAACTGCAAGATCATGACCTGAGCCAAAGTCGGACACTTAACCTACTGAGCCACCCGGGGGGGTGCTCTTAAGGGGGGGCCCTGCTCTTAAGGTCTTTCAATAATAGAATCGGGCCCATCTGTCTACCTAGAATAATTTCCTTTCCTTCAAGTCAACTGATTATGGACTTCACTTACTTCTACGAGATACCTTCCCAAGGCCTCCTAGATTAGTATTTCATTGAATTACAAAGGGTTAGAGCCAGGCCAAATTAACACATAACACTGACCATCACACCAGGTTCTACCATTGACCTAGACTATATGACCTAGACTATATGACCTATGACTATATGACCTAGAGGGAGCTATTAAACCCTTCTATGATTAATTTTTCTTATCTGTGAAAGGAGGAATATAATAGAGTTTTGTGAATTACAAAAAGATAGATATTTGAATGGGCCTTTGATTATGTTTAAAATTATCCCCAGGATCCTTAACTGGTTGGTTTTTGCTTCAAGTTGTATAGTATCACTGAACTTTAGTTTCCTCATCTATAAGATACAGAGAGCAGGGGCACCTGAGTGGCTCAGTTGGTTAAGTGTCCGACTTCAGCTCAGGTCATGATCTCGCGGTTCATGAGTTCAAGCCCCTTATCGGCCTCTGTGCTGACAGCTCAGAGCCTGGAGCCTGCTTCGGATTCTGTGTCTCCCTCCCTCTCTGCCCCTCCCCCACTCATGCTCTGTCTCTCCCAAAAATAAATAAACATTAAAAAAAAAAAAAAGATGGGGAGAACAATAACATCTACCTAATGTTTCTGAGGAATGAAGAGGAGATTGAATTTCAATTACTGACAAATAATAATAATAGCCAACATTTAGGCAACATATACTCTGGGCAGCTGCTGGTATAGATGTATCACCTATATTACCTCATGTAAGAGCTACAGTAGACATTACTCTTAGTATTAATAACTATAACTCTAACTATAGTCATCTTAGAGAAAATTTCACTAAGACCTCACTGGGCCAGGAATACAAAGAGTGGGATTCTAGGACAGTAGCGTTTTCAACAGAATCAATGGGATAGATGATGGAGTAACTTTCAGTGTATTATTTTATTTTATTTCATTTTTTCCATCAATCTATTTATTTTTTATTTATTTAAAAAAATTGTTTTAATGTTTGTTTATTTTTGAGAGATAGAGACAGAGTGTGACTGGGGGAGGGGCAGAGAGAGAGGGAGACACAGAATCTGAAGCAGGCTCCAGGCTCCGAGCTGTCAGCCCAGAGCCCGATGTGGGGCTCGAACTCACAGAATGTGAGATCGTGACCTGAGCCCAAGTCGGGCACTTAACTCACTGAGCCACCCAGGCACCTCTCTACCTCTTTTTAAAAATGACTTTATTTAGGTATGAGTGACATAGAGGAAGCTGTGCATAATTAATATGTGCAATTTGACAAGTTTGGATATAAGTATGTACCCATGAAACAATTACCACAGTCTATTCACTAAATATATCCTCACCTCCAAAAATGTCCTCCTATATTTATTATTTTATTATTATTATTATTTTGTGATACAAACATTTGACCTGAGATTTGCTTTCTTAGCAAACTTTTAAATATACAAGACAGTATTGTTAACTGTAGGCTTTATGCTGTACAGTAGATCTCTAGGATTTATTCATCGTGCAGAACCGAAATCCATACCCTTTGAGAATGAGGTCTATTTAAAAAAAAAATTTTTTTAATGTTTATTTATTTTGGAGAGAGAGAGAGAGAGAGAGAGAGACAGTGAATGAGTGGGGGAGGGGCAGAGAGAGAGGGAGACACAGAATCTGAAGCAGGCTCCAGGCCCTGAGCTGTCAGCACAGAGCCCGACACGGGGCTCGAACTCAAAAACCGTGAGATCATGACCCGAGCTGCAGTTGGATGCCCAACTGAGCCACCCAGGCGCCCAGAGAATGAGGTCTATTTTTAAGTAATTTTTGATGCTACGGAAGGCCTCGTCAAAGAACAAAGGGCTAAAGGGATACTTTTTGTCTATAGAACTAACATAATGGGAATAAAATTATTTGACTTACTTCATTGATCTTATGAATATATTCTGTCAGGCTAATTCACTCCCCATGGCTTTCTGTAGGTTCTTTCTTGAAAACCGAAGAACCTGACTACCTTTGGCTGACCATGTCGTCTGCTGAATTATTTTGAGCCTTCTCTGAAGGAGCAATCCCCAACTTGAGGCTAACAAAGTTCTCGTGTAAAAGATTAATTCAAACAGGTGAATCATGTTTATGTCAAGAAGAAAGAAATAAGGAAAGCCAAAGAGTTCAGAAAGGCTGCTTAACAACAGATTAGCTACTCTGTGTAAAACCATTTTTCTTTTGCATTTGGTCACAACCTTTCATACTACAGATTATTCCTTCTTAGGTACCTACTTATTTTGAGTTTCAACTCGCACAGTTTGCTTCAATATACAAACATTAGGCTGTGGTAATGTGCGTGACAGAGTTTGGCAGTTTAATCTCTGTAAAGTCACTGGGGTCAAGGGTACAAGTGGCTATAAGTATTCTTTTAAGAGCGAGAGATGTATGTTTATTATCTATTACTACAGCATGTCCAAGAGAATGTTCTGGGGAGCATTAGCTCGATGGAATGTCAATAGGTGCAACAAAAAAGAAAATTCTGTCCATGATGAAGTACGTTTGGGAAAGACGGGTTTCAGAAATTAAATGAGGTTCCTTAATGCAGTACCTTATACAGCTTTAAAATGTGAAGTTCCGTCATGGATCTCTAAGACAGAGCGGAAGTGTTCAGTGATTCCCACCCTCTGGCTTGTTTTGTTGAGGGTGATAATCTAGAGGACGTACTTTGAGAAATGATAGAAGAGCCATTAGGTCAATGACTACACATACACAGATTGGCTGCCTCGAATGTGCAGGTCTCCATTTTGCCAATTTGTCTTATGTCTTAAGGTAGCGGCAAGAATAAAAGTTGTCAGAGTGACATTCGGTTTAAAGCCACTAAAAATTCATAAACTCAATCTTGTCTTGAAAATTCTTTCAAACTATTCTCATTTTTTTCATTGCATTAGACTCAACTTACTAAACGAGTTGAAGAATGTATGCATGCACACATTTATATACTTATTTATTTACGCATTAAAACTGTTTCCCTTCTAGATTGGCAATTCCTTGAGGATAGGAATTTCTTATGTCTTATTTCTCTCTATTTCCTTTAGTTTCCTGGAACAATGCCCAGCACCCAGCAGAACCTGAATACATAATTCTCTAGTAGGTAAATGAATGTGCACCATCAATATCCTCTCTCCCCCCACCAATAAACCTCTCCTTTACCGTTTATTTTTCTCCCCAGAGGGAACAATGCTTCTTATTTATTTGCATTTTTAAACTTACATGGGTATCTTTTATTAATCCTCCCCGGGTTCCACATTTTGGAGGACTTTGTCTACTGAACGACATTTATTACATAGCATTGAACTTGTTTTTCCCATTGTTTGCTATTGAAAGATAGAGCTTCTGATTATAGGAGATAAACACTGTTATCACACTGAGTTTCTAAAATTTCTGCCTAAAGCAAAGAAACGTGATATTTTAGTTAATCGTGGCAGCCATATTTGGGGGGAAATAATGTGTTTTAGGTGCTTTGAGCCTTGGAGGCCGCCATTGCCATTTTCAGGAATACTTACAGGGGACAAACGCACGTGGAGAATCACTGACTTGACAATTCAGGCAAAATACCAAGCAACATAATCAGTCCATCCAAGGGGGGTGTTGATCAAATAAGAGATTTGGATGTAATAGAAACATAGCAGTAAATGAATGTAAGATGATCCCATGGATTCACAGTTCACCTGCAGGGCTGTTGGGTAGTTAAAAGCTCATACATTGAGAAATACAGAAGGCTTTTTGATATGATTATTAAGATTCTTAAAGTATGAGTTTTAATCATAGTTTGAGATCATTTTTCTTCCTCTGGGAAAACTTCCCTGCCAGTGTAAGTAAGTCAATGAATAATGACTCCATATGCAGTTATTTGCATTACCGACAACTTCTCCAGAATGCATCTGATGAACGTGGGGTGGGGGTGGGGGGAAGAGGATATGCTTTGTATTCAGGGTGAGAATCCAGTTTTCTCCAGCTAACGCCTAATTAACCAGGCCTGTTTTTTTCTGGCTTGTAAAATATCCAAAGCTACTGTTCTTTCTGCTGAGTCATCTGCAGTTTACCTGTTTCTAGTCTTAGTAGAAAGGGAACCAGGAAGGAGAGAGAAATGAATCTAGGCATCGTCATCACCATGATTATCATCATTATTTGCTATCCGCTTTGACAAAAAGTGAAGAAACTAACATTATTGACATTGGTTAAACTTTCCCTTTACTCCACACTCATCTAACCATCGATTACTTTGAATATATACACTTTTAGGCAAATAGGGGAAATCGGAAGAACTTTTCTTACTTTTCTGCTTCTTCTCAATTGTCTTTCCCTCAATGCAATCCTTACGTGTAAGCGGCTATTTGGGGTAGCAATTTCTGCTACCCTTCAAATGTTATTACTAAGGACGAAGAGGGACCGAAACAGTAACTCAGCCTTCAACGAGCTAAGGGAGCTCTGAGTGGAGACCGTGCTTGCCACTCAGGCTGCCCATAAGAGGTCAGAAAAAGGTCCGATACTACTCCCACCCCTTTGTCAGGCATCCACGTTCCTGACAGCAGACCCTTGCTTGTAAGTCGAAACTTAGCAATTGCCCCCAACTCACAAAAGAATAAAGTTGAGGTGATCCTCCTAGTGTGAAAGGGAGACAAAGAGGGAGAAACTTCACAAACAGGCGGCAGAAACCCATGTGAAAAACCCGTATGTCACAGTCCCATGATATTTATGGTTTGATACCGTTTTGTAAAATGGATAGAGGGGGTTATTCTGGCGTCACATCTCTGGCTCTGGGAGTCTTGAATATTTGTCTTACTGCTGGTTTTAATCCAACCCCAGATGAGGCCTCGCTGGAGAGGAGCCGTTTCTGATCTTTGACCACAGCCTACCAGAATCCGTTGACGTCTGTACCCTGTTGTCCAGTACAGAGCCTGTGGTTCTTCAGGCATTCCTCCGTTCGATAAATGTGTGTTGAGCCCCCACTGTGTGGTTTGTTGAATGAATGAAAGACTGGAATCTGGAAGCACCTGTCACCTGCACGACATTGGCACCCTGTGCTTATGCCTGCATGTGCTTATGCCGGCATGGGCTGCATGGGCAGCACAGAGTCCGTGTTGGAGAGTGTACTTGGGAGGCATTCTGCATGCCTGGCTTAGTAGCTGAGTAGCATGGGCTCGTCACTCAACCTCTTGGTCCCCTCGTTTATCAAATGGATACAACGCAAGTTTTTACCACATAGGGTTGTTGTCCGGATTAAATGTCATAATACACCCGAAGCATCCGCAAACATTGCAGGTACATGTTCAAGTTAATTAATGCTAGCGGTTTGTTAGCAGGTTGATGGTGTTCCCCCAAAAGATATTCCCAAGTACCTGTGCATGTGACCTTATTTGGAAATAGGGTCTTTGTGGATGTAAAGATCTCAAGATAATATCTTCATTTGAGACGAAAGGAAAAGACTTGAGACACAGAGAGGAACATCGTGGGGAAGCCACGTGAAGACAGGAGCAGGTCAGAGTGATGTGTGTAGAAAGTAAGGGTCACCAAGGATTGCCAGCAGCTTCCAGAGGCAGGAGAAGGGCGTGGAGCACATTTTCCCTCCGAGTCTCCAGAAGGAATTCACCCTGCGGAAATTGTTGATTCTGAAGGTTTGGCCTCTACAGCTGTGAGTGAATACCATTCGGTTGCTTTAAGCCACCCACTTTGTGGTGATATGTTACCATCTACTAGGGGACTAATGTACTATTTTAACTGTAAGGGGACAGACTGGAAGCCTGGCTGTTGCACAGACTAAAATAGAAGAGAAGGACATTTAAGCTAGAAGAGACCTTGGGACCCATCTCCTCCGGCCTTCCCATTTTCTGCCCAGACATGTGGTGGGGTCCGCCCAAGGTCACACAGGCCGCACAACGTTGGAAGGGTCTGAGGTGCAAAGAAGGCCTCCGGGTGGTCAGCTGGTGGCTTCTGGACGCTGCCCACACCATGCCAACCTCCCCCGGAGAAGCGTGCCTGGTCAGGGTAGCAGAGCCTTGGTTGAGTGGGCTTTCTCACAACTACCTGAGGTGGTCACCTGTTCATTTCTTGAGCAGGTAAAATTCCTGCTGAAGGAACACAGCGAGCATGTACTTATTACTTTCTAGTATCATCTTCCAAACAAAATGGTACCCTGGTTTGAATGATAATTAAAAAAGGAAAAACAAAAACAGTTTCTCAAGACAAACTTCTTAGCAGGAAATAGGTATTAGATGGCTTTCTAGTTCCTGGAGGAAGCGGGTTTCCACCCCATGACTTCTTTCTCCATGACTATTTTTGGCCGCTTGTCAGAAGGAAGCTAATTGTTTTTTAAATATCTTCTCACTAGTGAGTGAGCCCTATTTGCTTTTAATTTCTTTCTGGCTGTTGTCCTTGACCTACCATTTGGCATTCCTGACGGTCTTGGGCAGAAATAATCAATCTGTCAGTGGACATTTGTGCAGAAGATGATGGCAAAACCGGCCTTGGCTTGCTCTGACCAGGGTCCACGGCTGGAAAAGAAGAATGTTCTCCCTCCTGGGTAGATCGAGATGGGCTGTGTGAATGTCAGGAGACAGAGGACTGTCGAGCATTTTAATGGCTTGCCAGGGTAGCCTATGAAATGCGTCCCCTCCTCTTGTCCTGTTTGTCCCACAAATCGCTTTACAGTGTGAACTTCAGAAAAGTTCTTAACCTCTCTGTGCCCCAGCAGAGTTTGTTCGCATTTAAAACATGGATAATAATGGTCCATGAGTCCTAATAAGGTTTCTATGAAAACTTTACACTAATTCATATTGGACGAATAACAGTGTCCAGCATAATGGTCATTCAATTAAGATTAGCCGTCAGTATTGTCCTTGCTTTTAATTGTAGAATTCTTTTGGCCAAGCACTCTTATTAGATCGTTTTTGTTCCCAAGGTCTGCTGATGCTATCTTCTTATTGTTGGTTCCTAGCACTTCTTTCCATTTCTTATCTGTTTTTTTTTTTTTCAACAGCTTTACTGTTTATTTTATGCATACCACAAAATTCACCCATCTTAAGTATACAATTCAATAATTTTTTAATCGTATTTACAGAACTATATAGCTGGAGCCACAGCCCGGTTTGAGAACATTTCTATCACCCAAAATAAGACCTCTGGGACCCATTTGTCCCCACCCCATTCCTACTGCTAACCCCAGGCAACCACTGATCTTACCCTCTGCCTTTCTGTTTGCTTTTTTTCTGGACATTTTCTATAAACAGAATCATACAATATGTGGCCTTTTGTGCCTGGCTTCTCTCACTTAGCATGATGTTTTTAGGGGTCAGCCATGTTGTCACAGGTATCAGCATTTCATTCCCTTCCATTGCCAAAGAGTAGCCCAATGCGTGGATGTGCCGCCATTTATTCATTCAGTCACCAGCTTTGGACATTTGCACCATTTCCACTTTTTGGCTCTTATAAATAATGCCGCTATGAACAAGTTGTGTCGAAATATGTTTTTATTTTTTTGAATGGATACCCAAGAGTAGAATTCCTGGGTCACATGGTAATTTTGGGTTTACCACGTTGAGAAAGTGCCAAACTGTTTTCCAAGGCATCTGGGCCATCTCGCATTCCCACCAGCGGTGTGTGGGGGCTGCAGTCTCCCCACGTTCTCTCCAACACCGGTGATTCTCTTTTTGACTGTGACCAACTGGGTGGGTGTGGGGTGGCATCTCACTGTGGTCTGGATTTGTATTTCCCTAATGACTGAGGACGTCGAGCATTTCTTCAGGTGCTTTTTGGCCATTCACATATCTTCTTTGGAAATGTGCACACTCACTCATTATGCCCATTTTCAAGTTGGATTATTTGTCTTTTTATTGTTAGTTTGGTTATTTATTCATTTATTTGTTGGCTTTTTATTATTTTATCTTATGAGTTGTTAATAGAAGAGTTACTAATAGGGGCGTCTGGGTGGCTCAGCTGGTTAAGTGACTGACTCTTGATTTCAGCCCAGGTCATGATCTCACAGTTCAGGAGTTCGAGCCCTGCGTCGGGCTCTGTGCTGACAGTGAAGAGTCTGCCTGGGATTCTCTCTCTCTGCCCCTCCCCCGCTCATGCTCTCCCTCAAAAGAAAGAAAGAAACTTTAAAAAATGAGTTATTAAGATATTCTGAGTACAAGTCCTTTATAATATATATTTTTCTAATATCTTTTCTCCCTGTCTGTGGGTTTCCTTTTCACTTTCTCAATAACATCTTTTGAAGCACAAAATTTTTTAATTTTGATGACTACAAATTCATTGATTTTTTTTCTTTTATGGATTATGCTTTAGTGTCATACCTGAGAAATCTCTGTCTACCCCAAAGTCTACATTATCTTCTGAATGTTTTCTTGTTTTAACTTCTACGCTTAGATCTATTGTTTGTTTTGAGTTCTTTGTTATGTTTGATGTGCTATAGAGGCTCAAGTTAATTCTTTCGTGTGTGGGTATCCAGTTACCCCCGCACCATTTGTTGAAAAGACTTTCTTTTCCTACTGAGTTGTCTTGACATCTTTGTTTCAATCTATTTACTATAAATGTAAAGATTTACTTCTGTACTTTTATTCTATGCCATTTATATATAAGCCGATTCTTATATTGGGAGCATACTGTCTCTATTACGATAGCTTTATAGTAACTTTTGAAGTCAGGTCCGTATCTGTTCTTCCCTTGATTACCAGATCATTCTCCTCACTGGTTCCCCTGCCTCCACCCATTGCCTTTTGTAGCATCCAGGGAGATCTTTCTAAAACTCAGATCTGACTTGTCATCTCTGTGTAAAAACTTTCATTTGCTCTAATTTTAATGAAAACTTCTACACTTTACCTTGGCACTGCTGCCCCGCCTATCCCTTCTTCCTTATCTCTTTCTACCTCACTCACACTTTATTCCAGTATGGCTGGGCTATCCAGGCTTCCTAATGGTGCCATATGCTTTAGCATCCTTAAGTGCCAGAGAGTAGCACACTGGCCTAGAGCCAACCACAGTGCCTGACACAAGGTAAATATCCATTATATAAGGTGAACACACCATGAATCATACTGTAGTCATTGCCTGGACGTCATCTTATTCTTTTTAGCTGGTTAACTCCTGCCAGAAGTTCTTTAGCTGGTTTTCTTCTGTTTTAGCTGGTTAACTCCAGAGAAGTTTTTCTCTGCTCTTATCTTGCCCTGTTGCCATGGGCTTGAAGGTGCCCTAGAAACGCTTCTATCATACTCTTTATCATATCGCCTTGTAATTGTGCATTTACTTGTTTATCCATCCCTCTAGCTCGTAAGAGCTTCGGCACTGGTCCTTATAATGCCTGATGCTTAACAACATCATTGAATGAATGAATGGGTAAATGTGTGTTTTGAATTGTATCTTTTAGAGTTTTTCAGAAACGGCGTACTTAGCCAAGGATACCTCAGGATCCTGGAGTCTGGATGGAGTCTGGATCCATCACAGTTTGTAACAACATTGTTTCCCCAGCCTTAGGCAGCGAGTGCAGAGCCAATTGTCTTTTGGCCCTTTCTGGAGCCTATCCCTCCCCACCCTCCATTTTGCATCTTTCCCTGTTGACTCAACATATTCTAAGATGGCTCTGAGCCAATAAACAATGGACTAGAAACAAGAAGAGTGAAAAAATGAAACAAGAACAGCTCTTGGCATAATGATAGAGCTCAGTCTGAATATTGCTTAAGGATAAATTGCTGAGTCTTATGTCCCAATGTAAATCAAATGTATGTATGTCCTTCGAGGCACAGGAAATCTTTCCTGTCAGCTATTCAGGGGATGGCTTTCTAAGGTTGCTTTCCACATGGAGAGCCTCTTTTATCCTATCTCAATAGCTAATATTTGTCTTTCGTGTCACCTTCTAGGGTTTTACCCACACATAAATGACTCTAGACTTCTCAGGAAGTCTGGATCCACAGACTCTCATAATTTTCCCTCGTCATGTTACTGATGAGGGTAACCCGTGGAAGAATAATTTGACTGTCAGATGCCAGACTTGAAATGGAATCACTCCACTTTTTAAAGGTGCCAGTTGATCTCACTGTCAAACAAGGCATTCTTCTAGCCTTTTCTACGCCGTGTGTTTTCATGGTTATCCGTTCTCTGCCTCACAGGCCAGCAGACACTATGTGGAGAACAAGGTAGCTGACCCCACCCTACTCTTTTCAGCTGGCTTGGCTAGTTTAGGAGTATTTCTGGTTTTATTTATAAAGGCAGAGATATGTTTTAAAGCTGCGTTTCTTCCCATCCCATCACTCTGTATTTTAAACTCTCTGTGGGGGAAAAAAATAGGCAAAGGATTTAAACTACAAATTATTAAGAATTTAAGAGAGCCTTAGGGCTCGTAATTTCAAATGATCTTTCTTGCTTCTTCCTTAGTATGTTTATTTAGGTCAGGGTCACAAAGGGTGTATGGATGCATGAGGCAGGCAGGGTAGGGGCCATTGTGAAGTATACAGTTCATGCCCCATCTGAACAAGATCGCCCTACAAAGTTCCAGACGAATCCCCCATTTGCCATTATTCCCACTTGTGCTATTTCTGGATCTTTTGATATTTCAAAGAAATGTTAAAGCCAAATTTTTTAAATGTCAGATGTTCTTATATTAAAATTTTTTTATGTTGTTAAAAATTTCAAAATAAAACAACAACAACAACAGTGTGCACATCAAACCAAGAGCCTCTGCAGAGCTCTAGATGAAATTCTTGTAGAGAAATCCTGAAGATACAAATGTCATGTGAGCCAATGCGAGCCAAAAGTTTATTTTGGCTCCTTCCTTTAATACATTCAACAAATGTTAATTGAGCACTTTCTTTGCGCTAAAGCTGTGTGCTAAGTGATAGGGACTCCATGTCGGATAAGACAGACCCCTTTGTGCTCATGGAACTGGCAGACTTAGCCAGGTGTTTGGGACTTAAGGCCCCTTTGTCACAGACAATTGGTATACAGCTGATAGGCTGAGTTTCCCATTGGGTCTTGAAGTAGATTCATGATAGTTTTGAACTTCTTTATGTTATGATACACTGCAGAACAATTTTGTGTGGTCTACTTTTGTGGTCTCTGCAAACACCATCCACCATTTTTGACTATGTGATGATTCTTAGAACAATTCATTAATTTAATGAATGTTTATTCATTGAACTTATTCAAGAAATATTTATTGGGCACTGGGCAAACACATGATAAGCCCGTGATGGGCAGAATAAACAGTTTCCATAGCATGGACAGCTGCTATCGGCCCCCAACCCCTACCTTGGGAGTCAAGAAGGGGTTGGCTTGCTTTCCAACACTTTGGAGGCACCAGGGCGGGAGGGGCACATTATTGTGGTCAACTGTGCCCTTCCAGTGAAAGCCACAGTGTCGGCCCTCACACTTGCTTTTAGGGAAGGAAGCAGGGGTGGCGGGGAGATGTGGCTTCCAGAGAGAACCTGGGAAACCTGAAAAGAGAGGAGAGGCACTCTTCTGTTTTTGTAGGTCTGAGTACTATCCCGGATGTAGAGTTTCTATGCCTTTATTGTAATTACTATGTTTCCTTGCGACTCTAAGCTTTGTGAAGCAATGGCCATTTGGACCTTGTCCAACAATGCATCCCCAGCACCACTGGGGCCACAATCTGGCACTTCACAGGTACACAATAAATTTTTCTGCCTGAGGAGGGAATTTCTCTGGGGCCACATCTGCAGGGGAGAAAAAGTGGTAGATGGCAGGTGAATGCACACACAGGTGAGGGAGGCAGTGAAGAGAAAGTCATATCTGTGGGTGGGAAGAGGACACATCCATGGGACCAGATATGTAGGGATGAGGAAAGCGGCCCTGGATGGGTATGGCCCTGGATGGTGATAAGGTAGGTAGGAAGCGGGTCCTGGGGGCGCTGACTGTTCTGTAAGAGACCTTCTTTCTAAAGTTGGGTGAAGTTGGGGCGCCTGGGTGGCTCAGTCGGTTAAGCATCCTACTTCGGCTCAGGTCACGATCTCGTGGTTCGTGGGTTCGGGCCCCGTGTCGGGCTCTGTGCTGACAGCTCAGAGCCTGGAGCCTGCTTCGGGTTCTGTGTCTCCCTCTCTCTCTGCCCCTCCCCTGCTCATGCTCTGTCTCTCTCTCTCTCTCTCTGTCTCAAAAATAAATAAAACAGTAAAAAAAAAATAAAAAAAATAAAGTTGGGTGAAGTCAAGGGGCCTTGTGGTGAGCTTCTCGGTGAAAGATGAGTAACCACCAATAAGGCAAGGTTAAAAGAACAGAGTTTCTAAATTAGATAAAACTCACTTTATTAAGCACACATGTTACCAGAGCCATCCAAGGTCACTGTGTGTCAGTCTGAACACTGGAAATCTCTCATTTGAGGCACACGCAGGAATCTTTCTCCTTCTGCATTATCTAAGTTTGCATGTCGAGTTCCTTGCTTCCCAGCCGTGAGTCATGTGGGCCTCTGTAAAAGGTCAGTGTATAATGATACAACATCTTGCATGATGACATTTTTCACGATGTATTTTTCTACCCGAGATTTCTGAAAATCAATCACCCGGTTTTTAAGGCTTTTTCTCTTTTTGAGCCGAGGCTGAGCAGCTGGATGTTGGAATTTTCCATCAGACCATTCACCCATCCCTAACCTTTAAATGTTTGGAGAGAAAAAAAAAAAAAAAAAACCAGTGTAAAATAATTTAGTAACCCACAGAATTCATTTAGTTTAATTTATGCTAATCATGGCGTATTGGTGTACTGGCAGATAAAAATAAAGCCGCTGGAGGAGATTGCATTGAATAAACTGCAACAATTAACCCTCGAAATTATCACGTGAAATGATTTTTAGCTTGCTACTGAAAATAACAGGCCCAACCAATTGTCTTAACTAGTGATGATTAAAAATCTCATTAAATTCCGGGATTTATTTTACATTACCCCCGCGTCCATTTGGTCATTTTGTATAATATTTTAATTATATGATTTTTTTTTCTTCCTTGAAGAGGCTAGAGCACAAAATTAGAATTGTGTTTCATCATTACGCTCAGTCATTTGCCAAAACGTATATAATAGAAAGATGGCAGATGAGTTATATGGCACAAGTGGCAAGGTGAAAGTCTCAGTGACATAAAATGACCCAAAACATTATCTTTGGAGTTATATGATAATTCACGAATTATCAGATTCATTAAGTCAGTGTCTAGACTTCCAAGTGAAGCCTCTGTCCCTTATGTTAAGTAGGATGGAATTACTATTAATTTTATTATGGAGGTCAAATAAATGGAAACTGTGAATATTTTGTCTAAAAGTGTCACAGACTTTGCCTCATTCTGGATTATTTGCCAAAATAGAAAACAATCATTTTCCTAGAGGATGGGAATATATGGGAAAGAATTGTGGTCAATAAAGGTAAACTGAAAAAACACTGTGCTTAAACACTCCACTTTGCAAACATGTGCTGCTCTGTAACTGAGAGATCCTTGTTAACGTATCAGCCATGATGTTCCTGAGGAGAGTTGCTGTGCATGCTATTTTAGTTTTCTCAATTTTATTATTCACTCAGCTATCTCCTACTCATCATTTAAATTTTTTTTTTCAACATTTATTTATTTTTGGGACAGAGAGAGACAGAGCATGAACGGGGGAGGGGCAGAGAGAGAGGGAGACACAGAATCGGAAACAGGCTCCAGGCTCTGAGCCATCAGCCCAGAGCCTGACGCGGGGCTCGAACTCACGGACCGCGAGATCGTGACCTGGCTGAAGTCGGACGCTCAACCGACTGCGCCACCCAGGCGCCCCTCCTACTCATCATTTAAAATGCAGCCAGCTATCACCAGCTCAAAGAGATTGTGCCTGATTTCTTCCAGGTCTGAGTTGGATACTTCTTTTATGCCTCCGTAGGAAGAATTCACTTTAGGGGCGCCTGGGCGTCTCAGTCAGTTAAGCATCCAACTTCAGCTCAGGTCGTGATCTCACAGTTCATGGGTTCGAGCCCCATGTCGGGCTCTGTGCTGACAGTTCGGAGCCTGGAGTCTGCTTCAGGTTCTGTGTCTCCTTCTCTCTCTGCCCCTCCCCGCCTCATGTCTGTGTCTCAAAAGTAAATAAACATTAAAAAAATTTTTTAAAAAAGGAAGAATTCACTTTCTATCCAAACAATGCACCAAGCTTCAAGTGTCTGTGGTTTGTGTCTCCCGCCGTAGTATATGTGACTGAAGGCCAACAGCCATCAACCTACTCTCCATATCTCAAAGACCTAATATGGGGCTCAGCACAAAGTAGGTTCTCTATCAGAAGACTTGTTCAGTGAATATAGGAATACACAAATTCACAATGATTTTTACCAGCATTGTTGGAACTACCACCATTCAAAGAAACAGTAAATATTTTCTCCAACATTTTTAAAGTGACAGCTGAGCTATTGTCCACAAGATTTGCCTGTTTATTTTGCTCGCTTAGCAGCAAAACATTATACAGTTATTGGGAAAAGTGAATGATAATCTCGTGTATTTTGTGGTTATCGTTTTTTAAATGTGTATTTATTTTTGAGAGAGAGAGAGAGAGACACAGCATGCGCAGGAGAGGGGCAGAGAGAGAGGGAGACACAGAATGTGAAAGCAGGCTCTAGGCTCTGAGCTGTCAGCACAGAGCTTGATGTGGAGCTCGAACTCACAGACCGTGAGATCGTGACCTGAGCCGAAGTTGGACGCTTAACCGGCTGAGCCACCCAGGCGCCCCTGTGGATATCATTCTTAAAGTGGGATTGCTTATTTTTCTTAAATTCACAGCTTATGTTTTTAATGTTTATTTATTGTTTTTTTTTTTGAGAGAGAGGGAGAGGGGGAGAGAGAGAGAGAGAGAGAAAGAGAGAGAATCGCAAGCAGGCTCTGCACTTTCAGAGTGGAGCCTGACATGGGGCTCAAACTCACTAACCTGAGCCAAAACCAAGAGTCCGTCACTTAACCAACTGAACCACCCAGGCACCCCTTAAATTCACAGCTTATTAATGGGAGAAGACTGTAGTAAGCTAAGGGATGCTGCAGTAGACTCATAAGCTATGAAATATGTGCCATGACCTATCCTAAGGAATGGAGGAAACAACAATGGACCAGATAGATCTTGACTCTGAGTGTAAAACCACTCAAAAGATGATATCATGTGTGATAAGGGCTAAAATATTTCCCAGCTATTGTCACAATCTTGTTGCGTAAACCAAAGCAGAGAGGCTTATAACTGCAAACGTTATTATTATTATTATTACTATTATTTGCATCATGGTCTGGGTAAGCTGGGGCAGCTCCATATCAGGCTGCCGGTTGGCTGGGCTGAGCTCTAGGCCACTGGTTGGATTTAGCCATTCTCCTTGGGTCAGCTTTGGGGCACATCAGTTCTCAGAGCAAATTGTGGGAGGGGAAGTGGAAATTCTGCCTCCGGAGACTTCAGCTCAGAACGGGCACCGTCTCTCTTTTGCCCTCTTTCCATTGGCCAAAGCTTGTCACGTGGTCATACCCAATCTCTATGGGCGGGGAAATATAGGGACTCATTCTGAAAGGAGGAGCTGCAAAGTCAGAGGCCAGTGAGAGTGTGATGCTAATACAGGGAGTAAATGAGAAGTGGTTCGTCTACAATTGCCACGGTGGTGAGGCAGGACAGGCACAGGACTACCTTTATTGTTTACAGCAACTTTGTACATTATACAGGATGGTAGTTATATAAATGATGAGAGGACCGTATAGAATTATTTTGCAGCTCGTAAGAGGAGTCATGTTATTAGTAGTGTAGAAATAAGAAACTTGAGCCAGTTAAGATTACAGTGTAAAATTAATCTTCTAAATCAATGATCCTCAGGCACACGCATCCACACACACGAAAATCAATAAAAATCAATAAAATCATAGACCCGCAGAGTCACAGACCTAGAGAAAGCACACAGGACCCTTCTAGATCCTCTGGAACGCTACCTATTCATCTTTGTTTTCCATCTCCCTCCCTTAGTGCTGCATTAGAGTCATTCGCGATGGCTGTCTGTGCCTTTCACATGGAGGGGAGACCTCACCCCATGTTGTCTTTCCTACAGAGAGCCCAGCCTAGCATCATTTTACTAATATTTGATCAGAGGCTTTCTTTAGGTGTGTCTGTGTCACTGACCTTGAGAATAGACAGGAAACCAGCAGCTCGGTCTATGATTTGTAAATTTTTTTGGTGTTGAACTTCAGCCAAGATTTATTCTTTAACTACAAATCACACGGGCCATGTGAATAGATGTGTGCAAAGAGCAGGTGTGGGCATAAATGCGGAAGTGAGTAAAAGATTTATGTCACTTGCTTTTGATTTTATTATCCACTCCCAATTTAGGCAAGAACTTTGTGGGCAGGTTATATCCCCCCACCATAAAAAAAGACATAATGAACCATAATAATGTGAGTTAAACTTTCTTTCCTAATAGGAGTAATAGAAGAAGAAGAAGAACAAGAACATAGCCATGTGGATTGATTCCAGTTTTTGGGTACAAGCAAAATAACATAACCCTGGTTGTTGTAAGCTAAAGAGAATGTATTTAAAGGCTATGGGAAACTTCTAGAGTGAATAGGGAAAGGAGAACAGGCCTTATAAGAGGCTAGAGGAAACCAAAATCGCAACAGTGGTTTTTCACAGGAAGAGAATTACTTGGGTGCCATTGCCAGGATGAATGAACACCACTGTTTTTCAGTCTGGTTGACTGCTCCACTCAGATTCCCAGGAAAATGTACCTGCTTGACTTCTGTGGGGCACTTGGCCGGGGAAATGGGGGGCACCCAGTTAACAATCCCATTGAATATATCCCATTGGAAGAAGTCCTCTCCAAAGGAACTCTTGGCCCTGGTAGTTGGGGGAATAATTGCACAGCAGATGCAAAGCAGGAGACATCCATTACACTAACATGGTAAATACTAAAGTTGGGGCGCTGTATATAAATTATATCTAATTTTCAAAAGACCTGTGAGTTGGTGGTATTATTCCTTTCACACTAATGAGCAACAACAACGATAATGTGCACAATGTATTGATCATATCCTAAATTTCCAGGCTTATATATGTAGCACACTTTGCGTGTAAGTAACGTGAGCTTCAGAAAAGTTAAATATTTTGCCACTTAGTTATCAAAAGAGCAGTTGTCTGACTGACTCTAAGGTCTGCTTTTAAGAACTGTCATGTGCTGATGAAGCTGATGATCAGAGTGGTTAAATAACATGCTCAAGGCCACACAGCCAATACATGGTGGAGATGACTGTTATTCTAAAGCTCTACTCGTATGTCCAATCACCTATCAGATGACCAGTGAATGTAAATTGACCATGACAATGATTTTATTGACATACCAATAAGCCACTAGTATTCTCCTCTAAGAAGCTCTGTCCAAACTCATTGCTCATGTACCAAACCCATTGCTGCCTCAGCATTTTTGCATAGCTTCGTCTAGCTGGAACATTCTGCCCCAGATCTTTCCATGGGTGGCTGTTTCTCAGCCTTTAAGATTCTGGTAATATATTAGTTCCTTTTCTTTAGAAAGTCTGTATCTGGTTTTCCAATTTCGCAAGAAATTGTAGTAAGATTTTTTTTTTTTACTTTTTACCACATCATCCTGTTATAAGTGTTTTAGACCTTATTCCTACCTGAAATGGTCTCACTTACGTTGCTCTTTTTCTCCCCATGTTGACTTATTCAACACTTATTTTCTCTATTGTTTAGAGCTGGGCTTAGCACATAGACGATGCTGACAAAGCCGGGTGACTGACGCTTGGGATTTTAAATACATGCAAAAGATAACTCATCCAGGTTGGTGATCAGGAGTGGCTTCCTAGAGGATGCCACATTTGCACTTAGCCATTCAGGATGGGTAGAGGCATGCAAGGGAGGGGAGAGAGCTTTCCATATGGAAGAATTATTTGTAAGAGACATGGATTGGGAGAGGGATTGTGCATCAGGCATTCAAGGGCTGGGAGCAGTTCAGTTTGGGGGAGTGGGAGAGAGAGGGCATGAAAGGTCATCAAGGGCACTCATCAGTAGCCCTATACATCATGGTAAGGAATGAAGCTCCAGCCATGTTGCTGGTGTTCTTCCAAGGGCACGTGTCTGTGCAAACACTGCTGGGAACTGGGCCTCGCTCACCGATTTCCATGCAGACCAAGGCACCTGGACCTCCAACAGCCATCAATCCCACCTCCTCCTGAACGAAGTAGATAAAAAGAGAATGATGCTAACCCACACTACAGAGTCCACAGGGCAGAGGCACTTGGGCTAGGAAACTAACGTCTAGCAAAGCCTAGAAACCAAGAGCAGCTTCTTTCACTTTTATTTCCCGCTTACCTACCCTTTGAAACTACCCTGCAAGAGAGAAGGCGTTGAATAAGAGGGACCCACAGAACCTCCAGTGCTGACTTTTAAAACAATCTATGTTCAGGCAATTCAGGGCGATGTGTCTTGTCAGGTGCAGGGGTGAAAAGAATGGGAGTGTGCAGGGCATGCAGTTGGATGTTTAATTTCAAAATGAAATATATTGATACATATATTCCTTCCTTCTTAAGAAATATATTGATAACCAAGGAGAGAACTTTCAAGGTTCATGCATAGGGTTGGCATTTCAATATCACGAAGCAAATGGGAATAAAGTATTTGAAATTCAAAGGAGTGGCTATTTCAGATCTTTTCTGTTTTTGATCTTTTCCCAGCAGCCATTCATAAGGATTTCTTCCCTTCTAAGAAACTTTGGTCTTTGTTTCATTTTCTTTTTCTCCTCACACTTCCAGATTTCTAGAATTTCAGGAATTACAGACCTTTTGAGCTGTAAATCATTCCTTTATAAGAGAGAGACAATGTGGCAAAATAGGAAGGGCATAAAGAGTGACAGCAATAGTAATAGTCAGCTTGTGTAGAATATACCTAAACAGTTATGCTTCCAGTGTTCTCAGTGCTATGTATGCTAAATGCCTGGCCTTGTGCCTACAGAGAGCAGGAACTTGCTCTAGGCTGACCGCCATTATCATTTTGTCAGTTTCCATTCTGGTGCGGAAACCACTACAATGTGGAGGCCTGTGACTGGTCCAGAGTCACATGGCTTCCAGGCAAGTCTCAGACGTTCAATCCACTCTACTCTTTTGCCATCACTTTGCCATCACTTTGCTTCTGGGAGCATAATAAGTGGTGAAGCTGGTCAGTAGACTAACACTATGCCGATCAGCTAAAAGGATACGTAGTGAGCATTTAGGTCTTTGTTGTGGACGCTGAGGCTGCCTGGTAAGGATTTTGACAGAATCAGAATGAAGCCTCTGGAGAGAACACTGGATTTGCTCTGCGTGCATAGTGAGAAAATTTTGTTTTTCTTTTGTCTGTCGGGTAGTCTGAGGAGAAAGTGTCATCGCAAAAAGGAAACATCATATCCTCTGCCTCGGTTTGAATTCCATCTTGGCTCCTTCCTAGCAGTGTAACCTTGGGTCATTATTTCATTCTTCTGTGATTTAGGCTTTTTAGCAGTAAAACTGAGACAGTAAGACTCCTTCCTTCACAGGACTAGTCTGAGTATCAATTGAGTTAATATATATAAAACACACTTAATGCAAAATGAGAGCTATTTATATTTGTATTCTTTGGCACAGGCTGTGATTTGCTCACTCATTTGTCCCTCATTTACTCTTATCTGTTGAATAAGGGACTTCGTTTGTGAAGTCATTACCTAAACTGCTTTTGTATTCGGGCTGGTCCAGGAAATATCAAAAGTGATTGTTTTTATTTACAATCTTAGGAGATTTTGTTTTCATCTTCAGTCTTCACGCTTTGTATATTTACAAGGAAACATTGGTAAGAGGATTCCATGGACTTCTCACTATACAGTCTGGCTTCTGTTTACCATAACTTACCTCACTCTGATTCAAGACCTTATTTGCAGGTACGATGTGATTGAATATGAAACGTCACTTGGAATAGGAGAAATAGGGTGATTTTTTTTTCTTAACCCATTGGAAGTTTGCAGTGGGAAGGCAAGTGATAATCGTTTCTTAGGTGAGAATGTGTTTATGTACAAGTGAAATATGTGGTCCTAAGATGTTTGGAAGTTTTCAGGACAAGGATGTCTTATTAGATGACAACCAAATGTATTTAGCACATAACTTAAAGAGCTTGTATGTGTTGGGTCACCTCAGAGTCATCTTTATGGAGTTTGGAATTTCCAAAGGGAAAACCAGAAGTTGGTTCGCCAGAGAGAATACGGAATTTGAGACATAGTTACACTGAAAACTTTTCACTGTTTGTCTGAAATTCAAATTTGACTGGGTGTTTTGTATTTTTATTTGCTGAATCTGGCAACCCTACCATCCATGTATTCTGACTGAATGCAGTGCCAGCTATCTGGGGAACAGAGTGCGTCATGGGAACGCTAGCCTCTCAGGTACTTCTGCCTGTTCCCTCCCAGACAGAAGAGGAATGGGCAATGAAAGGCTGATTTTCTTTGGGGTAATGATCATTTTAAGCTATAAACCTGTCTTTGGCCTTTTCTTCCTTGTTCCTCTTCTCTACAGTTTTTATTTTTGAGGGTTGGAGTTATTGCCTTATTTGTCTCACAATTCTTTGTGCAATTTCTTTATATTTCCAGGTATCCTATATACTTCATCTCAGATATTCTCCATGAGAACATATCTCTATTTGCATAATGGTTGTTGATACAAGGTCATCATATTCCTAATTACATAATAAAAGTCAGTGGAAATGGTATTGATATACAGAACTTCTTTAACAGGCAAACTCAAGGAAATACATCCTACTCCCATGAACTGGAAAGAAATACTTATTACCTGATAATATCACCAGAGACTGAAATCTGTGCCAGAATTTACTATGCAATTAGTTAGTGATGATCCTTATCATGCAGTGTTGGTTTGATTTTTGCAGCATGGTTCAAAAAGATTGGTGGAATCTTTTATTTCAGGTATGTTCACTTTGTCACAAAATCATGAGAAAACACGAGGGGGTGGCTTCTGGCTGTGTATCGGGAGGAGCTAGGCCACATGAAAACTTAAGAATGTGTAACCCCTTAAGACACCACCATCTGCCCTTGACCTCTGCGTGTGCTGCCTTCTTGGCTCTACCTCTTATTTGAACAATGAATAAAAAGTTGTTTACCAACATAAAGGGCTGTCTCTGAAAATGGGACACTTAGTTCCTGAGGAAACCGAAGGAGGATCTGGCTAATCTTCCATCAGAGATATCAGGGAAGGGATCATCCTTGATTGTCTTCCTTGGTTTTCTCTAAGAGGTCTTTTGTTGCCACAGCCCTGGGAGTTTTTCTTTCTTTTATATATTTGCTATGGACTGAATGTCTATGTTAAATTGTTTCCACTGAATTGTGTTCAGTTGTTCGATTGTCTGAATGTTTCCTACAAATTCACATGTTGAAAACTAATTCCTGATGTGATGACGTTAGGAGTTGGAACCTATAGGAATATGATTAGATCATAAGGGCGGTACCCTCAAATGTGAGATTAGAGCTTTTCTAAAAGAGATGGAAAAGTACCCCCTCACTCTTCCACCGTGAGAGGACACAGCAAGAAGAGGTCTATGAACCAGGAAGCGGGCTCTCACCAGACACCGAATCTGCCCGCACCTTGATCTTGGACTTCCCAGCCTCCAGAATGATGAGAAAATACATGTCTGTTTACAAGCCACCCAGTCTACGGTATTTTGTTATAGCAGCCCAGATGGATTAAGACAATTACTTTGTTTCTGATGAGACACTTATTGCATGAAAAATAAATCACTGCCTAGGAACCATAAAAGAAAATATGTTTGCATTTATACAAATTAAAAACTTGTCTGTAGGCCCAATAAAAAGACACTAATAAATAAATATGAAACAAAGAAACGAAAAGAAAAAAATGACAAACCAGGAAGAAATATTTGCACTATGAATCATAAAGTAAATTTCCTTAATTGACAAAGAACCCACAGAAAAGAAGAAGGAAAAAAGATGAAGAGTCCGATAGAATAAAGGGCAAAGGATATGAAAAGGCAGTTCAGAAAGGAATGTAAATGGCCAATAAACATATGAAAAGATGCTCAACCTCATTCATAATTAAAGAAATGCAAATCAAACAGAACAAGGAGAGATTATGGGATCGACAAACTGAGAGTCTGATAATAAGGGCACCTGTGAAGTGGATGGAAACATCGTTATCCGACACTGGGGGCGTATGGGAGTTCAAGTGGCGCCTTCGGTTTTTGAGGATAATTTGGGCCATATTTATCACAATTATATTACTCATATTCTGTTGACTCAATAATTTTACCCCAGGAATGTTCTTCACGAATGTGGTGCCTAGTGTATCCAGGTAGATATTCAAGCATGTCTGGTGAAGCGTTTGGAATCACCCAAAAATAAGGAAAAACAAAACCGGAAACAATCTGTCACCAGGAAACTGGATAAATACAAAGAAACTATTTGTGCAAGTCAGTAGGAGGAAGACAATAATAACAGGGTAGGTCTGCATGCGATTATGTGGGAAACTCTCCAAGATATATTATTAACAGAAGAAAGTAGAACATAGGACAGTGCATAAATTATGATCCATTTTGTTTAAATATAAAGAAAGACTGTACGTACATAAAGGGGAATTCATTTTGCGGCGAATACTTATTCAATGCCTACAGTGTTTCGAGTACTTTTATAGTGCCTGGCACTGCAATGGTGAACACGTTTCTATCACATCATCTTGTTTTAATTTCCTTTACGTTACTTACCACTGCCTAAGCCAGTCTTACGCGTTTCTTGTTTTCTGTCCGTCCTCTCCCACTACAGGGTCAAATGTAAGAGAGCAGGAGCTTTCTCCCTCCTGTCCTCCGTCCTATTGCCAACACTGGGCCTGGGATCGAGGAGCCCCCCCCGTAGAGGCACAGAGGGTCAGGAACAAAGAGCCAGCTCTGTCTGGATCAAAGGGTAGAGGCTTTGGGCAGAGGGGAGGCAAGCCCCATGTCCAGAAGGTGGGAGCACAGGTGGCAAATTTGGGGAAAGCAGGGTGGCCAGCGAGGGTGGAGGAGGGAAAGGAAAGGAGACACAGGGAGGTGTCGGGTTGGGGGTGCAGAGGCCAGGCCCTGTGGGTCCTCAGAGGCCAAGGCGGGAAGTTGGCTTCATCCTTCAAGTTTGATAGAAAGTCCCGGAAGGTCTTTAAGCAGGGGAGTGACTTGTGATTTGTGTTCTTCAAAGATCTTCCAACTGCTATGTGCAGAATGCTCTGAAGGAGGGGAAGGGGCGGCAGAGAGCAGCTGGGGCCATCTCAGTGGTCCAGGTGAGAGACCAGGGAGGGCAGGGAGAGCTTCCTGGAGGCGGATGCGGTCGTTTGGCTGATTTGGAAGAGCAGGTAGTGGTTAGTTATTCGCTGATGGAGGAGCACATCATCAGTCTGGGCAGAGGGAGCTGCACGTCTCTAGCCCTGGGGTGGGGGTGGGGGTGGGGGGGAGAAGCATCTTGGCGACGTAATTAGGAACTTGTGCTCTGCTTGACAGCGTGAGATTATGGCCATGGAGAATGGTACCTGGGGTCACAAGCGAAGGCAACAGGTTAGTCGTGCATAGAGTTCATGCTCAACAAATGCTTTTTGGTAGTTGGACTGAAAGTGATATACTCGGTGGGCGGGGGGGGGGGTGGAATTTGTGAATAAATGAATATATTTGGGGAGGGTATAGTTCTCCTGGGGCAGACACATGGTGTGGTGGATTGAGCAAAGATGAGATTTTTGAAGAACTTATAATTCAGTGTTACTAAAGACAGAAATAGAGCACTTGGCAGTCCTTGAAGCTCATTCTGTTCTTGGCCACTGTGATGTCCATGGAGACTCTAAGCTGCCATTTCCAAACTCCTTCCTCTCCCCCACTAGCTTACAGAGTCTAGTTAACAACTAGAGAAGTAAGCTCCAAGCCTACTGATACTAGACCCGGATGACTTTTTGTTATTATTATTTTCTTCAAATACATCCCCCCCCCCCACCCCCGTGCCACACCCGACCTACTGAATCCGAAGGAATCTGGGTGGACCCTGAGAATCTGCTTGCTTCAAAGCTCTGTGAGTGAATTGGATATGGATATGGATATGGAGTGGTTGGAATGGGCTTGATAGCTTTTCGGTAAAAACCCCCAAAACACAAAAAAAGCCCAACTCTTTCACAACCACAGAAGGTACAAAATGACATCCTGATGGGTGGAAACAGGTAATATACTTTCTTCCATGACCAATTTACAACAGACAGAGGCGGGGGCTGTTGCCGCTGTGGTGAGGTCACCTGTCTTTGGTGCCCTCCTACATCTCGGCCCAGCTCGTATTCAGCCCGGAATTACGGCCCTGGTTTCTAAAGCGTCAAAACCAGGCTGTGAAGAGACAACCCATTCTGATTCTTGAGGCTGACTTCCCCCCACCCCCCACACCTATTTACTCCTTCAAAAAAACTGGTTTGTTTTTTTTTATGTGTGTTTATTTATTTTGAGAGAGAGGGAGAGCACAAGCATGGGCAGAGAGAGAGAGAGAGAGAGAGAGAGAGAGAGAGAGTTTGAGAGAAAGAGAATCCCAAACAGGCTCCACACTGTCAATGCAGAACCTGACGCAGGGCTTGATTCCAGAAATGGTGAGATCAGGGGCGCCTGGGTGGCGCAGTCGGTTAAGCGTCCGACTTCATCCAGGTCACGATCTCGCGGTCCGTGAGTTCGAGCCCCACGTCGGGCTCTGGGCTGATGGCTCGGAGCCTGGAGCCTGTTTCCGATTCTGTGTCTCCCTCTCTCTGCCCCTGCCCCATTCATGCTCTGTCTCTCTCTGTCCCCAAAAAATAAATAAACATTGAAAAAAAATTAAAAAAAAAAAAATGGTGAGATCATGACCTGAGCTGAAATTAAGAGTTGGACGCTTAACCCGTTGAGCCACCCAGACACCCCCCCCCAAAAGTTTCTTAACCGTAAGTGGCAACTTTCTTTTTTTTTTTAAATTTCATTTTGTCAGAGTAATCATTAGTTTGTTCACCAGAACATCTGCTGCCTGCAGACTCGAGCTGCTGTGGCTGAAGGGGCAAGGATAAGCCCCCTTCTAGGCTCTGTAGCGTCTGACCACGTAAAGAACCCGTTCTTCATTAGAGCCTCTCACTGCCTGCTAGGAGCCAGGATGGTGGTGGACAAAAAATGGTTCCTTTCTCCCTCAGAGTCAAAAGCAGTTCAGAGCTCCTGTTCTACGTAGGAGGCTCCCTTGTGCCCCTCAGCCATTAAGAAAGGCTGGGAAGACCCCTTTGAGGCAAGTCCTACTGTCCTTTCCCCTTTCCTTGTAGGCCTTTGGTGCCCCAGAGTCACTCCAGAATTGCCTGAGATCATTGTCACTCAGGAACCCCACCATTCCTTTTTTAAAAACATTTTTTAATGTTTATTTATTTTTGAGAGAGAGACAGACAGAGTGCAAGTGGGGGAGGGGTAGAGAGAGACGGAGACACAGAATCCGAAGCAGGCTCCAGGCTCCGAGCTGTCAGCACAGAGCTCAATGCAGGGCTCAGACTCACGCCAGGAGATCATGAACTGAGCCGAAGTCAGACACTTAACTGACTGAGCCACCCAGGTGCCCCAGGAACCCACCATTCTGATACTGCCTTATTGGTGATTTAATCCAAGGGCTGGCAAACTACTGCTCAAAGCAGACTCAGTCTCTGCGTATGGCTTGCAAGCTAAGGGTGGTTTTTATATTTTAGATACTTGGGGAAAAAAATTAAACGAAGAATATCTCATGACACATGAAACATGTGGAACTCAAGTTTCAGTGTCCGTAAAGTTTTACTGGCAGAGACTATGTCCAGTCCTGTCCACATGGCCTGTGGTGCCTCCCCCGTGGGATGGTCGATTGGGGTAGGCTTCACTGGGACCTCCTGGCCCACAGAGCCTAAAACATTTACTATTTGGCTCTTGATCGAAAAAGTTTGCCAATCCCTGGTTCAACCTCCTCTGATTAGATGGTACTCATACTAAAAACTATTTAGGTACGTTTTAGAGCACTGTACTTTTGGGGATATAACTTCTTTTTGCGGTGTTTTATTGGGCTTTCCATTCTCTTAAAAGCTTTTCTGGTGTCTCTGGTTCTGTGACAAATCCCGGTCACTGCAGAGAGATTTAGAAAGCACAGGGGCAAAGTTGAGAACCAGCGCTCCCTGGTGTATTCATGTCCCCGTGGACTGTGAGTTCAGCAATTCTCATTAGTATGTGTGTGTGTATATATATATATATATTTTTTCTTTTTCTTTTTCTTTTTTTAACCGAGGCCTATGTTCCCGTGCCGATACTAACCAGGGCAAGGCACAGCAGATGACCTGACCCACTAGCCTTTTCCCTCCTTCTACAGGAATTAAACTAGGATGCACATTTATGGCTGTAAACTTAAGCCGGCTTCAGTATTTACACAAAATGAATCGTTCAGACTTTGAACAGTTCGAGTTGTTTGTTGCTGCCTCTCTTGACTGGCCACATTGTGCCACTGAGTCCAAATGAAAGCTGAAAACCACGGCTCCGACTGACCGCCCCAGAGGCTGTCAGTGCAATCTGGGTGGGTTTTCTTGTATTCTGCCCCAAAGCTGCAGAGCTGAGCTGAGTGCCCACCCAGTAAGGAAGCTTCTTCAGCTAGGATTTGGTCTGCACGTTTGGGATAACTCAGTGAAATAATTTGAATGGATTCCTGACCCTGTTAGTTGCTTGTGAGACAGCATTTCACAAACACGTTGCCGTATTTACTTGCACGTTAACACTTTCCTCTGATTTGGAGAAGAAACTCCGAAGAGGTTTCCTCTGTATCCTCCGCCCCCTTCTCTCCACATTTCCTTCCCCTCTGTTTTAAGAACATTGAACGATCACAGCTGGTGGTAGAACAGATGACTGAGAGAATATTCGCTGCATGAAAGGGAAGTAGTTCATGTTTATTTTAATGAAGAGTGTTTCCATGCAAAAAGCAAAACACTGAATCAGGCATCCAAGCTATCCACCTCTGGTGCCCCACGTTGGCTCGTGTATCACCTCCTACAAGGCATTGTCCCCTCCGGCTCTCCCGAATCTTGACAGGGCTCATGGTTTCGACCTCCAATGGGTTGTGTCTTGCAGGCCCTGCCACGGAGACAGAACCACGTGGAAACCAGTGGCGCCTTATCCACCATGGAGGCTCTAACATCGTCGGGCCTCGATTCATAATTTCTTCTCTCTGTTCTTCCGTTTACCCACCCGATGCGAGTGGACAAAGTACCTACCTGCCGGGGTCCTCGTGCCGATTGAAAGCCAACAGGTGTAGGACAGGGCCGGCACATAATCGTTATTTAACACTGTTGAACGTCATGTAAACATTCTTAAACGTAACACTAGGGTTATGATTATAACTTTTATTTCTTTATCAACGCAAGACGTCTTTGGCTTTTTAGCAACGGTTTGGATCGAAGAACAAAAACTCTGTGTACAGGAATCTCTGTATTTACCTTTCCTTTTTCTCTGTCTTCCCTTCCCCACTGCCGATGATGATGATGATGGTGATGATGAGTTATTTTGGAGTTTGGTGAATAGTGAGTTTCTATTATTTCATAGATTCCTGTAGCATGGATTCATAACTTGAGGTCCAAGGAACCTCAAGAGGGGGCTTCGGAGGCCTGTCAGTGCCCTGAAAACATATAAACAATTTTTAATATGTCTGTGTGTTTGTGCGTTTTTCTAGGGACAGTGTGCATGGGATTTTGTCAGAGTCTCAAAGGGATGCAGGCCACAAAAAAGTGTAAAAATCATTGCTCTAGGGAGTAAGTACTTCATAGTACACAGGTACAACACTGTCAGAAGATTCTGGGCTGCTTGGCTCTTCTCTCCAAAGATTCTTAGGTACCAGAGGGGTACCTAGGTGGCTCAGTCAGTTCAGCAACTGACTTCGGCTCAGGTCATGATCTCATGTTCATGGGTTCGAGGCCCGCGTTGACCTCTGTGCTGACAGCTCACAGCCTGGAGCCTGTTTTGGATTCTGTGTCTCCCTCTCTCTCTCTGCCCCTCCCCTGCTTGCACTCTGCCTCTCAAAATAAAATAAAATAAAATAAAATAAAATTAAATTAAATAAATAAGTAAATAAAGTATTAAAAATACAAATAAATAAATTAATAATGATTCTTAGGTACCAGAATTGATGAGACTCAGATAAAAATCATGATTCATAAGTATCCAAGTCTTTGAGTCTCTTTCTCTGGGACTCACTCCTTACAAGTCTCATGACCTGGTGTCCTAGCTGCCAATATCTCACACGAAGCCAAGCCAAGGTCCCTGAATCTCATTTTATTTGCTTGCTTTTTAAGAGAATTACAGGGGGCTTGGTCCAGATAATTACCTAATTCTCACTGTAAAAATAAATGGGCCTTGGAGGTGGGGGAAAAGGAATTTTGGGGAGTCAGTACTTTTATACTAATTTCTACCCAAAGGAAGACAGGAATTAATCCAACAGCAAGGAACAAATTGCCTTGGGTTTCTATAGCACACGTCAGCCTCACGCTTTGCTTGTGTACATATGGGCCACTATGAGTATCCATAAAGAATGCAAAAGCGAATCAGGCATAATCACTAACTTAGCAAAGGTGAAATCAGCCGTGGGGACCGTGAAACATTTCTGAAACTCACCAACAAATCCTTGTCTGGGCACTTCTTTCTGGCTCTGTGTCCCCTGCTGTGTTCGCCTAACTAGACTGATGGGGGCAATGGAAAATTCCAGACCAAGGATGTTCTTTTTTTTCCCCTTCCCCCTGCAGTGCTGAGCTGTAACAAAAAAGAAAAAAAAAAAGAGAGAAGTATTCTTTCTTTCCACAGCAAAGAAGAAAAAATTAAAGTTGTATGACTGTTATAAATATTACATGCTTGGGGAACTGGTACCGGTATATCTCCACATTCTGAGGCTAGGTTGGAAATAACCCCTTTCCTGCTGTGATAGAATTTTAGGCTTGATGCATTTCTAGTGACAAGGTTGCACCTAACTTTTTGCTTGTTTGTATATTAGCGAGACTTGATAAGAGGACCTCGACTATGTTTATTCTGAAGATCTCCGCAATTAATGGAAGATTGTTTTCTGTTTTCTATCCTCCAGGCATGAGCCAATGTATTTACATTTAGCTTTTACTGTATCAGATTAGGAGGTATGACCACATAAGTTTATATACATTTTGATGTTTTGGTCCTCGCGTGAGGCTTCTTTTCATACAGGATCTCTCTCTCCATGTACGTGTTTTTGCCTCTTAAGATCAAGCAAATGGTACTACTTTTACACTATATTTATGTTGCTTTAATACTGGAAATTCAGGATGTCACCCATGCCAGAAAAAAGTCACTGGACTATCAAAGAGAAAAGGTCAGGAAATCAACTTCTTGTAACCACAAACAATGATGGTAATTAGCAGGCAGAGAAAGGATGTAAATGAAGTTCAGGACAGGAAGCAGCTATTCGAAGCATCATGAATCTTTTTTTTTTTATTGGTAGTTTGTGCATTTGTCATATTTTTTATCTTATGTTTTATTGAAGCATAATTAACATCCAGTGTCATATTAATTTTAGATGAACAATATAGTGACTCGCTAATTCTCTGTTACTCAGTGCCCATCACGATAAGTGTACTCTTAATCCCATTCACTTAGTTTACCTATTACCCGCCCACCTTCCCCCTGGCAACCACCAGTTTGTTCCCTGTATCTAAGAACCTGGTTTTTTTGTTTGTCTTTTTTTCTTAAACTCTATGAGTGAGTGAAATCGTATGGCATTTGTCTTTCTCTGATATGTTTCACTCAGCGTTATGTCCTTTAGATCCAGATCCATCCAGGTTGTTGCAAATGGCAAGACCTATTCATTTTTAAGGCTGAGCAATATCCCATCACACACACACACACACACACACACACACACACACACACACACTCAGTAAAACCTTGGATTGGGAGGAACTTGTTCTGTGAGTATTCCACAAGATGAGCAAACATTTCTAGTGAATTTTAACTTGATAGATGATCGATGTCTTGCAATATGATAAATGAACGACATCTTGAAATACAAATAGTGTGTGATGTCAAATGTCACATGATCACAAATGAGCCAATGGTTCTTGAAAGTCACTTTGATATACAAGTACTTTGGATTACAAGCATGTTTCTGGAATAAATTATGCTCGCAAACCAAGGTTTTGCACACATATATATAGTAGTTCTTTATCCATTCATCTATTGATGTACACTTGGGTTGCTTTTAATATCTTGGGTATTATAAATAATGCTGCAAAAAAACAGGTGTGTGTATATTTTTTTTCAAATTTTTGTTGTTTTTGTTTTCTTGGGTAAATAGCCAGTAGTGGAATTACTGCATCATATAATAGTTCTATTTGTAATTTTTTGAGAAACCTTCGTGCCATTTTTCACAGTGGCTACACCAGCTTGCATTTGCACCAACACAAGTGTTCTTTTTTTTCCCACTTCTTAGCCAATGCTTGTTATTTGCTGTCTTTTGATTCTAGCCATTCTGACAGGTGTAAGGTGATATCTAGTTGTGGTTTTGATTTGCATTTCTCTGATGATGAGTGATGTTGAGAAAGAAGAACAAAACTGGGGGTATCACAGTTCTAGATTTCAAGTTATACTGCAGAGCTATAGTAAATGAAATAGTATGGTACTGGCGCAAAAGTGGACACAAAGATCAATGGAACAGAATAGAGACCCAGAAATAAACCCCTACTTGTGTGGTCAATTAATCTTTGGCAAAAGGAGAAAGAATATACAATGGGGAAAAGACATCTCTTCAACAAATGGTGTTTGGAAAACTGGACAGCTACACGCAAAAGAAGGAAACTGGACCACTTTCTTACACCATACACAAAAATAAACTCCAAATGGATTAAAGACCTAAACGTGAGCCCTGAAACCATATAACTCCTAGGAAAAAACATAGGCAGCAATTTCTTTGACATCAGCCATAGAAACCTCTTTCTAGATATGTTTCCTCAGGGAGGGAGACAAAAGCAAAAATAAATTATTGGGACTACACCAAAATAAAAAGCTTTGCACACTGAAATAAACCATCAACAAAATGAAACAGCAACCTACTTAATGGGAGAAGATATTTGCAAATACAATAAGGGGTCAATATCCAAAATATATAAAGGACTTCTACCACTCAACAGTAAAATCCAACTAATCCAATTAAAAAATGGACAGAGGACCTGAGTATACATTTTTCCAAACAAGTTGTACAGATGGCCAACAAATACATGAAAAGATGCTTGAAGGATCATTAATTTAAGCAAAGGAGGGGGTCCTTGACAGAGGGAATGAAAACCCATATGCCTCAGGCACCTAAACTCTTTTTGATGGTCATTATCACGAGAAGAAAATAGGCGAACTTTCATTTTAGAATAATAAAATGGTATGGGGTGCCTGGGTGGCTCAGTCGGTTGAGCGTCCGACTCCAGCTCAGGTCATGATTTCATGGTCTGTGAGTTCGAGCCCCGCGTCGGGCTCTGTGCTGACAGCTCGGAGCCTGGAGCCTGCTTCGGATTCTGTGTCTCCCTCTCTCTCTCTGCCCCTCCCCCACTCATACTCGCTTGCTCTCTCTCTCTCTCTCTCTCTCTCTCTCTCTGTCAAAAATAAATAAACATTAAAAAAAATTTTAAGAATAATAAAATGGTAGAATCATAGTTTAGAAGATGGTGAACTACCTCTATTCCCCAAAAAAGGCTTAAAACAAAAGCCACCAAAACTGACCAGCCAAGTTGAGATTGATCCTCAGATGTGCTAGCCAGAGTTCTTATTCTTGAAATTGGATACTGCATTGCTTGTACTTGGAAGAAAGAGTGATGTTGGTTCTTATACTCCTGATTTCATCTCCTTCTGTCTGTCCCGTGGTTAACAAGTCTCATCTGCCTGATGGATAGAACCATGTAAATGCGTATAATAGCACATGCAGTCCTTATTTACAGAATGACCTGTTTCCCTTCAGGGCAGAGAACTTAACAGTGACTGTGAATGATTTGCTTTTGCAAAGCTGCTCCGAGCCATGTTTATTCTTGTTGTTTCAGAACTTAATACGGTTTCATGCACATGGTGGGCTCTCATTAACTATTTGTTGAATGAATGAGTGAATGAATGAGTAATGCCATCTCACATAAGAGACCTAGCTACCGTGGTCCAGCTGAAAGAGGAAAGTCCACAGAACCTTAGACACAAGCAGACCTGGATTGGAATCACACCTCACTATCTGGAAGCTGTTTGACCTTGGGAGCCTACCTAACCTCTCTTATTATTATGGTTTCCTCATCTCTTAAATTTGGATAATGATTCATACCTTGCACTTATGCAAGAAGACTTAGAAATCATTAATGAGCATAATTTGCCTGGTGAAAAATAGATGATTAGTACGTGGTGGTGGGGGGTGCTTATTGTTAAAAGGTAGGAGAGGAAATCTGAGATGGCTTTTTTGAAACTCAGGAGAAACTGTTGATCTGATTCAAGTTTATTTCTTTCTAGTCAGTTACAGAGTGGGCTTAAACTATATTTAAAGCATCTCTAGAATCCCATTATTTTAAACTTCAGGAAGTGTCATAATTTTGTCTCTCTTCCTGGTAAGTTTCGCATGTTTCAAATCTTGTGTTGAAGGTTTTAGCCAAACTGGGCTGATACAATTTACATTTCTGTTCACTCTCTTTCTCTTGAGCCTGAAGGCTGTCCATTGGTTTAAGAAGACCAATCCCAGCTCCCAAGATGATCATACCAAGTGTAAAAATCCATATATCTTCTAAATATTTGGTTCTTGATTGGAAAGTCTTGGCAGTAGCTGGTATGGCATTGTTTATGTCACGTATCCTTGTGATAAACTCCCCCATGAGTTAGTGAGGACAGTGTATTCTCTTTCTGTGTCTCCGCCCACCTCCTTTGTTTATTCTCTGTGCTATACCTTTCATCCCCATGACTTACTCATTCCATAACAGAAGCCTGTATCTCCCGTTCCTCTTCACCCCTTTTGCACATCTCTCCACCCCAACCCTCTGGCAACCACCAGTTTGTTCTCTGTATTTACGGCTATTTCTGTTTTTTGTTGTTTGTTCATTTGTTTTGTTTTGTTTTTTAGATTCTACATATGAGTGAAAACATGACGTTTGTCTTTCTCCGACTTATTTTACATAGCATATTACCCTCTAGGTCTATGTTATGGCAGGTGGCAAGATCTCATCCTTTTTTATGGCTAATATTCTATTGCATCTATATACAACATCTTCTTTATCCACCTGTCGATGAACACTTAGGTTGCTTCCATATCTTGGCTACTATAAATAATGCTACAGTAAACATTAGGGGTGCACGTATCTTTTCAAATTAGTGTTTTTGTTTACTTCGGGTAAATACCCAGTAGTGGAATGACTGGATCATATGGTATTTCTATTTGTATTTTTTGAGGGACCGCCACACTATTTTTTTCCACAGTGGCTACAATAATTTACCTTCCACCAACAGTGCACGGAGGTTTCTATTTCTCCACATCCTTGCCAGTACTTGTTGCGTCCCGTCTTTTTGAGTCTAGCCATTTTGACCAGTGTAGGGTGATACCTTATTGTGATTTTGATTTGCATTTCCCTGATGATGAGTGATGTTGAGTATCTCTGCATGTGTCTATTGGCCATCTGTACCTCTTCCTTGGAAAAGGTCTATTCAGGTCCTCTGCCCATTTCTTAATCGGATTTCTTTTTTCTTTCTTTCTTTCTTTCTTTCTTTCTTTCTTTCTTTCTTTCTTCTTTTTTTTCTTTTTTGGTGCTGAGTTGTATAAATTCTTTGTATAGTTTGGATATTAACTCCTTATCAGATATATCATTTGCAGATATCTCCTGCTATTCAGTAGGTTGTGTTTTTGTTTTGTTGATGGTTTCCTTCACTGTGTAGAAGCTTTTTATCTTGGTATAGTCCCAATAGTTTATTTTTGCTTTGTTTCCCTTGCTTTCTTTGTAAAGAGCATCGTGGCCAATGGAGAGTAGCACAACCATTTCTGTGTATCTGATTGGTGAGCTGAATGAAGCTCACTCACTAAGTATATATATATGTGTTACACCCAAATTTCGGTTGAGCCTTTTTGCAGCCTCCTTCTGAAGCTGCTTTCTATTGCAATTTTCTCATTAGGGATGAGGTTAAGGAAGGTAGAGCTCTGCAAATAGGTTTTCACATTTACAGCTTCAAGGCCTAACTATTCTTAAAACTTTCTAGCCAGGCACAGTCAACTCCATTAGGTAGTATACAGTGAGTGATTGAGGGAGATGAACCAATAGAAAATATTAGCTCTCCAAATGCATCATAATTCACTTGCAATCCAGGCAAGACCGCATTACAGTAAGAATCTCCTCTTTTCCAGAGCTAGGTGCTATTTTACTTAATCCTCACATTGGCCCTAAAGCGATGAGTTTAATTCCTCCTTATTATAGATGATAAAACTGAGGCAGATTTAATACTTTAACAAGAATCAGAAATCTTATAAATGGGAGAGTCAGGATTTGAAGCCAGGTCTATCAGACTTGTATCTATTATGCCACAGGCCTGAGAATATCACGAAGACTCCTCTGTAGGACTCATCTTTGGGGACTCACAGCTGTTCTACATACATAACCGTCAAGGATGGCCACTGTGGCATCATGAGGAAGTTTATGTAAAGGGATTGACGAATGCAAAGGGGAGGATTCTTAGAGGAAGTAGTATGTGAAACAAACCAGAAGGAATCAGTTGGAATTTCCCCTTTTTGTTTGCCCTCTGGGTACCAGGCAAGCTCAGCCACAGGTAGAAACTGGCAGAAAACCGGAGAGAGAAGGAGGGGAGAAGCTAGCATGCCCCCCACCCTCTGTTTTGGATGTTGTCCCCAGCAGAAGCTGTATCTCCCCTGACCCAGCTCCCATGTCCTTCTCTCCATGGCCCAGCTCATGTTTGGTTCCAGCGCCTATCACGTGCCTTTGGATCGCAAGTTCCTGTCTTTCCCTCCAGCTCCAAGAGTCAGAGAGCTTCTTGCTGTGGGTAATTTCTGCACTGCTCAGTGTCCCCTATTTGTGGTCTCAGTGAAAGCAGTTTGCTGCATAATATTCCCTCTGCTTGAAATGCCGAAGGTGGTGTTTGTTTATTTGAGTGGACCCTGCCTGATGCAGAATCCCAGACTATCAAACCGGCATATTGTTTTTTAAAAGAACCCAGCAAGACCAGGGTCATATGACTTTGGAGAGAATAAGGACTGCTAGGGACAAGAATAGAATAGAAGGCAGAGGTCCTGAATTTAGGCTACAGAGCCTGTTTGTTCTTGACATTGAGCCTGCAGATTTGCTGTGGAGAACTTTACATTGTGGGACTACCTTATTGAAATTCTACACATTCTCTGTTTGAAACACAGCTGAACTGAAACAGCCCCAGACTAGGTCTCCTGGACAAGTCACACGTGATGCTCAGGCCAGCAAAGCTACGTTACAACGTTTTTAAAAAAATTTATCTTCAGATCCCATAATATAATCTAATGCTGGAACAGTAATTATGGACTAAAATGCCATTCTGTGCTTTTTTAAGAAAATGGAATAAAAGGGAAAGCAAGAACCTATAATTTCATATCTGTTCAGTGGGTGGGCCGTGGCAGTGGTTGCTGTGGCCTCTGTCACTTTCTGCCATTTGAGCAGATTTCCACACTTAAGTGTCCCTTAAGTACAAGCGGTGTCTCCTTAGTTTTCCCAGTGTTCCAGCACCTTCTCCTCCTCCCTCCAGGTGATAGAAGAGCATCTTTCCAGCCTTGCTCAGAAAGGACTGGAATTTACTTGATTTCCTCTTTTGGACCTAAAGAGCTTTCTCCTTTCCTTATAACTTCCTCAGGAGCTCCTAAGATGTCAGCCCGAGGCCGCTTTCCTCTCCTTGTCTGTCTGTCTTCCTCTTCCCAAAAGAAACACCCACATGGCAGATTAATCCAGATCCCAGCGCATGGAGTCAAGAGCGAGCGTCCTGTGTGGTTTGGAAAAGACTCCGCAATGGGCTCCGAATTGTACCCCATCAAGCAAGATGACGAGCACAGATTTGAGGATGAGGCAAAGCTGGGCCTGAATTCTGGCCTTGTTACCAACCAAATTGTGGCCTCTGGAAAAGCAAACCCCAAAGCAAACGTTTCCTCAGTAACAATAAATCAACAAACAAACACATAAATAAATAAATAAATAAATGGGAATAATGATACCTCTTCCAAGGGTGATGCAGGAGAAATGGAATCATACGTGCAAAGTGCTTGATAAAACTCAGCATGACTGTCCCATGGTAAACCCTAAACGGGAGCTGTCCTGCTCACACTCAGTAACATCCCAGAGTGTGCTGACCCTCCCCTCAGTTAGGCAATTCTTCACTGTTCCATGGCCCCACGAGTGCTGCCGTGTTGCTAGAGGCTCAGGCGGCTGCCCAGTGTCCGGGACCTGCCTCCTCCTCTGTGCAGAAGCACCGGCCTGAATCTGGTGGTATCAGTGATCTCTGAAACAAGACCCACATTATTCAACAGATGTTTATTTCGTGGGCATCTCCTTTGTCTGCTTCCAAGTTCTTGCATCCATGTGCTGTTGAACGCCTCTATTCCTGCTGGGTAGAGGCCACTCACGGATGCAGAGTGGTTGCCACAGTAATATGGGCTTCAGGGTCCAACAGACTGGAGTTCAAATCCCCATTCAAGTGCTTCCACATTTTGGAACTTAGAGTAATTCACTTAAGTCTTTATGTTTCTTTCTTTCTTTCTTTCTTTCTTTCTTTCTTTCTTTCTTTCTTTTAAATATTTTATTTATTTTTGAGAGAGACACAGAGAGAGAGAAGAGAGAGAGAGAGAGAGAGGAGAATGCAAGCAGGGGAGGGACAGAGAGAGGGAGAGACACAGAACCCAAAGCAGGCTCCAGGCTCCGAGCTGTCAGCACAGAGCCTGACATGGGGCTTGAACCCATGGACCGTGAGATCATGACCTGAGCCGAAGTCGGACACTCAACTGACTGAGCCGCCCACGTGCCCCTATGTTTCATTTTTTTTAAACCTGACTCATAAAGTGGTTCTGAAGCTAAAATTTAATATAGAAAGTCGAGCCCAGTGCCTGCCACTGGAGAGGTGCTGAACAAGTGTGAAACTGTTTCCCAATACTTACACAGGTAATGTGCGTTAAATTGGACAAGGACTCTTTTTCAAGCAGTTACTCCCCACATTTTTATTTATGATAAACAAGGTGAATCCCAGTCCCCAAACTTGCTAGACTCTCTGTCCTGAAAACTCATGAGACAGTTCCTAAAATCACATATTTCTCACATTTTAAATTTTTTCCTGGAGTCCTTTTTGGTCCAGACCCAGAACAGCTTCCTACACAGAGGAAGCACTGGAGGGGGAAGTGGTTCCTTGCATATATGAGTGCACGTTAGTCGGCATAAGTGGATATCTCCCAGTAGGGTCTGATATTGTTTGGTTTTGAGCAAAATCCAAACTTAATTTATGTATTCCTTAAATCATCCTCTGCCTTATTATTATTCCCAGGATTGAGAAGAGGGTTCTTAACACAAAGCACATGGCATCCCATTAATGAACTCAAATTAATGCTTCTTTTTTTTCTTTTAGTTTATAGAGGAAAGTCGTACGATCTAAATATATATAAAAATGAGAAATCCCTCTCGCTCCGTGTTCTGCTGGTGAAAAAAGAAAATGTAATTTGTACTCAAGCATTCTTTCCGGAAGCATTTGGGATAAAGATGAAGGAGGGTGAAAGGGAGAAGCAAAGGGAGAAAAATATGAGGCCAAAGAAAACAGGTCAGGTTTGGAAAGGGTGAAAGCTGGATGAATAAGGACGAGAGTGTGCTTTGCAGCAAGAGCCAGGGCATACATTAAAGACAAAAACAAAAAATCAGAACAACGGTCATTTTTATCCATGGACCGTGTGGCACTGGCAGCCTGAATAGAGGCCAGTTCTTCATGGTTTCATTCATTCATTGATTCAAACCACGGAGTTCCCCTGCAATGTACAAGGCTCTGTTCCAACGTCAGGAACAATCTGGTACTACTCCTGACTTGGATTCTGATTGTCTCCCTGTTTTATCCATCTTCTGAGAGTCCTGTGCTTTGCCTGGTGACAGTCGCTGGTTTTTAGGTTCATGGGGAAGTTTGGTTTCAGAATCCCTGCCTCAATTCGTCATCATTTCTGCCCAGAGTCCTACCTTCTCTTGAGATTCAGTGCCCAAGCAAGAGCACGATCTGTGGACTCAAACAGTCCTCCCACATGTTCTGTCTTTGGGCAAGTTATGGAGCCAGTGGAGCCCCAGCTCATCCTTGAAAATGGGAATTGTCATGCCAAGTACAGGTCAAGGTTGTAAAAGTCCAGTGAGAAGAAATGTCCTAAGATGCCAGTGTGGTGACTGTCACAATGGAGGCAATAAACTTTATCCTAATTGTGCATTCGGCACTGGGTGGCTCAGTCGGTTGAGCGTCCAACTTCCACTCAGGTCATGATCTCGAGGTTTGTGAGTTCGAGCCCTGCGTCGGGCTCTGTGCTGACAGCTCAGAGCCTGGAGCCTGCTTTGGATTCTGTGTCTCCTCTCTCTGCCCCTCCCATGCTCATGCTCTGTCTTTTTCTGTCTCTCAATAATAAATAAACATTAAAAAAAACTTTTTAAAAAAAGATGTGGGGTTTTGACTTAGTCCATGAAAAAGGAACAGCCGCAAGGAAGGGAAAAGTTGAACCATTGTTCTGTGAACATCTACTGAAAGGATTTGGAGGGGTCTCCATTCATGGCCACTCCCTGCTTGGAGCCTTCTTCCCTGTGGAACTGAGTTCTTGAGACCTTGTGACTAGCCTCGACCTGTCACATTTATGTATTTTTTACTTACTTTTACTCGGTTTTGGCTGATCACTTGCTAGAGGATGCATCCAGATTTTAAGGGGGTAGGGGTAGCTTTGACTGTGTTTGCAGGGTTCTTGGGGTGAAGTTTTCTTTACATTGGTCCTGGAATCCACATTTGGATTAGATTCACACGGGAACATCCAATCTGCTCCTGGCCCCCTGCTGCTTACTCTCACATACATTTTTTTTTTTTCATTTGATTCTGTTGGGTGGGGAGCCCCGAGTCCATTGCACAGTTCAGGAGATTGGGGCAAAGAGGGTTTAAGTAACTCATCTGGGGTGGTACGTGTAGCAAGCTGTAGGGCTATAAGTCTAAATCTGAAGTCTCTTCCAGCACAGTTAGCTTTCCAGTCTAAAAAGGATTTGAGAGATATAAAGGATATTTGAGTAATCTCACCTAACTCCCTGATTTTAGGGAAGCAGAAACAAAGGCCTATTGAAGTTAAATGAGGCAAGATCACATCTTCCATCCTGACAGAACCAAAATTAGAACTTGGTCTCCTGGGTCTCAAATTCTCTTCAGTACGAGCTGGTACATATCCTTCCCCTTCATCACCTGTTGGTACCAGAAATGTTATTTATTTTATAAAGGAAGTTCCAAACAAACTTTGAAGATCCAGCTCCAAAATGGAAGAGGAAAACTGAGGTCCTCTCCCAGTCACGGCTGAGGAAGTTTTCCATTTAGGACTTTCTGCCATCTTGCCTCTGGTTTAGGGATCAGTAAACTACAGCCTGTGGGTCAGATCCAGTTTGCTGCATGTTTTTATAAATAAAGTTTTATTGAAACACAGCCATGGCCATTTGTTTACATAGCAACTATGACTGCTGTCTGTTTTCCTGCTACAAGGGCAAAGTTGAGTAGTTGGGAAAGAGACTACATGGCCCTTAAAACCTAAAATATTTACTATTTGCCCTTTATAGAAAGTTTCCCCACCCATGCTATAATTGATACTTGTTTGCCAAAGGTCTAAATTTATATTTTTAGTAAGTTTTTGTTTTTCACTGATAGATGGCAATGCGTCGTGGAGATGTTATCAAATTTCAGATCCAAAGGCCCAAATGTTTCTGCTCCACACAAACCTGCATTTTTAAATCTAGACTTTTCTTTGCCTTAGAGAGCAAATTTAGAACAAGGCTCAGCTATCCAGATAATAGCACGACACTTTTTCAAAGTATTTTTTCCCCACCAAATGAGAAATATAACCCTGTCAGCAGCTCAATAAGCCAAAATATGATGAATGAGCAATCAAGGAATATATACATATTTTGTGGAATATTCTTGATGAGTTGAATTCTACCTGAATCCAGTCATTCTTCATGTGTTCATTCTTATTACAGTTTGACTAAAGTAACTGCTGTCACGTTTCTTCTTACCGTCATCTGGCTTATGTTTCTGCTTACATACATTGAAAACAAAAAGGCACACAGAGCAAAACACACACTAGATTTCAGCTGAGTTTAGCTTGATTTTAGTCCTGAATGGTGCTGTGTCACTTGGCACCCTTGTGTCACATAATTAAAGCCAGATAAAGCAGAAATTGGTTACTAATGTGGAAGTTGCCATAGAAAATAGGACGTTCCTATCTGTGAGGAGCACATCATGTTAACTGGGAAAAATAGGGCTCTCGCTCCCCAAAGACTGACTGCCATTTTCCATAGAGGGAAGTTATTGCTGCTAAGTGGATGCCCAGTCAGGAACTAGAATTCCATACCCTCTTTCTTGCCCCCGTATGTTGAGACAAGGTCTTATGACCAATTACTGACAAAAGAATGTGACAGAGGTGATATGTGGTGCTTTCTAGTTGAGTGGTTAAGGAGTGCCTTCTTCACTCTGTATTTCCATACTGGATGGAATTGAAGGATTAGAAACCCTGAAGGTGGGGGGGAGGGTACCTCAGTGGCTCAGTAGTTAAGCATCCAACTCTTGATTTTGGCTCAGGTCATGATCTCACAGTCGTAGGATTGAGCCCTACATGGGGTTCTGTGCTGACAGCATGGCATCTGCTTGGGATTCTCCCTCTCCCTCTTCCTCTGCTCTCCCCCTGTGCATGAGCGCTCTCTCTCTCAAGATAAATAACAATAATTTTTTAAAAAAACTTAGAAAAAAAAGAAACTCTGATGGGGCCACAAGACAGAAGGATCTGGGGTCCTCAAGTCACTGCTGAACCTTCCCATCAGAGTCAGTGAGCCAGAAACAAATTTCTGTCGTGCTAAACCACTGGGATTTGGGAGCTGTATCTGCTACAGCAGCTAACATTACTTTAATTAATACTCTAATCTATAATTCTGTGTTTCTCTGTCATGGCATCCCTCTAGTGTGAACAATTTCCAGTGACAGTGGTTCTCACCACGGAAGCCAACCCTCTTCTGGACAGACACTTCTCCACGTTTCTGAGCAGCTCTACTCTTCTGTTCTTGGTTAATTGGCCCTAACAAAGGACACTATTTTAGAGCCAGAAGGGACTTTGGAAATCACAGTCCAACGAACTTCTGCACAGATAATTAACTGAAGTTTATACATGACATCTAGTGATAGGGTCAAGTTCCCATTGCTAATTACCAGCAGGACAGGCTCTAGATCTCAGGTGTCTTGATTGCCACTCCCCCCACCCAAATGAAATTTAGGTTTTTTTTTAACATTGCCATGGTATACCGTTTAATTTTATGTTAGTTTATTCTTGAAATGATGTTAGTTGTTGGGGTTGGGGAAAATGTAATATTAGCGTTAAGGCGGGAAGTAGGCTATGTGACATCTTTCAGCTGTACAGTTATCTCCCGGAGGGATTTTCCCAAACAGAAATATATTTGGAGATTCATACACTTGTTCATTTTGTAATGGATTATTTAGGGTGCAATATTATTACCTTCTAGACTCCATAGCATTTATTGAAGTTCACTTCCCATTTATCTCTGGGGTAAAGTGCTCCCAGTTTGGGTGAGTTGTCAGGTGGAGAAATTGCTTACCATAATTTATCAGAGACATTTATAAATAAGAAGGGACATCCACTAAGTGACACGTTCTACAATCAGAGAGTCTGCTTTTGGTAGCCTAATCACGTACCTCAAAATAAAACAGAGATGAGTGATAGTTTCTTGAACGTGTTGTTGGGAGCTCAGAATAGAAATGCCAATAATGAGCACCCCATTTCCCATCTTGGTTCTGAACATGTAGAAACATAAAACAGAGCATTAAAAATTCAGCTGAGTCTATGGCCATACCACGGAATGCGCCCAATCTCATCTGATCTTGGAAAAATTAGCCTGAAATATCACCTTTATCATTGAGAAGTCAGATCAGAGGACTTGGGATGAGGGCTCCTGGCTCAGAATTCCAGAACAGGGGACAGGCAAAACTGTTCTCCAGTAAGCCCCCTCCCATGGAGCTGAGTCCGGTTCTGGAAGAACAGCTGACTTCTTGAAGGGGGAAGGGAGGGGCGGAGCTGAGCATGACAATGGTCTTAAATTAATTGAGCTGGTGTCCCAGGAAAGAAACGTTAGGAGCAGAGTTCAGCAGTTTGATCTCACAGTTCAGGAGTTTTAGCCTGCGTTGGGGAGGGGGGAGGGAGAGAGAGAGAGAGAGAGAGAATAGAGGGATCTCTCCTGAGTATCTGCCAATACTTTCATTATTCTAAGTGCTTTACAAAGTAACATTGGTTGTCTTCCTGGCCGTCTTGTGATGAGGCTCAGTGGTCGGTAGGCAAATGAAGGGGGAGCCCACTGGCAGAGCCTGGTGCTCCCATATTCTTCTTTGGTCAGGCATTGGAGTCACTCTTACTTCCTCTGCAAGATGAAACTGCCTGCTCTTCCTGGGCAGGCAGACTTAAACTCGTTCTGGTTGCTTCCTGAGATGTTCCTCAGGCTTTGCTTTTTTCTCCTGGCAGATTAAAACCATAACAATGTGGGAACACACACTTTTTCTCTCGTTTAAGACTCAGCTCCTGTCAACTATCTCACACAATGGTCTCCCCTCTGTCTTTATAAAATAAACATGTTAATGAGCAATGTTCAAAATGACATTGGGACTTTTTTAAAAAAGATACATGCTTGCCTGGAAAATCAGTCATTGCTGCACATTACTGTAAGTCTTCATTTATAAATAGGCTCCCGTTGCCTAGGTCTCCGGATGGTTAAACTTAATGCCGCTGAAAGTAGAGAAGATTTCCCCAGCTCTCAGTTTGCAGAGCTGGAATGCATTCATTTTATTAAAATGAGGAAGAGAGTGCATTTCAATAATTCACACCATCACAGTGAAGTCCTTGCATTCATTTTTATTGCTGTTTAACAAATTACAACAACCTTAAGGGTTTAATGTAACACTCATTTATTTTTGTAGGTTTTGTAAGTCTGACGTCCAGATAGGCTCAGCTACACTCTTACGGGGCCCAGCCGAAGGTATCAACTGGGTTGGGCTCCAAGCTCGCTCAGGCTGTTGGAAGAATTCCATTTCCATGGTCGTAGGATGAAGGTGTCCGTTTTCTTGCTCGCTGTGGTCCGAGCACAGAGAAAATTCTGTGCTTTTGAAGAGCTTACGTGATTGGATTCATGCCCTTGGATAATCTCTACATCTTAGGACGATTGCTTTGGGACTTCATGATAGCTTCAAAATCCCTTTGTGGTGGCTCTGAGGTCAGTATTGCATTGGACAAGCAGGGCTCAGGACCCAACAGTGCCGTCCTCGAACTCTGCCTATCACCATTTTGTTTTCGTGTGACTTTTCATCTGAATGGCGACTTCCCAAGTTGATGATTTACGTCAGTTCGGTGTGGATGTTTCTGCCTGTTGTTGGTTACAGAAGCATTGGGTGCTGTGCATTCTAAGTAGTAAGCTAGGAGGGCGCAGAGTGGATTGTACGAAGGGTCTTTGTTTTTCTTTTGTTTTCATTTACATTTGTCCTCTGCCCATTTTACATCCTCTGCCATTTCCTGAAAAAGTGGAAAAAGGTTAAGGGTGCGACAACATGTAAGAGCCTTACTTTGGGGTGGGATAGGACAGGAGTTAATCCACCGTTTCTATACTTACTAGCTCTGTGGCATGGGGCATGCTCCTTAGCCTACTTGAGCCTCAATTTCCTCTCCCTAAACCAGATACAGAGTCTTCCTGGGTGATCTTCCCAAGCAGTAAGTGGAACTAGTCCTCGGTGCGGTTCCCTGTGTATTGTAAGGATCCTGTAAATGGCGGTTAATGTAACTGCTCACATAGTGAGTTTTAAGAAGACAAGTACTGGTGAGACGCCTGGGTGGCTCAGTTGGTTAAGCGTCTGACTCTTGGTTTTGGCTCAGGTCGTGATCTCATGGTTTATGAGTCTGAGCCCTGCACTGTGCTCCTGCCCAGAGCCTGCTTGGGATTCTGTCTCCCTCTCTCTCTGCCCCTTCCCTGCTCACATGGACACGTGCACTCTCTAGCTCTGTGTCTCTCAAAATAAATAAATAAACTTAAAAAAAAAAAAGGATGCAAGTACTGATACCCATTCCCAGGGGTGGTCTTTAAATGCAGTTGGTAAAAGAAAGATAAGCGAGAAACAGGTGGCATTTCTCAGCTTCCATGTCAGAGTCTAGAGGAAGGTGAAAGTTGAAATTAGCTTTGAGAAAGAGGGGAAGGAACAAGGAAAAGAAAAAATTTCCAAGCAGAAAAAGGATAATCTGTGTCCTCTCCCCCTGCACAGACCTCCACTCTAGTCGGGCTGGCTGGCAGGAGTCCCACGAAGGTCCTTTGGCTGCCCCCCCCCCCAACCCTTTATTCACATCAGCTCCTCCTTCTGCAACACTCATCTGCCCCTCCTTCACCCATATCCTCCCCACTTCCTCTCGGTGGCCCATCATCAGTGGCTGTAGAACATAAAGGTTAGGAGCACGTGGGCAGAAGGTGGTCTGTGGAGATTCCCCTCATGCCCTGCCCCTTACTGGTCGCGTGACTGCAAACAGGTCACCGACTTCCACCTGTCACATGTTCTTCGTCTTTGAAACGGACACGAAAAACGCCAGTGTCCGCCTTGTGGCATTGCTGTGAGGATGAAATGAGTTCATGAAGGTGGAAGGAAGAGTAGTGCCTGCCCCATAGTAAGTGCCTGGCAGACGTTAGCTTTGGTAGTATTAACTGCTATTGTAGCCAGCCACCCCAGAAAAGTTCCCCTTCCTGCATCCTCCCGCTGTTTCTTTTCTTCCTTCTCTCACTCTTGGTCACTCCCTGTCTTTCCTACCCAGTTTCATAACATGGAAAATTAGAAGCACCATTCATCCGTGGTCACTCGGCGAAAACTCTTTTATTCGTTGCGTTGCCTTTTGGTTCTTGATCATATGAGTGAAAAGGGTGAAAACTGAAGCTTAAAACACTCAGTACCATTTACATCATTACAAGGCATTGAGAAGATGTGATTTTTGTATTTAACATCTTGCCAATTTTCTTAATTTGTATATTTATATATATATTTTTATATATGGTTTATGAGATATAGATACAGATACAGATACAGATACAGATATGTTTTGCCTCCACAACCCGGCAATAAGATCAGAGACTGTGCTTTATATTTTTTCAATTACCTACTGTTGAGATTTGGGGAAACCTAATAAATGGCACCCCTTGTCCCTACACTTATTTGAAAATAAAAAGAACATAAGCGGATGGAAATAAAAAATCAGCTTTATAAAGAAAAAAGCTGTGTTAGAAAATGGGCCTCAGGGCCCCTGAACCAAGCGGGCTTTCCTATAGGGGACCCCGGAGGAGACACACTCATCCCACAGGGGCAGTGCTAACAATCCCTAATCCTGCACCAATCTCTGTCCAAGCCCTGCCCCGGAAAGCATGTGACTGAGGAGCTGAGACTGGGTCCTTTCTGCAGGTCCCTCCCATGGAAGAGAAGAGGGGGCCAAGCTAGATTTTTGTCAGTCACTTCCAGAATTTGCCAAATAGTTCATTCCACATCTCCCGAGACAGAGTGAGGGAGGGTCCCAAGAGAGGCCCAGGGCATTGCTCTAGTGTCGGTCACTCCACTTAGAAACCTGAAGCCCGAGGCAAGGTGCCCCTCAGACCCCTGAAACCCCGCCCGTGCCCAGTGTTATACTTTGCACACCATATGTTTGTGGCACACATAAATGGGATACCTTGTGGCCAAACGAAATTAAGAACACCCCCAAATCAATAATGTGTTCAGTTTGTTGTATGTCCCTCACACTTCAGTACAGTTATTGAAAATGAAAAGAATCTACCAGCAGGCCTGGCACAAAATAATTGCACAACGAACGTTAACTCTTGAGTGCACTTTTGCTGTGTTGCTATGGAGAAGATAAATGTCACTACAGTTCATCCTTAATATGCGCCATAGAGTTACAGAATCAAGAAGTGACTCACTGGGTCTCTGGCAGCCATTGTTTGGCAGCCGTGGCCATCCTGCCTGCGGACTTCTGATTTGGGACCGAGCAAACACTGCTTGCTGTCTCTATCCACTGCTGGTCCTCATACAATGGCTCGTCTCTTTCACATAGAAGTTCCCAGAACCTCTCCTAATCATTTCAGATGCTGTCCGCATCTTCGAGGTATTTTCCAGATCCCTCAATGTAAATTTTACAGAGATCCATATTCTAATTCAGGCAGTTCTAAATATACCCACCAAATATGGTGAAATATGTCCAGCCATTTCCTGGTGTTTCTAGAATAGACCAAAAACAGAAATTTAATATTATTTATGTGGATTGTATGCAATTCAAGCACATGTTTCAATTTGGCTGGAGAGTTTCAATTTACCCCCATTGTCCTGATATCCTATCTGGTTTAGCATTTGTCAGAACAAAATTCTCCCACTTCGGATAATACGCGATACAAACACCCTAATTATATGGAACAAGACATCTGACCTAAAAACAAACCATGTTTTGGAGGTATATGGAATCAGGTAGCACCTCAGATTAGTAAACCATCAGAACTTTCTCGAGGAGGCGTCTTGTCTAATAGAGGCTGGCATAGCCATGCCGCCGAGTTGAAGCTCTGAATTTGGGGGATGTTGACTGCACCCTCGTTCTGTTCCCAACAGGTATCTCTCAGCTTTGATCTTCGTTCACATCCAATCCCTCCGTCCCTCCCTCCATTTATCGTTTGCTGCTCTGACCCATGTACTTCACTGCTTTTCTCCACTCTGTTTTGTTGGCTGTGAATGATTTTTAATTCGTTACCTAGTTGATGCACATTTGCTTATTCATTTTACTCAGTTAGGTTAGATCAGAGGACCCTTTGCAGCTTGGAAAGAAGCTCAGTTCTTCTGCCTGGCTTCAGATCCCCCTCGAACAGCATCCATCCATCTGTCCTTCATCCCTCCTCTTCCTCTTCTGTCTCCCTCACCCTTATAGCTGTCTTCCTCCATAACTTCTTGACTAGGTTAAGTGCCTCACAGGCATTAACAAATGCAAACCACACCGCAGCCCCATCGTGTAGGTGCTATCCTATCCCCGCTTACAGATGAAACTGAGTCTCAGAGGGTTTAGGGAACTTTCTCAAACTCACTGTTAGTAGGCGAAGGGCCAAGAATCAAATTTCAGCTCATCTGATCCAAACACTGAAAGGCAGAGTCTTTGTTCTGACCTCTGCTGGCCCCTGGCCCCTCCCCCTCCAACTCTAGGCACACTTCACCTGTTTCTCCTTTCTTTTTGGTATTCTTATAGTTTATAGTTTAGAGCTGATGCTTTTTTTTTTTTTAAATCAAGTATTATGTCATTCTTATATCACCCTGGAAATGCTTCTAATTTCTGGCTTTGAATCTACCCTGTATACTTCTGAAAGGTAGAGATGATTCCTTAGAGCTGTTTATCTTTGGAACTTAGCTCTGTGCCATCTATTCCACAGGTAGTGAATAGTGCTTCCCGGTTGATAGATTTTTCCTCCTTGAAATCCCCCATAGCCACTGCTCTTGTGCCTTGTATAACATGGGAACGTAGAGATGCCAGCTGTCATCCCAGTCAGGTCACCAGTGTGTGCTGTGATCCTGGCCTAGAGGCTATGCCTTCGTGTACTTCAGGTCTCTCCCAGTTAAAACACCATCGGATTAGCTCTTTACTCTCTAGCAGTAATGGGGATGGAGTGGAAAAGAGGCGAAATGCTTTGCAGTCCTGTCTTACCTCTTGCGTCAACATCTCCCACGATCTCCCGCGGCTCTTGAACCCTGAACTGGGAACAGACTCCAGGAGAGAACGGAACGGCTTTAGTAACAAAGAAAAAAAAAACGCGTTTGGAGTCAGTGGTGGATGAGGCGACTTAACACACAGATACACGGCCCATCATGGGAAACTGAGTGTGTCACGTATTCAGACATGATGTTTCTCTGCTATAAAACGCTTCTCCTCTGGCTTCTCCCAAAAGAGGCTTTCATGTGAACGTGAAATACTGTTCTTCTTACCATTATTTATAAAAGCTTAAAGAGCACTTGTCAATATGCCAGATATTCCCTTCTCATCTGACAACCATCTTTGTTTAGTGAAACACAGACAGATATATGTATTTTATGGAATTCTAAATAATCTGATAATAAAGAAATGGGGAAGTCTCTGCCTGAATAAATCAAATCTGGAGTTGATTTATTTTTATATTTCAACATATTGAATTGAATTGTTGCAATGGGAAAAGATTCACAGACACCATATTGATGGATCATTAGAGCTAATAATTTTCAATGTTAAACATATGTTGCATGAGCACTCATAATATATTAAGACATGTATAGTGTTAAGGGTTTAAATGACTTTGGGATCAAGGCCAATGTAATAACCACTGAAATACATAATTTTATTCAACTTGACTATTTTTGCAACTAATTGAAGGGCTTCTTTCATTTTGCACTCACTGGGTCCCGTGGTTATCTGTGTTCCTGCCTCTCCCCAGAGGCAACAAGTTCTGTGTTTTCTTTCTTTTTACATCTGGTATTTTTTATCTTGCATAAGTGCCTGGCACAGAGAATATCTTCAGTGAACCAACTGAACTGTTCTATCTACATTAGAAATGTGCCTCATCATTGGTGCTAATGACTTATACTGAAGTTACACTGAGTACACAAAACAAAATAAAGCAAAATAAAGTTCACGTGTGATAAAATTGCATAAAACTAAACCTGTGAACACGGGGACACACACTTATATACTAAGTATATATAGCATATACTTAGCATATACTTAGCCATATACTAAGCCATATACTGCTTCTTTTTTTAAAAATGCTTATTTATTTTTGAGAGAGAGAGACAGACAGTACGAGTGGGGGCGGGGCAGAAAGAGAAAGGGAGACACAGAATCTAAAGCAAGCTCCAGGCTTTAAGCTGTCAGCAGAGAGCCCGAAGTGGGACTCGAACCTGTGAACTGCAAGATCATGACCTGAGCTCAGTTGGACACTTAACCGACTGAGCCACCCAGGCGCCCCAGCCATATACTACTTTTTTACCCCTGACACGGACTACACCAAAGAAAGGAGGTGTGTGTGTGTGTGTGTGTGTGTGTGTGTGTGTTGTCAATAGATTTTTATCTCTTTAATTTTCCCTGGGAAAATGGCAATAATAACAAATGTTAATTCAGTACCTTCTGTGTCCCGGATACTGAGTGTTTGCACAGCTCACGTGATGTTCTAGATAATGTGTGCACTGGGGGTGGGGTGGGGTGGGGGGTGAGGCAGACGATAGTTCGAATCCTGGCTCCCAGTTGTTCTTTCTTGTGTGCTCTGAGCAGTTGTAGAACTTCTTAGTTTATCCATCAAATATGGGCGAGTGACACTTCTTACCCAGCAAAAATACGGTGCTCAGAAATGAGACTATAGCAGGTGAGTCCCACCCAAAGGCCAGTCCAGCCCCGTATGTGGGTACCGAGCACAAAGACAGGTGCTCCTGAATCACCACTGGGAAAAGCCAGGTCCCCTCTTGGATCACGTCTTCCATGGTGACTGCTCTTGCCTCGGGGTCTCAAAGAAGAAGGAAGGGTGGTCTCTCTGTAGTTGTGCATCCAATGAGGAATGCCGGCACAAACTGCAGCCGGCGTTGGGATTCGGAAGCAGATGCCTGTGATGGATTATTACAATTTCCGATCATGTAATTGCTTTTCTGTTTGACCAAAGGTACTTCGTTTAATCTATTTCTAATTTGTTTTAAACCGTTAATTCTGGAAACGCATAAAATGGGAAATATTCTTAGGGAAATCTCTCCAACTTCCTTCCCCGGCGTAGCTCCAGTGGAGTTGATGTGGAGAGAGTCCTCGGTAAACAGCAAAGCAACATACAAATGTGAGTCGTTACTGTTATTATTATTATTGATCTTTGCTCTAATTTCCCTATGGACTCTCTCGGCGCTCTGGGCACAGATATCCCATGAATTTAAGGGTATTGTGAAAGTGAGGAAGAAATGCAAAAGAGGGAACGATGTTCTCATCTTGATATTCACGGCTCACCTCTTTTTCGAGACCCCCTTGTCAGAACCACCCGGTTTCCCAACCCCAGCACGACAGGCACTCTGGGTTGGGTGATTTTCTGTCCCAGGGTCGGGGGGAGGGGCTGTCCTGTGCACTGTCAGACATCCAGCAGCATCCCTAGCCTGCACCGACTAGATGCCCTATTACACCCCCCCCCCACTTGTGGCCACCAGAAGTGTGTCCAGACATTACCAGATGTTCTGTATAGTAAGTCACGCCCCCCAGGGCTCACTGATTATAATAGCAAAGAGAAAGAGCACACTCAGCAGCATAAGGAGCCCCAAACCCTCTGCAAAAATCTGATGGTTCCAGAAAGCTAATGGAACAATTTTCAGAGGTCACCAAAACTTATTCTTCAGCGGAGGGCAAATATGGCAACAGGGCACATTGTGAGAAGAACTGTTCCCACTGGTACTTATTTTATTTTAGTTTTTTAAAATGTTTATTTATTTATTTTGAGAGACAGAGTGCACGCTTGCACGCAGAGGGGAAGGACCGAAAGAGAAGGAGAGAGTATCACAAGCAAGCTCCATGCTATCAGCACAGATCCTGATATGGGGCTTGATCTCATGAACATGTGAGATCATGACCTGAGCTGAAATCAAGAGTCAGACACTTACCTGACTTGAGCCACCCAGGTGCCCCTCTTGGTAGTTATTTTAAAACGTGACACACGATCCCAGCTCCAAGATCCCACGCTAGAGCTGCAGGAATAGCCTTGATTTGGGAATTCTACTTCTAGTATTCCTTTCTTCACTCAACAATTATTGAGTATCCGCAAATGTTTTCAACACAGTCTCTTAGTGGTATATGTACATGCTGATGCTCTGGGGGCCTAGAAACCCCCAAGGGTCAGAAGTTGGACTGGGGTTGTCAGCAAATCTCATCAAATAGCAACTTGGTATTTGTAGATTTTTAAGCAATAGTATCTCCTACGAGGCAGAGTCATTCCTTTATTGCTAAAAATGAAAAGAGTGGTAAGTACCACTTTCCTTCAGAATCCCAGTCCCTATGGTCACATACCAGAATCTTAAAAGATGAGGAAAGAGGAAGGAAGGAAGGAAGGAAGGAAGAAGGGAGGGAGGGAACAAGTGGGGAGGCAGGGGGGAAGGGCAGGGGAGCAGGAGGGAGGCAAGAGTTCTTTTCTTTCCTTGAAGGAACATTGTCTGTCACTGTGGGGAATGAGAATTGCCATTGTTTCTCATTTTCCGGACCGTGAGAGAGGCGGAATATTTAATTAGAGATCCTCAGGTCTGTTGACAGGCTGACGCCAAGCCCCTTCTGCACTGATGCCGTCCTGCCCGTAGCTTGGCTCCTTTTTGCCTGTAATATATCTATCTGCCTTTGTGCTGTAGCTGCTGCATAAACAGATTTTCTGTTTTTAATAAGGAGCGGGAAAGTCTTGTAGTCCTTCCCAGTAGTATAGTTGAAAAAAGAAACTAGAACACAAGTAAACAAGGGCACAGATCCATTCCTTTAACTCTTGCCTCTCTGGTCATGAGACCGGGGCTCAGAGGGCCCCAGAACTACCCGCAGAGTTCCCCCTCCCCCGCCCTGGGCTTTCCTCCCCCTCCCCCTCCCCCTCCCCCATGTGTTCTCCTCCTCCTCCTCCTCTGACTTGGCCACAAGATAATGTCTTACTGGACACATCTTTATCTCGGGAGCCATTAAAGTTAGAGGTTAGGTTTGCCGTCTCTAAACCAAACAGAATTGTCTTCTCATACATTTCTGGAACTCCCAAGCCGGGTGACCTCAAGCTAGCTGGTGAACATCTCTGTGTCTTGGTTTTCTCAGTGGTAAAAATGGGGTAATAATGACACCTTCCTCGAAGGGCGTGTTTCCGACCGATGATGGAAGAAGCAGCTTTGAGGTCCCCAGGAAATGGTTCGTAAACGGTCACAGTTGCTGTCATCACTCTCAGCTGGGCTGTGTCCTTGGAGGCCTGGTCTTCTCCATGCACCTGGCCAGGGAGCTGGGAGGCAGGTCTGCAAACTGCCCCCGGGTACCCCGGGCAACATTTTCTCCTGCTCAGACCAAGACAATGGTGAATCACTGGGGTGATTCAGCCTCGGCGGCTCAGTCGGTGAAGCGTCCGACTTCGACCCAGGTCTGATCTCCCGGTTCATGAGTTCAAGCCCCCCATTGGGCTCTGTGCTGTCAGCTCAGAGCCTGGTGCCTGCTTTGGTTTCTGTGTCTCTTTCTTTCCCTGACCCTCCCCCACTCACATGGCGCACGTGCATGCGCGCGCGCGCGTGTGTGTGTCGAAAAGATATCAACATTAAAATAACTTTTTTTAATGGTGTATCATTAAAAGAAGGGCAAGCCAGCTGCAGCCCACTTTCGCCCTGTGCAGAAAGCAACTGTTATTTTTGAACCTGGCGTGCGTGATGCAATCGGCCCAATCACCCCACTGCTGTGGAGGAGCTCGGTACAAAAGGTTTACGCAGGTGGTAGCATCTCTGTACTTTGTTGCTGTCCCTGAGCTCTGCGTGTTTCTCAGTGGCTTGGCCACCGCCTGTAGTGGGGGAGAGGTTGGAGCCCGTGATTCATCCGCCAGGCCCTTCCGACTCAAGAGTCTAGAATTCTGGCCTTCTGGGTCCCCAGACAGTGTTGGCATGAAGTGCTCATTCTTTTGCAGGCTCTAAACCCTGAGTTCTAATTGTAGGTTGATTTTCTGGGGGCATTGGCTGAGCCCCGGGATGGGACCGTGTTTGGGCTCGGGCTGCTGGGAAAGCCCAGAACTGATGGGACGGTGGCAGATGACCTGAGGTTTCTGGTGGCCACGGTAGCCTGTGCGTCAGTAGCCAGGGGCTGCGGGAAACAGGCTTTACCTGGAGAATCTCATTTCTTCCTCACAACGGACCTGGGAGCCTCTTTACAGATGAAGGAACTCCTGAAGGACTGAAGGGGAAATGTGATTCTAAGTACCCCAGAATAGAGATTTGCAAGAATTTTTCTTGCAAGATACACTTGATGAATGATGTTCACATGGTTGAGGTACGCTCAGGAATATATCTATTATTTTAACAAGCCCTCCTCCAAAAGTTTTAAGAGGAAGTTAAGAAAAATTGGGTTTAAGCTCTAAGCTCTTGTTTCTGTGTATGTGGTATTTTAAAAATAAATTCTCCAAGCATTTGAGTAATGATATCATCCGGTTAAAGATCTATTTCTGAATGTGGTATAGATAACACAGGCTGTGGGTGCCACACAGTTCCCCCCCCCCCCCCACCAGCTGTAACTAATTCCTTCTTTCTCTTGTGGAAGTGTGTCATAAATCAGGTGATGGAGGCCAGGGTACAAGGTCAAGATAATCTATGCAAAGCTCTTAGCATACAACTGCACATCATAAGCACTCAATGAGTGACAGTAGCTAAATCTCTATATAGCCCTTACAATATGCCGAGTACTCTTACTGTGGGGACACCTATTTTAACTAAATCTCTGCAGAAACCTTTTGCAGATGAGTACTAGCATTATTCCCATTTTACAGATGAGGATATTGTGGCACAGGTAGGTAAGTGACTTGCCCAAAGCCACGCAAGCAGAAAGCTGTGGAGTTGAGATTTAAACTCGGGTAGGTTTGACTTAATTCATGGTCTTCGATCTTTAACTGCTTCTGCACATTGTGTCACATTTTACTTTGCATCTGATTGGCTGTGTGTTTTTTTTTAAGCTTATTTATTTATTTGAGAGAAAGAGCTCAAGCAGAGGATGGGCAGAGAGAGAGCGAGAGAGAGAGAGAGGGAGAGAGAATCCCAAATAGGCTTTGCACTGTCAACGTGGAGCTGGACACAGGCAGGGCTCAAACCCATGAATTGTGAGATCATGACCTGAGCCGAAACCAAGAGCCAGGTGCTTAACCGAGCCACCCAGGCGCCCCGTGAATAGGCTATTTTTTTTAAAATTTAAGAGTCAGTTAGTCCTGAACCTCAGGATTTAACTATTGTTATTAAGCAGTTAATTATGGATGTTTCACAGATCACTGTGAAGGCACTGGGCTGTGACTTTGCCCTTGAAGCTGCTCAGGATAGTGCCCAACAAGGAGCCCAGTGGTGGGGACTTAGTATTTGTTGTGTGAACACGCATGGCAGTCAGCCTCTAAAATAAGAGATTCGCAGAAATGAGGAAAGAAATGTCTTCCCAAACAAAAGGAGGTGGTAGGCATTTGGAGATGCTGTTCAGGATCATTTGGCTTATGTTAGTGGAAAACACACTATCGAATGGATGAATACAGTTGCTTTAACTGGGGTTGCTTCGACTGGCTCACATCAGTAAATTGTACTTATTCAGTACTAATCCCTGGCCCCTGGTGAAGGTCTCCAGTGGCGGGCAATAGAGCAGATCTTTGACTAGGTACGGCCCATCTTCTTCATCATGGTTTTGATTAGAAAAACCTTTCTGTAAATGGCCAGGCTGTAAATATTTTAGGCTTTGCGAACCATTAGTTCTCTCTCACAAGTACTCAGCTCTAGCATTACTGCATAAAAGTAGCCATGAAAGACACTTAAATGAATGTGTATGGCTATGTTCCAATAAATCTTTATTTATAAGAACAGGCAATGGGCCAGTCCAGTGAGATGGACCTCTGGCCATGGTTTGCCGACCTCAGATTTAGTTCGAGGCACGAAAGGCAGGGTTATGACACTAGTAATGGCAGCAACCTAGGAAAGAGGGCTCAGTGAAAGGTGGGTGAGGAAAATGAAGATCATAAAGCTCTCAATGGTCCAGGAAAATGTCAGGTATTAAGCATTAGAAATTATGTGAATAGCTGGATTGGAATTCTGCCTCTGTCATTAATTAGGTCTACCATTAATTAGGCCTGTCTAACTTTGACAAATCACTCAAGTCACTTAATCCTTCTGAATCACACATGTGTCTTTTGTAACATAGAGAATATCAACCTTCCTCTGTGGATCTGTGAAAAGACCAAATATATCACGATATTTATCAATATATGAACGTGAAGTATATTTTTAATTCCTCAAGGATGAATATAGACTCCTCCATTTGTCTTCAGAAGATAACACACAGAGGTTTGGACTGGAAGAACTTGATTAAATATCAGCGTCCGGATTTCTGTTGGCCAAAAGTATGGGATGAACCAGCCATGTGGTCTGGCCCCTCCGAAGGCAGCTGCATCTCTGCCCGCGCACATCTGGGTTGGGGAGTGGGGATCAAGGGAACTGGTGGTCAATCGGCCCAGCCAACCGGAACTGGGAGGTCAGTGCGGTCAAAGAAGCGTAGCAGAAGGCAAAGAACAAGCACCGGGAATCGTGGGCTAGAATCCCAGCTCTGTCACCTCTTGGCATGAGATCTTAGTCGAATTACATAACTGTCCTGACCCTTCATTTCCACAACTAAAAATACCATCTTGCTTACAAAATTGTGAGGACCCTGGTAGGTGGCTCTTGCTTTAGTTTGCTCTGCATTCATTCCCCCTTTCTTAGCGAAAACTTTCTGCCTCTCGGTTTTCTTCTGAGCATCACGCAAGCCCAGGCTCGGCCTGTGAAGACCCACGGCATTGGATCTTCTATCCATTTTCTGGTAATGACCCAAGCAAGGTCAATGAGAACCATAACTGGGACTTTGGCTGCGGCTCTTGGGAAGAAGCGGCCCTTTTCCTTCTCTGCTAGAGGAGCTACGATGTAGGTCACAAGTTGCTGGCACCCTGTGGAAAGCCCACCTGTAAGGGAAGTCAGCACAAAGCCAAGCAGAGGTGACCTGGAACAAAGGAAGCAGAGGTATAACGACTTTATTTGCATCTAATTGCACCTGAATCCCTTGAGTTTTCAGTCATGTGAGCAAATATTGTCTTTGCTTCAGCCGCCTTGATTTGTCTTTCTGTCTCTGGCACTGAGGGATACGCGCTAATAGGATAAATAAAGCAGGTACAGTGTCTGGCAGGTAGGAAGGGTTAGAAATCATACAGTGTTCATGCTTCTTATTTATGAAAGTACTTTGCAAAATGCTAAAGGGGTGGCGAAAAGGACTAGTAGCCCTGGCGGTGTCTGAACGGGGAAGTGGGGTCCAGAAATGCCGTCAGAGGAAGAGAATGTGAAAGAAAGGAAGATGCTTGGCTTGGGAGAAAAAAGAATTCGAAGGGTCTGAAGGCTGTCGTGGGGAAGAAGCATTTGCTCTGTGCTGTGTCACTCCACAAGGCAGAGCTCAGGCCGGGTGAGGAAAGGAGTCGCCTCAGGACAAGCCTCTCGGCCAGGAGGGAACAGGCACTGTCTGAGGCAACGCCGTGCCCTTTCAGGATCTAGGTGTTTCCAGCACCAGCACTTTGCCCAACATTGTTTTCCAAACATTTGACCGTGACTCAGTATGAAATGCATTTTATTCAACGTTTTTTTTTTTTATTTTTTTTATTTTTATTTTTGGGACAGAGAGAGACAGAGCATGAGCGGGGGAGGGGCAGAGAGAGAGGGAGACACAGAATCGGAAACAGGCTCCAGGCTCCGAGCCATCAGCCCAGAGCCCGACGCGGGGCTCGAACTCCCGGACCGCGAGATCGTGACCTGGCTGAAGTCGGACGCTTAACCGACTGCGCCACCCAGGCGCCCCTGAAATGCATTTTAAATGCGACCCAGTACGCAAGCACATACCCACGTATGGAAATTTGTCTCACGGAACTGTCCTTTTCCTACATGAAATGCATTTTGATCACTTTCTAGTCTACTATGTCTTATTTGTTCTGTTCTGTGTCATTTTTCAAGGTGCTGGTCTGGACTCCACAATCTGATTCCACAAACTCTGACGTACCGCGACGTCGCCTCGAAAAATAGTGTTACGTAGGATATTCTAGCCTAGGATGGGAGGTGGTGGTGATGAGGCTGGTGGTGATGGTGAGGTTGGTGGTAAGGGTGAGGGTAGCAGTGAGGGTGAGGAGGGTGGCGGTGTGATAGGAGGACTGGGAATATGGTCGTTATGATTATTACTAACATTGCATTGGTAACTTGCTGTGTGTCAGAGTCTGTTTTAAGACTGTTTTAGACTCTGTTTAAGACTCTGTTTTAAGTCTCTTCACACATAAAGGGTATTTTTAACTCCTCTTACGTTATCTACCATTTCTTTCTTTGTGCAGCCTCGGAAGGGTTTAGCGTGCGTAACCAGGATTGAGAATTGCCTTAACGAAATCTCTATGTCCATCTGTCTTAGTTCAGGCTGCTGTGACAAACTAGCATAGACTGGGTGGTTTATAAACAACAGAAATTTGTTTCTCACAGTTCTGGAGGCTGGAAGTCTGAGATCAGGGTGCTGGCAGATCGGGTGTCTGGAAGAGCCACCTCCCGGTTGCAGATGGCCGCCTTCTCCCCGTGGCCTCCGTGGCAGGAGAGCTCCAGTCCCTTCATCCACTGATAAGGGCACTAATCTCACTCATAAGGGCTCCCCCGTCATGACCTAATCACCTCCCAGCGCCCCATCTCCTAATACCGTTACATTGGCAGCTGGGCTAGGATTTCAACATATGAATTGGGGAGGGGACACAGATATTTCAGCCATAACCCCTTTGGTATGATGGCTTGTCTGTTTGTTTTTAAGGATTCGGGCTTACAGCGGGTACTCTCTGACTGTATTCTTGCAATGGTGATCACAGAGAAGCTGGAAAACAGTAGACATGCATGCATAACTTGGGTCTCATGGACCCCAGAGAGCCATAGGCTTCAAGTAGGTGCTCGGAAGCAGATCTGGGAGCAGTGAAGACAGACCTGAGCTGGGATCTCACTCCCGGGATTGGCTCTCATGAGGATCGCTGTGCAACACTAATAGGTCACCCTTTCTGAATCTCAGTGTGTCCCTTCTCACAAATGGAGTGGGTTGGACGGGGCCATCGGTTAAGAACCATTCCAGCAGTGGGGCTTGCAGAAAAAGACATCTCATCCCCACGTCCCAGAACTGGGATCCAGGTTTTCCATGCCTTTCCATCCCAGCTCACAAGGACCCTCCGTGGGCTACATGATCTCACGAGTACTTTAAAGGAGTCGAATCTTCTTTGCCCTGACCGTTTTACATTTCTGCTGATGTCTCATGGGAATCTGGCCCTGTAATGATTTTCATTACCATGTTTTTGTGTTGTTTTTGCAATTTCCAGACTGTCATGAAACCATCCTCGGAGGCAGATGTGTTGTTACTGAATAACATTTTTGAGCACCTACTCTGCGCTAGGTGATGAGCAAAGGTTCTTCGCATCGTAATTTCGTGTACTCATCTGCAGAACCTAGTGTGGCTATATCACCACCCCATTTCTAGGTGAGGCAAACAAACTCAGAGAGGCTACAAGACATGGCCTCTGTCGCAAATCTCACAAATAAAAAAGGGCAAGATCCATAACCGAATCTGAGTACAAAGTTCCTTCTGCTACACCATTTACATAAAGCCATATGGAGGAAGCCTGAAATAACCACAAATACAAGACATGTCGTATGCTAGCATATGATGGACTCAGATGCAAGGGACAGGGCTAAACTTTCAGTGGGGAGTGATGTTTGGATGGCCCCGGAAGTTTTCACAAAGCACGGAAGCCTTGGAGGGTGGGTGAGAAGGAGAGAGGCCGGGGTAAGTAAATAAAGGCAAGAAGTCAGGGAATGATGAGGTTCCAGTGTTCTTAAATCTCAGGCACTTTTAGAACGCGAAGGGAGAAACAAATATCCCCTCCTGGGTATTGGGGCTACCACGACATTTATCTTCCTGAATGTCTGAATGGATGAGCTTCAGTATGAGCTGAAGCACCCGTTTCCCCCACCGGTTTTGGGGGCCGCTGTCCTTTGTGAGGCCAGAACGTACAGAAAGCCAGCCAAGATCCACAGTGAGAGGGAGGTGGTTGGCCTCGAGAGGCACACAGTGACCTGTAGCCGGTTCCCACAGTGTCACAGCGCACACAGGAAGCAAAGCCCGTGGCCGGTCAGGGACAGCTCTGTGCGGTTCAGGCCCTTCTACTCCCTCAACTGCATCCAGTCGGGCTCTGCTCATTGATCCCGGCACTCTTTCCTTCCAGGCCTGGATTTGGCCTCCAAATCCTTCTCAACCGCTCTCTCTAAACAGTCGTTCCCTAAGAAGAAAACTATTTGCCATCCATGAGTCAGTTGATCAAGGTCGGAGTCCGGTCTGAAAGCCAGTTCTGCCTGGTTCCAGAGCTCTTCTTTATTCTTTCATTCCTACCTCCCTCCTCCAACCTGGCAGGGCCAGGACTGGCAGGTGTAACAGAAAGAGCACCCAGTGCAGAATCAGGAGGTCCCAGGTCCGCTGGGAACGGGCTGAATCATTCCTCCTCTTGACCTCAGTGCGCTGCATCCTAAAGTTGGAACAACAGCAACATGTTACCTGTGGGCTCGTCAGAAGGACAGCAGGAAGCGTGGAGCCCAGGCCTTGTCCACTGCGAGTGCTCAAGAAATGCCCATGTCCTTGCCCGGCCACCATCGGGTCAGCAAGTTGGGACACCCTGTGGCTCGAAGGGAATGCCTCTTCTCGGCCCTGTAAGGCACTAGTTCAAGGTCAGCCTGAAAACACTCGGCAGGGCCAGATCTAGAAATGAAAGCTTTCTGGGCTGTGATGCAGGTCCCCTCCGTGTCTCTGTGTGTCTTTTGGCATATCAGTGTCTGTGCTTCATGTTACTTCTCTGTAAGCAAAATTCAAATGGGAGTGGGTGGGGGCACCTGGGTGGCTCAGTCAGTTAAGCTTCTGACTCTTGAATTTAGCTCAGATCATGATCTCACAGTTCATGAATTCAAGCAGAGCCTGCTTGGGATTCTCTCTCTCTCTCTCTCTCTCTCTCTCTCTCTCTCTCTCCCCCCAATCTCTCTCTCTCCCCTCTCCCACTCACACACTCTCTCTGCCTCAAAATCAATTAAAAAATTAAAATCATCTTTTAAAAAAATGGGAATGGGGATGCCTGGGTGGCTCAGTTAGTTAAGCGTCCAACTTCGGCTCAGGTCATGATCTCACAGTTTGTGAGTTTGAGCCCCACGCTAGGCTCTGTGCTGACAGCTCAGAGACTGGAGCCTGCTTCAGTAAGATTCTGTGTCTCCCTCTTTCTCTGCCTCTCCTCTGCTTGTGCTCTGTGTCTCTCTCAAAAAGAAATAAACATTAAAAAATTATTAAAAGTGGGAGTAGGTGATCTTTGATATTCTTCTTCTGCAATGGTGGTCTCAATCGACAGATAGACATGGTGCTCAGGGGCCCGCCCACCTTCTGCATGTGCTGACCCCCAATCCTCCAACCCCCTTTCAAAAGGCGAGTCCTGGGCCACCAATGTGGATGGAAGGAGGTCCTTTTCTTTGCCTTTTCCCCCAGTTTTTAAAACACAATGAGGCTCTGTCAGAAAACAACAGCCGCCTGTTCCGTCAAAATCGAGTCAAGGGGGAGAGATTATAACGCTGCTTTTGCACTGGCACATGTCCAATTTGTTGCCGTTTACCACCCCCCCCCCCGCCCCGAGTCTTTCCATTTCTTAGATTTTGCAAAATATCGTGGATTTTCTAACGGCCTATCTCCATAAAACTGTCACCTAACAGTAGGCAACGGGAGTAAAGCCCCAGACAGCACAAAGCCCAAGCTTAGGGAGGCATCTCCACAGGGGAAACCTGGTGGAACCCTGATTCTCTTTAATGCACAGCAAGACCCCCAGAAGCAGCAGAGAAGGAAGCAGCTCGTTCTGATGGCAGGAAACTGCTGGCATCTGCATGTAGTCGACGTGCTCTGGTAACCTGCTTGCTTGCAGAGGTAGAAAGAAGAGCTTCAGGGAAGAGTCATGATCCTCCGACCTCCGACCTCTGACCTTCCGCGAGGCTGCAGATTGGAAGTTAGTTCCAGGCACAGAGGTTTCTTGTCCTTCTCAGGGCTGCCCCTTCGCCTTTTGGTTCTGCCTCGGGCAGCATTTGGGGACAAGAGCTGGGCTCGGTGAAGCTTCATCTCTCGATTACCGCCCCACGTGAGCCAGAGCAGGGAAAACAAAAACCCCTGTAATTTGTGTATGGCCCGTGCTTGTCCTGTGGACCGTGATGACACATGGCCTTATGTTCTGTTCCCATCATCTCTTCAAATTTGTGTTGGGTTGTGCTTGCTTCCTGTGCTGCTTTACCAAATGACCGCTTGTTGGTTCACATCACACCAAGTTCCTGTGTCCTAATTCTGGAGGCAACAGAAGTTTGAAATCAAGGTGACCGGTGGGCGGGGAGGCATGGGGGAGAAGCTGTCCCATGCCCCTACCCTAGCTTCTGGCGGCCTCCCGGGCCCTCAGCATTCCTTTGCTTGGAGACACAACATCTCAATGTCTGTCCCGGTCTTCGCGTGTCCTTCTTCCCCGTGTCCTGTGTCTCTTTTCCCTTTCTTCTTTCCCTTCTCACTTGTCATTGGATTTGGGGCCCACCCTAATCCAGGATGATCGCACGTCAACATTCTTAACTTGCTCATATCTGTCAACACTTTTTTTTTTCCCCATTTATGGTCACATTGCCAGGTTCCAGGTAGATACATCATTCGGGGGCTACTATTCTACCCCCCGATGGAGGTTTTTCTCCCATATCCCTGGAGACTGCTGGCCACATCTTTTCTGCTCATTCTCCAGTAGGATTCAACCACCGTGAGATTCAAACATGGTCTCCATTTAGTAACTAGAGTATCTAATGTTCAGTAACAGCCAAAGCTCAAAGTTGAGCTAGAGTCTTTCTCCCCTGCAGCTCAGCCCCGAGTCCAACTGGAAGACGTGTGTGGGAAAGAGAAGCACGGCTCTGCTTCCTACTCTCTTCTGTTTGCGGCTTTCCTTCCCCCTACATACATCTGCCGTTTCGCTCTTTTTCAGGCTCGGAGGTGGGTGAGGTGGGCACGCTGGGATAGTTCCCACTTGGCTGAGTGGATTCATGTTATCTGGGCCTGACCAATATCTAAAGGGGAGACTCTGCATCGGCCTAGCTATTGATGAAAGCATGGGGCCTTTGGACGTTCCTGTGGGTCCCACACTGGTCCCCTCTCTCCAGCAATCCCCTCGATGCAACTGATTCTGAGACCTGGCATTCAGCCAATGCCAGCAGAAGGGCTTTACTGGACCTGCGCTCGCTCTCTTTGCACTTCTGGCTCGTGGGAAGCATGCACATGACACTTGCCCCCCATGACCTCTTGGGTGCAGGCTCAGCTCGGCCCCGCTGAGGATTCCTCTCCTGGTTGGCCTCCCAGTAGCCGTTCAGCATCCTCTGCCCCTTCCCAGGGCTCACAATCCCATCCCTGATTCTCTCTAACTTTCTCAGGTGCAGGTCAGCCTCCAGGGATCTGCGACTTCCAACTGTCAGAAATGTACTTCACAAATCTTTGCCAGGGACACGCAAAGATTTGTGAAGTACGTGTCCCTGAAGCCCCCCCTTGGAGGCTTGGGGTCCAAAGATGGCCAATCCCGTGCCCCGGAGAAAGGGTGGGGTCTCTTATGAAGACCGCAGTCATCTCCAAAGAAATCTCTTCCCCAGGTCCCTACGCCTTCACTCATGGTCTCTTTTTATCCAGTGGTTCCGGTTTCCATGTCCGTCTGCACACAGCTGCGTCCTGCCGTCTTGCGTGTGCACTGCTCTTGGTTATTGCTTCGCCGCCTCTTTCCAATGGAAAAAAGGAAAGGCCTACTTTAGGTGCATGGATTATCTTAGAGCATTCTCTCTTTCATGAAGGCGTTCCTACTATTTTAACATTCGCTGCCCAAAGGAAGGGAGGCACAGCCCAGTACATTGGGAGTCTCCGTGGAGAAGCGAGTCAGAAAGTTCTGGAATCACGCAAAAGTACACGTGTGTGTCTTTTCGGCATGCGTTAGGAATAGGAAGGTAAGGAAGGCAAACTTAAATAGTGGGGATCTTAAAAAATCACATCTATGAAGGTGAAGAAATACTGGGTGGTCTTTCCTGATGAAAAAGAAAAAAACTCACTGGTAGCAGAAGAAATAGAAACTCAAGAACTCTTTTCTGAGTTGATATCAAACAATGAGGGTCTTGGTTCCCACCCAGCTCTCCCTTTCTGCGTTCCTGCCTCCTGCAGCTATGCCACCACCCTTGCATCCTGCCCCTGCCCCAATGTTATGTTCCTCATCTTTTCCAATTTCCGTTTTCTCTCCTACTTTTATCACAGCTCTGCCCCTCCAGCCTCTACCCGAGTGCCAAGAGTGCTGGAGGAAACAGTGACTCGCTCACATCCATCATGTCAATACAGTGCTCATCGCTTGGACTGCCTTTCCCATAGTGACAGCTGTCACTTGGGAGACTGTGTGGCCCTCAAAGAAAGATTTTTGCTCCCAGGAGTTGCCTGACAATGGACTCTTACCAACCTGACAGTCTGGGAAGTTTAGATCGTATATCAGGACAGAATAGGGTAAATAGAACGTACCTAAGCAGACATGATAAGGAGAACTTTTGGGGGGGGCATGATGAGTTTCATTTAAAGGATCTTAAATTATATATATGATCCTTAGAAGCAGCTGTTTAGTAACTAGCCACACTGTACTGAACACCAGAAACACAAAGGGCTGAATCTCGCCTTCAGAGAGCTTCGTGGAAATAGACTCTGTGCTTTGAATTTTTTTTAATGCTTATTTTATTTGGGGGTGGGGGGGGGCAGACAGAGAGGGAGACACAGAATCTGAAGCAGGCTGTCTGTGCTGACAGCTCAGAGCCTGACTTGAGGCTCAAACTCATGAACCGTGAGATCATGACCCGAGCCGAAGTGAGATGTTTAACCGACTGAGCCACCCAGGTGCCCCTAGGCACTGTGCTTTGAAATAGAACAGCTTCAAAAACTGTATTTGTACATGTCATGAAGGCAGTAGAGAGGGGATGGAAGTCGTCCCCCTGTGACATCTATAAGAGCGAGGCTTGGGGCGCCTGGGTGGCGCAGTCGGTTAAGCGTCCGACTTCAGCCAGGTCACGATCTCGCGGTCCGTGAGTTCGAGCCCCGCGTCGGGCTCTGGGCTGACGGCTCAGAGCCTGGAGCCTGTTTCCGATTCTGTGTCTCCCTCTCTCTCTGCCCCTCCCCCGTTCATGCTCTGTCTCTCTCTGTCCCAAAAAATAAATAAATGTTGAAAAAAAAAAAAAAAGAGCGAGGCTGGCTTGGGAATTCAGACAGTGGGACACTGGGGCCAGCTGTCAACGGTTCACAGCAGCCAATGTTTTCCCAACTCTGTTCTCAGTTACGTCCAGTGCGTAGCTTGAAAGCAGCCACGTGGGGAGTATTTACACCACAGAAATTGGTGAGCACCGCAAACCAGGGCTTTTTTGTTTCTGGAGACCTGGTTGTTCAACATTTACCAGCATTCTATCAAAGTCAGGTAATGCTTCCTCCTTTCTTTTTGACTCGTAATTCACTTGGGAGCAAACCATTTAGCATCTCTGTGGCGCAGTGAGAAGAATCACACATGCTTCTAAGGGAAACTGTGAGACCCTCAGAAAGTATACAAAAGGAAAAGCTTTTAGCTCCCTGGAAGAAAAGCTGTATTTCCTTTATTCTTTGACTCAAGGAAACAAATGCTGGGGGTAGTTCACTTCTCTTCCAGGCTCCAGGAAGGCAATGGGGGAGGGGATCCTCTTTTCTGTTTGTTATTGTAATGTCCCAAGTCATCCTCTTATCCAAGAAAAATAAAAACTATGTGGCATAAAGTGTTGTTTTCAAATACCCCTCGCTATTTGTTACGATCAGGTGACATATTTTCACCATACATCAATTTATGCAAGGCTTTGTGTGGGAGATGGTGGCCTTCACAAAAGGCAGGAATAGGCGGGCAGGGGCTTCTCAAGTCTCTGTCCAATACTGGTTGTTGAGCTGCCCTCACCACAAGCTTCATTTGGGTTGTTTTCATCTTTCAACAAGTGATTAGTGAGCATCTCCTGTGTTTGGGGCAAAGATTAATAAGATGCTAATTCCCAGGACAAGGCGGGATGTGGCGAAGGGCCCGAATCTACAGTGTAATGGGCAGAGTGGTGAGGAAATGCCTGAGAGAGGTGGTGGCCAAACTATTACTGGGCGCAATGCAAACAGAAAGATATCTACAAAGAGTTTGCCTAGAATTCACCCAAATTTTTTCAGCAGTCGCTTACCTTCCCCCTTTCTACCTGTGCCTTAGAGAAAGGAGAAATAAATAATGCAAGGCTGGAAGAGGCCCAAGAGTTCATCAAAGTCTCCTCTGGCTCCAGGCTAGAATCTGTGTGGAAAGCTTCCAAGAATGAATGTTACCTGCCCCATTAATTAAAGTTCCCAGAGAAGAAGATTCCATGAGCTCTTTGGCCAGTATCCTACAGAGCCTGATTTCTTACTGGCAGGAGGTCCCTCTGGCTTCCATTCTTCCCCGACTCACACTCTGCTCTGGAGGTCTTCCGTGGCACATGGTCATTTCATTCATTCGTTCATTTATTCTCCAATCACAATGGAGCGCCTACTGCATGCTAAGTCAGTGTTTTTCAACCTTGGGGACCACTTAAAAAGATACTGATGCCGAGGCCCTGATCCCTTGAAACTGATGGGATACATTTGGGCTGATGCCAAGGGCCTCTGTGATGATGATGATGATGATGATGATGATGATGGAGACAATAAAAATAGTAGCTGCAGTAGTAACGGCAGCTACAGCCAACATTTATCAGGAGGCAGGCACTGTTCTATTGTGCATACATTGCCTCATGGAATCCCAACAGCAACCCTGGGAGGTAGGTAATTTTATCATCCCCGTCAACGAGGAGGAAATTGCAGCCTAGAAAGTTCGAGGTCCAAATCTAGTAAGTGGAAGCTGGCATTTGACCCCATCAGTCCATCTCTTAACTGCCGTGCTACTCAGCCTCCATCTTTCTATGAAGCTTCTGCAAAGGTTCTGATGTATTTCTGAAGTTGAAGACCATTTCCATGGCGATAGTACCTGGCGTATAGTGGGCTGTTTGTCCAGATGTGTTTAGTCTTTACCTTTTGTTTCTTAATTTCACTGGGTGTCAGTGGAGACAGATACGTTAAATATGCAAATGTGTGTGCACACATTCACACCATGTGCCATGTGCCAAGTCGTGTGCGAAGCATTGTGACAGGGACTGTTAATTGTCGAGAGAGCAGTTCTTCCTGAGTGTTGGGAGGAAGGTTGGAAAAGACGGGGTGTACTTTGGCTTTAAAAATCAGAAGTCTATTTACAGATTCTCAGGAGAATCCAATATGCATCCCTGGGAGCCTTGCTCTCACGTGAAAGTCTTCTCTATAACCCCATGTAGGACGCTGGCTATCTTCCTAGTGCTTCTGGATTGGGGTGAGCCTGTGATGGCTTTGATTGGGCCAAACCCCAGCTGATTTATGCAGTCTGATTCCTAACCCAACCCAATGCATGTCTCCAGCCACACACTTATCTGTGTCCTTCTCTGATGACCACTGGTAATGAAAGGGACTCTGAAATGAGGAGTCCGGGACTCATCTGTATCATCTGTTGCCATCTTTGTTTCTCGTTCTATCCAGCGGTTATAAGAAGACACGGAGAATAGGAATTGATGCAGTAAAGGGATTGATGTCTTCATCATCACCCCAGAACCTAGTAGGATGCCTGGTATACAGCAGGTGCACAGTAAATGTTTGCTCAATAAATGAATGACAAAAAGGAATGAATGAAAATGAAAAGTATGTTACTTCTGTGGACATCTCTGATTCTCCTGCATAATGATGGTGGTGGGGGTGGCGTTGACCTCCAACAATGCCTGCGAGGCATTATCTCTGAAATCTCTCAGTGTCCTGTAGGATCATTGGATCATCATCTTCATCAGCCTCATTTATAAGTAAGGAAGTTAAGTCTCAATTAGTTAAAGACCTTGTCCGAGACAGTTTGGTGGCCTGTGCAAAATGTGGGTCCCGGGCTCAGCCTTCTCAAGTTTTGTGCCTTCTCTATATCTGTAGGAGGCATTGCCAATATACAACTGCAAAATAAGATTTTTGCTTCAGAGCTACTAGAGAAATATGCACCTCTTTTTCCTGCTGAGATCAAAGATGCTTGCATAATCTCTTCAGGGAATTTCTCCCGTTATACTCTGTCTATGTATTATAGAATGCACTTACCCACCCAATGCTGGTAGCAACTCCCCCAAGTCATGACAACAAAAATGTTTCCAGACGTCGCTAATTGTCACCTGGGGAGCGAAATTGTCCCTTTTCAAGATCCAATGATTTTGTCCAAATGGTAAATTTTCAATTAACTGAGTTCTGGTTATATTATTTACTTCATTTATTAATTTTTTTAAATGAGAACACGGAGCTACGTAGGTACTATAAGTCTGGAAAGGATTACAGAACAAGAGGTTAGGGGCCAGAAGGCAAAGTCGAATATAATCACCAGGGTCACATGACTCATAATCACAGCAAAATGATTCTATTTTCTTTTTTGTATTAAACTTTGAACTTCTGTCCACTTATCTTTCTCAGAAGGCTGATTCCATTGGATTTTGTTATGTGTGTGTGTGTATATACACATATATATACATATATATAATATATACTTTATGATATTTTTTCCCTCATAAGTATTCATAACTCTCTCCTTGCTGCCTACTTGAAATTCAAATTAGCCAAATAAATTAATTAAAAATAACTTAAAGTTAGAAAACTTTGGTCTTTAAGTCATGAGTAACATTTATTTTCTGCCCAACAGATGAACATTGAAATTCAGGAAAAGTATGGAATTAAAGCCTAATAAAATGTTATATAAACTCTTAAGTCATGTTGACTTAAGTGGTGAGATCATGCCAAGAAAGTTAATGGAGCTGGCTCTGGGGCCGCTGATCCAGTGATTTATCCACCTCTGTGCATTTCTAAGCAAAAACACATGTCTGCAAAATGAGCCTTTGCAAGCCAGAGACAGAAAGATCAAACTGCCAAGGGTATCTCAGACCCTTTTCATAAATACAGCTTGCGTACTTAAAAGCAGGCTTGGTCTCTCCATGCTTGAAACAGTACAGCAGAACCTCAACATCCCTGTCTTTGGAGAGCATTTCCTGGTGGTGCTCCCGTTGTTTGTAAAGATGACCCCATCCTAAACTTCAAGCCCATTTGGTAGGCCTGTTAGTAAGGAGCTACTGGTGTGGTTTTTTGTTTGCTTGTTCGTTTGTTTGTTTGTTTTCTGTTTAAGAACTGGTCTGGTATCTGTAATTGGAAGGCAGCCCATATAGTTGAAAGATCAATGGCTTTCACTTTCAGACCCTACCACACCAACCTACTGGTTGTGTGATCTGGGTGGACTACATATCCCTTCCGTGTCCTATTGTTCTCTCCTATGAGTGGAGCTAATGATGCGCACCACTCCGGAAGGTTGGGGGAGGTAAGGAGACATGGAACAGAAGTGGAATGGATCCTACAGTGGCTACTACATGAATAGACACTTAAAGGTGTTTATTCCTATCCCTTTTTCTTTCTTCCTTCCTTCCTTTTTCTTTTCTTTCTTTCTTTCTTTCTTTCTCTCTCTCTCTTTCTCTCTCTTTCTCTCTCTCTCTCTTTCTTTCTTTCTCTATCTATCTATCTATCTATCTACCTACCTACCTATCATCCAATTTAGTTAACATATGGGGTAATAATGGTTTCAGGAGTAGAATTTAGTGATTCATCACTTGCATACAGTACCTAGTACTCACCCCAATAAGTGCCCTCCTTAATGCTCATCACCCGTTTAGCCCATCCTCCCACCTAACACCCGTCCAGCAACCCTCAGTTTGTTCTCTGTATTTAAGAGTCCCTTATGGTTTGCCTTCCCCTCTGTTTTTATCTGTTTTATTTCTTAAATTCCACATATGCGTGAACTCATATGATATTTGATCTTTCTCGGACTTCTTTCGCTTGGCAAAATACATTCTAGTTTCATCCATGTTGTTGCAAATGGCAAGATTTCATTCTTTTTGATCTCTGAGTAAAATTCCATTATAGATATATATATACTACTTCTTCTTTATCCATTTGTCAGTCGATGGGCATTTGGACTCTTTCCATAATTTGGCTATTGTTGAGAGTGCTGCTATAAACACTGGGGTGCACGTGCTCCTTTGAATCAGCATTTTTGTTTCCTTTGGGTAAATTCCTATAGTGCAATTGCTGGATTGTTGAATAGCTCTATTTTCAATTTTTGGAGGGACTTCCATACTGTTTTCCAGAGTGGCTGTGCCAGTTTGCATTCCCACCAACGGCGCAAGACGATTCCCCTCTCTTGATTTGACCACACCATGGGCCAAAAGTGGCCTGCATGTATTTGTATCTGCAAAATGCTTTCAAACATTCTGAATTAACTGCCAATTTTAAAAAATTGGAGATTTTAAGGGGCACCTGGGTGGCTCGGTCGGTTAAGCATCGGACTCTTGATTTTGGCTCAGGTCATGATCTCATGGTTCACGGGTTTGAGCCGCGCATCGGGCTTCTCTTTGGCAGTGTGGAGCCTGCTTGGGATTCCCTCTCTCTCCCTCTTTCTTTTCCTCCCACACTTGCATTCTGTCTCTCCCAAAATACATAATTTTGCTTTTTTAAAAAAAAAATTGGAGATGTCAAGTAAAAATCTACATTGTAGGATTTTGAATAAAATAATCTGAAGATCTAGCAACACTGGGACCATGTAGATGGAGCACATACTCCCTAGGCCCCAATCTCCATCATTCTCTGATGCTTTGCACTCAGCCTGCTTCACACATTTATGTCCTGGGCCTGAAATGTTTAGGACTTAAGGTTTTAGCCACAATGCCCATAAACAATTACGGAGACTCTGGTCATGGGAGACCTCAAGAATTCCGACATCTACTGCCATCGACCCTGCCTTTAAGGAACTCACAGTCTTATTAAGGGCTTATTGTAAGTGATGATCTCAATCTAGCAGGAATTTATTGAATTCCTACTACAGACCTGGCACCAAGGTTGCAGTACTTAATAAGATATGGTCCCGGCCCAAGAGGAACCTGTTCTCGCTGACCTCTTCTGGGTTGGAGTTTCTGTTTTCTGTTTCCAACCCGGGGTGAGACTCACAACAGCATTAACTTTTTATGTTCTGCTTAGGATATCATCTGGTCCGGCCCTCGGTTTTGTTTTGTCTTTTTGTTTTTTTCAATACACCGACAGCATAAAATTATGGCCGTGACTTAGCTGTACATAAGTTTAGTCTTCCTAAAATTTGGGAGAACAGAGAACACAAGCAGAAACCAGTTTCCCCTTTATTTCCTATAAAGGGAAGGTTTTTAAAACATCTGGCTTCTCAACTCCTAGCTTAGTGCCTGGCAAGTAGTGGAGACTAAGTAATGTCTGTTTGCTAAAATAAATGGATGAATGGATAAAACATTGACGGATGGATGAAATTTCAATGTCTAATCCAATTCACCCTTCCCCCCCCCCCCTCCAGTTATGTACTTAACCATCAGATTTGTACAGAGCTGGGGAAGGAGTCTTCCAGGCACAAGGGACAGAGACTCCAAAGGTCCTGAGATGGGAACAGGCTGGACACGGTCCAAGAAACAGAAGGAAGGCCAGGGAGGTTGGGGGACAAAAGTGATTGGAAGTGGCAACAGTGCCTGGTTTATGCAGGGCCCATGGGCCTTGTGGCACGCTTTCCATATTTTAGGGAAACAGAAATTTGGGAAATGAGAAAGCTGATTTTGATTTTTTTAAAGTTTATTTTTATTTATTTTGAGAAAGATACGGCGAGCGAGAGGCGGGGAGGCAGAGAGAGAAGAAGACAGAATCCCAAGTAGGCTCCATGCTGTAACTGCAGAGTCCGATTCGGGGTTCAAACTCATGAACTGTGAGATCGTGACCTGAGCCGAAATCAAGAGTCAGATGCTTAACAGACTGAGCCACCCAGGTGCCCCTGATTTTGATTTTTAAAGATCCCACTGGCTGCTCTGTACTGTATGGATTACAAGGAAGGAAGAGTATAGCCAGGAGTCCACATAGGTGGTTTCTTAGAGCAAGCGAGAGGTGGTGGGGGACACCCAGAGGGTGACAGCAGCAGTGGGAGCAGATTCGGGACAGATTTTGATCATTCACCATCATGTACTGACACTAACGGATGGATAACGCTAACCACATGTGTAACTTTAAAGTTTCTACTAACTGCATTCTGGGAACAACATTTTGGGTTTGAATGTTGAGGGAAAAACTTCAAATTTACTCTATGTTTACTAGAAAACATCTCTGTATTGTTCACTTTATTACCTTTAAATTTCTTTTACACAACAAACAACCTTGCTTTGCTGCACTGCAGCTCAGTGCAATGGACATCCCTCCTGAAAGTTGGAATGTTCCTTCTTCTAATCATTTTTTTTTTCCTAACTTTTCTGGTTCCAGAACTGTTTTGTTATCTGCCCCTCGATTTTGCACAGGTATCATCATTTTACATTTTAAGATCTGTCTACACTTACTTGTTTTCACGAGAAACTAGTCTAATAATTTAGAATTAGAACAAATTAGTTTTATTTAATTCCGAATTGTGAATTACACAGTTATCCCTACCTACTAACGCGTAACTTGTGCCACCTGCATAACATATTTAAATACACACATTATAATGTTACACGGTGCAAAGATAAAAGTCATTGTAGCTGAGTCAATCTGATGACAGAGACTAACACGCATTGCCTGGTGTTTATGTGCAAGAGCAGAAATGACTCATGTACCCGACGCACTCGCTACAAAAACGACAGTGTTATCTTACGTGATGCAGCAGTGAAACGGAAATGTCAGGTGCTTGGTGGACAAATACTGCACACTGCTTCCGTTTTGAAAGTTAACTTCCCATCAGTTAAAATTAGTAAGATTTAAATTTAGTTCTTGAGTCTCACTAGCCACATTTAAAGGGCTCACCAGCCACGTGGGGCTGGAGGCTGCCATATTGGACAGTGCCGCTCCAGGGAGGGGTAGAGCTGGGTGGGCCTGCCCTCACCTCTCCTGTGCCTCAAGAGCAGAGAAGAGGTTCTAAATGTCATACCGTCTGGCTTACTCCCCGCTCTTCTCTCCTGGGGTACCCAAAACCTAAATACCAGGGTGTGCTTATGGCATTCCATTAACGAACAAGTCAGGGGAATGTGAAACTAAGCTCTTAGGAACCAGGTTACGTTTTTAAAGGGTGCTTTCCCCGCAGAACAATGAACATTTTCCTTAAAAGGAAGAAATGATCCATTGGACGTCAAAAAATTGACCCACGCACACGAACATGATTTTTTTTTTTTTTTACCTGTCGTGGTGTAAATATACATGTCCATAAACCCAGCAACACTGAACAGGCCAGGACTGGCTACCAGCCATTATGGCAGGTGTCCATATTATGGCTGTAAGGAGTCACGGCCACTGGTTTGCTGAATACGTGCATTTCTGTTAAACGCCAAACACGGGCTGTTCAACAGCTGTCACACCCTATCAAACAAACAAAGCCAATAAACGCCATCGGTATTCAGTAGACTGTAACATTTCTCAAGTCTGTTGAGCAAATTACACTCATTTTAAAATTTGTATAACTGTGGATTGACACTTATTCGTGTGTTTGTGTGATAGGTGGGGTTACTGCTGGCTGTCACACACACGCAGCCCCACACTTATCTATAGCCACAAGCATTTTCCTCTCCAGAAGCACTACCCTGTTTCAACTTTGATCCTGCCGCAGCCCCCCTAACGGGTCTCTAGACCTGCCATCAATGTGCCTTGTCTTTGGGTAATACTTTGAAGCAAGAACAGACCCCTTAATGTCTGTGAGAATCTGGATTTCAAGAAGGATCAACTTTGACTTCCCGCTGCTGATGCAAGACCCTCTTTGCCCCCCTGTCCCCCATGGCTAGTGTCACAAATATTAATGCCATGCTTTCACATGCTGGGCTCCGAATGGCCCCTTTTAATTAAAATATGGATCTATTTTTTCAAATGCATTTTCACATTTCTGCATGGGGAGAAGTGCTTCTCCCGCCGAGCGCAATTTCAGATTGGGCAAAATAGGTGCAGATTTCATTCGAATCTCTTTGAAGTTTCAGAACGTCCTTAAACCCTAGGATGATTTTTTGCTGCTTTTATATTCTCAATGGTTTCCTGGACATTAGGGAAGAGCTTTCATGTATTCACATCTTTGGGATTCTGAAACATTATTGGATAAATATTAAAGAGAACCAAATTGAATCCAAGTTAAAATGAATCAAATAGGCCCTAAATAAAATTTAAAAAAGCAACACTTAAAATATATTGTTATTAACCACGACTTTTGAGGAAGTTATAGACTACATGTGATTCTCATTCCAATGAATTCCAATTCCAACTTTTTCTTACGGAAAAAAAAAAAAAAAAAAATATATATATATATATATATATATATATATATATATATATGCTCTACTTATATGTCTCCGTGTGTCCACATGGAAATAAAGCTCGAATTTATCTCTTTAGATAGCTAGGAACAGATATCAAGAAAGGAACTTTCTCTGGGCTAAGTTTCCCAAACTTTCTGAATGGATCATGGTTTTCTTTACCTCCCACAATACGTTTTTGGGGCTCGCTTTTGGCGTTTATATAATACTTTATTGGCATTTCTATCATCCTTTATGTAATTTTTTTTCATGCACACACCTGCCTCTTCTGCTAGGTTATTAAACTCCATGAGGACAGGGATGACGTTGGGTGTTGACACCTCACTGCCTCTCCGTTACCCCCTTAGGCTCTTCATCATTTTGTCCCTTGGCTTAGTCTACAAGGTGATGTGGCTCCGGTAGGGCAGCTTACAATGACCTATTCTGCAAACAAACAGATGAAACAGGGTTGGGAGGGAAGGAATCGTGCTGACAGTCCATTCTAATCTTGTTTCCACCAGTGTGCGGAGATTCAAGAGAGATTCCTAGATCCCCGTTCCTTGTATTGCCCACAACTTCCTTATGTTGGTCAATGTCTTCATCCTCAAATGCTTGTCTGCACTGACCTTTTCGTGCAAGTTCTTTGCACCTTGAGAGTGTACGTCAATTATAGATAGTTTAGTCCTGCTATGTATCATTAATTCAGAATCATCACCCAAACCCTAGTGGTGAAGGGGTTGCATGTCTTGTCTGGAACTTTCTGGAATTCATCCTGCAAAGTTCAGAAAGGGATTCTGAATTTCATCCCTTCTTATCCACTTAGTTACCCCAACACAAAGACGTGCTGACAGTGACCAGATCCGAGAAGGAGCGTTCGTGGCCTATTTCACAGACTCCTAAATCATAACCTGCCCCCGTTGGGACCCTTATCTGGACTTCATCGTATTGTTTGGTTGTGTTTTTCTTACCGAGCCTGCCCTCTGTTTGCAAAGTCTCCCAAATCTGCTTTCTCTAAATATCTTTCTTTTTTCTTCCTCGGCTGCTCGGCTGGAGTTAGCCATCCCGTTGTCCCGATTTTCAGCACTCTGAGAAGAGGGGGGCAGGGGTTCGGTCTTTGTGAGGTTGCCAACGTTTCAAAGACAGATGAATGCTTCTGCAGATCCCCCTTTATTTGGAAACTTAACCCTTCGCTTCTGCCACGGTGCCTTCAAGGAGCTTTGTTCACAGGAAATAATTTTAGTTTTAGTTTTGTCTTCGTTTTAAATCTCCAGCCACCGGCTGTCAGCACAGTATCGCCGCGTGTAAAACTCATCGCCGTTCGTCTGCCTTCCCCCCACCTGCACGTACCTGGCAGTGTGTGTTCGGTGGCGGGGACAGCGGGCACTCGGCAGCGATCAGCAGACCCCTGAACGTGAAAGAGGGGGTGTGAGTCAGGAAAGGGGTCTGAGGGCCCTGCCAGGCGGGGCAGCCGGGCGGCGGGCGCGTCCCCGGCCGCGCAGGGCCCCGGCAGCAACGTGCTCAAGCTGTGTTTCACAGCTACTCACAACAGTCAACTTCAAGCACATTTTCACACTGTTTGGCTCAAGCTCCTGGCAGCGTTCCTAAACACTCTGAGGAAATAATTCCACAAAGTGGCATAAATTAATGTGACTAATTAACATGATGTTAATTATTTGTAAATTGTATGTTTGGATACACATTACTTGAGAGGCATATGTTACATTCAATGTTTACTGAAACAAGTGACTGCTAATAGCTCCTCCTGAGTGTTCCCTTCACGACAGTCAGCAAATGGAGGCTCCTCTAAAAATAAAAACCGTGTCCTCCGGGGAGCTGCGTGAACGAGTGAATGTAATCAAGTGCCACCGAAGTAGCCCCCTTCCCTGGAAAGGTGGGAGTTCCTCGTGCCTCCTGCGTCGCACCCGCTGTATCGGGGGTATGGCTTCATTAAAGCTGTTCCTTCCTCCCCTGTGCCCGCAGACAGGTGGAGGTTGGGGACATCCCCGAAGTGTCCAGCGTCTCAGGCATCTCCTTGCAGATCTGTGTCTCTGTAGACCGGCCCCACCCTCAAGCCCCCGGGTTGGGGCAGAAGCCTCTGTTAGGACCGGGGCAAGTTTAAAACTCTGGCAGCCTGGCCGTGTCCTATGTTCAGAATTGTTCGGGGTTTTTCCTGCAGCAACAAAGCATCGTCTTTGGCCTCACCCTTGACCTTCCGGTTCTCGGTCCTGGAATAAACCAATCCGTTTAAGTGGCTTTTCAGTTCTGCAGAAGGCATTTTGTTTCTCTAAGGCCCATTAGTTTGGGATGCTTTGGGTACATGTTGCTAGCACGCAAATGAAATGACCCTTTTTACTTGAAAAAAGAAAAGTACAGGCTTCATAGCGTTCTCTGGATCTTGTGGCTAATAAGGGGGTTTCTCGAAGGGCAAGTACCCTAAGGATACCCCGGGACTATGGCTTGCCATCTTCCGCAAAGTGAAACCTTGTGTTTTGCTGATATTCTTTAGTCAGGATTGAGTGACCAAGTCCATTAGGGGAATAATCTGGATCCCTTGGCAAAGAGAAAGAGAACACAAGCCCGTGGTTAGATCCTGTTGATGGCAAAGCCAAGGGAAGACTTCATCTTTATTCTCAATCCCATTACCTGGGGGAAATATGTTGAGCTTTCATATTTTACTATAAGCCTGGACATTTTTTTTTTTTTACAAGAAGAAAACAACCCCCACGTTCCAAGAGGTTCAGCTGAGGAAGTAAAAAGCAGCTCGCTCTGGTGCTCCAGTGTTAACTCCAGGACAGACGGAGCCCTTCCCCGGACCGCTGTTCCCAGGGGGAATACTGACTGGAATTTGCCTTCTGGAGCGGCATGTGAAAATAATTATGGAAAGTCTAAAGCATTTGAATTGATTCATGAGCGCTAAGGACTTAAGTAAAAGCGAAGAATTGTACTTAAAATACACACTTGATTAGCCCAACAGTGGGGTTGCAACGAAGTCCTAAATGCATCCTAACTGTCTTAATTGCTGTCACATCTAACACTCACCTCACCCGTTCTGACCACCATGAAGACGAGTGCCTGGACGGAGTGGATGGAGCTACAGACACACGAGTGTGCCATTCCAGCCACGTGAATGGCTGATTCCTGACGCAGAACTGAACACACGATGTAGATCTTCCTCAAACCTAGAGAAGACAGCCATTCTCAAAACTATGTAAAACACAGATATAAAAATCCTGCCAAAGTCTCAGTTGATTTTATTTAAATCGTGTGGATAAAATGAATGTGTGACACTCCGGGGATGGAGGGACATAGGAAGAAAGTGGGAGGAAAGTTGGCAAAAACTGAATTGCCCGTAAATGGGATAACCCACACGTCCTAGGAATGAAGAGACTATTATTCTAGAAGGGCTTTTTCATTTCAGTTTAGGAAGTAGAACCGGGGCTTGCGAGGGAAGTTTTGTCTCCTCTGAGATAAAGGAGAGTGAACCTTTATGTGACAGTACGGTAGGAGCATATGAAAGACAGAATCAGGAGGAGCCACGTTTGGGGGGGGCTCTGAGAATCTGGGGGATGTCTTGCAATGTGTTCACTTGAAGAGATGGCACAATCCAACGTTACCAACTGTTGCCGCACCTCACAGGGTTGGTATTTCAAAACACAGACACAGGGGCACCTGGGTGGCTCAGTCGGTCGAGCATCCAACTCTTGATTTTGACTCAGGTCATGATCCCGGGGTCGTGAGATCAAGCCCCGCATCAGGCTCCGCACCGATGCATGGAGCCATGAACCTCAGTGCAACTAGTTAACCCTCAGGAAGTGAAATAATTTACTGGGTGAATGAAAGAATTGCAACAAGCAAAGTGACAAGACACAGAGAAGGTGTATAATAATGGCAGTAAATGTGCTGTTTAGAATTTACTGTGTTACTGGCCCGGTTCCAAGTACTTTGCCTGTATTAACTCGTTGAGCCCTCACATAGCTCTTGAGTTCTGTCATTATCTCCATTTTACAGATGAAGAAACCTGGCACAGAGAGGTCAATGATCTTCCGCAGGGTCACACGGCGTATAGGTCGCAGTACCAGGAGGGGAGATTAGTCATGTTGGTTCCAAGGACTGTGCCTCTAACCACCCCTTTGCTTGATTAAGTAGCAGAAAACTTTCTTCCGAGGGGAGCGTGCTTTCTCGTGTTAATGAGCAATCTCAGAAAGATCCACGACATGGGCCACACTTGGGGGCAGAATCGGGAAAAAAGTGAGACAGCCCCCCCTACCCCTACCATCCCCGCCCCCCACCATGCATCTACAGGGTAGAGGGAAAAGATAAATCTTCTTTCAAATGGATTGTTTTCTCTGTGACAGTTACCAGCTTGATAAATTCCTTAAAACACTGTTCTCAACAGCCCTCGCTTTCGAGATATTTTGAGAGCATGGCATTCAGTATTTAATTTTCAGTAATTTGTGTTAGTCTCTAAGTTCTGATAGTAATAATAATGAGTTAATATTAATTCCGTGTTTTCCGTATGCCAACCACTGTTCTAAGCGCTTTGCAGTCAAATGCTCTGCCCCTGAGCTGTACCCCCCGTTCTAAGTGCTTTGTATAGACTTGTGCAGTAGGGCACAATTATTGGCATTCCCATTTTACAGATGGGGAAACTGAGGCATGGGTATTGGGAGCTAATTGAGTGGCAGATCTGGGATCCGGGCAGTCTGGATGTACAGCCACTCCCATGGTTCCTGGTGGGTCTTAATGCGCCTGTAATGAAAAAAGAGTAAAGAAAAGTACCCTTTGTACTAACTTACTCTACTCAAACGTGGAAGATATATCACGGTTTTGCAGTTCTTTGTGTAAGAGAAATCTGTTAAACTTTCTTCCTTTCTTTTTAAATCTATGCCAATCTGTCTGTGTGTGCAGAAACCTAAGGAAAGTGAAAAGTTTATAACACATTGGAGCAATTAGACCTCGGTCACATATTTTATAGGGAACATTTTGGACAAACTTATACTTCACCGTGAGGAATGGAAGTATTTCATTCCCAGTGTGAGCCTAGCTAGACCTACAATTCTTACTTCAGCTTTACCCTGAAGGCCAAATATTGTAGTCACCTCTGGACAGCAGAAGGTTCTGGGTAATATTCCACTAGGGTTTTGCCAAGAGAATATATAAAGAAATGAAGTTTGAAGCTCAGATTTGGTTTCATTTCACCTAGTTAACAGAGGATTAATATTTTCCTTTTCTACATAAAAAAGTAGTTTTCTAAGGGATCATAAATTTTTAAACCAGAGACTGTCTGTGATTTCTGATTTTTTTTATAAATTCAAATCATTGGCTTCAGCTACCATTTTTTTTTTAACTCTGCCCTGCTTTGTACTTACTCAGAACATTCAAACTTCAGAGCCCTTCATCTGTGAATTAATCATGTGCAGAGTGTATGCAGTTGGAATTTAGCTATAAATATAAATGAAATTGCCCCAGCCATGGCTGGGTTCAAAAAAAAAAAAAACAAAAACAAAAAAACTAGAGAGATTTGGAGTTTTCAGTTTAAAAAAATAGAGAAATTTTAAGGAAGAAAACAAGGAGTTAAGTTGAAAGGAGCTATTAAATATGATACAGTCTTTTTGCATTAAAATATTGGGCTCGTATGTTATAGATACTTTATTCCTGAGATTCTCCAAATCAGCTTATAAGCTTTACTGTCAAGGTGGAGGGAACTGAACGGGGTTTACCAGACTCCGGGGCATCTCTCTCACTTGACCTGCAGACACGTGAAAGGAAGCCGTGGCCATTTACCACTGCAAAGGATGAGCACATAATAGGTTATAGAGCTTTTCCTGGTACCAGTTGGCGAGAAGGTTCACCAGGCTGGGGAACCAAGAAGGAAGAGACGCACAGGGACAAAGATGGATGAACAGTGCCTGCCTGCCGAAGAGCACGTACCTTAGACAATGTTTTCCTCCCAGCAACGTCTGTGGCTTGAATAAATAGCTTAAAGCACTTTCCTCATATCTGGTAGAAATGTCTTCATTTCTCAGGAGGGGGTGGAAAGAACTGGGATCTGAGGTTGGAGCTCTGAGCTTGAGTCCCGATGTAACACTCACTAGCTCTGGGGCTCCAGCAAATTACTGAACACTCTCACCATTCGACTCCTTCATGTACAAGGCAAGAACATCCACCTTTTTATTTATTATTATTATTTTTTAATTTTAGAGACAGAGAGTGAGTGGGGGAGAGGGGCCGAGGGGAAGAGAGAGAGGATCTTAAGCAGGTTCCACGCTCAGCACAGAGCCTGACTGGAGCTCAGTCCCATGACCCTGGGATCTTGACCTTAGCCGAGATTAAGAGTCAGATGCTCAACCGACTGAGACACCCAGGTGCCCCAAGAACAGCCACTTCTTAAAGTGGCTATGTCTCCACAGCTGAGATCATCTGCTTTAATTACAGACATATATTGGATGCTTGCTATGTGCTGCAATGCTGTATGAAGGACTAAGAATGTTTCTGGAAATAAAGAAGTTATAGGGATGAAAAGTACAACGTAGGGAGTAGGGAATATAGTCAGTAATATCGTAATAACTTCGTGTGGTGACAGATGGTAACCACACTTACCATAGTGAGCATTTCGCAATGTATATAATTGTTGAATCACCATGAAGCACACTTGAAACTGTATAATATTATATGTCAACTGTACTTCAGTGAGAAAAAAATTTAAATAATAAAGTCACATTTATTAATTCAGGCACTGAAAGAAGAAAGTTACTTCTGGAGGAATTTATCTTTGACTAAGGAAGACAGACTAGTTCTTCTTCTATACTGGACCGACCAGTATTCTCTAATTACTGGGAGATAATTAGAGTATATTGAGAGACATAAAACGATAGAAATATGTCGAGAGGGTAGGGTTGGGGTAGGACAAAGCTGAGTGAGCCTGTTGGGTGTGCTAACTCTGGCAGCAAATATACTAAACATTGGATGCATTCCTTCTCTCAAGGTGGGTCTAAGAGTCAACAAGGACTCACAGAGAGGGTCTGCGAACAGTATTGGTATTTGAACTGTGGGTTGCCCCGTTGAAGCAGAGTCTGGTGGGGGAAACTTGATTGCCTTTCCAGGAGCATGGGCTCCATCCTGGGGACCCTGACCAGGGGAGATGTACAGTCAAATGGAACCTGGGACCCACTGCTGGGACCCAAAGAAGTTCAACGTCAGGGGCTGGCTGCACATCTCTTATTGTACACTATTCAGGAATATTTTTCTCTTTTCTTTTAGCTTTTCTTATATCCCAGCCATATCGAGATAGAATTCACGTATCATACAATTCACCTATTTATATTCCACAATTCTGGAAGACCTGGGTGGCTTAGGTGGTTAAGCATCCAACTTCAGCTCAGGTCATGATCTTGTGGTTCATGAGTTCGAGCCCCTCATCTGGCTGTGCGCTGACAGTGTAGAGCCTGCTTGGGATTCTCTCTCTCTCTCTCTCTCCCCCCACCCTCTTTCTCTGTCCCCCCCTCACTTGCATGCTCTCTCTCAAAATAAATAAATAAACTTTAAAAAATAAAGTCCACCATTCTTTGGTTTTTGCTATGTTTATTGATCTGTGGAACTATCTGTGGTGATAGTCCAATTTTAGAACATTATTTTTTCACCTCCCAAAGAAAGCTCATTTCCATTAGCAGTCAGCTGCCTTACTTACTTGCCCCAGCCCCTGCAACCACTAATCTATTTTCTGTCTCTATAGATCTGCCTATTCTGGATATGTCATAAATGGAATTATACTATATGTGGTGTTTTGTCACTGACTTCCTTCACTTAGCATAATGTCTTCAAGGTCCACCCATATTATAGTATAAACGTGTCAGTGCTGGTTTCCTTTCTATGACCATCTATTATTCCATTATGTGCATATGCCCCATTTTATTTATCTACTCCTCAGTTGATGGATGTTTGGATTGTTTCCACTTTGGGCCATTATGAATAGCACTGTTATGAACACTCATGTACAAGTGTGTGTGTAGACCAGTGTTTTCATTTCTCTCGTGTAGATGACAGCAGTGGTATAACTGAATTGTATGGTAATTCTATTTTTATACCTTTGGAAATCCTTTTCTACAGTGACTATACCATTTCCCCCCTTTTTTCTTAATGCCTGGTATCTTGGCAATTTTTTGTAACCATGCGTCTGGGGAAGAGCGCCAGAGTAAAGAGATACAGCTCAAATTCAGCATTTTTTCACTTGCGAGTCTAGGCAGTAGGCTAGCCATTGTGGTGATCGTGCTGCATAACAACCCCAAATCTCAGTGGTATACAATAACAAATACGTATTTCTTGCTCTTAGATCTACAGGTCAGCTGTAACTCTGATGGCTTCTGCTAAGATTGGTAGGGTTTGGTTGGAGTCTGTAGGTCAGATTCATTCAGGGGCTAGTGGCTACCCAGGTCATATCCTCACGGCAGATGACGGAGGTATAGGAGGCCATGTCAAACCACTAACATTCCTTTGACCAAAGCAAGTCACATGGCCAAACCCCCCAAAAGTCAATGGTATAAGTAAGTTTGCTCTGCCTATTTTTCTGGAAAGTTCTGCAGTGTCACATGGCAAAGTGTGCGTTTATATTATCCTATTATAAGGATGCAATAAAGGATGGGGGAGAATGATCCAATATTCCACAGTCAGTATGGAATTTACAGTACTCTAAAACTGAGTTTCTCTCTTTTTTTTTAAATTGTTGTAATGTTTATTTATTTTTGATAGAGCGAGAGCGAGCTAGCGGGGGAGGGGCAGAGAGAGAGAGGGAGACACAGAATCGGAAGCAGGCTCCAGGCTCTGAGCTGTCAGCACAGAGCCTGATGCGGGGCTCGGACCCACAGACTGTGAGATCATGACTGAGCCGAAGCCAGACGCTTAACCACCTGAACCACCTAGGCGCCCTGAAAACTGAGTTTTTCTAAGACAAAATGGTGAATGGGGAAGTAGAAAGAAAGAAAAGGAAGAGAGATTTCCAAATTATAGCCTATTTTTAAGATTAAAATGTGAGAAAGTCGTAGTAACTTAGAAGCCAGTCTTTGGAGATGTGCCTTAATGAAAAGGTGAAAATAGTTGTACTTAGCCCATTGATTTTACATACTCCATTTTAGGGCTCGAGGAGTCCTTGAATTCTTGGTTACTTCACAGAATAATGAAATTTGGGAGTGAAAAGAGCCTAAAGGGACATCACATTCTGTCCGTTGAATCACTAAAAAATGCTAAAGGACACCTTGGCTCCGGGGTGGATGATAGCCACTTCCTGAGGCAGCTTGGTCCTCTGCAAGCCACCCTGGGTGATTCTCATAATAATTACTTACGTTCTACTTATTTTCAGGGAAGCCCTTGAAGTAGATGCTATCATCATCGCATTGTACAAACAAGGAAACACACTTAGGAGGATCAGGGCCAAAGTCACAGCTACGGAGTGGCAGTTCTGAGATTTAAGTATGGGGCTCTCTGACTCCAAGGAACATAGAGCAGCCACAACCCCAGATGCTTTGCGAAAGAAGTCCTTCTTCTGTTGGTTCTGAATCTGCCTTTCTTCACCAGAATCTACCTTCTCGTATTCATTTTATCCTAGTTTCTTTTTGTCATTAAGTAGGTAAAACATTCCTCCTACAGTCTGGCTTGTACTTTGAATCTACCTAATCGACCCTTTCTTTTGTCATCAGAGTTGTTATAAAGGGACACCTGAACTGCCAGGTGAATCCTCTTAGGCTCTGAATGGCTGCAATCTGAATTATTGGGGTTTAATCCACTGCCTACAAGACATTGTACTTTATCAATGGGCTTCAGTTGTCCCCAGGTTGAACACAGGAAGTTGTTTTATTTCAACACTACTTAGGATTGTTCTTTTCCAAAAAAAAAAAGTGTTTGTTCTTGTGCCTGGGAGCAAATGGGATCATCAGAAGGTAGCTGGAATAGTAACAGAGTGATGGTGAGGAAGGAGGAAGGGGAAAGCAAGGATGTATGGAAACGTAATTGGCCTGAAGATCTAATAGGGAAGGAAAACAGAAAAGATACAGTTAACAAGAGAGGATCACTGGCATGTAAATGGTGGAATGATGAAAGAGAGGAGCCTTATCAGAAAGTCTGCGATGGAAACCGGTTTGTGTGAAATACCTAATGATGAGGTTGGTGGTGAAAAACGGTATCTTGCTGGAGGTAGGAGCTAATGGTATTAAATCAACCATTCCTTAAGGAAACACCTGGAGCTTGGAATGAACTATTGAAGCACAGACACCATTCATTTGTGTCTCTACATCGGTCGGTATTCAGTATTCAAAGAAATTCTGTCAAAATCAGAATTTGCCAAAATGGCGGCAGTAAATCTCCCGTGAACTCTCTCTCTCTCTTCTTAGATGTAAACAGCACTTACTCAAACAGGGCTGCCATCTTCGATGGCATTCCAAAGGGATGAGCTTCTTCATCAGACTGTAGACAGCTGTGCTACGAGAGCGTTCATAAACTGTGTGAGCAATTGACAAGTTGACAAAACATTGACAAACAACAATTACTCAAAAAGCAGCACTTGGAGAAGTTGTTTGTTGTTTAAGAGATACCAAAGAAACCGAGGAAGAACCAGTCAAAGTGCTGTTTTGCCATTGCACTAGAACATGATGTCTCGGAATGCATTTCAAGACTCTATCTGTAAGAAAAAGTCAGTAAATGAAATAATATACTATGATACAATAAGTTGATTCCTTACACTTTATTTCTGAGATGCACTGAATGACTGGAAATCTTTTTTTTTAAGATCACTAATTAATTACTGCCCATCAAAGACCAAAACGTGGAAGTTATTTTAAAATGTCTATATGCAAATAACAAAATATTCTGAAGGGCTTAAAAACATAGAGTGTATCTGACTAGTTTGAAATAACTGCTATACTTTCAGCCATGATCTTCACATCCATTTTGTGTGGGGAAAATGCAAAGGAATCAAGATTTTAGCACCATTTAACAATAATAATAATAGAATATAGAATAGAATAATCAAATAGAATAATAATAATAGAATAATAGAATAACAATGGTAATTGTAATAATAATGATATCAAGCAACATTTAAGTCTTATTTTGTGACAATTAGCTGTGCTAAATATTTTACTTGTGTTGTCTTAATGACTTCTTAATACCGCTCTAGGAGAAAGGAACTTATATCAACTTTTTTCATAAAGAAGGATCTTTGAAACAGTTATGTTACTTTTCCAAGATCTTGCAGCTAGTAACCAATGGGATGAGGATTTGAACATAGTTACGTCTGAATCCAGGCCCTGGGCATTGTTGCAATTGGCACATATGGAGTCTCCATGGGAATTAGGGTAAAGTGCCTCTCCCTCAAGATACTTCTATCCCCATCTGTTAAAAAGTTGTTATAATAAACTGATTATGTAGACCAAAACAGCCTACCGCCATCCACCGGAAAAATTGTTGTAATAAATATACAAATCTGTGATGTCCAGGATGTAAGATGTTCCCATACAGGTGGTTCCACCAGCACCAAAGGTGGAGGTCCAGGATCTTAACCAACCCTCCAATTCAGGCAGGAGAACGTTCCCATTTCCTAGGAAAAATAAAGAAGAGAAAGTTCTTTTGCTTACCCTCTTCTGTTTTTTTGTTTGTTTGTTTTTCCTTTTTAGTCCATCTTAAGCTTGCATGAAAACGAGGCATTGGTCTTAAGACCAATTATCTGTCTGTTTATTCAACATCTACTCACTAAGTGTTTGCACTCACTCATGGGGATGTAATGAATAGTAAGAGAGAATGTTTGCTTTCCAGGGGCACACAGTCTAGATAGGACAATCATTAAACACACAATTACAATATGGAATAAAGGTCCATGGGTTTCTCTGTGAGAAATACCTCCAAGTGTTTGGTCACGGCCACCTGCAGGAGAGTCATTGGCAGTGAGAAAACAAATGGACCTTGAATCTGGGTTTTTGGAAAATAAGTGGATAATTATTATTTATTCCTTGGTGTATTTATTATTATTTATTCCTTGGTGTGTTTTATTAGATTTTATTTTTAATTTTCAATTTATCTCCTTCGGGTATTTCTTCAGCCTGTCTCTAAGTTTTTGGTTTGCTGAATTCATGTTCTTGTCAAGTTGTTCTATATCATGTAGCTTTTATGGGACATTCCCTGTTTCTTTCTTTTTTTCTTAGAAGGGCGTTGTTGTGCTTCTACCTTCTGGATTCTTTCTTTTTTCCTTTTCTCTTTAAAAAACATCGTTTTCCTCTCGTATATTCCTGTAATTACCATGTAGTTCCTTGTCATATTAACCACGGTAGGAAGTTCAGACTCCTACTTGGCCCGACGGAGCGGGCGCGACCCCTTTGTTCTCTCCTACGCTGTCTGAAACTGCTTTAATTTTTCCCTTCTGAAAGATTCTCTTTTCCAAGGCAATGATTTCCCGGAGATGAGACCAGCTCTGGAAGACATGCTGTTTTTCAACTCTCCATTCCACTTGAGAATTGCCCTTCTTTTCCCTCGGCTACTGGTTCTTAAATTGCATTACACTAGGTCACTCCCCTGTACTTTGATTACTCTGAGTAATTGTGGGGCCTCTTCGCTGCTATTCACTTCTCTTTGTTAATATAATTTCATATTAAGGCACGCCCTAGTCGCTGTCCTTACTTCTCTGACTTTTTTTCCCCCCTATGGGATTGTGTGTGTCTTGTGCCCCCCTGAGCCACCTGCTTTCCCAACACACTTACCACTGGGCTCTCCCACTACAAACTTTATCTTTTCTTCCTTTCTCACTGAATGCGATTTCTTCCGCATAGACTCATTTTCTGCTCTTTTCATTGAGACTAAAAGGTAAGCCCCTTTATTCAAAAGCTGTTGGCCACTCTGGCTCCTCCTCAGATACCAGCTTCCTGTTTCCCAACCGCCGTCTCCTGAAATGAAGTCTTCTTCTCTCACGGTGCCCTTCCTGTTTCTTTCCCTTAAAAAGCTGTTTACTCATCAGAGAAATATCATCTCCCCCTTCTCTACGTCCGGCCCCCTGAGGGAAGGCCCAGATTCAAAACGTTTCCATCTCTTTAGCCTTATTTTTCTCTTCTTTATAGGTTTCCACTCTCCGCTAGTGTTGGAACAGGTATCCCCTGTCTTTTAACTGTGCAGTCCTGGGTTAGGAAGTGAAGAGCACTTTAAGGCTTTAAGGCTTCGGTGTAGGCTGTACTCTGTTAACCGCCCGAGACTGATGATGAAAGCGAGGCTGAACCTTCCAGAAGACCGGTGAGACGTTGGTTTGCTCCACTGCATCTTGGAGGCAAGAATTCCCAGCCTCAAGTAAAAACGGGCTCGACGTAAATGCAAAGCGTCATCTAGCTATCATGGTTGACTTTGAACGAAAAATGACTATTTTCTGGGGCGCCTGGGTGGCTCAGTTGGTTAAGCAACCGACTGCGGCTCAGGCCATGATCTTGCAGTTTGTGAGTTCGAGCCTCGTGTCGGGCTCTGTGCTGACAGCTCAGAGCCTGGAGCCTGCTTCGGATTCTGTGTCTCCTCCTCTCTCTGCCCCTCCCCTGCTCATATTCTGTCTCTCTCGATGATAGTATCTGCCTCTCGATAATAAATAAACGTTGAAAAATTTTTTAAAAAATAAAAAATAAATTAAAATGACAATATTTTCTAATATGGACCAGTTCCAAATGCGAGTCTTACGTTAGATATGAAATAATAAACAGTTTATTAGGAGTCTTTTAAAATAGAATTTGCTTTTTCCAGAGGAAAATTTGGAGCAAGACAAGCCGGCTTTGAATCCTGTATATGTCACTTCCCAACTGTATGATCAGGGCCAGTTTACCACACCTCTCTGTTGGTCAGTTTTCTTATATGTAGATAGGGGATAATAGTAATACCCACCTCATAGACTCTGTTGTGAGGATTAAATTAGTTTGGGGACGCCTGGGTGGCTCAGTCGGTTAAGCATCCAACTCTTAGTTTAGGCTCAGGTCGTGATTTCACAGTTTTCATGCTGGTTGCACAGAGCCGGCTTGGGATTCTCTCCCTCTCTCTGCACCTCCCCCACTCATGCTGTCTCTGTCTCTCTCAAAATAAATAAAAACTTAAAAAAAATTAGTTTACAAGTAGCAAGTGGTTTTAATAGTACCTGGCTGGCAGTAAGTGGTCAAAAAGTATTAGCTGTTACTATTATTTTCCGTTCTTCCGTGGATCTGGGAAACGGAGGAGGAAGGGGTGGATAGATATATTATCTGTAGTATTGGCCTTGTGGGGTATTTCTGCTCCTTAACATCAGGACCATCTCTGAAGCTTCTCCAATGGCCCGGCACACTTAGGTGGTTCTTAACAACTAGGTTAACCTTGTAGAATCCATCACCTGTTTGGAGAATTTCTGTTACTACATTTCCCAGGCTGCATTATTGTTCTCCATTTACCCATGTCTTTCTTCACTAGTCTATTAGTTGACCTATTTGTTCATTGTGCAAATTGTTTTTTGCAGACCCACAAGTCACCTTGTATTCCTTACAGAATAAAGGGGTAATAAGACTTGTAAGCAGTGCATGCTAATTGACCAAAGTACTATAAAGGAAAGGTCTGGGATCCTACAAAAATATATAAAATAGGGGGACACCTAGTAGCTGTCTAACAATGAATGAACGGATGATGAACAGAAGTTGGATGGATGAAAATTTGGGGATTAACCACTTAACAAAGTGAGACGACTACGAAGTCGTTTGGAAATAGATGCGTGATGGATGTGATTGTCTTCTCTGGCTGTTTTGCAAGACTGCGAGTGCCTTGAAGGCAGAGTCGCATCAGATCCACCTGCCCTGTGTCTCCTGCTCGTTGCACACCTAGGGCTCTGGTTACGTATTCGTTGAAGAAATAAATTGAAATGGGAGCTACCTTCAACCCTTGAAGAAAATTCTCTGGTTGCAGCTTCCTCTACACTTATTCTCTTTCATCATAATCGCGATCCTTTTCTCATTAAAAGATTTGTTTTTGCCAGGTATGTGCTTAGAATGTTAGACCTATCTTTGGATTTTGTTTTAGAGCTCTCTCTGAAGCCAAGGCATGCCCATGCCAAATTCCTATAGACCCAATTTAGCACAGTTAGCTTTTTAACCTTTAAATTATTTCACGTGGCAACAGAAATTTGCAAGTTTTTCCCCCCAGACAATGTTAGAAACACTTTGTCTAGAATTAATTCTACATGTAATTATTCAGGAGGAGAAATGTGAAACCAAGTAAAGATTATAATTCTTATTTAGTTTGCTTTCCTCCTTCTGCAACCGTTATCCATGTTTTTTAAAGCTCTCAAACTTGTCTCTGAAACTTTATTTCAAAGTTGAAGAATCCAAGCCTGAGTTTATTGTTGTCTTTTGCATCAGGAGGAAACAAAGCATTAAAAGTTATTTTACGGGAGCGCCAGGGTGACTCTGCCGATTGAGCGTTTGACTCTAGATTTCAGCTCAGATCATGATCTCACAGTTTGTGAGTTTGAGCCCCCACGTTGGGCTCTCCTCGGGCTCTGGGCTGATGGTACTGAGACTGCTTGGGATTCTCTCTCTCTCTCTCTCTCCCTCTCTCTCTCTCTCTTAAAATAAATAAACTTTAGCTCTCCCTCTTTCAAAATAAATAAACTTAAAAAAACAGTATCTTACAAATTCCAAACGGGAGATTTCTGCTTCTATAAAATCATGTGCTCACTTCTGTCACAGAGCATATGTTTGTGTCTTATTGTAACAATCCTTCCTTATCTATGCGGAGTCCCAGATGATATACTTGAATGCAGGAAATGTACGGTGCCTACCTTTCTGCCCTAAAAACAGTGCTTGGCAGGTACAAATAATTCACGGTAAATATTTGCCAAATGAGTGAAGAAACAAAAGAAGACGCAGACTTTAAAAGTGCGACGTGTTTGGGACGCCTGGGTGGCGCAGTCGGTTAAGCGTCCGACTTCAGCCAGGTCACGATCTCACTGTCCGTGAGTTCGAGCCCTGCGTCAGGCTCTGGGCTGATGGCTCAGAGCCTGGATCCTGTTTCCGATTCTGTGTCTCCCTCTCTCTCTGCCCCTCCCCCCTTCATGCTCTGTCTCTCTCTGTCCCAAAAATAAATAAACGTTGAAAAAAAATTTTTTTTTAAAAGTGCGACGTGGAAAGGGTTGGCAAAACAGAAAGAAGCTGCAAAAGTTCATTTGGAAATAGAGGAAAAGATTGACACATGGGATATCATTAAAGTTATTCCCATTTCCCTTTCATTTAGCGAGTTCTTTAAGTTTTGTTTAAAATACTCCTTACTTGGGGCGACTGGGGGGTTCATTCGGTTAAACGTCCGACTTCGGCTCAGGTCATGATCTCACGGTTTGTGGGTTCGAGCCCCGTGTCGGGCTCTGTGCTGACATCTCAGAGCCTGGAGTCTGCTTTGGATTCTGTCTCCCTCTCTCTGTATGCCCCTCCCCTGCTCGCACCTTGTCTCTCTCTCTCTCTCTCTCTCTCTCTCTCTCTCTCTGTCTCAAAAATAAATAAACATTTTTTTTTAAACTTCTTTCCACTTTTATTTTTTTTTAAATTTTTTTTTTCAACGTTTATTTTTTATTTTATTTTTGGGACAGAGAGAGACAGAGCATGAACGGGGTAGGGGCAGAGAAAGAGGGAGACACAGAATTGGAAACAGGCTCCAGGCTCTGAGCCATCAGCCCAGAGCCCGATGCGGGGCTCGAACTCACGGACTGCGAGATCGTGACCTGGCTGAAGTCGGACACTTAACCGACTGCGCCACCCAGGCGCCCCAAAAATAAATAAACATTTAAAAAAACTTTAAAGTACTCATTCCTCTTTTCTCGGGGAAGCCTGAGCTAGACCTGACTGAGCTGGGCTGGGCGACTTCCCGAGCTCCCCTCTTGTTTTGAGTGCTCACCCAACAAATACTGGCTGAGCGCTTCCTCCAGGCCACCTCGTGCAGCATGGAGAGCTCTCATGGGTAGCATCCTGTGGCTACAGCCGTCCAGAAAGTTGTCATGCCCATTATACAGAGGAGGAATAATGGAAGCAAAAGACGTTAAATCAAAGAACAGAGCGCTCAGCATGGTCTAACGTATTTCCTTCTGCAATGCTGAGTCTTTTTTAGATACATTTTCTAGTGGAACCCATTATTCCCTTCTTTGCACTCACGCGGTACATAGGTCATAAAGCCCATTCCCTCACTTAGGTTATAGTGACATTTGTAACTATTCTTTCCCTGGAGGTTGCACACTCCATATAGAGTTGCAAGCACACGCACATACCCACACCCACGCACACGCACACACACACGTGCAAAGCCCTTGTGTGCCAAGGACTGTTTTAAAACACTTAATGCGTGTTAATTTATTGAATCCTCACAATCCTATAATGCAACGAGGTGAATGCCATTAACATTCCGTTTTTAAGAAGAGGAAAAGAAGCAGAGATCGGTGAAGTCACTTGCCCAAGGTGTGTAGCCAGTTAAGTGGCAGAGCCGGGATTGGAACCCTGGCACTTGTCTCCAGAGCCCAGTATGCTCAGCTCCCTGTGCTTTGACAGAGGGCATGGCTAGTTCAGTTTTTATCTCAACATCAGCCTCAGCTACTATTTCTTGGCCAATTCTCAGTAGAAGAATGGAAGAAGAAAACTCCACGATTAAGACACTGAAGAGTAATTCATTCTTATGCCCTTGTCCCCACTGTCTTATTCCCTGACTTCTTTCCACGGCCAGTCCTAACACCCCTATCTTGACGAAGCCCCCCACCCCTGTTACACTCTTCTGAGCATCCAGTCTTCTTTTTATCACAACTCATTACTATATATTCATGGGTGCAATCATCTGGTTTATTGTTGAGTAGATTTTAAACTCCACGAGGACAGATAGGGGGACCTTCCGTTGATGGTGTCGCCAGCCCTGCACCTGGCTCCCAGTATGCACTCCAGAAGCATTTGTGAAATTCATGAATAAAGCATCCCTAACTTTTTAGTCACAGTGTATCACTTAAGCACCCATTTAGTTGCTTACATGAATACCAGCCCTCTTTCAAAAGTCTCCCTCTCTAGGGAAGGGGATGTAGCAAAAAATAAAATAAAATAAAATAAAATAAAATAAAATAAAATAAAATAGCAGCCCAGGAAAGGATTTTCTTAGAGCATTCAGACCTTTCTCTCAGAGAACTGGGATTCCAAATTGAGGAAAACAACTAAAACCTCATTGATTTAGACTCCACAAATGTCGACTGAATATTTTACCTGGGCTGGGCTGGGCTGGGCTGTAGAATAGGCTTCCAAAGTCAGTGATTTACTACAACAAGACAGTACCAGGTTTTGTTTTTCCGACAGCAAAATGGTTTTGAGGAATCTCAGCATTTAAATGGGTTGTGATCAGATGCGGGGTTCCGATTTCCATTAGAGCAGATCCGACCGACCGGACTCCTATCTGGAGATTCTTTGTTATCAGGGAGTGCAAATTGCAGAGTAAACTTGAACGCAGCACAGATAGTGCTTCCTAACGTCTTAGGGCAATTATATTGCTTTTCCTTCTATATGGCTTCTAAGCTCTCCTTTGTGTGAATCGTGTTTGAACTGCTTTGACGTATATGAGGTTTAATGCACCAAACTGCTTTGCGCCTTTTTGTTCTCTTGTTTTGGCTGGCAGATAAATTATAAATTTAAAAACCATGTCATCTCTCCAAAATCATTAGATGGTTTAGGTTTCTCACCAATTCAGACTGCTCCCTCTTCTCCCCTCCCCCCTGCATTCCCCTATCCACATGTAAGAGGATTTGGGGCAACAAAATGATTCTTATTATCAACCTCAAAGAATAAAGATGCAGAGATGAAAACAAAGTACACAAATAGAAGTTGTCATACAGCAGGAACGAGTGTCAGGTAAATTACAGGATCTTACTGTCTACAGATCAGCCTCCCGCCTTAATAATCAGAGCCTTATCAGAAACACGACACTGCCCTAGACTCCCGCAGACGGGCATCAAGGTCGGCTGCCTTCGGCCTCGTGCCCGTGAAGTGTGATCGCTGAGCCCCCTGGTTCCAGTTTCTTTGGTCTGACTTTCAGAGAGGAAGAGCAAACGTGGGCCGGCTGGGGCAGCAGAGGACGATAAGGGCTTTTCTGCATTCGTGCGACACTCCCCGTGGACCCAGGCCTACTGGAATATCGGCTCTGCCTCTGACATGGTGATATGGCCCTAAGCTGGCCACTTTAGCTCCCTGGGCCTTGGCGTTCTCATCTGTGAGATGGGGATGGCATAATCGCGACTTTCAGGATTTGACCCTCAGTGTAACTCAATGGCCCCTTTAGTGATTTGTGACGGTACTTTCCGCGGCATATGCCCTCGTCTAAAACAATCCTAAACCCTGCAAACTTTCTAGATGGCTAACCACCTGGATGCTCATGCTTCTTCCAGTCTTTAGGGACTGTTCTCAGTGAGAGCTGCTGCTTCTATGGAACATGTCTGAGAAACTAGGACATAAAAAAAATGACAAAAGCCCACCTCTCCAAAATGATAAATCCCATGCAGCAAAGCTCCTGTATTTCGCTCATACCGGAGTTCACGAGCCCTGATTTGAAACTGTTATTTTACTCTTTGTGCACATTTTCAGAAGGCTTGGGTACCTGGTTCTCTAATTAATGGGAGACTCGGCAAATAAAAGGCAGCTACCATTGGCAAGCCAACACAAAAGAGTCAGGTGATGGCATAAAAAAAGAGGACACAGAATTGATTTCTTCCCTTTCCTTCTCCCCAACACCAGAATTCAAAAGCATAAATGCCGTGATGGCTTGATACAGATATGAACTTCCCCACGTACCTTTCAGTAGCCCTTAAGGCCATGACTGCCTTACAGCACAATCCACAGACAGCGAATGGCACACACCCCATCACTCCCTCCACCTGTATCTAAACAAAGCCGACACCGGAAGTCAATCTTGACAGCTCTTTTCATTGATGCTAATTCGAGACATCCTTGTATTGGCTCCAGAATCTTTCTCCACACGGCACTCGGGCACTAATTTTCAGTCCTTTGTGTTGAATCCAGGAACTCCCATCCGTTCCATATTTCCATGTAAGTGATGACTGCTTGAAAGGACGGGGTTTTGGGGCACCTGGGTGACTCAGCTGGTTAAGTGTCTGACTCTTGATTTTGACTCAGGTCGTGATCTGACGGTCCGTGGGTTCGAGCCCTCGGTCAGGCTCTCGTGGCTTCTCTCTCACTCTCTGCCCCTTCCCTGCTCGCGCTCTCTCTCTTTCTCTTATGATAAATAAATAAATAAACTTTAAAAAAAATGGATAGGGTTTTTCCACATTTAAGACAGGTTTTCCCTAATGGTGATGAGGTATGGTAGAAAGGGTTAGATGTGTTGAAGGATGAGTAGGATTTTGTCAAGTAAGAAAGTTGAGAAAGGCCTGCCCCCAGATTATTTTTCTCGTCCTAAAATCGTTAAGAAGACAGAGCATGGCAAACTGATCTGAGGCAAACTCACTGGCTATCAGTTTGGGGTAGAATCAAATATTCTGGGGCAAGCCTTCCGTAGGAGTCAAAGGGATAGTGCGATTCTGGAGAGATTCTAGGTCAAATGATGCCCTACCGTGTTGGGGGACTATTTGGAGCGTCAGGAGTATGAGATAAAGGAATGCCACCTTTCAAAGACTCCCTGAAATTCACATAATCCTTACAAAAAATATTTTGATGAGTTGGGTCAGAGGAATGCGACTCGTATGTTTCTGATTCATGGAATGCACGAGGGTTTGGAAGTCAGAGGAAGAGGTGCTGGGCAAGGTGCACCATCCAGCTTCACTGAACCCAGAACATTGGAAACAGAGCCTACTTTTTCCCTTCCTGGTGTTTAACCCCAAGCTCAGGGACTTTCTGGCCCATTCATGAGCCTTTCTAAGCTCCTCTGGGTTAAAAAAAAATTTTTTTTTAACGTTTATTTATTTTTGAGACAGAGAGAGACAGAGCATGAATGCAGGAGGGTCAGAGAGAGAGAGGGAGACACAGAATCCGAAACAGGCTCCAGGCTCCGAGCTGTCAGCACAGAGCCCGACGCGGGGCTCGAACTCACGGACCGGGAGATCATGACCTGGGCCAAAGTCGGACGCTTGACCGACTGAGCCACCCAGGCGCCCCATCCTCTGGGTTTTTATTACCCACGCAAGGATCAGGATGTATTGCTGCAGTGGTATACACACAGCAAAGAGGGGCAGATCGGCCCGTCAGCGGCTGGTTTACTTCACTTCAGCTGCGTGGCCCTCCACGTCTGCAGCGGCTGGGTGGTCAGGCCAGTGTTGAGAAGTCAGTTTCTCTCACCCTGCAGTAGGACCTGTATTGATTCACTAAGAGGGCCAGAGCATCGTGCCTCTTTGTCCAGTCCCACCTCAGGGACCAAGCATCCAGTCTTCCTGCGTGGGGTTGCTTTGCCTCCCATGGCCTCCCCTCACATTCATTTATTCATTTCAAAAATACTTTTGAGATACAGACATGCATGCCATAGGTTCTGTCCTCCAGGCACTCCGTTAACAGGGGAGAAAGACATACATACAGATAATTATAATAGTGTGACGCATATTACATTAGAAGAAATACTTGGTATTATGGGAAGACACAGGTGGTTTCTCTGACCCAGCCTGGGATTTGGGGTGTGAGCTGATCACCAGAGGTCCGTAAAGACTTCCTGAGAGAAAAAAAAAAAAATGGTCTTCGAACTGGGTTTTGAAGTAAATGTAGGAGTTCACCAGGAAGATAATAAATGTGGAAGGAGGAAAAAAGGGAGGTGGGAGGAGATAGCAGTCCTGGTGGAAGGTGCCACAAGGGAAAACACTGAGGCCTATAGAAGTGTGGGGTGCTGGGTGGTATTGTTAGGCAAGCAGTTTTGTCCAGATGGTGCAGCACCTACCGTATGCCACAGTTGGCGACGAAATGGAGACCCTTTGAGCTCCAATACTTAGTAGACTCATCGCTTCCCAGTTCTCCTCAGAGCTCAGCAATGGTAGAGAGCAGACGTGTCAGTCTTTGGAATTTCTTAACCGGCTTCCTTTTGCTCTTTCTTCTCTGCTTCCCAACCCCTGCCTTGCTGTGTTACGCCCTATTGTGGACCATCATTGAAATGAGGTTCCCTGAACACTGACTTGCAGCATTCTCATATAAAAGCAAGTGTCTCAAGGTTATTGTGACATGTACAATGAGCCCAACGGCCAGGCTATGGAATCGACCAAACTGAGTTAGTATATTAGTTAAATAGTGTTACATAACAAGTTGCTCCACAGTGTAGCAGCTTAAAGAACAAACACTTATTATCCCACAGTTTCTGTAGTTTAGGACTCCGCTGTGTCTTTGCTGGGTGCTTCTGGATCAGCATCTCTCACAAAGCTGTAATCAAGATGTCAGCTGGGATTGCATTCATCTCAAGACTCAACCGGGGGTGGGGGCGGGGGTTCATCTCCAGGCTCACTCCTGAGACCATTAGCAGATTTAGGTTCTTGGTGTCTCAAACCAGAAACATCCATTCCATAGTGCAGCTCACAATATGGCACCTGGCTTCCCTCAGGACGTGCCAGCAACACAGAGCAGCCATGATGGAAGCCACCGTCTTCTTGTAACCAAATCCTGAGAGTGACATTCCATCACCTGTGCCACGTTCTATTTTACTGCTAGAAGCCCGTCACTAAATCTAGCCCGCACTCAAGGGGAGGGGATTACACAAGGGAAGGAACTTTTGTTAGCAAAGATAATTGGAGGCCATCTTAGAAGCTGCCTATCACAGGAGGAATCCCACCTCTTTCCCACTTAGCAGTTGTGTGAAGTTGGCCGAATCTCATTGTTCTAAGCCTTCATTTCTCTACCCACAAAATGGAGACAGGTAATGTCAAGGACCTGATGTGTAATAAATGGCAGTCAAAAATAATGATGATGATGATGATGGTGATGATGTTGATGATGACGAATGTTAGTTTTTCTTTCCTTGTTTCCAGAGGTAGGGGGAGGTTCTCATGAGCACCTACAGGGGTGGTCCTTTGTATGGCCAGGTAGATTGAGTGAGTGGACCTAATTCTTTTAACATTCGCTACTCATCTTCTACCACGCTGGAAGGGAATAGAAGCACACTGCCCCAGTAGTATGGACCATACCAATAACCACCGCATATATTTCTAGTAACCTCAATAATGAGTTACTTTCCAGAAGTGTCAAGTGCATAAAGTAGCGAGTGGAAAGTAGAATTATGGTGTGGTAGGCATGACACTGAAGGGAATAATTCTTTAGTCACTGGCAACCCGGTGTGACTCATGCACTGTGTTTCACTGCCAAAGAGTCCTGGCTATGAATACACAGCCATCAGGGAAGAAGTTGACGAATGGATGCTTTTCCATAGAGCAGCAGCAGCCTTTAATATGGCTACGATGCAGCTGTCTCTGCTCAGCCTCTCACAGTTCTTAGAGAATCCTGTCATAGTCCAGGCCTCCCTTTACTCCCACCCAAAGGGATTTGTTTGCTGCAGCATTTCCATCCAGATGTTGACATCCCTTCTGAGGAGAGGGCCGGAGAAGTTTTCTCCTGATGCTCATGTGGGTTATATACAAGGCTAGCCATCATGGCTGCCCTGCCTTGCTGGCACATCCTGAGGGAAGCCAGTTGCTGTATTGTGAGCTGCACTATGGAATGGATATTTCTGGTTCGAGGCACCAAGTACCTAAAGCTGAGAGTCACTCGAATGAAGACATTACATAAGCTATCTTGTGTCAAACTCACAACAGTCATTTGAGGTAGGGGTTCTTGTGACTCAATTTAATAGATGACAAAATAAGATATGGTAAGGATGAGCAAACTTGCTAGTCAATAAAAACAAACATTTGTGATGGTTTGCAATAAAATGAAGCTTTGAAAAAAAGAAAATGAAGGTTTGGCCAGAGAACTGACCACTGGGAAAAGGTACAAGCTATACTTACCCGACTTTTCTGAGAACCTGGTGAGGTTTCAGGTGTATGGGATTAGAGCGCAGAATTAGTAAGATTGGGGAATAAGGTCTTATCAAAGTCGTCAACATATGCTGCTCACTCACGACCAATTTCTGACTGTTAAGCTTTCTGATGACATATCTCCCAGGGCAGGTGCACTGAGAGCGAGTACGATGACGTCCGGCATTGTTCTATGTCAAACAGTGAGAGAAAGAATACGATGCGGCAAATGAAAGCCAAGGGTTAGATTGGTAATGAGGGTCAGAGCTTAGCTGCTCTAGGGAGTCCAGGAACCGATGTGTATTCTGACCGGAATGCAGTGGTTTGGAATAGTGGACGGAAAGAGTAGGATACTAGATGCTCCTGCTGCTTTGTGACTTTGGACAAGCCACTGATCTTGAAGCCTCCCCTCCCTCATTTGTACAAACGGGTCCATAGCGGTCCTTACCTCATAAGGTTGTGCTGTCGATGAACCAAGATAAGACACGAAAGCTTGGTTCAAATACGCACTGTTCTGCCCACTACCCTAGGGGCCTTTGAGCATTTCAGTGCCCTGTCCTGTATCAACCCATAGTGGAATGACAGTATTGGGCAAGATGGTCTTCAGAGACCCTTCTTTTGAACCGTTTCGTGCTTCCAGGACACAGCAGAAGAGAATGAGGGATGCACGTAGTCATTGTGGGAAGCAGGAGTGACCTGTCTTCCTAAGAAGCTTCAAGGCATCCTTTACAATAAAGGGCACGCCCAGGTGAAAGGGCATGCCCAGGTCAAGAAGTGCTTCCCATTGCTAAGAGAAGCCACAGAAACTAGGATGCTTCAGGGCTGTGGTTAAGCCTCTGTGAGTTTTCAGGGTGGCTCAAACTGCCTCTTACATGAAAACCATCCCTTCTGTTTAGAAGACTGCACTGCACAAAAACTTTATTGCCTTTGGGTTTTTTTCCCACTTGAGAAGCTAATATATTCATGGACGAGAACTTAGTGGGCATCCGAAATCCTGGTCTCTGGGTCTACCTCATTTATCCACCAAATATATATCCAGTCTGCTCTGTCCCTGGTATGACAGGGCTACAGAAATGAGATGGAGACTTGTAGTCTTACCTTCAGAGAGCTTACAATCTCATGGGGATCAAGTACGCGGTTCAATCCAGTGTGAGATACGTGCTGTCGCCGGAAAGCAGAGAGAACAGCAGAAACACTGCTAAGAGACACTGGCTCCAAATTTCCTGTAGGTGGTTCTTAAAGGATAAATGAACCAGTAATGGCATTCCAAGCAGGTAGAACCTCATGAACTGAGAGGCAGGAGTAAAGTAGAGCTGTGGGGTTCAGAGAAGTTCCATGTAGCTAGAACCAAGAGTGCATGTCTGTCCGTGATGGGGGGGTGGGAGGCAGGGACCCAGAGAGAAGCAGGAGAGGATGAGGAGAGACAGAGAGGCAAGGGAAGTGGCAAGCAGTTAGGTGGACGAGGTAAGCAGGGACCGACCAGGGCAACGAAGATCCTTACGACTCCTATTCAAGAGTCTGGATTTCACCTTGAAAGCAATGAGAGCACCGCTAAAAGATTTCAGAGGCTACTGACCTTGGCTGGATGCAGTTGGCAGGTGGTTAGACTAGATGATCTGGAAGGTCCCTAGATATTCAACACCTCCCAAACAGATACTATTGTATTCTCTTTGAAGTGTTCTCCAGAGAAAGAAATTATTTCATACGTTTTTTAATCGCCAGTTGGATTTTTGTAACTTTCATTCACAGAATGCATCTATCTAGCAAAACTTTCTAGCAAGACTTAGAAGACACCCTACTGGGTGTAGCAGGGATTCCACGGTGCACAAAGTTAAAGAAAACTGCAAGAGACTCATAGGTGTCCCGCACAATCAAAAGAGATGGCAGAAGATAGATGATTGATCGATGGACGGATGGATTGATTTTGGAGTCAGGTTGTTTTAGGTGTGTGCCCCTCATCTGGCTGAGCCTCAGTTTCGTTACCTATAAAATTGGGATGACAATAATATCTATCTGTAAAGTCATTGAGAGTATTGGAAGAGACAGTCAAGCAAAACACTTAATCTAACGCCTGGCGCATGATAAGAACTTAAATGTAGTTAGCTGTTCGCTTCATTCTCAGTAATAATGGTGGGGATGTTAGTAATCGTATTGGTACCTTCATGAAGCTGAGAACAGCAGAGAGTTTGTTGTAACAGCAATGAGAGGCTGTTACTACTATGATTTTACCAGTTGCAATGAAATCTCTTCTATCTGGACACCCAAAATTCAAAATCATGGCTATTTGGTTTAGTTATGAAACTCTTTTCTCCATTGGACCAAAACCAGATCGCTTCGTGAATGACTAACAGAAAGTCTGGCGATAGCAGAGGAGTTGGAGGTGTGAAACTCTTTCAAAATGTCTACGTATACATTTCAAGTACTTTAAGCCACTTCCTAGGCACCTATGCCATATGGTCATTATAAATGTAGCCATATTGGTTTATTCAAGTGTCTCCAAGTAGCACTTAAGTTGGTAGCACTTGATAGTCATGGATTACAAAGAGCATGTGTCAAAGCGATAAAATGGCATTTCTTTGCAGAGCATTTTGTCCTTTCTGGTTATTTTGCATAACCTTTTTGTCCCCCTCACTTTCCTCTGGTTACTCTCAGTGAGTGTCATGTCGCTAAATTCATAGCAGTCATCATTCATTTATTTATTCAACAAATAGTTACTGAGTGCCTACCGCACTCCTGTGCCAGGATGCAGGCTGGGTGCTGGAGATTGAGGAATGAACAAAAGACAAGGCCCTCTCTCTTGCAACTTACATCCTAGTCAGAGTTTGGCTTGGGAAGGGAGCAGTAATAGCCTTTTGGCGTTGTTTAGAAGTATCTAGAGGTACTTCTGGCTTATAAAAAATAAACATAGTAAAACGAGACTCTGATACAGCAATAAGGTCATCGGGATGAGGCTATTGTCAAGGATCCCAGACCTTAGGACAAAGCTTTTTCATGACGTTGTTTTTGTAAGGTTTTGATTGAGTCTCTAGAGTTACACAAATGACTCTTTCTGCACATAGGGATTTGCATGTTTTCCCCATTAACGCGTGCTTTCACCCCACACCAGATCCATAAAATTCCGTCTTAGTTCCTCAGTAATTTGATACGAACATTAACAGAGAAAACTAAGGCATACTGGGCTATTACCAAAAATAAAAAAGTCATAGAAATTTAAAGCTGAGAAATATTTAAATCCAGATCTACTCCTGCCTTGCTGCAACTGGTTAATAACTTGTGTATGCAGAGTAAAGATGAACTCTAAAGCTTTCATTCAAAACTGCCCGATGAATAGCCGATAGCTATTGCTGGTTTTGATATCTTATCTTTCATCCCCAAGGCCTCCTGAAGACTCAGGGGCTTTGGTGCAGAGGGGAAATTATACAAAAGCTATTGCCGTAACTGGAAGCATTGCCTCATCTCAGCGATGTGTGATTTGTACCCTTCCTGGCTTGCTTTCTGGACGCACACATCTATTTCATGTATGTCATTCAACCGAAACTTCTTGAATGCCTCCTGTGTGCCAGACACTTATAGTTTTTGTTTTTGTCTTTATTTGTTCCCATGGAAATATCTAATTCAATCTGTGGTTTCTCTGAGTCTAAATAAGCCTTCACCATTGGTTCTCCAACTGGTACTGGCCCATTCATCTAGAAAATCAAAGTAGCCTTCCCTATCAAAACGCTAGTTTCATGTTCCACCGATTATTTCCTGGCTGTATGACCAAAAGGAAAGACTCATGGTAGGAAAGGTGGGGCTCATTATATAGATTTATTATCCACCTGCCTAGCAGTCATCATCTGTCTTAACTTCGAAGTACCTCCATTTGTATTCTTGAAATATGGTTCTCAATCTGGGAAAAATCCCCACTATATTAATTTTGAAAACACCTTCCTAAATTTACGTAACTTATTTGGAAGTGAAATTGTTAGGAGAGCTGAAATCTTTCTATGATCATTTGAGGTGGAGATGATTTTTATTTTCTTCTCAACACACATCTTCTGATATCTAACAGGACTCATCCATCCATTTATCCAGCCAATCATCCCATTATAATGCTCTTTGCCAAGCCTTGTTCTACACACTGGGACCAAGAGTGGGACTCAGAGTTCTTGCTTTCAAGGAGCTCACGTTACAAGATACATTTGGGGTTGCAGAAGGGGGTCCACTAAAGATTTTGGATATCTGAACCTGGACACTGGACAGTGGCTTTTGTCACTGAGTCATTGGTCATGACATCAGAGACCCAGTCCTCTCTCTTGAGTCTAGAACATTATGGAGGTACCCCGGGCTGGAATTTTGTCTCAGTATTGGTGTAATCACTCTGAGATGCAGCACAACACTGTACACATAGTAGGTGAGTGAAAAACATTTGGGAAATTGAATTGAGTTGGAATTTGTTTGCTACCTTCCAACTGTTTGTGTGATTTGAGAGTACACTAAATGACACCGTTTTTGAACCAACTGGGATCTGATCTGAACCAACTGGGAACTAAGACAAAAGAAATGGCACATATAATACACGCCATCCATAATTCTGGCACAGTTATTTGTGAACATGGCTTATATCTATAGCTCTACATAGCTTTCCTAATATTAAATCCAAAAACATGCAGACCCACATACCTAGTCATCAGTGTCACTTTCTCACTGTTCAGGACAGAGTCTGCCCTGGGGAAGGTGATCAGAACACACGTACCCTGTAGGGCCTGTCTACAAGAAAAGGAAGAGGAAAGGGCTGGATACACATGCCCATTTTCTCCTTTTGAACTTGAAATGCTAAGATTTTTCGCTTCCCTGCTTCCCCCAGGTGGAATGAATGAAAAGGCAGAGAGAGATGGGGAGTGTCACCTCATGGAGATTCATTCATAACAAAGAACCCTAAGAGTCTAAAAAAACTTTCTCTGGCACCCAGTTCTCTGTTGATTTGGAACCCACTTCTTACCTATTCCCTGTTTGTGTTCTTCATGTTTTATTTTAGCCTGTTCTAAATGGCCTAAATCTCTTAATTTTTACATTTCAGAAATTACTGCCTTCTCATCTGATTTCTCTTGCCTACACCTTCCACCTATAGGCTCATCCCTTTTCCTGGATCATATCTACCTAATCAGCCCTGTCTTCTGACTGTTGGAGACCCAATGTGATGAGTGAACACATTAATTATATGGCTATTGTGGCAAGCACTGCTTTGGACATTGAAGATGTAGGGATGATTGAGATAGATACTCTCCCTTCCCTCGTGGAACTTTTGGACAACCAGGACCTGGAGAGATGTGGCAGACGATCACATCCCATCCCTGAACATTCCGCAGGAAGAGACAGCAGTACATCTGACACAGAGAAGGTCTTCCCCGCATTGGCTGTAGATATTAAAATGTGCATTTAAAATCCTTTCAATGGTATTTAACGTGCTGATAAGATGGTTATTCATAATATTTTTATCTACTATTTTGATGTTTCTTTCTTCTTAAATTTCTCTACTATTAACTTCCCTGGGAAAAGGAGGAAAAAAAAAAAAAAGAAGAATATCTTCCCAAAGTTTTATGCAGCCAGAAAAAAAAAAAAAATCAAAGCTATCCACCAGCAGCTTGCAAAAACAAGAGGGAGTTTTGGGGGTTATAAAACATATGCTTGACAACTGATATTATCCACTAGTGAGATATCGTTCGTATCTCCACAGCCTGAAATTGCACGAATGATCACCCTGGTTATCAATTCATACATGCTCACAATGGCCTGGTGGCTCTGGGAATTACCTTCTTGGATTACTGCAAATCCCTCGTCTCCAACAAATTCATCATGCAAAGTCCCCACTATAATGAACCTTGGGTAAAGCTCAGCACTCAATTGTATTTTCACATGTTAAGTGAAGTGTGGGTAGTCTCAGAAATAGAACAGTTTGGGGATGTTAGAAAAGAGACTTCACCTTTCAGATCTGTTTCCCACAATTATCTTGCCATGTGGGCTCACCGCAGTCGGGGTTGTTTGAAATGGAAATATCTGCCCTCTCCGTACAAGTGCCCTTAGGGGAGGCTCCCACTCGGTGGTACTGCATTCCCTTGGTCAAGGTCTGTGCCCTGGAGTAATCAGCAGGGTAAACGATGCAGACTTTCTGGCAGCATGGAGGTGGCCAGCATGTTACCTAATAGTAACAGTAAGTGGGAGTTTTTGCTTTTGTTTTGTTTTCTGAGAACCCCATCCATTCTCTTGACAACCCATCATGGAGGAATCCGTGATAACTGGAGGCTATGAGAGACCACACCCAGTACTTGATGCCATGGTCATTTTAATCCCTGTTGAACAGGGCGAACTATAACATGCCAAACACAACTTCATGTCACATTCACTCAGCTTTATGGATGTGTACATGTGTGCATCTACATGTATACAGATACGAACATTTAGGCGCACATATATGTGCATACCATATGCACACATACATATATGCTGGGTGCTCGAGCAAGTCTTATGGATACAACTGTAAAATGTGGCACATGTGGCATCTGTTCTTATGGAACCTACATACTAAGAGAACAAAGAGACAATTCAAATCAGGTAGAGTGTCTCTGAATGTGGTCTGGGGATAGCTGGAATCTAAAGCACCTGGGACACTTGGTACAAATTCCAGACCATGGCCCGATCCCAGTCCTACTGACGAAGATGCTTTTGACAGGAAGACCTGGGGATCTTTAGCCCAAGATGCTCCCCAGGTAGAGTTTGTTTGAGAGCCACTGGCATGTGATAAACCTGTAACAGAGAAGCGTAGGTTGTCAATGGAATTTGCAGGAGATATACCTAGCCAGTATGGCCTGTGGAAATCAGAGAGGGGGCCCTGGAGGAAATAGTCCCCAAGTTGGGAGCTGAAGAAAAGAAGTATCCAGAAAGACATAAAGGAAGGAAGAAGACTCAGAAAGAATGCCCAGCAGAGAAATGCCAGAGAGACTATGGACAGATTTTTCAAAACATACGACCCTTAGTCACTAAGGGATTCCAGTAAATAGAGACCAGTGTGCTGCTTCCTCCATTTGTAATGTTTCCAACGTAACAGAAGACCAGGTTTTCCTTGGCATCCTGATAAGCTACATACATTTGTTTCATGTCCTCTTCTTGCGCTTACTTCTTTCCAATAGTGACAACACCATCGAAACCTCAACTGTTGTTTGGGCAGTTTGCAGAATCCAGACCTCAGATCTGGAAGCTTCTGTGTGGTGCTCTTAGGCACTGAATCTCTGACCTCATTCCAAGCACTGTGGCTACCACCAATGCAATGGATGATGTCACATCTCCTGTACAGAACCAAGAATATCCTGAGAGAGTGAAATTTCAAACACCTCCAAACTGATGGTCCATTTCTCCACTGGATTTCTACCCTCTTCTTAATTTTATGTTTGTTCAGGATCCAGCTTACTGAGGTCAATTAAAGTCAGGAGGCGATGTCGGCTTGATTTAGTAAAATTGGATTCTTTGTCTGCCTTGGGTTTATCTCCTTGGGCTGAGTTGTCATTTGAATTTTATGTTTTTGTCCTTATTTCTTCCGACCATTTTTTTTTTCCTCAGAAAGGGTTTTCAGTGCTAGGCTCGCTCTATCTGTTTGCAAGGAAGGTGTTTGTTTCTATAAAGTGCCTGTCCCGTCTGATCTCCATCATCTTTATGGTCTTGCATTCTGTTACTGCGGCTCATGTCTGGCTGTGGTTTGTTATGTTTTGACAGGAGTTTGTTATAAAGCTGGGGATCACGTCTCCGGCTTTGCCTTTCAAACTTTCTTCTTTACGGTAGCCATAAACCCATGCTGCTAAAATGTTCCCTCTGAGGAGGGGGTGAATTTCTGACAACAAAAGCCTTGGGGGTAAGGAAAAGAGAAGGGGGGAGGGGACGGAGGGAGGGTGAGACGGAGGGGGGGAAATTTTTGAAGACATGTTCTAGTAGCAAGGGACATACTAGAAGTCATTCAAATGCAAACAAAAAGAACACGTACAAACTCCAAAGGTTTGAGAAAATAATAAGAGAAAGGCAGGAGAAATGCACCTAGGTTAACCTGCCCTGCTGTTTTAAGTCTTTAGAATCTTGGACAAGTCAGGAACTGTGGATGAGTCAATGAAATTAGTCCTGGGTTTGCAAGAAAAGGGAGAAAGCATGATGTGGGGACCGTGTGCTGACATCTGTAAATCTTCTAACAAGCATCTTGCAAATTCCTTTTGGAAAACGCTTAGAATTCCTTTTTTTTATGTGTAGATGGTGGGATGTAGACAAGATTTATATGATCCTTGATGTTGTGTCTGTATTTTAACCTTTCTTCTCCTCTTCAGTGAGCAGTTATTGAATACTTGCTGTATGCAAAGGCCCTAACTGTGCCTCCCTAGCTGGTAAGATCTGTTGAACACGGCTGTGCCCTGGGAGCTTGGCTAGACACTCAATGTACTTTTTCTATATCAGTGAATCATCAAGGTCATCTAGAAACAAAATCATACCCACGGAACTAGCATGTGACCAGCCAGCTAGGTACATGCTACATGTATATTTACATGGGGCTGTAGGTGGGAGGTTGCAGATAAAAAGGACGAGTGGATTCATTTTTGTCAACTATCCTCAACCATGGCTCCCTGTAGCAACGGAAGTGGGATTCGGTCCCATTTGTCTGATTCCAGAGCCCATGTTTTTTTGCACAGCGCCAGGCTGATTTCTCTCTAGCCACCTCGTGAGTAAGAGAGTGGAAGAGAGCAGAGCCAGCTGACTTGACAGGAAAGTCTGGGGACCTTTCACTTGAGCAGGCAGCGAGGTCTGTCTCCCTGATTTCCTAGCCCTGGGAAATTTCCTAGCCCTAGTCAGGAAGACGAGGCCACCAGAAAGTCTGGTCCCTCCACCAAACTTTCTGGTGGCCTTGTCTTCCTGATTCCCAAGCTTCGCTCCCCCACGGGAGCCTGGCCAAGCATTTACGTGGCTCCCGCTTCCTAGGACTGACCACCGTCTTCCCTCAGCGCCTCCCACACACGGGGTTGGTTCTTCTGCACGTCTGTGTGGGAACATGCCTACCCTTCTTTCCTTCCGTCCATTCTCGCTTTCCGTCTCCCAACCTTTCTTCCTGTCTTTCTAGACTTTTTTTCACTGTATGTTGAGCACAGACACACACACAATACTCAGGTATTCTCCATGCTATTTAATTCTCATGGCAAGCTGGTAGTAATAATAATAATGAGGATAATATAATAAAACGACGGCTCTCAATGGTGTACATAGTCCAGCCAGTCAATAAATATTTGCTAAGTGCCTACTATGTGGTCCACGTTGCTTTCCGTGCCGAGAATGTAGCCAGATGCAAACAGGTACAATTCTTCCCTTCTTTGAGCTTATATTCTTGAGAAGGAGGAGGTAACATAACAAAATAACCTTGTATGAGTAGTGATGAACGTTATGAAGAAAAATTGATTAGGGTAAGGGGGATAGAGTCAGGCTGGAAACAAGAGTATTTTGTAGATGTTTCTAAGTGCTCTGTATGACACCCCTGGGAGGCTGGCACTGTTCTTGTCCCCCTTTGACAGATGAGAGACCTGAGAACAGAGTCATTAAGTAACTTGCCCAAAGTCACACAGCTGCTTTGGGGTAGAGCTGGGATTCAAGTCCAGGCAGGGGGGCTCTAATTCCACACTCTGACCCTGCCGCCCTCTCCAGGGAGGAGATCAGGACTGGTGAGGCCTGGGAGGAGCAGGGCCAGAAGGGTCCCTGGACTTTTTTTTTTTTTTTTAATCAGTTCTTAATAGTGACGGAGGAGGAAGGTGGGAGCCAGCGAGAAGCCAGAGCCCTGCACACTGAGATGCAGGGGCCCTGCTTCGGGCGCACGTGATCCATCGCGTAAAGAGAGAATTACCTCTCCTCCCAAAGGCAATGGAGTGCAGACAGAGGCCATGAGTGTCATTTCATATTGGGGAGTGGGACCACAGTCCCCTCACTGGAGAGGAACAGGCCAGTTTCAGGGAAGGGACTGTCATGGAGTGGTGGCTTGTGATGGGAGTTCTTCATGCTGTTTGGCCCACGAGGAACGTTACAGGTGGGTGCGAGCCCTGGTAACTTCGCTGGTACCAAGGCTCAGACAAACCAGACCCATTGCGGAACCCACAGAATGCCCAGAGGCTTCCTCCTCTGGCCTGAATCCTCCAGTCTTTCTGAAAGTCTGCACACAGCATGTGAGACTCCAACAGCTGGTGACCATGCGGTTTTATCAGACTTGGGTGGGTGCATTTTGGCCCTTTCGTCCTGCTGTCAGAAAGACTCTGCAACATTTAATTCACTGTCAGAATGGTTGTTCCTTTTCTTGTAGACACAATCTAAGGGTCAGAGGCACAGCCCCCAGTGGACTTGTGTGGAATGCGAAGCTGACCCTCCTTGACTACTTCTCGTTTCCAAGGATTTTTACTTCCCTGTAAAGTGCCCCTGGAATGCTGACTTGGCGTGCAAATGGAGGATTTCTTTCTTTCTCTTTCTTTCTTTTGTTTTTGTTCTTTTCTTTCTTTCTTTCTTTCTTTCTTTCTTTCTTTCTTTCTTTTCTGTCTTCTTCTGTCTCTTTTTTCTTTCCTCCTTTCTTTCTGTTTCTGTTTCTTTCTCTCTCTTTTTTCTTTTGTTTTCTTTTTCTTTTTTAATTCCTTTTTTTTTAACATTTATTTATTTTTGAGAGAGAGAGAGAAAGTGCAATAAGGAGAGGGTCAGAAAGAGGGAGACAGAGGACCTGAAGCAGTCTCCATGCAGTGAGTGCAGACCCCAACATGGGGCTCGAACTCACAAACCGTGAATGAGATCATGACCTGACCAGAAAACAAGGGTTGGCTGCTTCACTGACCAAGCCACCCAGGTGCCCCTCTTGTGTTTTCTTTTTTTTTTTTTTTCAACGTTTATTTATTTTTGGGACAGAGAGAGACAGAGCATGAACGGGGAAGGGGCAGAGAGAGAGGGAGACACAGAATCGGAAACAGGCTCCAGGCTCTGAGCCATCAGCCCAGAGCCTGACGCGGGGCTCGAACTCACAGACCGCGAGATCGTGACCTGGCTGAAGTCGGACGCTTAACCGACTGCGCCACCCAGGCGCCCCTTGTGTTTTCTTTTTAAAGAAGCATCTTTTTTTTTTTTTTTTTATGAACTTCAAATGTGCATGAATTGTACAAAAATAAAATAAGAGAGAAGCCCATTGTAACTAAGGAGTCTCCTCACATGGGATGTTTTTCTTACCTGCAAAATTCAAAATTACCGTTAATCCCCAAAATGAATTTTTCAAAATGATTAGTCTCTAATCCTTAATTATCACGACTAGAGCATTCAGACGTGAAAATTCCAGATACGGGCCCCTAAAAACTTATTTTCTCCCTGTGATTTTGATTCTCTGCCCAAAACCCTGGAAGTGGCTTTGCCTCTGTGTCAGGAACCTGCATGTGTGCATAACCAGCTTGAGCTTGGCTGACTGTCTCAATAGACATGCCAAGTCCGCGTTCATCCCTGTGCCAAATATCTCTTAAGTAGCTGTTTACATCGTGAATGTGCCGTGGTCCTGAAATGATCAGGGAATGTTCCCTGCCTTCGGGGAACTACAGTCACTGAAGGAAAGACAATAAAATGGCGATTACAGTGCAGTAAGGTAAGTCTCACGGACTGTGCGGAGACGAGTGTTCAGGGGGTAATGACTTTGACTCATGCTTAGCGGAGTGGGATGCCGTACTCAGCTCTTTACACGTGCAGTGGTGATGTTATTAATACCTGTAGCTGCTCGCCGAATTAGTGAGTATTCTATTCCTGTTTGACCAAGGAAGACACTGGGTGTGTCAAAAGCATAAGTCACCTGTCCGCATCCACCTAATGACTAAATGGCCCAGCCGGTATGTGCATCCGGCAGTTTCACTGCAGCACCCAAGTTTGTAATCTTGCTCAACCAGAGGTGGTGGTGCTGTAGACAGGTATAAGGATGCTTCACACTTGGGATGAAGCAAAAGAGGAGGATCTAGGACCCTGAGGCAGAGGATGCTTCTGGGGCAAAACTTGGGAGGAGATCGGCAAGGAAACACTAGGAATGGACGGGACTGCAGTGAAGTCAATAGAAAGGTGGGCGGAAACAGCCCCTTTGTTATTTTAATTCTACAAACCTTTCCTTTGACTTCAAAATCCACTTTAAAAGGTCAAATTTTGGGGGCGCCTGGGTGGCGCAGTCGGTTAAGCGTCCGACTTCAGCCAGGTCACGATCTCACTGTCCGTGAGTTCGAGCCCCGCGTCAGGCTCTGGGCTGATGGCTCGGAGCCTGGAGCCTGTTTCCGATTCTGTGTCTCCCTCTCTCTCTGCCCCTCCCCCGCTCATGCTCTGTCTCTCTCTGTCCCAAAAATAAATAAACATTGAAAAAAAAAATTTAAAAAAAAAAAATAAAAAAAAAAAAAATAAAATAAAAGGTCAAATTTTATTAGCTTCTATTTTAGTGACCACTTAACACCTCAGAGGGAATGTCTTGTATAATATCCAGCCTGGAGGGAAGGCCCCTTCTACCCAAGTCTGCACCTCTCTACAGGGAGGAAATCGTCTCTTGGCCTTCATTGCTGAAGGTTGCCAAGCCCTGCTTTCTATTAAGTTTGGAATCACACACATTTGTCTGTTTCTCTGGCAACATTTCTCTAACCCCATTGAATTGTGCTGATATTAAAACATAAAATTGAATGACTTGTGGTGTCCCCATGGGTTTGAGTTTGAGATGGCCCAATAAATCGTATTGAAATAATTTCGTAAGAATTCTTGAAGTTTGCACCTTTGAAAAAACAAGGAATGTCATTTTCTCACTTCTTTTCCTGGGGCCTTTTTTTTCTTTGAGCCAAGTGAATGGGTTTGGTGTGAAAAATTAAAAAAAAAAAAATCCTGCAAATCATCTGAAAACATTAAATGTGGATGATTCATTCACAGCAATAACCACCTGAGCTGGAGTAACTACTTAATTTCATCATCTACATGTAGAGAAAGCTTTGAGGACTAGACGACTGCCACCGTCCCTGTGTAAGGGACACACTTTGTGATCTGAATGGCAAAAAAAATGTACACCTTGACAATATTCAGTGCTGGTGAAGTTGTGAGTGAAACACGTACTCCTACTATCAGGACTAGTAAGGAGTAAATATGTCACAGCACTGGGAAGGGTGATTACTGGTAACTAGTTAAATTTAAATAGATATATTTGTTTCCTCTTTCAGTGTCTACCCCTTTGGAAAGAATTAAAAAACAATCCCTACATCCCTCAACATGAGAGTGTCTAAATTACGTGTGAAATAGCTGTACTCTGGAATATGATCCAGTGTTTAAAATTAATGAATTAGCCTTAGAGCTCAAAAATATATTATTGAGTAAAACAAGACAAGTTCCACGTAGATACATTTATTATGATAACTTCTACGTAAACCAAGACAAAAAGTACCCACACAAAATGATATGTGTCTTCTATGGGGACATATATATGGAGATAAATGTATAATTTAAAAATCTAGAAGGCTACCTAACATACTGATAACAAAGGGAGGGGCGAAGTCACTCACCTTGATGGATACAAGGGTCCATCAAGGGTCATGGAAACATTAGAGCTATAGTAATTGTATTAGTTAACCCTAGCTGCTTAGACAAACATATCTTGAAATTTCAGTGGCTTAACACAATAGAAAAGCCTTTTTGCTCCAAAGTTCAAGTGGGTTTTCCCAATATGTGGCAGCTGGTCCTTAGCAATTCAGGGATCCATACTCCTCCCATCTCCTGGCTCTTCCATCCGCGAGGGTCCATGGAATCGTTGCCAGGTTTGCAGGATTTGGTCATCAGAGGTGGGGAACAGTGTGCCAGTTACACAGGAGGATTTTACTTGCCATGTCTGGAAGTTGAATTTTTCTTCTGGATGTCTACTTGGTGGAAAAAAATGAAAACAATGGAAATGCCCAGTGGATACTGGTGACAGCTCCATGAGGTGGCAGCACCCAGCTGGCAAGGTGAAATATATTTTTGAGTTAGAAAGTGAGGTCTGGCTCTATGCTTACAAAAAGAAATCAGATCTAGTAAACAGTGATTTATTAAAAATTAATAAAAATCAAATTTAGGTATAAAAATAAACCAATCCTGGTTGATTAAAAACAACAAGCATTCTACTTTATCCCACATTGGTTCCAGGTAGCTATGCAGTTTTACTTCTCCAGCTGTTACGTTCTTCTGCAGTAAAATGATGGTGTGGAATATAATCATGGATAACATAATTACATTTATTAAATAATTATTAGTATTTTGTATGGTGTTTTTTCCACATATGTTAAGCACCATTCATAATCACTCATCAGGAGCTAATCAGTATCGCCATAATTTGAGTTCATTCCTACTCAAATCAGAGAAACATGCTAAACATAGTCTTTGTTTTAATGGCATTTTGGAAACTTGGAACTATCTAGGGGTACATTTTAAAATCTCCAGAAGCCCTTGGGGTACCTGGGTGGCTCAGTCGGTTAAGCATCCAACTTTAGTTCAGGTCATGATCTTGCAGTTCATGAGTTCAAGCCCTGCATCAGGCTCTGTGCTGACAGCTCAGAGGCTGCAGCCTGCTTCGGATTCTGTGTCTTCCTCTCTTTCTCTCTGCACCTCTCCTGCTTGTGCTCTGTCTCTGTCTCTCTCTCTCAAAAGTAAAATTTAAAAAACCATTTTAAAAAATAAAAATAAAATCTCCAGAAGTCCATTAGAATTAGAAAATGCTACTGGGAATTACTGAACTAAACTTGAGATCTTTTCTGGCTCTAACATTCTAATCTAGTACGTAGGATAGTGCCTTATATAAGGCACCACTTGCCTGGATATTTGTTAAAGGAATCAGTGAATTGTAAGTTGAATTTATGCAAAAATTTGCACAAAAATGTGTGTGTGTGTGTGTGTGTGTGTGTGTGTGCACGAGACAGCAAGGTTTATCCTGAGGAAAAACATTATTCAATATTTGAAAATATCTTAATAGATAGCTTTCTAAGGTAAATTAGACAACCAATTCAATAGTAACCAAGAAGTCATTTGATCAAATTAAACATCCATCAGTATAAAAAAAGAAGAAAATCATTAAAACAAAAATTAGAAGAATAATTTGATTTTCTTCCCATTATAAGTAATATGATCTGATTTCAGATCAACATACAGCACTTCCCCTAATCCTAGAGTCACTCCCTGAAAAATTCAGGGGAAAAAAGGAAAGAAAGCCTATTACTTCCCTCATTATTTAATACATTTTCCTAGAAGTTCTCTTCTAAACATTGCAATAAGATGAGGAAGTAATTCTATAAATATATTGGAAAGAAAGAAAGGAACCAAACTATCAATATTTGGGAATGATCGATTTCTTCACCTAGAAAACTCAAAACAAATCTTCCAAAAAACTATTAAAATTGATAAGAGCATTCAATTAGGTGTCTTGTGTTCTAAATAGAAATATAATGAAAGAACTATATTAACCATCAACATAACTAAAATATTTAACAACTCTCTTAACAAGAAATCTTAGCTATTTATATATTAAAAAAACTACAGAAAAACAACAGAATCATTTTGTGATAGCAGTACGGATTTATACAAATGGATAAACATTTCATGTTCCTGTATGGGAAGACTGGTTATTTTAGAGATGTCAATCTTTCTTAGTAAATCAAATTTAATTTAAATTAACCTCCTTCCAACTTTGGGGGGGAGGAGAAAGGAAGTTTTCAAAATTATCATAAGGCCCATCTTGAAGAAGAGAACATAGTTATGAAAGTGTTGAAATAAAAATAATGCAGAGGGCAGAAGCAAATCTATCAGATGTAAACTGCATGATAAACTTTGGATAAGTAATAGAATAAGGTATTGTCACAGGAAGTTAGTGAGACAAATCTATGTAATAGAGTAGTTCATCCAGACAAGACCCTCCAAGGTATAAATATATAATGTCTGGTCTAGGCAGCAGCCCAAATCATGGGAAATGCACTGTGCTCCCTAACACGTGCTGTTCCCTTGGCCCCCTATGCCTAATTGATATCAACTCATCCTGTAGCTTAGGTCTTTCTCTAACACCTTAATGACCCTGCACCAGGTCCCTAAGGCGTCAGTAACTAGAGCATGGCCTTATTCTGTGAGTCGGTAAAGGATTTTGAATTCATACCCAAAGGGTATCGGCTCATGGTAGGAAGTCCAGCCATGGCTGTGGACCATTCTGCACTATGTTATTGTCAGTACCTTGGATAAAGGGGTAAAAGAATTTTGCCCACAATGAAAGGCACACATCTGAGAGAAATACCCCGTGATATAGCTAACAGAATCAGAAACCAGTATTACCTGAATATGCCAGAGTGTTTGTTGAATTAAATGAGATGAAATGAGGCAGACTTACATGTGAGTTTCTACAACTTGAAACCCATAAATCCATTCGTGGATTGCATCAACTCATTCAGCAGATATGTGATAGATCCTAATTGTGTGTCAAGTATGGGATAAACAGTGCAGAACGAGAGAGAGCATGACACACATCTCACTTGTCCTTAATTAGTGAGTTAATAGCTTTAAGAATTGCTTGATCAGAAGCTCGCTAAGAGCAAGATGGGATCTACTGTGGTCATCATTGTCTCTCCAGCAACTAACGCAAGGTGGTGTGGGTAAAGCCTTAGTCAAGTCATTAACTGTTTGGTGAGTCGAAAATGGAACAAAAAATGCCTTAGATTTCTGGGAGGATCAAATATTTTTTGTGGAGTTTTGGGATTTTGTTGGCAGATGAATAACGCATGTAAGAAGAATAGAGTATGTTCATCAGATCTTATCCTTGGCTAAAATTTTCCAGTGAGGTCTCTTTGCACTAAGAATACATTGCAAGCCATTTGCCTTGGTCTAGATAGCCCCACATAATCTGGTCCCGCCTCTTTTTTTCTGAGCTCATCTCATTCTCCTCGACTGTGCACCTGCCAAGCTGCCTTCTTTCCGATACTGTGGTACACCCATCTCATTGAACCCAAACTCATTCGTGTCCTGGGGCTTTTGCCCTTGCCGGTGCCGGGGCCTGGACCTCTTCATTCCCAGATCTTATGGCCCTGTGCAATCAGGAATCAGCTCCATTATCACCTTCTCACTGCCGCCTTCTAGGCCATCCAGTCTAAACCAGCTTGCCCTCCCTCTCCACCAAGTTCATCTACCTCTCCACTTTTCTGCTGTTTATGTCCAGCACCGAGAACAATGTCTGGCCCGTAATTGGTGCTTCATAAGCGTATATTAAATGAATGAATCTTTGGAATAGTAAGAGAGGTAATGAGAAAGAAGATATTTAAATCAAATTGGTTTGATTGAGAAAAGAAGTAAAAGGTGTTGGAATTAAAAGATATACTAATAAAAGTTTCCAAATGCCAATTTATGAAAGTAAAGTTAGTTTGACCTGCTTTCCTTTCAAGACGAAGGAATTTGCTTTGAACCTCTATCACCCCCCTTTAATTTCAAGCATATGTTATGTCCTTTGTTTTGGCTATTGATGTTATTTACCATAGACAAAATCACCAGTATTGTTTATTTCGCTAAGAAGAGCATCTCCATTTACATGTTAGAATCATGCATTCACTTATTTCTGAATACTGATAAGTTTAAGTTGAATGAATCTTTGTGTTTATTATTTATCTCAGTAGTAGAATTTTGATGTGGATTTCTGAGGTACTGCAGCCTTAGAACAACTGTATAAAACTACCCAGATTCAGACAACCAATGTGTCCTTATCATTTTACCAAAACAAGAGTTTTTTTTAAACTGTAGTAATTGCTGATTTTATTATAATTAATTTTGCCTAATTGAAAACACAAATATGTGGTTATATGGTTTTCTCTTTCCAGCCAGGAGAAAAATCATTAGTTAAGTAATTACCAAGTGTTAAGTGGTACTAATACTACCCTTTTATTCCACATTTTAATTAGGGTTCTCCACCCTTTTCATTTTTTTTGAAGTGAATTGTCTTTGAAAGTTAGAAAATATAGGCATTTAGAATAGTAAATCATCACCCCAAAGCAAAAAGTCATAACATTAGACAGTATTTTCTCAGAGGACTTGGAGAACTTCAGAGCACTTAAGAGCTGCACGTTAGAACTGCAGTTTGGCAAGAGTATTTACACCTAATAAGCTGTTAGAGAACTAGAGATTCTCAAGATGAGGAGTAATTGCTACGTTGAATCGCCCAGAAGTGTTTAGGTACGTCTGTCTTGCCACAACCTCGCCAGGTTTATGTTTTTGTCGTTATTACCTTATTTTGTATTTTGATTGCTAGTTCGAACATTTTCCCATACAATTATTTTCTACTCAAAATTTCTTTCATGTGAACTACTTACACACATGCTTGAGTTTTAAAAAGTATTTCCTTATGACTAACAGAGATGGAATGCTCAAAACAGCAGACGCACGGTAGTTGATAGCTTCTCAGTGATTAAGAGTTCCCAGTGTGTACCATTTGGTTTCTAAATGGGGAAAAAATCGCTAATATCTACAGGTGTAGATATCGTCCTATAAGTAACACCTACAAGAAAAGATGGGAGCTAGATAATGCTCCACAACGCCGTCAGTCTCCCAACTCCAATGGCAAGAACTTCTGGAGAGTGGGAGTCAATGGTTGGGAACAAAACAGAACGACAACAAAAACCTCCCAAGGAACTGGAATTCAGAGCTCAGCATCTAAATTACCTAGGAGTATATTTTTAGCTATTTCTAAATGTTTACCTACAATGTAGAGTGTTATTTAGACATTATACACATTTCAGGCTCCTGGATAATTTAATCTGTCATTTTCTTGTCTTTCATAAGTACATAGATAAATAATACATACTGTATTCCATCTCCCTGTATTTCACCCACAGAAAAGCTCCCTGTGCTATCATGTTCACTTCCCCTTCCCAGCTTCTGGAGCTTTGACCTAAATGTATAAGAAAAATGGAATTTCTTTTAGAATCTACTATAGTCTTACTATCTATTCAAGAATGTTTGAAAGATGCAATGCACATTTAGGTGTATCATTATTGAAATGATTTAAAAAAAAAATTTTTTTTCAACGTTTATTTATTTTTGGGACAGAGAGAGACAGAGCATGAACGGGGGAGGGGCAGAGAGAGAGGGAGACACAGAATCGGAAACAGGCTCCAGGCTCCGAGCCATCAGCCCAGAGCCTGACGCGGGGCTCGAACTCACGGACAGTGAGATCGTGACCTGGCTGAAGTCGGACGCTTAACCGACTGTGCCACCCAGGCGCCCCTTGAAATGATTTTTAATTCCAAGGATTAAAATATAAATGTAAAGTGTAAGTGAAGCATATGGACATGACAGTATAAAACTTAAATAGATTCAGAATTGGTGTACCTGAGGAGTTAGGAGACCACCAAATTTGACTCTGAAATGTTCACTGATTTAAAGCAATGTATATGAGGGTGTGCAGTGTGGTTGCACGATTTACTAAATTAAAAGGACATTTTCACCTTTTCAGTGCTTCAGATATAATAAAATTATACATTGAAATCAAGATTCAGAAGAAATTGGCAAAGAGTTCAAAATCACAAGTCCATTTTTTAAATCTATTATCACATTGTATTATAAATACTTACATATTTGTTAACTTTCTTGCTACAACTGAGTTTGAAGGACAAGGACAAAAATCTCTTTTTGTGTGTCCAGCGCCTACCAAGGAACCTTACACCTACTATGGGCTCAGTGAATATTTATAAAAGAAATCTGTGAATGAGTTGTAGAGTGATTTCCTTAAGCACAAGTGGTTTTTTTTTCTGGTTATTTGTCCCATTCACTGCACATTATCTATATATTGCTTGTCGTGTGTGTGTGTGTGTGTGTGCGCGCGCGTGATATTTTGTAGTGTACTCTCTCGTACAACAAAAACTCTTTAACAAAGATAGCCTCTGTAGAACAATGGCACCCAAAGCTGTCCGGTTCTAATCCCTGGTACCTGAGAATATGTCGCTTTGTGATGGTAGATTATCCTGGATTATTTGGGTGGGTCCCATGCAATCACAAGGGTCCTCAAAAGCAGAAGGGGGAGGCAGGCAAGGAGGACTCAAACCATTATTGCTGGCTTGGATGATGTAGGAAGGGGACGTAGCCAAGGAAAGCAGGTAGCCTCTAGATGCGGGAAAAAGCAAGAACAGATTCTTTCCTAGAGCCTCTAGGAAGAAACACAACTCTACTGACACCCTGATTTTAGCCCAGCAAGACCCAGGTCAGAATATCAGGAACGATGAGATAATCCGTAGAGTTTACACCACTGAGTGTACAGTGATTTGTTATGCAGCAATAGAAAAACGAATACGGTCTCTGACACAGCTTGTGTATCCTCATCAGCTACTAACACAAGATGTTGCACAAAAAGACTCTGCTCCCTCTCGTAGTTCATTTTTCTCATTCACTTCCTTTCTATTTTCACATTAGTGTTCGTTACCCTATCCATGCTAGAGTAGGACAGCATTTATGAGGATGCCTCTGTTTATAAATGACAAAAAGCAAACACAAACTGACATAAGCAGAAGAAGCAGGGTGCAGATCTCACAGAAGCAGGACCTCCCAGGGACGGGGCTGGCTTTCACTGCAAACTATAATGAGGTCCCGGGTCAGTCTACAAAGACTCTCTGTCTCTCTAATCCGCTTTCCTCTCCATGCAAGCTTCTGCATTTCTATAATTCACATTTTTAGGAGCAAGACTGCCCTCTCTATCTTTCAGAAAAGGATTCTGATTTGCTCATCATTGTAGCCTCAGAAGTTAGTTGAAAGGGTGTTAAGATTATCCACTGTTACGTGAAACATTTATTGGCGAAAAGTACAACCATTTATTTTATTTACTCATGATTCTGCGATTTGGGCAAAGCATATGGAGGACAGCTCCTGTCCACTCTATGTGACACCAGCTCGAGGCGGCTAATTGGAGCTCTAAGATTCACTTCCAGGATAGCCTCCCTCATGCAGGTCGGTGCTGGCTGTTTGCTGGGAGCTCAGCTGAGGGTGTCAGCTGGAAGACTCGGTTCTTCATGTGACTGTTCCAAATGGTTGGGCTTCTCAAAGTATGGCTGTCTTAGAGTAAACTTTGTACATAGCCACTGACTTCCCACCCATGCACAAAGTGGAAGCTTCTAAGCCTTGATAAGATCCAGCCCCAAACTGAAACAAGGTTATTTGTGCCACAGTCTGCTGACCAAAGTGGATCACAGAATCCAGGCCAGATGTAAGGAGAGGAGACTGCATCCACAAAGATGTAAATGTCATTGTCATGGTTCATCGGGGCCACCTGTACAAGTCTACCACAGTGGATGATAGAGCTTTGTGAGCGATGGTCCAAACAAGACCATGGGGGAAATTGTAGGGGCCGTCCCACAAAGAAAAGAGACTGGACACAAACCTCAGGTGTCCTTAACAGTCAGTTCCGAGAGTGCCAGAAAATGTTAAATAAAGCAAAGCTCCATTCCCTCTAAGTATATTTACTATATAGTTCGTACGTATTCTGGAATTGGAGAGGTAATTAAAATTTAGGTTTAAAGTTAAGAAGTCACAAACTTTTTCCCTGCTCAATTTTTTTTTTCTGTGAATGAAAATGATGATAGTTTATCACAGAGATTACTACAAAGGAATTAAATGGTGCAGGATCCATAATGAATAAACTATAATGTGGCTACTCCGGTGGTGTTTATGTGGAGGAACCTTTTTCGTGTGACAATCCCTTTGATATTGTAGTGAAATATTTTCACTCTGCATCTACATTTTTATGGTTTGTATTTATTCTCCACAGTACCGATCCCAAAATGTCAAATTACTAGAGCTGTTTTATGGAAATTCGTTTTAGGTTGGAATATTTGAAATGCATTAACTTAATTTTATCTGTTTAGCAAAGTACAATAAGGCTTTTTGCATTAACAGAGTTTTCTTTATGGTATCAGCTGTGCATATGTTTAAAGACATGATGGACTCAAATCACTCTTGTTTGAATTTTATATTTAGCAAATGAACATGCGCTGTTAGGGATTAAGCAGTATTTGGAAAATGTATGCGTAAGGATTATTTAGAATGGAATTGCCAAAAATCCCGGAATATTTAGCACACACTTGTTGATTGATTTTACTGCAATAAATATGAAGCAATAACAACTATATAAATTATTCAGAGACTAGTCATCCACAGCAGGATTCTTTAGAGATTACTTCGGAGCACAGTTTGGCAGGATATTCTTTTTACAGTTTTTTTTTTCTTTCCAAATCCATGTACAAAAGAGATATAGATACATATGGAATGGATTCATATTGATTTTTTGAAAATAAAATTAAACATTTTAAAACATTCAAGTGAAGATTGCATGATCTTTCGTACCGAAGCTCTCTTTGGTAATTTATTTACCTTAAATATTATTTTTGTCTTTCAGAAGGCATTACACAGTGAATGTAAGAGATTTATTAAAAACCTTGGATCGCTTGAGAGTGCTTTAGTACTTTGCCTTAAAATCTGCACATAGGCAAAATTCCTGATATTATGAGTTGGGATTTTCAGCATAAGAGGATTTAAAATCTCTGCTAAAGCAAGGGCTTGTTAGGTGTTTCTAGGCTTCATATATCAGAGAGTCCCAGCTACTTACCAATCGTTCAAACTAAAGTGGGGCAGGACAGGCAGGACACAATCAAAGAGACCAATTTAGACCGAGTAGAAGGTATCAGGTTCTCTTAAAATTGGTCTTTTGTTCTAGAAAGAAATCTTATCCAGCTCCAGAAGCAGATAGAATAATCAGTATTTACATAGGTATGGACTTCTTCATATATTCTGATCCTGATCGCATTTTAAAGATTTCCATTCATTAAAGCATTTGGAGACAAGGTATTGCAAAGAGCAAATGTTTGCAGATTTGGAGTTAGAGACCCCAATTATCTACTTATAAGTCATGTGACTTTGATACAGTCCTAATAACCTTTTTGGTTTTTTGCATAATAATCCTTTTGAGTTCCAGTTCCTTACTGTCTTGAGGTTGTTCTTAAGATCCGATGAAATAACACCCCAAAATACTTTGCACACTAAAAAGCATTACATTATTAAAATTTACATTATTATGAATCAAATATGTTTAGATGACTGCTCTATAAACAGCTCATTGAAAATTCCAAGTCAGCTGAATGTGGGCTTTTTTGTTGTTTTTTTTTCACTTGGGGTACCTGGGTGGCTCAGTCAGTGAAGCCTCCAACTCCTGATTTCAGCTCAGGTTATGATCTCACAGTTTGTGGGTTCGAGCCCCGCATTGGGCTCTGTTCTAGCAGCACAGATCCTGCTTGGGATTCTCTTTCTGTCTCTCTCCCTCTCTCAAAAATAAATAATAAAATAAACTTAAAAAAAAAGAAAATATGTCCACTTAGAGGATACTTATGAGATCCAAAGGAGTCAATGATTCTGTTCCCCTTATTTTTAAAGTATCAACCCTTACATGATCAACTTTCGGTGGACACAAAATCTGAAGAGATGAACGTACAAATATTCCCTGAATAGTTGGAGATGTTGTTTTACTAACTGTAACCCAGAAGGGTCATGGCTGTTTATAAAAGAAAGACATTTGTCTCCTGGTATGATTGGTTTCCTGAAATGATTCGTACCCGTTGGAGGTCTGGCAATGATGTGGGGTGCGTGGGACCATTGGATATTTGTGTTAATGGTTTATTTCTCTGTGTTTCTCTCCCAGCTATCGGCAGGACGCTTATCCCTCGTTACTTTAGCACTGTGTTTGAAGGAGGGGTGACTGACCTGTATTACATCCTCAAACACTCGAAAGAGTCATACCACAACTCATCCATCACAGTGGACTGCGACCAGTGTGCTATGGTCACCCAGCATGGGAAGCCCATGTTTACCAAGGTACAGGACACCCTCAGCAACATGGCTTGTTTCTCTGTGGGTGTATTGAAGGATAATGATTGTGGTTTTCTTCTGGAACTTTGAGCTGATTTCTCACATCTCAGACGCTTTCAGCACTATGAGATCATCTCTTTTGTTTGTGGCACGGCTAGACTCTTGGTGAACACTCTTCTAAGATATGTGCAAGTGGTACAGAGCACCTGAAAGTCAAATATGACAGAGCCTCGGAACTAAGAGGGAGAGAGCATTGGCTGGTCTGTCAAACCCAACTTGCTAAATTAGAATTTTGACTGTAATACAAAGAATTTTCTACAGCTGAAATAACATTTCCCCATTGTTGTGTGGTCAGTATTTGTGTTTTGTTTCTGAAATGAAACACTTTTTAAAGCTAAATTCAAATGTTAACAAACAGGGAAAAAGTCAACTGACTACAACTGAACTAGTTGTAATCTCTAGGGAACATAAAAACATGAATGAAACTAGGGAATTCAGAGTTTAAAGGTTGTTTCCCCAAATTCTAGGAAGTTCTGGTTGGTCAGTGAGCAAGTGAGCACAGTAGAGCCAAAGGCTGGTTGTGAGAGAATAGGAACACAGGGGAAGGGTTGTGGAGGGAGGAGCAAGTGACACATTCTTTGAGGCAGAATTCAAGGACCTTGAAGGATGTAAAATGAAAGAGAAGAGATAGAGAATCAACCTGGCTTCTATACGCTCTACACCTATGACCCCTTCCTATCCACAGACAATTGACAGATGGAACGTCCCCCTGGGCAAAGACCTTTCTGGAACACTACAGACAATCCCTTTATGCCCTCTCCCAAGTAGAAACATTCCTCAGAACAAATATTTAGCTAGAGATTCTGACAAACTGAAATTTGTTTCAATGAACACTAGTTCATTGCATTTTCACAAAGACTCAATTTGAACTAATTTGTAATATTAATGATAGCACCTATCTCTTTTAGTTGAAAACACACATGATGATCCTCTCTTTATAGTTCAGAAGTTGAATTATCAGGGTTAATTGCAAAAAGCCCAAATTACCAAACTGAAGATGTGTTTGTTACCTCTGCTCAATTTTGCTGAAAGAATAGAAATAAAATGTTTATCATGTAAAGTATCCATTGATCTTGTTGGTACAGTTTAATCTTTCTGATGCTCACAATGATGTTAAAACACACACACACACACACACACACACACACACACACAAGGGCAAAGAAAATAGTTCTAAAATGCCAAGCAAGTCATCAAATGTCATCGATCTTATGGTATCTTGATTTTGTCAATAGACATTTTTAAATGCAGGATAAGAGTTGGGTTTTTCTCTTTCTTCCTTTTTAACGGTTGAGCAGAAAGGAAGGTTGCTGATCAGGGACAAAGTACATTCCCACTGTATTCTGGGAAGAGAGTTTTGATATGTGGAAAGGAATGATCACCTGGGTGATGGTTTAATCTGCCCATGCCTCACTTCATTTTGGAGATGTAAAATATTTCCATAATCTTGTATGTTAGATGGATAATACAACCTATTTCGAATGTTACAAAGTCAAAGCCCCACGGAGAAAAGCTTTCTCTGCTAGCTCATTATGGTTTTATTTGTTTGTTTGTTTAGTTTTTGTCTAGACTTAGCATTATATTTAGGTAATCAAGAAAAACACACCAATTTCTTATGCTTTAAGGGAAAAAAGAAATCCATGAGAATTAAATAAAACAGCTATAATGAAGAAGCTACTTCCAAAGCCTACAGCCATGGAAAGTAAAAATGCATTTTGTGGCAGCCCTTTCATAACACATAAAATAGTTTATGGAAGTAAAATAATATAATATTTTATAATAATTTTATTATAATAAATAACTTTAAAATAAAACATATAACATTTTATATGCATGTAAAATATATAATAAAAGGCAGCCCTATCATTTATATTTTTCCAATGTCTTTCTTTTCAGGCCAAAGCTATCTCATAAATGAGCAGAGTCAGTTGCTCTGAGGTTAAAGTGCCATACAGTCAGGACTGGTTTTAAATTTGAAAAAAATCCCATTCTTCTGATGAATCAATAATAAAGTGCTCTTTTTTTTTTTTTTTTTTCATTCAAATCAAGAAGCTTAAGTTTTCTTCTGTTGATTCTTGACTCTTCCTCATCTGCGGATGCGACCCTCTCAGCTGGCCGGGTGGTTTGTTCAGGCATCTGAGGTAGTCACCAGGAAGACGGTGGGAGCATCCTCTTGAACTCAGTTCTTTCGGCCCCAAGCTTCAGTTATTTAGATCACCCCTCCCTCTCCTCCATGGCAATACATTCCCAACTCTTATAATGAATATTTCCATACCATGATGAAAAATACCACTTTCTGGGAAATGTAACTTAGCTATGTGGACTTAGTCCAGATGCTAATTATGCACATTTATTTTTAGAAAATTCTAAAGCATTCCTTTTTTTTTTTTTTTTTTTTTGCTCCTTGGTGATCATTATACTACCCAAGGAATCCTTCCAGTTTTCTTTTGTTCTTATGTTAATTAAAAATAAGCCATCTTCACGTAATAAAATGTGACTATTTAGTATGAAACAGTGAGCTAATGACCTTTCAGTACCACAAAGAAAAATACAGCCTGGAAGCCGATGCTCTATTTTTAAAGGGGAGGCTGCTGTACGTGGAATTATTTAGCACATTAAATACAGGCAGTATCACATTGTTCTAATTTAGACTATCAATATACTCTAATTCCCCCAATAGCGTTTGACCCAGTGGTTCCGAGTTGCTTTTATGAAAATTTGGTCAACTGGTGAATCAAAAATCAGCTGCAGTCCTAATCAACAGTAATATTTAATATTACCCAGGGGTATAGTGTGCATTTTGCAATTTCCTGATCCTAGGAACATTATAGATTACGGATAAATATGTAATTAGAGTTTTAAGACACACATTACGAAGCCTTTCTTTTCTGTATTCAATTTTGAATCAAATTGAAAACAAGGCTCAATAATCTGAAGGGCAATCACCAAGGTTTTCAGAATCAAAGACCCTTGAATTATATTTGAGGGTGTGGATGCCGGCAGATGCCGAGAGGAGCCCTCTTTGGGGTACACGTCTGGTTACTTTTAGATTTTACAAACTGAAATAATAATCACAGCCAGGACTGAACACCCTTATCACTCTGTAAATACAGCTTTACGCTTTCTCTGGTCTCAATTATTTATTATGCAATTATTTATTACTATAGAAAAGTACCATGGAAATGCCCCAGCCACTTTTCCTAGATGAACACTCATTCATGTCTTTGACATCATTCTTATCTTAGCCTGTCTACAACATCATCCTCCAGGATTTATACGTTTCTACTCTTAGCCCAACTCCAATCAAATTATTACAATATCAATGATCATATTGCCCTAATATATGTATATATATGCATTTCAATATGCATTTACAGATACAGTATCTCTACATAAAATACAATGAGCTTTGTGCGCTTGCTAATTTGAAAGCAGTATTTCATGCATAAAGACTGAGAAAATTACGTAAACACTTCTACCTGCAAAGCACATTTTCTTTTCATAACAGCTCTATGAAAGTCACTGTATTGTGCAGTGGCATGGTCAACATTGCTTCGCAATTAGCCAAAGAAAGAAAAGGGTTAAAAAGCTACCGGTTAGTTTGAGAAATGTTCTTTTTTAGTTCTCTTGTTCCTGGCCTAGTCTCAAGCTAGCACGTGATCCGCTGAATGCCTGCCAGCCTCTTTCTTGTTGATCCTCCGGAGACCATCTGTGCTGGGGGCATTGATTAGAGCGTGTCTGCTGGGATTACATCTTTTCTGTTGCCATGCCAACTAATCAGCTGATTTTGGTTACCACAGAAACAAAATGTCAGAGCTCACAGTACGGTAACATGAATTCAGCACAACAGAAAATGTTTTCTTAATTGGGGACCCTTTTGATTTTGGATTCCAAGTGAAAGGCAGCTTTAAAAAAAAAGGCCAACTTTAGATAAAAGCTACGTTAATTGTATTGATTAAGAGCAATGCACAGAATTTTTCTGGAAAGAGAAAATATTAATTCCCCTTTAAAAGCTATGTCTGTTTTTTACCATTTCCAAACAAGGAATATATATATATATTCCCCCCCCCCCTTGGGTGTTTTTTTCATTTTGTGGTTTTGTGGTATATGAAATAAATTACAAAGCCTTCAACTGCCATGATGGGGGCAGGAGGCAGTGCGGCTGAATAGGGCTTGGGAGAAGGCCATGGTATCACTACTTGGGGGAGACCAACAGTGACCAAATTCTTCTCCATTCTTCCATTCAAGGAAGTCACTGAATTTTCCTTCAGGAAAACATCCAAAACAGTCAACGTGGATTCACTTTCAAGGATTCCTCTCTTGCACGTGACCTGCTTGGGAGAAAGCTGATTTCTTGGCTTTGGCTGACAAAGGAGGAGCCCAAGGCTTATTACAGTTTCCCCTTTTGTAGACCCAGGACGGTTTGATAGCAATAAGGGTCCTCAACTGGTTTGCTAAGTCACAGTAAACAGAGAACACAATTTTACTTGACCTTACAGATGCTACAGTTGAGTAATTCATCAGAAGGACTACATCCATACCTTCTCATTATGAAATTCTGTTCCAGTAGAAGTAAGCCAGAACCTACGTCTGCCCTGAGTTTGTGGTTAATAAACACAAAACAAATAGATTAGATAATAATGAAAAAAAAAAGCATGAGATTTAACTGGGCTAATATTTGTTTAAACACCTAACAATACCCTTTCTTTAAAAAGGTGTAGCATCCAAATATCCCTGTCCTCTACTGTCAGGATATTTCAACTGTCACGGGCTGGCTGCGGTCACCTCCCTTTTGTGAAAGCTTTCAATGCAGGTGGCTTCTGTCCTACTAACACCCCAGGGGGAATTGTGTAACTTAATCTCCCTGCAACCCTTGGTGAATTAATTCCAGTGCTAAGGGTGTTCTAGAGGAGTGGTTTGGGGACATGAAAGTCTTCCCGTTTCAGAGTGCACAACTATCATGGCTAAGATGTCAGAAGGAAGCCCTGAAGACCATTCTTTCGAGCAGTTTTGGGGCAAAGTGCCTTAAATGCCAGAAATTACCCGCAGATTCTGCTAGTAGCATCTCAGTTAGAGGTCTTCACCCATGTCATCAATAATCATCCCACAGTCCTGAGACTTTTGAAAAAATGAAAATGGCACATGACAATAGCATCTTTCTTAAGTAGTGCCCTATCAACACATGTTACTAATTCTCTTTGTAGTGGTTGTTAGTTCGTTTAAAAAAAAAATTACCTTAAATTAGAGTAAATAGAAAGCACCTAACCCAGTGCCTAGGACATAGTTGGAACTCAATGAATAGCGGCCTTTCGTATTAGATTCCCAAAGGGAGAAATGATTGTTAACATCTCATAAAAAGTTAGGTAAATTGCTAATTATCTTCAGGGACTACAGTTTTCAGAAGGAGCATGCCCCTTGTTGAATGAATTGTTATCTATGATTTTTAAAAATTGTGTAGTGCAGTGGCTTCCGAAGTTTTATATGTTTGTTCTTAGCATAGGAAAGCTTTCTCCAAAAAAGCTTGAGCAGATGTCCAATATATTGAAACAGTAGAACTGAAGCTGTTCTGGTTGAATTGAAAAAATGGGTGGAGATCACATGGTCTAGAAAGAGGCCAAACTCTTCCCAGCAGAGCCCCTGAGACGCCTCCATGGATCCGTAGATCTCAGAGAGCACTTTATGACAACCACCAGTCCAGGGTTCTTTGGTTGTGTTTCTTTTATCTTTAGAGCTATCACTTGCTATCATCCTCCTGTGTGCCAAGTATAATACTGGGCAATCGACACACACAATATCATCATACATTTCCCCAGCAACCCGAAGTAAGGTTAGTATTATTGTCATTTCACAGAGGAGGAAACTGGAACGCGGGGGATGTATTCAGTTGTCTCAGAGTTCCAAAACAAGTACAAAGTAGAGCTGGGATGTGAATCTAGGACTTTGATATCAAAGCCTCCACCTGCTCTAAAGCAAAGATGAACTGAATAAGCAGTTGTAATTATGTAAACTGAACACATACACTGCCACTATTTTTTAGCTGAAGTTGGATCAGTGGGATCAATGGTGTCTGACTACCTAGTATTTTCTATTTCAAAGTCATTAACGGTGAAACAAAATAGGTAAATAAAATAGGAACTACATGCTAAAACTGATCTGAATATCAAAAGAAGAAAAAAAATGACTACCTTGTCAAAGATCACTGCATCACGGAAGAGAGCCTCACAAATTCTTTTTTTTTAAGATTTTATTTTTAAGTAATCTCTACACCCAGCATGGGGTTCAAACCGATGACCCCAAGATCAAGAGTCACGCACTCCACCAACTGAGCCAGCCAGAGGCCCCAAGAGAGCCTCACAAATTCTATGTTTCATTAATAATATAATTTTTCCTCGAAAGAGAGCATGCCTCTATGCAAGCAAAATTTGTCACTGTTCATAGCATGTGATTGAAGGAATACACTCTAAACATGCCTGGGATTTGTCTCTAAAAATGAAAACTTCCTCTGATTGGGTAACCTTGTAGTAAGTCACACGTAAGCATAAATAATTTTAGCAGATACTTCCTCCCAGAGTAGGGCAACCACGATTAGAACAAGATTTCAAGCTCTGATGGTAGAAAGATGATGACAACAGAAGTAAAAGGAGGTGGGGAGGGTATTATTTTCGCAGGTACACACTTTTGACATAATATTACAATAATGTGGGTTTTGGTCCCCTACGTGCAAATGAAGAAACAGAGGCTCATAGAGTTTCGTGGCAACCAGTAAAGTTACTAGTAAATCATGGCTAGCGAGCAACTGTGCCGTCTTCAGGACCCACGGATTCTAGGGCTCACACTTGCCTCACTGTGCTGTGGATAAAGCACTTGTGTCACATCCTTACTAAGATACAGTGCTGCCCAAGGACAGTCAGGGAGACCCCGCTGAGTAGCTGACGTGTGAGTTACAAAAATGTGGCATTCACAAGGTGCACAGCCAATGAGTGTGATGTTTGTCGCTTCTAGGTATGTACAGAAGGCAGACTGATCTTGGAGTTCACCTTTGATGATCTCATGAGAATAAAAACATGGCACTTTACCATTAGACAATACAGAGAGTTAGTCCCAAGGAGCATTCTAGCCATGCACGTAAGTAATTTCATCACTATTTTACTCTCTTTTCTTTTACCCCCTCATTTCTTCAACGAGAAAAAGTCTGGTTCTCTCTCTGTAAAGAATGCCAACAATCTTCACAAGCTGGGCAACGAACTCTCAATTTTGAGCTCTTCCCTCAACCATTTTATTCCACAGGCCCTTTTCCCTCTCCTTTGTTTGTGAGTTTGGTGCGTTGTGAGTTTTTTATTTTTTTTTTTTGATACTTTACTATTTTAAACTCCAAACTGGGGTTACCGCAATAAACAGTTTGTACTTTTCTTAAATTCCATGGAGTCATTATCAAGTATTGCTCTGCCTGGGCTATTAAACCTGTTATGTATAACTGGGGAAAGAAATAAAACAAGAAGAAAAACAGTTTCCAGTCTTGATTAGAACCAGCTGACAAGACGTGGGGCTCATGTACCTCACATGTGTGTCAACGTCCCTCCTAACCATGGTGTTGGAGTGAAGCAGACGATATGGGATTCTCTCGGTTTCATTCGACCATGAACCACGACAAATTTATTGAGCACCAACTAGGTGCAAGGCCAGCTTCAATGCCAAGTTGGGGATGTGTGTGAGGGGTAAGACTTGCTAAGAGCTAGCTGAGTGCAGTCCCTGAAGAAGGCGTCAAAGGCATCGACTAAATAAATCCCTCTTCCAGAATGCATGATGCAGCAGTTTCTGTGAAAAAGCTTTGGAGCAAAATCAGACTTAATGAGCCTGATTTTTAAGACCCTGTACAATCAAAAGAGAATACAATAACAGTGGCTAGTATTTGCTGGCTGTTTGCTATGCCAGGCCTTGTGCTAAGTATTGTACACATTATATTTAATCCTCCCAGTGACCCAGAGAGGTGCCTTATCACTCTCCCTGCTTTAGAAGTGAGGAAACTGAGGCTCAGGCTTGATAAGTTACTCCATACTTCTCAGCCCGAAAGTGGGAAATCAAGATTTCAACTCAGCTGGTACTGACTCCAGAACCCAGACTGATAAGCTATCTGTCTCCCGACCATCCAATTCCAGTCTGTGTCCCCAGGCTTTTGTCCTCGACCCTCTCCTCCCAACTGGTTAACCCAATCTCTACCTTTTTCACTGACCTTGCACTTTCTGCTGTGGCGCCCAACTCCCCTGCTCCAATCTTCCCTCCTATCCGTATCCCCAACTTCTTCTCAGCTTTCAAAGCCCAGTTCACATCCTTTGCTCCCCTTGAAGCAGCTTGGAGTTGTCACTCTTATTGTTTTCAGAATAGACAGAAAGATAGCAGAGGTTAGTGGTCGGGAGCCTGGGCCCTAAAATGAGACCACATAGGTGTATCCCTGTTCCTGTGTGACCTTGGGCAAGTGTCATGGCATCTCTGTGCTTCCAGATCTTCATCTGTAAGATGGATACAGTAATAGAGTCTGCCTCAGAGGATTGATTGGTATGAGGATTAAGAGTTAATGCACGTAAAGGGCATAAAACAGTGCCTGGCACACAGTAGGTCCTCTTCAAGTAGTGGTGACTGGCTTTTAACAGCAGCAGCAATATAGTTCCATTCATTTATTATTATCCTGTCCTCCTTGTGCAAAGGAAGCTCCTTGATGTCGGTCATGACTAGAGAATATCTAGAGAACCACCTTTCTTGGCTCATGAAAGGGGTTCCATAAATACTGGCTCCATATTCACAGAGGACGCCCTTTCCAGAAATTGACATGAGAAGTGACCAGCTCTCTTTTTGCTGACATCTGGTTTTTTTTTTACTGATATACACAACGCCAAGTGGTTGTGTGACTATGAGGAGAATTAAGTACAGGAAAGAATAAATTAAAGTGTTAGAACAACCTAGATCGTCTCATGACTGCAGGCAGGAAGACAAAAGGGTGCTTACTTGAGTCTCTCTTTCATTCCAATTTGTTTCTACCAGTTAAGAAAGAAGAAAAGACAAACCGAAAGAAAGAGCATCAACCAAGAGACTCACTTTACAATGCAATCCAAAAGAACTTTCTTTTTTTTCTAGCCCAACAGAACACTGGGGTAGCCTATGGAATGCCACATTGCTCTTATACACGTGGCGGATATTTTGGAAAATGTGATGCTTCCCCTTACAGTCCTGGAGGATGTGCGGGGTGAAAATTGTTGAGAACATCTATTGCTAGCCTCAGCTTAATGGGGAGGAAAGTTAGAATTCTTAAATATATATATTTATTTATATATACATACAATATATGTATATATATATATGTGTGTGTGTGTGTGTGTGTATATGTATATATATATGTATGGTATATGTGGTAATATATATATATATTGCCATTTGGTAGAAATGGCAAAGTTTTCAAATACAGTCTTGGACTCCAAGCTGTTAAAAACAACACTACCACAACACAAAACAAAGGCCAGTCCTAAAACATGGCTCTACCAAATCCAGGGGCCCTGCCTTTTCTGGTGAGTGCCAAAGACTTGAAAGCGTCCTGGCTTAGTGACCCTCCTCCTGAAGACATGTGGCGTCTCACTGGTGGAAGGAAGTAAAGCTATTTCTCCCAAGGACTGAAAGCTTGTCTGACTCATTTTGGTTCTACTGGCCATAGATCTTGCACCATTGATCCAAAAATGTTCTTGAGCCATTATATTCAAGTGTCTTCAAAATGTAAATTAAATTGTCTCCAGCAACCTCCCCTCTGAGAAAAACCAACAGTGTCAAGATTTCATTTCTTAGCAACTTTAGTAGAATCCGAGACTTTCCTGGCACCATGATGCAGAGATGAAAAATACGATTTTCTTTTCCTGTTTTAGGCACAAGATCCTCAGGTCCTGGATCAGCTATCCAAAAACATCACCAGGATGGGACTAACAAATTTCACCCTCAACTACCTCAGGGTAAGACCAATGGGATGATTACATTTCCTGATGAATTTGAAAAGTGCTTTAGAGATTTATGTATCTTGAACCAAGGAGTTAAAATGAGGCAATGTAACATAATATGTATGTTGTCTTACGCCACAGTGTGTGTGTGTGTGTGTGTGTGTGTGTGTGTGTCCAATGGGGGATGGGGTTTAATTAACAAAACAGCAAACTTAGACATCATCAGGATTGAACTCCCTCTCTCTGTATGACTCTTGGAATTCATTATTCAAAGGCTAGCAATGTCTGCTCATCAAATGTTTGGGCGCTATGCCCCTTGTGGTTGTCTCGGGTTTCGAGTGTACTATTGTTGCGTTCACTGCCTCTGCATCTCCACCCAAGGAGTGTCTCTGAGGAGACTCTGTGTGCCTCCAGAAAGAGGGCAGCCCAATGGTGTGACACAGACATTTATTTCTAAGTCTTCTTAAGAACTCTCTGGGTAACACGTAACAGATTTTTTGGGTTGGATATGAAGTCAGTTTTTATTTTTAAAAATTAAGGGTTAGGCAAGATTCTCTGCCTACATAATAATTCTAGCTTCCATATTTGGTCTAAAAGGGTAACATATGTCACAGTGGTGTGTAATGTAGAATTGCGGTCGCCATGTTGCAGGTAGAGAATATGATTTCCGTCATAAGGCAAGCATTGTCCTTCAAACTCCACAAGAAGGCAGCGGCCACATTCCACATTCCTTTGTTTCTGAGCTCCATCATTGTCACTTGCAGCCACTTCTTCAGGCCCCCACCCATCATGGAGTTCATGCTGTTGTTTCTTTATTCCTGAGTGCTGTGTAGGTTTGAGAATTTTGTTTTGAATTCACAACCCTCTATGCACAATCATTTTGCATATGTGGAAATGTTGAAATGTTTTGGCTGGACTTTCTCTTCTGTGAATTAACAATGATTTGAATAAATGCTTCCAAGTCATGCACTCAGTGCCATGGGCCACACCCTGGGCTAGACAGTGAAGATTCAGAGACGAAAGTCATGGCACCTGCCATGAAGAAACCCACTCCTATGAGGGCTAGATTCATAGAGAGAACATTATATACAAAATGGTAAATGCCATGACCAAAAGCTCCAAGTGGAGAAATGGGAGTGCAGAAGGGAGACCTCTCAGAAGACTACATCAGAGAAGCTTTATGGAGGAGATGGTGCCTGACTTGAGTATGAAAGAATGAACAAAGGCAAACAAGAGGAAGGGGAGGAAAGACACTGATGGAATCAGAGGGAAAAGAAGGAGCATGATGGGTTAGGGGATGGAATTCCAAGCAGTTTAATGATGCTGGGACATGGAGTGAGAAGCCAAGAGAGTCAGGAGGGAGAGTAACTTGGGAGCCAGGTCTTGGAGCAACTGGCTGCTCAGGCTGCCAGGCCAGAAGCCTCCGGAAGGATCAACCATGAGTATGGTTGTGTCCCCCATCTGAGTAGAGGGAGAAGAGCCCTTTTCCATCCAGCCTAGATGCCCCAAAGCCAAATCCAGACAAGAAAAGAGCTGGGTCAGCTTTGCTGCCCACCACCCTACTTTGTTCCAACACCACCACCATTTTGGCAGTCCTGAACTGGGTTGTTCTCCAGTAAATAGTCCTGTGGTCCCTGCTCAGAAGGAATCCAGGGTCTGCCCAGGAGGATGGGTGGACAGGCAAGTGACCCCAGCCAGGGTAGCTGGAACTAAGTTTTTCCAAATCTCTAGGCTCTGTATTTAGAATTGCCCCCAAGGGGCCACCGGAACAATAGAAGTGAGTAGCAAGGACTGGGGAAATGGGGGTCTCTGGCATGTTCTAGCCATAGGAATTCAGAAGGCTGTTCTCCACTGCTAGGCATTTCATCATGCTAGAGACCATGAGAGATTTAGTTTAAACTATCTGAAGATGCCTCTTCTCAGGCAGAGAAAGAAGTTCCATACTCTGTGTCCTCAACAGACTCCACAGAGGAGTCTGGGATTTTAGATTCTATTGTAGACTTGGTCACTGACTCTCTGGTGAAATCTGGACAGATTCTTTATTAAGTCTTTTAGCTGCATTTAATGCAAATCAATAAATGCTAAATTCTCTTTCTCCCCTTTCCCTAGCTCCTCCTGTTATCATCAGTAAAATGGTGACCTTCACTTTGGGGTCAACAAGACCCACCTGGCTCCCACGTTCTGTGGTTCTCTGATTTTAACCCACAGAGACTGAGAAGACCATATTTGCAAATTGAGGGAGACTGGTACCAACCCCTCTCCCAACAGCGATACAAGAAAACATGTGGGGGTTTGGGCAATACAGGACAGTGTTTCCAAGGTTACCACTTAAATGTAGCACTTACAGCATGCTCTCGCCATCCATGCATGTCTTGACTCACTAGCCTTCACAATGGCCCATGTGCGCAAGCACCATTCATGTAAGAGAGCCAGGCACAGAGAATGCAAGTGAGTGAACTCAGTCACCCAGCTTTACACCACTGAGTGGCTGGGCTGGGACTTGAACTCAGGCTGTCTGGCTCTAGAATCCATGGTGTTCCATGCAGAGTCCTGCTGCTTTTCTAGTAAGAATGAAGGATGATGATATTGACAGGAACTGGATCATGTCTCTCCTGCCAGGGGAGTCAACATCTATCATGGGCCCTTAATCCACTTTGCCAAAAGTAATGCCAGCTCCTTGTAGGTTTTCATGTGCAAGTTAAGCAAGACAATCCCTATAAATGGCCTAGAGCAGTGTCTAGAGACAGAAAGCACCCAGTTATTGTTCATTGGCATAATTTATTGAACGCCTACTATGTGTTCATCATCGTGGTTCCTACTGGAATCACAGAGATCCACATGGCACCTGGCTGTTTACTCCCACTCTGGGTCTACCTAACACTCCTTTACTTCCTCTGCTCATGCATCCTGGGTGGGCAGCTATTTGACCATCCTGCCTCCATTCCTCCCTTTCTTCACTCCTTTGATCACTTCTTCATCTACTGATTGTCTCAGGACTCTTTCATTGAGCCTACTCTGTCTTCCTGGCCTTGCCAGGTGCTGGGCCTTCAGTGTGGAGAAGATGTGGCCCCTTCCAGGGCTGGGTGAGGCGAGCAGGGTGTGGTTGGCCACAATTCCAGTGAGGTATGCTGACAAAGAAGGACCCACAGGATTCATGAGAGCCCAGGGAGGGGTCCTCTGGTCTCTGGATAGAAGCCACCCCTCCTAGCAATACTCGGGGCCGCCGTGGACCACTTGATAGGTCAAGGCCGAGCGGAACCTCACACTCAGTTCCCAAAACCACTCTTTTGGCTTCCGTGATGAGACCTGGCCTGGTTAGTGGTTGCTAAGAATGACAAACGAAGCTTTTCTTTTCGGATTAGAAGTGGGATCCCAGATTTCCCTAGTGCTCTTATCAGCTGATATTCGCAAGACAGCTGAGCAGTCACCAAGTGCATTCATTTATAAACTTGTTTTCCCCTCCACCCCACCCCCCATCAACCCTCAGTTTGTCCTCTGTATTTAAGAGTCTCTTATGGTTTGCTTCCCTCCCTCTCTGTTTGTAACTGTTTTCCCCCTTCCCTTCCCCCATGGTCTTCTGTTAAGTTTCTCAAGATCTAATTTGACAATAAATTATAAAATAAGATAAAATAAAATAAAATAAAATAAAATAAAATAAAATAAAACAAGACAAAACCTGGAGCTCCCCCATCCTTCTGAGGAGCCAGGACCTTGCCTTTGGCTTCAGGGGGTCATCCGAGGCATTGTTTAGATTGGTAATGAGGAGCTCCAAAACCACGCCCAGATCAGAAAAAAGAGGTCAGACACGAGTGTTGGCAGATATTAATCCATGGCCTTCTAAACCAGCAGAAGATTTTAATTTTTTTTTAAATGGGTGCATCCTGCTTTGGAAAGAAGGGCTAGAGATTTGAAATACTCCAGACATCTTAAATTTCAATATGCTGTGTCTTTTATGTCACAAAATTAAGCAGCACAGAAGGTAAGCAGTTACAGCCATCTAGCTTTGCCAAAACAGCGTCGTTCACTGCCGTGACATTCCGAATCAGTCTCATGGCAGCCAGTGGTCAGGGACAGTGGAGAGTCGATTGGGGTGACTGTCGTCGCTGGAGGAAGGGGTGGGTGCAGCACAGTAGCCGGGACTGCTTCCTGCCTGGGAGACACTCCTGGAAACTATGTGATGCATTTCGCAAAATGTGTCGCCAACTCCTGGGGAGGGAGGTTGTTTCCCTGTGTAGGGTGATAGAACCCCTCTAGTGGGGAAACCAGAGACCTATGGGTGGGGAGAAGGAGCTAGGATTTCGACAATGTGTCCTTTGCCCTAATTGCTGGAAAACAGCAAGTCCTGCCATCCCCCTGGCATTTCAGAAAAAGATCCAGTCCAGCAACCACAGGGAGGCAGGGAGCAGCCTGATAGGATCGTGGCATCTGAGTCCCTGAGACCCGGTTGTGCAACCTTGTCGTTCCTGCCAGATGCGCTGTTCATTGTTCATTGTTCACTCCGCATGCAACTATTAGACACCGTCTTTGTACCAGGTCTCCACAATTTTCAAGGAGATCTCTGTATGTTTAAGTACACAAGAAAACCAGATCTGTGCAAGAAATCTGTCCTCGGTACAGTGAACAACGTAATAGCTAACATTTATTGAGCACTTAGTATGTGCAGGTACTCTTGCTATGGATTTTTTAGGAAGTCTTTTTTTTTTTTTTAATGTTTATTTAAAGAGAGAGACAGAGAGAGGCAGAGAGAGCGGAAGACAGAAAAATCCCAAGCAGGCTCCACAATGTCAGACGCGGGGCTTGAACCCTTGAACCATGAGATCATGACCTGAACCGCAGTTAAGAGTCAGATGCTTAACTGACTGAGTCACCCAGGTGCCCGGGAAGTCTTTTCTTAATACTCACGATAACTTTATGAATTGGGGATTCTTTTTGGTCCTGTTTTCCATGTGAGGAAACTGAGGCACAGAGAAGTAATGTTTTAGAGTCACAGAGCTGGTAGGTGGCAGAGGAGGGATTTGATCCTACGGCCTGAGTCCAGGCACAAAGGAGGGAACGGTTGTTGGAGGGTGGACAGGGGAGGCTCAAACCCTTCACGGAGGAGATGACCCTTGAATTGATTCTGAAAGGCGGGTAGGTGGTCCCAGGTAGACTGGACAGAGGGGCTACCTCAAGTGGCAACACAGAAAGATGGAGAAAGTTAGTGGGTTTGGGGAACTCCAGGCAGTTTCCCGTGGCTGAAATGTAAGTGTTAAGTTTGTTTTAGGCACTGGCACAAGGTAGGTGTTGTGACCCAGAATGTATAGCTGAGCTGAGTGGCACAGTTCTGGAGAGAGCTTTGTTCCAGCAAGAACACAGCCCAGTCAGGGAGAGCACCTCATGCTGGTATGTGGGTTGGGAGCAGGCAGGAGTATGTATCTGAGCTCAGCCACTTGCCAGCTGTGTGACCCTGGACAACTTATTTAACCTCTCGAAGCCTCAGTTTCCTTATCTGGAAAATGGGTATTACACCCCCCTCACTGGACTGCAGTGATAGAGGTACGTGGAGGTCCCATCTCCTATTTGCCAAGTGTGCTTTCGTGAGGGTCCCTGGGAAGAGTTGAGTTGTTCATTGGATTCCCCTGGATTTGGAGCTCCTGAGAAGAACCGCTGAGGACAACACAATTCCTCCTAACTCTTGCCTTTTATTTCGTCAAAGTGAAAGTCCTTTCTCACTCAGGGTTTGAAATTGCCATCATTTCAAATTTCCTGTAAGCACTTCTTGTATGTGAGTGTTTACGGTATGCAGTTTCCTAAATTTGAATGACTTTAATGAATTCGATTTTCCAACTGAAAAAGAAATAATTGATGTTGATTTCATTTCCTCTTCCACAAGGAGAATGGGAGTGGGCAATACAGAAATCGTGTCCATAAGGACTTAGACAAGACCTGGAGGGTGCAAAATCCCAAGATGCCGTGAGTGGCAAGCACAGTTTTCATTCATCTCCCATCCATGACGGAGGGGGACGATCCTTGCATGCTCAACACGGGCAGGGCGATGTTGGCTTGAACAGTTTTCTCCTACCTTGGGTATTTAAGGTGCTCTGTTTTTTTTTTAATTACTTATTGAGAGAGAGAGAGAGAGAGAGAGAGAGAGAGAGAGAAGGGGAGAGAGAGAGAGAGAAGGGGAGAGAGAGAGAGAGAGAGAGAGAGAGAGAGAGAATCCCAAGCAGGCTCCACACCACTAGCACGGAGCCCAATGCAGGGTTCGAACTCACGAGCTGTAATCATGACCAGAGTTGAAGTTGAACACTCAACCGACTGAGCCACTCAGGCACCCCTCTGGTTTTGTTTTTAAGTTTTAAGTCAGATTATCTAACCAAGAGACATTTTGGTGGCATCTACTGTGTGCCAGAAACAAAAGGGGATGGGGTGGGGTGTTGACAAGAATGGATAAGGTATACTCCCTCTCCCTAGCTGTTGAAGGTACCAGAACAAGTAGGTCTGCTTACAGTTCACATTGCCTCCTTGGCGGAGGACTTGGGTCATCCCCCAATTTCCTTCTCTCCTAATATCCGCGAGGAAACCTTGCCTCGTTGGTCTCAGCATATGACTTCAATTGGACTCTGTGGTTTCCCATGCACTGGTTGACTGCTCTGCTTCCCCATGCTGTCTTCCCGTGGCACTCAAGGCCCTCCATGCTCAGGCCTCTGCTGCCACCCAGCCTCGCCCCATATCCTCTCCCCATCTCACATGTCTTCCTATCGCCACATAAACCACTGGCCGCTCCCCTAATGTGTTGTTTGTTGCCTCCGTGAGTCGGCGCAGTATGACTTTGCTTGACTCACTGCCTGAAACACTGTTCCTACCTTTCTCTTCCCATCCAGTATTCCCAGTATTCCCTGGCCATCTCCTTCTCATCCCTCAAGATTTGTTTGTCAGTCACCTCCTCTGAGACTCTCTCTCTGAGACTCTCAGCCAGGGCAGCTGCCCCTCGTCACTACTCCTGGAGCTCTTTGCACACGGTCTCTCGCTTAGCTCTTGGTAGGTCCTGTGTAAGAATTGTCACTGCACTCGTCTGTCTTCTGCTCTAGACTCAGCAACCAGAACATGGATGGATTGTCTTGTGTTTCCAGAGCTTCATAAGCTCTAGATCACAATAAGTACCCAGTAAATGCCTCTTGAATGGATGGCTGGTGGATGGGAGTTTGGTAAGTGGAAACTAGATTTTGAATGACACCCTTCCTTCTTCCCCCCAAAAACACACAGTAGAATTCAGATGAAGTCACTGGCCCAACAGTATCTAGGGGGGAAAATGTGTGATTGATTTTCAAAATCACTACCTAGAACTTCACCATGATATCTCAAGAGCAGAAAATTTGAACACATTGAGGAAATGAAAGGAAATAGGCATGGGACGTCTAGATCCCCCTCGTGTGCAAAATTTCCACTGAAATTCTCCCAAGTTCCCAACGGGAAATTTTTATTCTAATACCACCACATCCACTTGCTCTGAATCAGTATTTAGTTTTTATTCTAAATGCCATTACGCCCTTTTCATTATTTTGGAGATGTGTTCTTTCAGGGGCGCCTAGGTGGATCAGTTGGTTAAGTGTCTGACTTCTGCTCAGGTCATGATCTCACGGTTTGTGGGTTCGGGCCCCACATGAGGCTCTTTGCTGACAGCTCGGAGCCTGGAGCCTGCTTCGGATTCTGTGTCTCCCTCTCTCTCTGCCCTTCCCCTGCTCACGCTCTACCTCTCTCACTCTCAAAAATGAATAAATGTTAAAAAAAAAAAACTAAAAAAAAAAAAAGAAATGTGTTCTTTCAAATCTTAAAGACAAATTTCCTAATGGGTGATTATTTTTGTCTATTTTCTTTGGCCAGATTTTCTTCATACTGAGGTACAGAAACCTCCCCCGCCTCTCCCTGCAGTATGCCTAACATGACTAAAACGTCTTATTATCCTGCATCCCAACCAAGAGATATTTTCTTTGTGTTTCCCCTTACCGTTTATCCATTCATATGCATAATTTCTGCATAAATGTAATCAGTATACATATGATTTCTTAATGTTATTTGGTAAACACGTTTGCGTGTTTCTACAGAGTCATCATATCATCCGTTTATAATAGTGGCAAATATTCTAGTGTGGTGCTCTGACAGTGTTTATTTAATCATTCTCTAAGTGTCAAACACTGAAGTCATGTTCAAGTTGTCATCGTCTCTAATGTTGTTCCTCTGAACACCTTTGGCACATCCTGCTCCCAGCAGTGCTCTGTGTAAGCAGAGGCTGAACTGTGGGGTCCATGTGCTAAGAGAAACAAATGTGCTTTGGATTCGGAGAAAGGGGGATCAGATCCTCCCCTCCTTACTACCTGTAGTGGCTTTGAGCAAGTTGTTCCTGTTCTCTGAGCCCCACTTTCCTCACCCTGAAATCGGGATGAATAATGCCTCACAGGTTGCAATGAGTTATGATTCACAAGATTAAATGACTTATGGTTTATAAAAGCCTGCACTCCGAAGGAGCATAATAAATACTTTTGCTATCTGAGCGCAGCAGATCAGGGCTCGGCTTTCACTTTGGCCACTTATTTCTTGTATGATATCCACCAGCTGCCTTAATTCTTCAGGGCCCCAGTTTTCTGATTATGTACATTGTGAATCATAGTAACAGCATCCTAGGTGAGGGCTGAAATGATAATGCACGTGAAAAGCACATTTAACTCTAAATTATGACCCTGGAAGGCTGAGGGAGTCTCATCCCATTCATCATCTCCTATATGTTGGCCATGGCCTTGAATTCTACACCGACATTCTGAAGCCCTATGATAGATCAGAAGACAGAGAAGCGATTGATTAATATCTGCCAAGGAGGGAGGAGAGAGGGAGTCTGAGACACGTGCCGTGTATTGGTACCCCCCTTCCCAATACAAATGTTATTACAAGGGTATAATCATTATCACTGGGTGTTTCCAACACTATTTATAACCTTCTGCTGTTGGTGTTGTTGAATAAGTCTAACTCTTCAAGTAAGCAGCACCATCAGCTGGGCATGAAGGCATCTAATGCTTTTGGCCGCTGTACCTTGAATTTCCCGAGTGAATGAAGACTTTTGTTGTTATTGTCGTACTGTAAGAACATCGGTCCCCACATGTAGCCTCTACTGGTAGCAAATGAGTAGAGTCCAATGCCCGGAAGAATTAGGTAGTTGGCTTTAGAAAGTGATCCCCAACACCAACGACATGAAGTGGCCTCTAGGAGAGTGAGTGTGGGTGGAGTCAGTGTTTGGAATCCTGCCAGGGTGTTTTGGGGTTTTTTTTGGTAAGGTTTTGACTGCCAGCAGGTTCTTTTCCTTGGTCTTATAACATGAGAAGGGATGACAATCCAATCCCTTTTCCCACCTAAATGCCAAGCCAAGCCTGAGGATGGAATAGGAATCCCCGCTTAGTGATGGAAATGAGGCATAGTTACTGGTGGTCAGAACAGGCCGGCATCAGGGCAGACCATTTACCATTTACGCACTCAGACTGGCCACAAACCCTGTTAAGCACTGACATTTGAGGGGGTGGGCAGAGCCGTGCCAGCAGACCTTCTGCACCTCCCACAATGCTTACGTGTTCTAGACTTTCAACAGGCTCGCAGCTGAAAGTATGCTATTCAAGATGTGGTCCATGGATCGTTGCAGGTTTGAACCTGTTTGTTACTACTCTGTGAGGAAGTCCGGAAAAATGAGAGTAAGAACGTGAGAACTGCGATAGCAATTTGACATTTTGCCAGGACATCCAAGGGCACGACCAGTAGACTCATCGCACTGATTGGGATCTAGGGCGGTTCCGGTATCATCAAACTTGCACCGCAAGCGGCCACCAACCAAGGGCTAGAGGAGCACATGTCACACACAGATTGATGAGCACCTGTATGTAGAGCACTGACATGAACCTGATTAAAAGATGAGGGCCAGCTTTTCCCAAGGACCATCTTGAAGAACAAATATTATAATACCATCAGTTTGGAGGAACTTCTATAGATCCTCAATAAAACAATGAGATAGGTGTTATAATTCCCATTTTACAGGTCAGAATCAGTAACTGCCTACGATCACAGAGCCAGTTGGAGAGAGCAGTGCTTTCCTGGACTCACATGTGGCTTGTCCCCCAAGACCACTATGCACAGCCACTGCTGGTGAGAAACGGTTTCTTGGCATCGGCCCACACAAGAGAGCCAATGCTATAACAAGTGAGGAATTTGGCCTCTGGAACAAAGCTGCCACCCCTCATTCTGACTCTTCCACTCCTCCTCGTCCTCCTCTTCTTCCTCCTCCTCTTCTTCTTCCTCCCCCTCCTCCTCCTCTTCCTCCCCCTCCTCCTCCTCCTCCTCCTTCTCCTCCGAGAAAGGCTCCATCTGAGAGGAGACAGAGAAAGCCCTTCCGAGCCATGGGAACGCTCCACACACAGAATGATTAAAACTTGGAACACCCGAAGGGCACTTTTAATTGCATTTGGAGATAGAAAGGTAGTACATATGACTGTATGATAAAGGAATTAAAGTAGTTAACTCTTAAGGAAGTGAAATAACCGTAACATACAGACATCGCAGTGTCTAGAAAACAGTGATTTCTAAAATCAAGCCAGAGGGAGTGGCTATCAGAACATTAAAAGAAACACACACACACACACACACACACACACACAAACACACACCACCACCACCACCAACAACAGTATTTTAGCAGAGCAATCCTAACTGAAAACAATTTCAGAGCCATGAATGCTTCTAAAATTCTTGGCTTTAAAAGTACAAATAGGGCTCGGATTAAAGAAAGTAATTTCTCAGTCTCGGGCACGAGAGAAAGAGAAAGAAATTTTTGTTTAACAAGACACCGAAAATCAAGGGAGATGGCCAGGTGGGAAATTGGCACTCTGGGGGAAGAAAAGCCGAGGGACAGTAGTTAAGTGCAAGATGGAGCCTAGGGTTAATTCTGCTGGGAAATTGCCTCCCTAATTGTCTAGAATGGGTAAGAAAGTGTGTCAGGAAAATGCAGGAAAGGGGGGAAGGGGAGAGCTATTTGAATTTAAGAGCTTAGGCAGGGAAGTAGCCTGAAATATGCAGTGGCTGGGAGGTCTCACTGCTCATCCCAAGAGCTTTCTGCATCTGGTCTTGGGATGCTCCCCACCTCCGCATAGGCACCATCTTCCTGCACACAGAAAACTCAAATTATTTGAATATAGTAACAGGTATTGGATTGTACAGCCTCGTCGCATGGCCCGAGTAGAGTTCAAGAAACATATTAGGGAGATAATAAATATGTGAAAGGGAGGGGGGCAGTTGAGGCCAAAGTCTGTGGTGTTGATCTGCACAATGAGCTTGGGAATGGCTATAGATGTGTACCATAATTAAGAGAAAACAAGTGAAATTTGCAATGTCTGGCATATTCCACCAAAGGGCAAGGGAAAGCCTTGATTAACCTGGAAACGTTGATTGCCTACTATGTGCAAGATGCTGACTTGGTTTTACTGAGTCCTGACAACAAGTTTGGGAGGCGGGTGTCCGTGGTTTCATTTTTCCAAAGTAGAAACTGAGACTCATAAAAGTGTTGGCTCGATGGGTAAACTGCCAGGCTGGGACTGGATCCCATGTTGGCCTGATGCCTCATCATTCTGTCATGCTGCAGAAATGTCACCTCCTAACTAGAGCAGGGTTGAAAACCTGGATGAGGTCGCTCATTTCCACTGAGATGACCAAGCAGTTCTGCCAAATTGTCAACAGAGTCAATGGATCGACAACTCTGAACACTTGAGCATCATGGGGTCAAGGCCCTGACCAGAGCCATCTCACAATCCCTGTTTCTTTCAGACTTCTGCAAAATCCCAGGCCTCGAGGCTGTTACCCATCATACATATTTTTACCCCTACTACTACTACACCTGGACTAGTATATCTAGTGCCTGAACTTATATCTTAAAAACAATACGTCAGGATTTGTCATTCCTCCGAGGTGGCCCTTAAAATCATCTGCTTATAACCATCCAGTGAAAATCCAAAATCCTTAGGTTGGTCTATAAAGCCTTAAGGGATAGGACCTCCCCTCCTTCATCTCACAGAAGTCTCCAGCTCCGCAGCCTGATATTTCTTTTCCAGCCTACCAAATTCCTCTCTCTGGCGGAGTCTCTGGACTTCTGTATCAGACCATCTATCTAGCTATAGAACCTTGGGTAATTAATTGTCTACTCTTTCAAGTGCCTCAGTTTCCTCATCAATAAAATTTCCTCATCCATAGTCCCTGACCTCAATGAGTTTTTGAGAAAGTTAAACAAAACAGTACTGACAAAGGGCTTCAAATAAATCTTGGCACACGGTAAGTGCTCCGTAAGTACTTGCTATATCATCATCATCATTCTTACTGCCTGAGATGCTCTGGCCAGATTTTGCATGGCTGGCTCATTATTATTCAGGTCTCGGGGCATGTCATCTTCTCCATGAGTTCCTTCCTGGTCAGCCCATCTCACGTGACCTTGCCACCGCAGCTACTTGCCATCACACGTCATTGCCTGTCTTACTTTTCCCGTAGCATCTTCATTGGTTGAATTATCTTACACAATCATCAGTTTACCTTTCTGTTGTCCCACTGTTTGCCTTCTGACCTTTCATGCCTGTCACTGGAATATATTTGGAAAGCAGAAATCTTGTTTCTTCTTCCATGATGTCTGTAACAGGACCAGACATGCAGTGACTAGAAAGTCGATGAGTTTAAGTCTACTCCACTCCAGATGCACTCCTTAACAAGTCAGAAGTTTTAAAGAGAAAACCAGTTATAAAATCCCAAACCCCAGGGTAGCCTTGGAATACTTGAGAATGTTCATGGAAAGGCTGTTAGCCATCTTTGACTTCCTGGACTGAATGCCTGCAGCACTTTCCTCCAAGGATTTGATGTTCTTCTTTGCAATTTATAAACAGCCCTGTCTGGGATAGTAGATGAGGGTCATTCACTTTATTTGATAAATGTGCCTCATCTGTAAGAAAAAGGAGATAAGCATGACCTCTAAGGACTTCTCCTTAAACATTAAAGAGAAGGAGGGCAAAACAAAAATATTAACTAATTCCACAAGTAAAATATTAATAAACCCAATGCTGGAAATGAAGAAACAAACCAAGTGATTTGAGGCTGACCCAAGTCTACCTGCCTATTAGTGTAGGATAGTTTCTGGTTTTCTTTTCGTTTCATACTCTGTTTGCAGGACCATTCACATCCATTTAATCTACAAATGTTTACTGATCACCTACTCTATGTCTAAGTCTGCTCTGGTCTCTAGCTATCAATTTCTATATTGATAATAAATATGTCTGGGCTAATGAGAATCTCACAAACATTGCCTCTGATATCCTTAAAATCTTTTATAGGCCAATCATAGCATAAGACTGGAAGTCATCCCAAGAAGGTTGCTAATTTCTCCCTCTTTTCTTCTTGTCTCTCCCAATCTTTGTGAAATAAGGTAGGGAGTCACCCCTTTTCAGTTCAATAGTGCCAAGGATCATCATGGAAACTTTTGGTCTACAAGTAAAATGCAACTCCAGAAACCTCACGATGTGGATTTCATAGGAAAGTATCAGTAGCCTTAGGAACCAGTCAATGAAATTGTTTCTCTTCCTTCCTTTCCCAGCACCCTGTTTGGATTCTGTCAGGGTTTTACCTACAGAAGAAATTTGTGGCCATCTATCATAATTTTTCAACAGTTTTACCATGAGTTGGAAGCTAAAGGGGAAAATTGAAAGCTTTCATGATGCTGATAAGCAGAATTTACAAACATTTGCAAAATGGTAGCAATCCTACCCTTTACACTCAATTCCTGAGCTTTAGGACTTTGGGTATCTCACTAACAGACAGGAGGCAGGAAGGACCAGTGCTTGCTTTGGAGAGAATAAGAAACGTAGTCTTAGTATTGAAGGTGGCCATGATCTGGAAGTGGGTCTAGTCCTTTGTCAATTTCCTCGACACCAATCGTGTTACATCTGTTCTGCTTGCAGTTAAAAGTGGAAACTCTTCCGCTTCTGTGAAATTGGGTGGAGGGTGGACTCATACTTACCTCCAGAGATTAAAGAATACAGGAGGCCACTTACACTAAAACGCTTTGTAAGCTGTAAAGTTCTCCTATGAAAACAGATTATTTCTCAGTTACTACCCAAACCCTCCGTGTCCAAACTTCTGCTATCCTAACTCAGGAATCAATGAGTTTTGAATAAAATTGTAAATGTATCTTTTATTATGCAATTCAAGTTACTCATTGTCCAGACCTCAGGAACTAAATTGATTCATACAGTTCGGGATCCTCATCACTCAGCATAGTCTCTTAATTCTCGCTCTCCAAATCTGGAAGCCACATGAGTTTGGATGGCAAGAAATAATTGAGCTAAGAGCCACCATTATTGTCACTATCACTTAACAGTCTAGTTTCTACAGAAGGAAATAATTTGGGGTTGAATGATAAGAAATCGCTATTTTTGCAAGTCAAACCCTGCCAAATTTTGGCTATTTCATATGGTTCATGCTAATATTTAAGAAACAAGACCCTATAGAAAAAGGAAACAATTGTTGGGCCTCACGATTTTTTTCATTTCCGACTATCATCGTCCAATTCCTTCTCAGCTTTGTGATTGTAAACACAATAGCCGTTTATTGTCTGGTGACTTTGTGCCAGGAACTGAAAATTACTTAACTAACCTTGCTAATCTCACTTTCAAACTTAGTTATTTATATTTTAAACAGATATTTTACTCATATACTAGTGCAAAACTCAAGTGCAAAAACCTTTAAAATCTATGCCTTCAGTCCTAGTCCCCAACTTCTGAGTTCCCCTTCCCAGAAGCACTCAACATTGCCAGTTTCTTGCATTTTTTTTCCTGGACATTCTATACACATGCAAACATATTTTGCTTTAAACACATACAGAGACACACTTGCACACAAATGATAATCTACTACGCATGGAGTTCTAAGCGTTGAGCAGTAATGTTTTTTATAAAAGCAGCAGACATATATCCTGAGGAGGTATATTACTTGAGAGATACATCATATTTTATTTTACCAGTGCTTTATTGACGAACACTTAGGTTGATTCTAATCTTTTCCTGCTATTAACAACTGTGTGAGAATATCTTTCCAGATTTGGTTTTTCGCAGGAGCAACTACAAAACTAAATTTGTCGGAGAGATTCCTGGAAATAAAATTGCCAAGTCAAAAACCATGTACATTGTAATTTTGGTAGATATTGTCAAGCTGTTCAACTTAGAGATTGTACTAGGTTTCAGTTTCCCCAGCAACATGTAAAAAATGACTATTGCCACCCTTTTCAACAACTAGAGGTTATCGAATTTTTCTCCTATTTTCCAATATTATGGGTGAAAAATGATACCTCATTTTCATTGTAATATGCATTTTTCTTATTACAAGAGAGATTTATTATCTTCTCATATACTTAAGAGCCATTTGTATTTCCTTTCGTGTGAATTATTTGCTCCTAATTTATCCATTTTTCTATTGGGTTGTTATTCTTAGAGATATGTAGGGCTTTATATTTTAAAGAAGTACACATTTCGTTGTGATATAATTGAAATTACGTTGCAGGTTTGTGGTTTTATTTTTTAAAAATTTGCATAAGGTGGCTTTGTTCACGGAATATTTTTTAGTTTTGTGTGTGTGCGTGTGTGCGTGTGTGCACGCGTGTGTGCGTTAAATGGAGCAATGTTCACCAGTGTCTTCTATTTTGCATCTTGTATTTAGCATTAGCCCTCTTCGAGCTATAATAATAAAAATGTATTTCTCTTTGTTTTCTAATGCCACTTTGAACACTGAGGGGGTGTTTATGTTTAAATCCACATGGAATTTGGGGGGCAAGAAGTGTGGGGAGCCTGTTTAATTGCCCCATTGTTCAAACATCATTTGTTGATTAATACATATTGTTCTCACTGATTTGAAATGCTAGTGTGGCATGTTTTAAATTGCCAGAGGTATTTGAGTCTGTTTCTGGACCCCGATTCCCGTTCTGCTAATTTGTCTTTATATTCTTTGTCTGATGCTACACTTCAAAACAAACTGCTCTTGTTTTATTATACATGTTAGGATCTGGTAGGGCTGGCATCATATCATCATTCTTCTTTTTAGGATTCTGAAATCTGTGTTTATTTTTTCATCTATACTGTACGTTAGCTTATCTGCTTTTAAAAGGAGCTTAGTAGTATTCCGTTGAAATTCTGTTACATTTGCAAATTAATTTGGGGGGAAGTGTTATCGTTATGATGTTGATTCTTTCTATCCAAAATCTTGGGTAGCCTTTCCTGGATTGAGGTCTTTTTTGTGTTCTTTGGTTGGTAATATTTTGAGGTTTTTCTTTGTCTGTCTGTGTGTGTTATAAGGGTATGTCTTTGTGCATGTGTGCTTGGTTTTATTCTATTTATTTTATTATTTTTAAAGAGGTTTTTTTTTTGTGTTTATTTTTGTGAGAGAAAGGGGGGCAGGGGCAGAGAGAGAAGGCCAGAGGATCCAAAGTGGGTGCTGCGCTGAGAGTGGAGAGCCTGATGCAGGGTTCAAACTCATGAACCATGAGACTGAAGTCACACACATAACCAGCTGAACCACCCAGGAACTCCATGTGTATGGTTTTATTTACAGATGTATGTATTTAGTTTGCACCTAGATAATCTTTTTGTGTGTGTGTTTAGAATCATAAACATGGTCTTTCCCATTTTATAGTTTAATTGGTTTTATTTGTATTTATGTAAGTTATGATTTCTGTGTTTTAATTTTATTCCTAGTCACCTTACAGAATCTTTGTAATATTTGTAATAGTTTCTTTTTTTTTTAAGTTTATCCTCTTGGGTGTTCCAGCAAGGTTACATCGTTTGCAAATAATGATGCTTTTACCAAATCTTTTCCAATTTTTATATTTTATTTCTAATTACATTGGCTAGTATCATCAGAAAAGTGTTAAATAATAGTGAGGATAATTAACATCCTTATCTTGTGTCTGACTTTAATGGGAATGCTTCTGGATTTTTTCATTAAGCAGGATGATGGCTTATGATTTGAGATAGATATATTTCTCATGTTAAGGTAATGTCTATCTATTCTTATTTTATTAAGAGCTATTTAAAGTAAAAAAAATGGATATTGAATTTTATCCAATGTACTTATGGTGTCCAAGGAGATGGTATTATTTTTTTCTTTTTATTATTATGATTATTAGTAAGAATGATTGATCCTTATTTGGTGCAATTGATATCCAAGGCAGTATCTCAATTCTTTACATGTATCAACTCATTTAATCCTTGCCCAATCTAGAACTCATTACTATTCTGATTTTCACTTTAAAGTTAAGAAAATTCAAATTCACAGAGGTCAAGTAACTTGAACAAGATCAGATCACCCGTAAGTGGCAGAGCTGAGATTGGATCCAGGCCAATGCCTTGTGTATAAATACTGTACAAAGGTTCATCTTAATAGATTTCTTGATAGCTAGTCATAATTTCATTCCTGGAACAAACCCTACTTGTTCAGAAGGTATCCTCCTTTTACTGGGTCACAGATTCCATTTGTTAATATTTATTTGCAATTTCTGCATCAGCATTCAAAGGAAAAATTTAGCTAAATTCTCTTTTTTATAATGTCTTTGCCAGTATTGAGTCTTAATGGTATCCTGGCCTCATGAACATTTTGGAAACTTTTTTTTTTTTTATTTTTTTTCCAGAATAATTTGAATGAAGCTATTTGCCTTTGAATGTTTTGTAGAATTCCTTATGAGATTACTTCAGCCTAATTTTCCTGTGAAACCATCTGGGCCTTGGGCTTTTGTGTGTGTGTGTGTGTGTGTGTGTGTGTGTGTGTGTGTGGAAAGGGGATTTCTGATACATTTTCTTTATTTGTTCTAGGAAATTGGTCTATTTGGATCCTGTCTTCAATATAGTTTTTCTTCCCAGGTTGATTGAGAAATAATTGACATACAGCAGTGTATACATTTCAGGTATAAAGCATAATGATTTGACTTACATATATGGTGGAATGATTACCACAATAAGATTAGTTGACATTCATCACCTCATATAGACAAAAAATATATAAAAATATATATATATAAATACGTATACATATATATAATGAGAACTCTTATGGTTTACTCTCTTAACTTTCATATACATCATACAGCAATGTTAACTATAGTCATCATGTCCATTACATCCCTAGTACTTATTTATCTAATAATTTCAAATTTGGTCTCTTTGATAACCTTCCTCCAAGTTCCCCTCCCCTTACTCTCCACCTCTGGTAACATAAATCTGGTTTCTTTTATTATGGATTTATTATCATTTATATTCTGTTTAGATTCCACATACAAATGAGATACTACAATATTTGCCTTTGTCCATCTGACTTGTTTCACTTACCATAATGCTCTCAAGATCTATTTTGTTTCAAACAGTATGATTTCCTCTTGTTTTTTATTTTGTTTTTGTTTTTGGTTTTTGCTTGTTTGTTTGTTTGTGTATGGCTGAAGAATATTTCACTATGAATGCTTAGGTGGTTTCTATGTCTTGACTATTGTGAATAATGATGCTATGATCATTGGGGTACAGATATCTTTTCAACATAGTGTTTTCATTTTTTTGGATGTAGTCCCAAAAGTGGGATTGCTGGATCATAAGGTAGTTCTATTTTCAACTTTTTGAGGAACCTCCATACTGTTTCCCATTATGGCTGCACTAATTTGCATTCCCACCAGCAGGGCACAGAAGTCCTCTTTTCTCCACATCCTCACCAGCATGTATCTCTTGTCTTCTTGATGCTATCCATTTAACAGATGTGAGGTGATATCTCATTGTGGTTTTCATCTGCATGTCCCTAATGATTAGTGATGTTGAGCATCTTTTCATGTACCTGTTGGCTAGTCATATATCTTCTTTTGCACAAATGTCTTTTCAGGTCCTTTGCCCATTTTTAATCAGATTATTTTTTTAACTGTCATTATAGTTTAACACATGGGAGCTGTGCACATTAAATGAGAAAAACTCAGAAATGTACAATCACAATCATAGTAGTTCCAGGAAGGAGAGAAACACATGTCACATGACAGAAAGTAAAAGTCATAGAGGTTGGAGCTTGAAGAAGGGTGGAGGAGAAACCCTTCCAAAATGAATACAACCCCCGCAGGGCTAGGGGATTTTTATATGTTTAAGGAACCAAAAGAAGGTTAATGTGGCTGGACGACAAAGAGCAAGATGGCGAGCATGGTTCAACCTGAGGCTGAGGATATCAGCTAAGCCCATATAATGTTAAAAAGTTTACACTAAAACAATGAGAAGCCGTTGAAGGAAAGCTCGCTCAGAGAAGCGGGTGCCTTTGAAAGTTTTTAGGAAAGAAAAGTTAGTACCTTTGGGTGATTAGATTGGATTAGGAGGTTGACAGTGGTAGAATTATCAACTATGTGCCCTTGTTTTTAGCTTATAGAACAGGCTGGATGATGAGAGCAGAGATAGGAAGAAGATTGCATGTACGGTGGGCATGAGGTGGTCAAGTATAGGGAGACATTAAGTTGGTTTCTCTCTCTCTGTGTGTGTGTGTGTGTGTGTGTGTGTGAGTGTGTGTGTGTGTTTTGATATGTTGTCTTTGAAGGCATTTGAGACATCTAGAGGTGTCAAAAAAGTAGTTGCATATAAGCTGTGAATCTTCTGAATATCTGATCATTAAAACCTTGAGGATCATTGTGAAGGATGAAGCCCAGGAAGGAAGGAGAAAGAGGAAGAGGAGAGCCTGGGTCTCTGCAAGAGTGCTATTCTTGAACAATCCCATCAGGTGGGGAATTGGTCTATTTCGCTAGCCACTGAAATTCTTTTTCAGGGCTTCTGGGGATTCTAAGAGGGACAGTGTAGAGATCCTCTAAAGGACCAGCTCTGATTTGGGGACTCTGGGGGCTCTGGGCTTCTCTCCTAAAGGAGACATTTGGTGTCCTGGGTCAGATCTAAAGTGATGTGACTGCCTTCTAGTCTTTTTGTTATGTTGTTTTAGAATCTCTGAGGGTTTTTTTAATGTTTTTAATAACACAATGTCTTGTAATTCAGTACATGTACACAAAAAGCCTCTTGAACATGACATAGAGGCTTTTACTATAAAAAAAGTTCTGCTGTCCAGATGCACATGTAGAAGCCATTGCCTGGAATCCTGAGGGAGATTTGCCTGCTTATGAAAACCCCACAAATTATTTATGGAAGGGAGTGTTATATAGTTTTAATATGACTCTCTGGAATAATCTCTGGATGTGATAATATTAACACATGGAGTTACTTTTTAAAATTTTATTTAACAAAGGTTAACTTGGTTTTCTGGATGTAGAGTTTTCCAGAAAACTCTAGAATCTGCCTTCCCCCAACTATGAGTCTAAGTAATGTCTCTATGTTATTTCTTTTTTCTAAAAAAAAAATGTTTGTTAGACTGACTTTATTAAATGTAACTATAAATTGGTGAAGAGAATACCTCATTTAAATAAAGGCAGTTATAACCATGGTTTCTGTAATTATATTTACATGTTGATTCAACTTTTTACTACATATGTTCACTTAGGTTTTCTCTTCTTAGAGGTCTTTCACCCCTCTGAAAACCATTATCTTCTCACTAATTTCCCAGTGGCTTTAGGCAATACTTAGCTGTGGCAATGACTATGCAAATACCCAGTGTTTATTGTCCCTGGTTTTATGATGGGGAAAAAAACACTTTTGATATACTTAAAATGCTGATTATTAGATGAAGTGGAAACAATAGTTATTAGGTTCGATAATATACAAAATAACCTCTTATTGAGTGTCCCTGTACTCCGAAATCTGGGGATTATAAAAATGAAGATGTGTTGTTCGCTCTTACCAAGCTTAGGAGTATTAACTAACATATGCTGAGCACTTACTATGTGATGAGCGTTCATTCACTTTTGTAATGGATGTTCATCAGACACCTGCTAGGTGCCAGGTATGGTGGTAGATGCTGGAAGTAGAAAGAGGAACGAGAACAGTCACATTCCTGCTCTCCTATGCTTATGATCAAGTGGAAAGGCACCTACCAAATAATCACACACAGATGTGTGTATAATTGCTAAGTAAATTCCATCCTGGAACATGATTTTGTGAGCGAATATTACAAAGGGAACTCATCTCTGGTCTAGGAGAGATCTCAGAAGTCTTCCCTGAGGAAATGATGAGTGGACTGAGTGAGGGATGAGTTGCTTTGAACTGGGGGGAGCAGGAGAAGGGCATCACGGAGTCATGCCATGTGCTGACTGTTCTGTGAGCTCAGAGGGGAGAGGGCCATTCGGTTGGAGATGAGAGAAAGCTTCCAGGTAGAGGGACATAAAAGTAGGTTTTTACAAATGGACAGGAGCTTGGTAATCAAGATAAGAGAGAATGGCTGTTCCATTCTGCAGAGAGAACAGAATGTGCAAACACCTGGTGCTGTGGTCTGAATGTTTGTGCCCCCACCCCCAATTTACATGTTGGAATCCTAAGTCTCAAAGATGAGACCTTGGAAAGTGTTTAAATCATGAGGCTGGAGCCCCCATGAACGTGATTAGTGCTCTTATGAAAGACATTCCAGAAAGATCCCTCACCTTTCTGCCATGTGAGGACACAGCAAGAAGTCAGCAGTCTGCAATCCAGAAGAGGGACCTAACAGACCATGCCGATACCCTGACCTTGAATTTTTAGACTCCAGAACCATGAGAAATAAATTTCTGTTGTGTATAAGCTACCCAGCTTGTGGAATTTTGTTATAGGAACCCAAACAGACTAGGACACCTGGAAACATAAATGAACACGGTGTGTTCAGAAGGCATGTGTGACTGGAGTATATGTAGTGTGTGTATGTTAGCTGGTGTGCATGTGTGTGTATATACATACGTGCACACAAGCAGGGGGATTGGAGTCGGACGTCTTAAAAGATGCATTTAGAAATTCAGCTCGGGGCATTAGCAAAGCAGGACCATCAGCCACGCTAAGGAATTAGGACCATCCCATAGTAACTGAGGTCTTTTAATAGGTGAGGTATCTCTTATAAACTCATATTTGTGAATTTGGAAGAGTATTTCTAGCTCCACTGAATTATCACCATCAGTGGCAGGGGCAGGGGGCTGTTTAAACTTCTGAAGCTCAGATATATCCCAGAGCAATTGAATCAGGACCTTTGTGGGTGCACCCAGACATTTTACAGCTTCCCAAATGATTTCAATGTGTAACCAAGCTTTAGAGCTGGTGGTTTAGGGACAGAGACTCCCCGGGTGCTTGGCAGAGATTAGAAGCCAGGAGGCTTCCATAATAAAGAAGAGTGAGATCTTGGAGGAGGCAGCACTCAATGGGAACAGAAAAGAGAGGATGGATTTCAAAAACATTCAGGCCACTGAATTACAAAAATGATACTAGTCATCTCATTAATGGGGGGGCAGGTAGGAGAGCAAGAGACACAGGGGACTAACTCCCGCTTTCTGAGGGTGGTGTCATAATCCAGACAGCAGTGGCTAAATGCCTGAGGGTGTCGTTGAGAATCCCTGCTCAGCCAGTTTACTATCGGGCTGACCTTGGGTGCATCACTTAATCTCTCAGACCTCAGTTTGCTCAGGTATAAAATGGGGTAGCAGCAAGACCTGGCTTATCATGAGATCTCAATGAGCTAATTCACACAAAGGACTCGGAACAGAAACCGATGCATCAGATGCCCTTTATAAATGCCAGTTCTTTCCTGTGAAGAGCAGCTAAGGCAGGGACAGGGCAGGGAACTTAAAAAAAAAAAAAAATTAAGCCAAAACCACTCAAAACGAAAAGGACCTTTCTTAAGCTCTCAGTTTTAGGAATACCAGCTTCTTCCGTACCTCTGCTGGCTATGCAGTCTGGGTCCCAATCAAGGTCCAAAAATAAAACCACTTCTCTGTGCCCCAGCTTCCTCACCTGGAGAATGGCAATCATAAAAATACCCTGTGTTCAGTTTACTGGGAACATTAAATCTACCCCCCCCCCAAAAAATCCCTCTTTGCTTACCTGATGCGTGTTTCTCAGGAATGCATGGGATTCACAGTGATGCTTGTTTCTGCTAAATGTGTGAGAGGGATTGAGATCCTGGGGGTTGACCCTATTTCAGGCCAATGAAGGAGCCCGCCCTGGGTACAATTGATTCCTCCCACCTCCTGGACCCTCCCTGGCCCAGCCTGTCTTATGTCTCACCCTGCTGAGCTGGAGAGATCCTTTCTCAGCCAGAGTGACGTCACCTGCCTGTAGAGACCCCGTCCTTATACCTGTTCATTTTTTTTGTACTTCAACATGTTCGTTCTCAGCCATCCAAGTCCAGAGAGTATCAAAATAAGACGTTTGGAGAAACGTTTGTTGAACGGTGATACAGGGATCATTGAGACTGGTTGGTCTGTGTCTTTGCTTGCATTGGGTATTAAAGCAGTTGGCCGCTGGGAATTCTGTGTGGTAGGAACCGTCATCTGGGGAATAGGAGAAACCGTGATATTGGATGAGTGGGGGTGGAGCAAAGACGGGAGAACAGTAAGCATTTTTCCCTCCGAAGATGTATCATCTGATGTATATCTGACATATAGCTGACGTATCATCAGATATCCTGTGGATATCTTTTGTTTGACAGATACCAGTACCAGCACCAAAGAGAAAAGAGGGCTGAATCCTAATTAGCTGGAATTGTTGATTATTAAGGAACAGAAAAGGCTTGGTTATTTTTAATGTGTTGGGTATTTTTCAAGGAAAATACTTTTATTCGTAAAATTATCATTGAGGACATTAGATAAGAGATGGAAAAATTCCCAATAAGGCAAAATTCAAGGGAACTTAAATAATAAAGACAAGGATTTGTTAATGCTGTGAACGCACTCTTAAGTCAACGCCATCTGTTAATATATTCAACTTACCGAGCATTCACTCTGTTGGGCGCGACAGTGAGAAGTTCTCCATTGCTGCCTTCAAGGAGCTGAAACAGATACAAGAACTATAAAACAAGCGAGTGAGGACAAAGACTGAATCAGATGATCCCTTTTTCAACAATCTACGCTCAGGACCCGGAGGAGGGTGTAAATAGTTTTGCTTCAGCAAATACTTGTTGGGCAGGTGATGAAAGAATGAGTGAATGAACGAACAAATGAACTATACACATAAGACTTATCAAGCAGAGAGGAACAGAAAATGATTCTATAAAGAATGCAGGGGGTGTTTAAAACCATGTACTTTGTGATATCTTCAAGAAACTCAAGTGCATTATGCCCTCCCAAATATTTCCATTACAAAAATATGAGGTGAAAAATAGTGGAAAGGAAAGAACAAATATATACAGAAGGCTTTTTCACGGAGCTGGTCCATTCTGGGACTTGTTCAGCGGAGTTTATGTATTAAATAAACGTTATGAAGGCTGCTGTCTCACAGGTGCATCGAAAATAATTAGCTGGCAAGCAATTTCCATGGCTGAGATTAGATTTTTGTTTAACTCTCTTAAAAATTTTTTATGAAATAAGGGCTCCTGGGTGGCTCAGTCGGTTGAGCATTTGACTTTGGCTCAGCTCATAATCTCACGGTTCATGGGTTCGAACCCTGTGTTGGGCTTCGTGCCAGCTCAGAGCCTACTTTGGATTCTGTGTCTCCCTCTCTTTCGGCACCGCCCCCAACAATGAATAACCATTGCATTTTTTTGAATTTTTATGAAATACTTTAAGATGACTGTAATGAATGATCACGTATTTACCACACAACCTTTAAAACTTGTAGCCTTCGGGCATATTTTTCTCTGAGTCTTTTTATTTGTGAAATAACCACATTACAGTTGGGTTAGAAGTTTCTTCCTAAAGCCCATTTCCCTCTTCCCAACCCTACCATTCAAAAATTTTGTGGTTACCATTTCTTGAGTGGTTTGGAACTTTATCATATACGTGTGTAACCAGAAATAATATTTGGCTTTTATCTTTCTGGTTTTAAACTTAATAGAAATGGTGTGCCATATTTCATACATTCTTTGGCAACTCAGTTTGATTTTGAGATTTATTTCTGCAAACCAGTGTTCTTCTCATTCACTGATGTCACCTGCTGTAAGGAGTTGTGTAGGAATATGTCACTGTTTACATCTGTTTTGCTATTAATGAGAAGTTGCATGGTTTCCAATTTTATTGCTCTTACAAACTGTGCTGCTGTGAGTAGCCTCACATAAACTTCCTTGTTTGTGCGTGCACGGGTCCTCAAGAGCGGATCCCTGGGAGTAGAATGGTTGGTGAAATGCCACGTGCATCTGCAGCTTTTTTTTTCCGAATGGATTGTACCAATTCACACTCCCACCAAGCATGTGTGAAAGTCTCCACCGCTCCTGTCCTGTAAAAAGTTCGCTTTGGGATTTTCACCAATCATACTAATATCAAATCGTTTCACGTTGTTTTCCTTCTCTCTCCATTTACAACAGTTCCTTTTCTTCTAGCACAATGGTATAATTTACCAGCATGAAGGAACAAATCTCTTGGAAATACAAAAATCACAACTGACTTTCATACAAGAAATATACTTTCCAATTACTCCTGAGATCTCATGCACTTAGTCGACAAACATGACCAGTTTGAGAACACAAAGACAAGTAAGACATCTCCTTGCTATCCAGGAACTCATGAGGAGAAGGCGGACATGCAAAACAAATACGAAGACGTGATAAATGCTTTGATAATTTATTACGAGTAGGAAGGGAAATCACAGAAGGGAGAAACTGATTCTATTACAGCAGAAAGTGATGTCTCAACAGAATTCAAGATAAATAGGGTCGAATGCACGTAATCCTCTAAAGTATTACTGTTATCCCATCTTACAGGTGAGGAGAGTGAGGTCTAGGGGGTTCACCGTAACACACCTGGGTGAGTAAATGGTAAAGGAAGGAATTGAACCCGGATCTTTGTCTCTAATGTCAGTGTGGACCCAAAGACTGCACATTGTTTAAGAAATCCCAAAGTTGCCGTTGGTACCAAAGTCCCGTGGACACGGATTGGGTAAGCTCTGAACAGAGTGAAAGAGCATGCCTCCCACAATATGACTCACCCAGATGTCTGATTTGACTCACACACATCATCTGAATTTTCAGTTGGCTTCAGCCCCTCAGCCAGAGTCATTAATTTTTTCCTGCCGGTCAGCAAAATATTTTGCGACTGTCGTAGGAGGGGGAATGTGGTGTCAGCAAGAGTCTGCCATATTCCTCTCTCAGAGCTGAGCTTAATGGCACTGAGGCCACGGAGAAGTAGATTTTCTAATCCTTTCTAGAGGAAGGTCGTAGAAGGTCCTGCAGACCTCAGAGAGAACTGGAGTTTGATCTGGGTGATACTGCAAGTCTTGAGCACGGGGACACTATGGTCCGACTTAATTTCGGCAGGAAGACCAGCTGCTGAGCAAAATACTTGGGAGGCGGACAAGGGTAGAGCTAGGGACACAGGTCCAGAGGCTGTTGCAGAAATCCAGACGTAAGATGGCGAGGTTTGGAGCTGAGTCATGGCAGTGTCGATGGCCTTCTGGATTCACTGTAACACCAACAGTGTTCCCTGGTAGAAGGCATGTGGACTTAAGGAGAAAAAGGGGCGGCCCTTCCTGGTTTCCTACTCATTCCTCAGAAAATTGCTGAAAAAAGGTGGAGATGGCCTTGTTAAGAATAGACACCTGAGGGGCGCCTGGGTGGCTCAGTCAGTTAAACATCCAACTTCAGCTCAGGTCATGATCTCATGGTTTGTGAGTTTGAGCCCCACATCGGGCTGGCCTCTGTCAGTACAGAGCCTGCTTCAGATCCTCTGTCCCGCCCCCCCTCCTCTCTCTGCCCCTTCCCCATTCTTGCTCTCTCTCAAAAATAAATAAACATTTGAAAACAACCAAAAGACTAGACACCTGACACAAGTTGTCTCCTCTCAGAGACCCTTGCTTTGCCTCCATCATCAGTTTGTCATCAAAACAAGACCAATGAGCTCCCCTAAAGCCTGTGGCCTGGACATCTAGATGAAACTAGAAAAAACTTTGACTAGACACTCGGTTGCAAGAGACTCTTAGAAGTTGTTTTCTCATTGGCTCCGTGATATCTAGAAAAAGCTCTGAATAGGAGAATGGCAGGTGTCAGATGTCTGCATTAGTTCTAGGTCACAACTCAATCAACTTGGTTTCAGGACCCATGAAGGCCTTGATGCTCCAATGCCCCCTACTCACAGAGGACGCCATGCTTCTATTTCCTTCATCTGCCTCAAGGCACAAGTATCTGGGGTCTTGCTCTATGCCCTTAATCTTCTAGAAATCCGATTCCTTGCCATTAATCTCCATATTATCACATCTCTGCCACTGGCACACTTTGCTGTGCTTTGTGAAGTGTATTCTGCATCTAATCAGGCAGGACTGCTTTGTAGGAATCTAAACCGTGAGTATAGGGTGCTGTGCTTTGTAGGAATCGAAATAGTAACTATTACATTTCCCTGAAGACTCTCAGCTAATTGTTCAAATAGAGGATTTGAGGGCTCTAATTTGGTGGCCAAGGTCCTTTTTCAGGCCTCCACCAGACCCTCACCACCCAGAGGGAAGAAGCTGCTGAACAAATGGCGATTCACTTCACAAGGATTGCTGGCGTCTCCTCTCTCTTCAGGCAGCGTTCCAAGCATTGGAGGTGCGGATAGGAAGAAAACACAATGGCTGCTTGTGGGGAGCTGGCAGTCAAGTAAAAGAGACAGATTAATAGACGGATCACTATACTTCAGCTCCTGGGGTCAGTGGACAGTGTCTGGAAGAGGTTTCATCTTAGCTGAGTCCAACTTGGGAAAAAAGGTGGGTGAGAGAACAGGAAAGAATGGCGGGGGAAAAGGAAGACCATTTCAGGGGAAGGAAAGGGATTGGGGGCGAGAAGCCAAGGAACCCCCTGGAGGAAAGCGGGATCACACGGTAAACTGTGGAATGTGGGCTTCTGGTGCACTGCACAGATGGACCCAGAGATACCCTTCAGGGCCATCTGGTCAATGCCTATGCTTTCCTTCCCGGATGAGGGTGAAGGCTCGCTGACCTTGAGTTTGGGTCAAGAACCAAGAAAGTTCCAGGTACTTGTAAAAGTTTTACTTCAAAATAAACAGGGGCGCCTGGGTGGCTCAGTCGGTTGAGCGTCCGACTTCAGCTCAGGTCATGATCTCGCGGTCCGTGAGTTCAAGCCCCGCGCCGGACTCTGTGCTGACAGCTCGGAGCCTGGAGCCTGCTTCGGATTCTGTGTCTCCCTCTCTCTGCCCTTCCCCACTCATGCTCTGTCTCTCTCTCTCTCTGTCAAAAATAAATAAACTTAAATAAATAAACAAATAGTACTTTTGATGGGCTGGACACTTTACAAATGGCAATTAATTCAATTCTCATCATGCTCACTGGGGGTAGGTACAGTTATTCTGTGTTACAGGTGAGGAAACTGAGGTAACAAGATGGACAACTTGCCCAAGTAGGAACAGTTGGCAGGTGCCTGAAAAAGGATTCAAGCCCAAGACTCGGGCTCCAGAATCTATGCTCTTTGCTCTCGCATCTTGCTTCTGTCTCTATCATCGGGGTGCAGTTTGGTTGTGCGGATAGTTCTTGAGTAATGCCAACTGTCTTGGGCTGGCTGCAGCAGCAGAGTCAAGGAGCAGACAGAGCCTTTAGGCGGAGGTGCATCTCAAGAGGGAGCTGTTTTTAAGACAACTGGACAGACAGGTCCGGAGGGTCAGACACTCGGGTGAGAGTTCTGAGTTGGAGCCATGGAACTGAGGGCCACCGGGTTCAAGGTAGCTGTTAACATCTCCTCGGGGTGAACCCGTTCGTTTCCTACGGCTCTTCAAAACATGGTGGCACAGTTGAAGGCATAAACCGACTGAAACGTGTTCTCTCTATGTTACGGAGGCCAAAAAGCGTGTAATCAAAGAGTTGGCAGGGCCACATTCCTTCTCAGGTTCTTAGGGAATAATCTTTCCTGTCTCTTCCAGCTTCTGGTGGCCCCAGGCATTCCTTTGCTTGTGGCCACATGTCTCCATCCTCCACCTCCATCTTCACCTGGCCCCCTTCCCCTTTTGTGTCTCTGTGCCCCCTTGTTTTCTTGCAAGAACATTTCCCAATAGATTTGAGATCCACCCTAAATCCAGCGGGATATCATTCATCTCGAGATCTTTCGTTACATCTGCAAAGACTCTATTTTCAAATGGTTTGCATACACCTGGGTGTATCTCTTTGATGGACCTTATTTAACTCACTACAGGGAGTGAGTTAACTCACTACAGGGAGGAGCTCGTTCTGAGGAGGTCGTGAGCAAGGAGGCAAGTGGAACTTAAGCAGAACACAGGGGGAGGATCAACTCTGAGGGGAGAGACAAATGGAGAATGCCAAGAGGCAACCAGAAAGAAGCCCCAGACAAAGAGGAAGTAATCAGGAGAGAGACCTAGAAAAGCAAGGGGAGTGTATTATATATAAAAAGCACGGCTTAGTGGAGTGGCGCCTGGGTGGCTCAGTCGGTTAAGCATCTGACTTTGGTTCCGGTCATGATCTCATGGTTTGTGAGTTCAAGCCCCTCATCAGGCTCTGTGCGGACAGCTTGGAGCCCGGAGCCTGCTTTGGATTCTATGTCTCTCTCTCTCTCTCTCTGCCCCTCCTCACGTGTGCTCTGTTTCTCTGTCTCTCAAAAATAAATAAATGTAAAAATTTTTTTTAAAAAAAGCACGGCCTGGGCAGCAAGGTCAGGTACCCCCAAGAAGTATGGAGGTTTCTGGCAAGAACAGTTTGGTTTGTTCGTTTGTTGGTTTGGGTTTTTATGTGTATGTGTGTTGTGTTGTGTTGTGTTGTTTTTTTAGCCTGGTAGTGCTGATGGGAGAGGGACGAGCCTGGAGTTGGAAATTCTGGTAGCCGTTGCAATCACACCATTTGCAAGCTGTTAAATGGCATTAGACACATTAGCAGCCTTAGAAAAACCCCGGTGAGGACACTCTCCCATTCTTACACTCCATCTCTTATGCATACATAAGAATGTGCTTTACATTAATACTCTCTCGTAAAACATACCAAAGTGCAGATATATATGAATGACTGCCTATATAAGGCAATTATTTTAGATGACAATATTTTGACTTTCCATTTCCTCTAAATTAGTTTTACGTGGTAGGGGGCCAATTCATGTTTTAGAGGTTGTTCAGAAGCTGTTTTAATTGTGCCTTCAAACACAGATACCCGTGCTCCGGAGATGTCAAGACTCAGCTCCATTTCTGATAGCATTAAGCGATATTTCCGATACGTTACATTTCTCGAGCATGATTGCACTAGCGTCGATTGTGAAGTGGCTTGCACGGAGCTGATCCCAAGTTCGGAGGCTTAAAAAATTACCTTCTCTTATCTGCTAGTCTAAAATAAGAATGTAACTTTTCTTACAGTTATCAGAGTTCATTTCAATTAAATGTTAATGAGCAAAAATGTGACAAATGGGTCCATGAGCATTACCTCTCAGACCTTTTAATTTTTATAAATTCACTTGCAGAGTTAGACTTACCCTGTTACAATTATTTCATTTGGCTCTTGGAAATTTCACCCGAATTGCGTACGGCGGGTGCCAGAGGCAATCATCTGCTTCGGGGCCTAACTCTTGTGGTCATGTTATCCATCTAAATCTATAATCGGAGAAGGGGCATGGGAGAAAGGTGAAAAGTATCATTTGTCACAGCATTCTTGCGTAAAGATGGCTGGGGATTTGGGAATAAGGCGGTAGGAGCAGTTTTTCTTCTCATTAGCTGCTTTATTTGTAACTGCAGGGGCTGTCAGAAGCATGGACTTAATAACCTTCAAGTTTTTCTGCATTAATATAAAAAAGGTTGCATGAATTTTTGGCAAATCATTGTCCCCATGAGGCTATCGGAGGTACTTTTGCTGGTGAATACAGAATAACCCTTCTTTGGGGAGCTCTTGGTCGAATTAAATATATAATTGAAGTGGATTCATCTAGAATGAGACATTTATGCTGATCGTGTACACATTTTGATGATTCTGAACCTTCACTTGGAGTGCCTTTTCAATTCTCCATGGGTAAAAGTTGGAAGGAAAGTACCAGCAGCACTTTTAATATAATAACAGAGTGCAAGGGATGCATTTTGTGCTTAGATCTGATTTTATCTATTTCGTACTTAGATATCTTTATCTGCTGTGTCTTTGCATGAACTGGGCAGGGGGTGGGGGATCAGGAGGAAAACTAGAGTCCTCAGTTCCATGACGAGGACCAGAGAATATCTTGCCTATGGGATCTTAGACTAACAGAAGGAAGGAAGGAAGGAAGGAAGGAAGGAAGGAAGGAAGGAGAGGGAGGGAGGGAGGGAAGGAGGGAGGAAAGGGAGGGAGGAAGAAGGGAAGGAAGAAATTTTTTTAAAAATCCAGTTATCCTTTCCTTTGATACAGTTCATGTTGTTTCTCCAAACCTTTTTTTTTTTCTCGATTTATGCTCTTTTGGTTTTCCTCTTCCCACACTGGCTACCTTGTCTCAATCCCTTGCCCCAGGACTCCATGCATAGATTTCTTCTTGGCTCATTTTTAACCCATTACCTAGGAGACCCTATCCAGCCTCACGCCTTTCAATGCTCTCTTTAAGCTGACAACTCTTTAATTTATATTTCCTGCCCTCACTTCTCCTTTAATTCCCAGCCCCAGAGATCCAACTGCCAACGCAACATCTTCACGTGGAGGTCTAACGGAACAAGGTCAAATTCCCCTTGTTCGTAACCGAACAGATTCCCCCACCCCTTTCCCCAAACTTGCCTTTTCTATATACTCTCATCCAGTACTGGGGGCATTTCCCAGCTCCCCTCTCTATTCCCCAGCCCCCAGCCATCCTACTGAGAAATCCTGCTGGCTCATCTTCAAACTCTGTCTTGAGTCGGATGACTCTGCCCATCTCCCGCGGCCAGACCAGTCCCACTAGTCTCCCTGTTTCCACTCGCTCTGGTTTCCGTGCAGCAGCCCGATGTGATCATTTTAAGCTTAAATTGGATAATGCTGCAGCACCTCTGCTCAAAACTCTCCAGTGTTTTCCCATCTCAGAGTGAAAGTCCTCGGCCCACGAAGGCCAACATGGTCTGGACTCCAGCCACTCCCACGAGCCTCCCCGGCCACTCTCCACCTCCATCCCTCCAGCCACCTGCTCTTCCTCAGCTCTTCCTGCTTTGCTTTTGAACTTGGGGTCCCCACTTCCTTGACTGCTTTTCCCTCGGGTGTTCATAGGGGTCTCTCTTTCCAACCTTTTCTCCAATCGCCCCATCAAAGAAGTCATCCATGATCCCCAGTCAAAAACAGCCAGCATGCACCCACACATATGCATGGCACTATCTTCCTTAGCATCTTCCATTTTTCCTTTGTAAAGCTTAATACTTCCTAACCCATTATATACATATTTTTTAATGTTTATTTGTTTTTAAGAGAAAGAGAGAACGAGAGAGCAAGTGGGGAAGGGGCAGAGAGAGAAGGAGACACAGAATCTGAAGCAGGTTCCAGGCTCTGAGCTGTCAGCACAGAGCCCAATGTGGGGCTCGAATTCTTGAGGCTTGAGATCATGACTTGAGCCGAAGTCGGACGCTTAACCGACTGACCCACCCAAGCGCCCCTATATATGTTTTTTTATTGCTTCTCTCTCTTTACTAGATTATATGACCCATGTAATCAGGAATTCAGTTTTTTTTAAGTGTTTATTTTATTTTTGAGAGAGAAAGAGAGCGTGAGCAGGGGAGGGGCAGAGAGAGAGAGAGAGACAGAGGATCTGAAGCAGGTTCTGTGCTGACAGCAGAGAATCTGAAGTGGGGCCCAAACTCACAAACGGTGAGATCATGGCCTGAGCCAAAGTCAGATGCTTAACCAATTGAGCCACTCAGGTGCCCAGGAATTTAGTTTTTGTGCACTGTTTGTTGTGTCTCCACAGTGGAACACAGTATCTGGTATAGATTGGGTGTTATGTCAGTACTGAGAAAAAAAATAGAATGAATGATCGAGAGAGAAGGAGACAAAGAAAAATCTTTCTCAAAAATTGCCTAAAGTTCAGTTCAGAAATGCAGACCAATGGATAGGATGGTCTCTTGAGACTTAAACCCTTCATAATAATGTCCAAGAGGAACCCTCGGATGGCCTCCCATTGTGCTTACAGAAAGATCCACATATCTTTATATGGATCTGAAGGATTGCCATCACCTACCTGGCCCCTGCCTCTCCTCCACTTTCCAAGTCTACTGCAGTCCCTCCAGCCTACTGGAAGCTTCTTTGCCCAGGTCATGACATGGCTGGGCCCTTCTCAAATGTCATCTCAGAAAGACCTTCACCAATCCTGCTATCCCTTTCTCTACCTACTTCCTATCACATAATGTTTTATTATCTTCATGGCATTTATCCACATCCAAAACATCTTGTTTATTTCCTAACTTTTCTATCTCCCCCTTTAGATCATGAGTTTCATGTGGGCAGAGGCCTTCTCTGTCTGTCCTGCTCAGTGGGGCGTGCCAAGGGCCTATACCTCCGCCTGACACATGGTGGGTATCCTGTCATCGTTCGTGTGGTGAACGAGTAACTGAGGCTGCCTTCCGGGACACTGACTTTCCTTGTGTTCTCCTGCCCTTTCCTGATAACATCAAAGATGCGGGCTATTTACAGATTTGCTGTTTTGAGCAAGGCAGTGAGTTGGGCACCTGGGCAACAGAACAGAATGCTGCAGGTCTTGCCAGAAAGGACTCCAAGAAGTTGGAAAGACTGAGGCATAAAATCGTTTGGAAAAGAAACTGTCATAGCAAACCTAACGAGGTGAATCTTCCTTCCTTTAGGAAGGAAAAAAAAAAAGAACTTTTAAATAGAAGCTCCTCACACGTTTCCTGGAATAGCACTTTCCAGCTCTGAGGCATCACAGTTCATTGTGAGAGGTGCCACGGGGGGGAGGCAAATTACCAAATTTGGGGTGATATTTATCTTTTATGCCCTAGACCAAGTGAGATGTAAGGTCGTTCTTTTACTATTCTTCTCTTTCATTAGATTCTGATAAGTTTTCTTGCGCCACGGAGGGTGAAGTGATAACTGGTGTGCTAGGGGTTGTAAATAGGACAGACTTCCTGGCCTACTGTCCAGCCCTTGTTTGGGATGCCCCAGGCAGGGTGAGGTATACTTGGCTGCCATCCATCATGTCTGTCATAGAAGAGGAAGAAAAGATTTAGGAACCCCAATCACGGTGATACTTGGATTTCACCAGCTCTGTGCCCCACACATAACTATCCAAATACTTCGGTTCTCTTGTGTTGTGAGCACAATTTTAATGTTTACCAGATTGTCATTATTTGTAATCAATCTTCGTGCTACAGATTTGGTAGACACCATTATTTTTTGTTTTGTAGCGTACCCAGCCTCTCATGTAAAGCCCAGAATTCTTGTTCAGAATTCATGTAAAGCCCAGCAAAGATAAGGTATAAACATTGTCCAAGACTAAAACACCTAGCCAGAGGGGCGCCTCGGTGGTTCCGTCGGTTGAGCGTCCAACTTCGGCTCAGGTCATGGGTTTGATCTCACGGTTCATGGGTTTGAGCCCCATGTCAGGCTCTGTGCTGACAGCTCAGAGCCTGGAGCCTGCTTTGAATTCTGTGTCTGCCTCTCTCTCTCTCTGCCCTTCTGACACTCACACTCTGTCTCTCTCTCTCTCTCAAAAATAAATAAACATGAAAAAAACTAAAAACAAAAAAACTAGCCAGAGACTCATCTGACATTAAATAATATCATTACTAAAACCCACTAAATTGCCGTGGGTATCTAAAAGTGTCCCAAGCAAAATGGTCCTTTCTCAAAATTCCTTTTTTCAATGAAATTTGGTCCTATGCAGATTTTTTTGGTATGTGCCAGACTCTTCCTGCGAATTATTTCTTTTCCCAAATGATTGTTACAGCTTTGCTCCTAAGGAATTTACAATCAAGTAGGAGAAGAGGAGACTATCTGTAAATAATTCTTGAAGGACATATCCAGGGAACCTAAGTGGTCCAACAAGCCCCCCCCCCCCCACAAAAAATAGGTACATTGGGGAGGAAATGCTGGTGGAAAATAAAATATAAAGACAAATAGATCATTAAATACCTTATATGTCAGGGTCTGTAATTCAGAAATTATCTGCTTAAGCATTTAAGTGTCATTGAGGACTTTTGAGCAAGAATAGAAAATAGAAGTGATCTCAGCTGGTCTTCAGGAGTATAAGGTTAGCAGTACCTTGTTTTCTACATGTTTCCTGGAATATTTCTATTTCGTGCTATTCTGCAGAAGGCATGTGTCAACTTGAGGGGAAGAATGAGAGAAGGTGAGGAAAAAGTGCCAACATTTTGAAAACTGTAGTGGTCAGGATAGGAGAAGGCATGCTGGAGTAAAGAGTAGACCCCGAACTTCAGTTGGCTTAACCCAGTGAAGACTCGGTTCTTACTGTGGAAGTCCAGCTTGGGTTGGCCACTGCCTCCATCTTGAGACGTGACATCCAAGATTGCCGCCTGGAGGAAGAAAGCATTTAGGGGAGAGCAATGAACTACTTTCGCCTGATGTGATACCTCACTCCCACTCGCAGCCCATTGGTCACAGCTAGTCATGTGACTTCAACTCAATGGCAGGCAAGGCTGGGGGACCCAGTGGAGCACGTGGATATTTGGTGAGCGGTCACTCTGGCAGAGTAATGGGGAGCCTTTGGTGAATCTGATTAGTTGTTCTGTTTGTTCGTTTCCTAACTGGATAAGAGAGAGAGCAGTGAACTCCTGGACTCCAAATAAAAAAAGAAAAGAAAAACCCTTTGTTTGACCATGCTTTTTGGACTGGCAGAGTAAATTTGGCACAAATTCATGTAAGCAATTGGAAGTTAAACTATTTTTGTGTAATATGAGGATAAAAATACTCCCTGCCTTGCCTTCTTCACAGGATCAAATGATATACTGTAATGTAGGTGATTGTGTTTTATAAACTGCTAGGTGTTGTGCAAATCTAATCTATTATCAGCATCGCCACTATCATCACCATGGTTACCGAGTGGAGGAGGGCAGAGACTGCCGTGGTCCGTGTATGTGACCAGAGAGAATTAAAGCCCCTGCTTATCTTTCTAGCTTTGTTTCTCTTCTGTTTCTTCTAAGTATCCTGCGCTCCAACCGTTCTGTACTCCTGAGAATTTCCCGACGTGCCTGATCTTTTCTCTGCCTTTGTCCATCCTTCTTTCTCTGCTTGGAATGCTCCCCCCCTTCCCTTCCCCTCCTTCATCCAAAAAATATCCATGTGTCCCTCAAGGCTTAACTCAAAATCCCCTGATCTATAAAGCTTTCCTTGACCCCCAACCCTAAGACAGCTTAGGGTTCCTCCCTATGTCATGTCTGTTGTGAAACTTTACCTACATGTCATTTAATCATTTATGTGTCTGTCTCCCCTACGAGGCTGTGAGCATCTTCACATCAGGGACAGAGTCTTATGCTCCATTCAGCAGAGCAGGCTCAGTACTGAGACTAATTCCGATCCCAACTCAACCACTGAAAGGGTGTGTGACCCCAGATGGGGAATTTCACCCATCTTTGCCTCAGTTGCCTCATCTGTGGTGTAATAACAAAACGGACTACCTCAGGGTTGTCATGAAGATTAAATAAAAAATACACACAGGGTGCTTAATAATACCTGCACAGAGTAGGCACTCAGTAAATATTTGGCAAATGAAAGAATGAGTGGGTGATTAACTGACTCAGTCTCAGGAGGCACTATGTCACAGGTAAAGACACTGAGGCTTCAGGGAGGTTTTTGGCTCAAGGTCACACAGCTAGTGGGAGTGTCTGAGTCTAAAACCTCCTCCTGATAAATATGTGGACCCAGCAGGTGCTCAACAAATGGGTGAAGTGAACATGAGAACTGATGACCCCGATCAGAACGGTGGGAAAGGAAAGGATGTGTTGAATGAAGCCCCAGGAGAACATGCCTCGTCTCCTGCTGAATCTTTACTATTGTGATATTTTTTGCTGGTTGGACTTTTCTGGTTTCCTTCCAGCAGATATAAAAGGAAAACAGCCCGTGCAGTAGGATTGGAAGGCTCTGGGCGCAGAGCAGGGATTTTTCATTTCACAGGTCATATCCAACGCTCTGCAGCCCAGCTCACAAAGTCAGTCTTTATTCTTAATGCCTCCTTGATGCTGGGAGAGAGCGAAACAGGGTTTGTTGTTAGCAATTTGGTCCAGGCCCCTCAGAGAGTGATTACACTTTCCTCTTTTGCTGCATTAAGAGGGGAGGTAAGGAGTCCTGGGACACAAGCCAAACAAGTGGGAGGTTTGAGTGTAATGCATAAAGGCAGGAGGGACCCTGAGCATCACTTCTCTCTGTGAGTAGACACTCTCAGAGCCCTTCTTCACATTCAAGTTCTTTGGTCACCAACGTGCCAGGTCACCCACGCCCATGTCCCTGGTCCCAGGCCCTGACGTTTAAAGAGATAAAGTGACATGATAGAAATCCAAGGACCTCCCACCCTTGACAGTTTGGCTGCTCTTCTTACTCTTGGAGATGACTTCTGTAAGTAATAAGTGACCGCCTTGTCCTGTACTCTAGGCAACTAAGTGGAATGAGAGTGCTTTAAGACACCAGCAGCAGCCACGGACAGACCACAGAAAACTCAGATTCTAGCCCCACTCCAGTATTGACCCGCTAGGGACCTGGGGGCGTTGCACATAACATCTGCACCTTGCGCTTTGAGGGCCTGTAAAAGGATGAAGGGAGCCCCTCATTGACCCTTCTCTCGGGATTTTTAGGACATCAGGAACCATAAACCGTCCTCCAGGAAAGCTCTTTGTAAACTGTTATGATCAATGCCCACATAAAGACAGAGGACAGAGGCCAGTGTCGACCTCAGACCCTGTGTTATGCCGAGTTCCCAACCCCTTACGCTGGTGTCACTCAGAAACTACAGTCTTGTCTGTAAAGGAGGGAAGAACATAAGACTTACCAGGCTGTTGTGGACTGTAAAAATGTTTTCGCTTGGAATGTGTTTCATACATGCATTGTTTTTTCCTGAACTATCCCTTCTTGGGAGGCAAGATCTCTATGGCTACGTCTTCATGCAGAAGGAAGAAACCAAGGAAATCTGTGTATTTCCTTCTAGAAGAAGGGAGATCAAGGGAAACTCAGTGTTACTTAGTGAAAACCAAACCAGATTTGCTTGTCAAGTTCTCGCGTTGTTTTCCTGCTTTGTCAGGTGGGGGAAAGATGATGTTTCTAAGATCTTGAGTTTTTTTTTTTTTTAATGTTTATTTATTTTGGGGGGGAGGGGCATAGTGAGAATCCCAAGCAGGGCTCCACACTGTCAGCGTAGAGCCCAATGCCAGACTGAACGAATGCATGAACCATGAGATCAGGACCTGAGCTGAAATCAAGTTGGCCCCTTAACCAAAGGAGCCACCCAGGTGGCTAGAGGGAAAGAAAGTCCCTCTCCCCAAAACAAAACTCAGACTTGTAGCCACACACACATGCATACGACAGTCAAACAATTACCAACTTTTTAAAAACTTCCAAAAGGACAATATACAAATATAACTTCAGGAAAAAACAAAACAAAACTCAAGTTAGATTGCGATTGATGATGAGCGCCTGCTACGTGCCAGCATCGTATGGGGCACATCCATCATCTTGCTTAATTTTCAGAGCAGCCCTAAGAAAGGCACTTTATTTTGAGCCCAGAGAGACTGAATAAGTGCCCCCAGCCTGTACAGTCCATAAATGGGGAGTAGGAGTAACCACCGGGCTTGTGTGACTTCTAACCTGTGCTTGTCTCTTGGCCGTCCTCCCTGCCCCTTGAGCCTTCTGAAGGGTTGCAGCAGCCTTGTCACCTTGACTGGCCATCCTCCCTCACCAGAGCCACCCAAGTCACTTGATTCCCGAGAATGGCACAACCAGGGTTCTCTCCACCACAGGAACCAACAGTGTTAAGGGAACCGATGTCCTCAACACAGGCCAATTGGAGGTAACACAGTGCCTGTCCATAACACCTCTGGCTTCTCCTCCTGACCAAGCTCTCAGGGCTTCTTGTGTCACCTGAGGCAAAAGCATCCGAAAGAAGCGCCGACTTCTCTGGGCAGTGGCTGAACACCCGGGACACTTGACCTACCAACCAGCATGCATGAGCAGACACCCCACAGACAGCATAGGAAGGCAGCACGGTGATGGTGACCCATACAAAGTTTGAGAAGCTATGGCCATCAGACCCCCCCCCCCAACCCTGAAGCATGAGTGATACGTCTCTCCATGTAGTTCTATCATAATGGTTGCATGTAGCCATGGAAAAAAGGATGGATGCTTGTTACTTCTTCTCCTACAGAAAGAAAATACATGAGTATCTTCTGTATTTGCCACATGTCTTGTGTCCTGTACAGAAGACAAAGGTGGTGGCTGGGAGGAGAACCAGCCATCCTTCATGGCTAATATGTCACCCTTTGTAAACCGGTGTTCCTTCCAACTTTCTTCATGCCCTTAGATCCCTGGGATTGGGTTTCCATGCTGTTTTGCTGGGGCTTCAGTGCTTCTTCCCAAGATCGTGTTCCAAGGATCTTTCCCAAGGCTCACAGACGAGCAGTATAATGCAGTAGGACCTCTGCTGACTCAGTTTGCCAAGTTCGGTTCCCAGCTCTGCACTTCCTCGCTGGGACCATCAACTAAGTACGGAAACTGTTATTATTCAACATTTACCAGAATCAACATCTAAACCTCTGGTCTCAACTCTGATAATTTTTTCTCCCAGGAAGCATTTGCAGACACTGAGCCTCCCTCCACCAGTTGTGGGCTTGAGTGTCCTTCCCTGGTATTTTCCACAGCTCTTATCATTCCCCCGTAATACTGTGTATCACCCAGTCTTGAAGGCAGGGATCAGGTCTGCTTTGTTTTCTGCATCTGGAACAGAACCTGTCGCACAGAATGTGGACCCTCAAAATATAGTTGTTACATGAGTTCATTAATTAATTACAGAATATAAGGAGAGCCTGTGGCCTCTGCCATGTTCAAGAGCCCAAACACTAGTAAAAGCACCAAAGTTGCTAATTAAGGCGGCCTGAGAAGACAAGACTTAACAATGATTGGAAGAGATGGCCAGGGTCATCAGTCAGGTCTGCTGGCCCCTAAATCCCATCCATGCCTTTTATATTGCATCATATTATGAGGAGGGTCTCTCCTGCCTGTGAAAGTCGTTGGTTCGCCTTTGGTCATCCGACTGATTTTCTGTTTTGGAAACAGAAGTCATTTCTGCCTTCCCCTCACTCAAGTCCCAGCGGCTCGCTCACCGGACCCCCTCATCCCAGATGCGTGGAAGGGTTTGTTGCAATGACTATGACTAAAGAAATCCTTGCTTTCTTTTAACCTGTCAAAAGTGAGAGCCATGTGTCACTTGGGGAAGAGCTGAGACCGGCACGAGGCCCAAATCAGATTTGTCACCATTCTTTCTCATTTTCTCACATTCGTTAGTGTGTTATTTGGCTCTGGACTCCAGAATGGGGTGAGGTGTGCTGGTCCAAAGGCAGTTGCCTTCGCGTAAACACTCGAGACCAGTTCATTGACCTTGGGCCCGTGGCTGACCCACTTCCATTTTTGCATATTATATCCTCAGGTGTATCAAGGATCACCTAGAAACATTTCAGCCACCAGTGGGCAGGTCTTCTTGTCCCATAGAAAAGTCTACCAAATTTTGCCTGATTTAAAAAAACTTTACTAAACAACTCTTTGTCTCAAAGTGGGGGTGGTACACAAAGAAATTATGACATGTGTCTCTTCTTCATTGGGCATTATGTCCTGGTTTGATAAAATATTTGTGTTCACATTTTATAAACTGTTCTCCAAAACGGAAGTCCCTGAGCAAACAGCTTGGTGGCAAAATGTTAGGTTGAATCATATAAAATTACCACTCTTTGACTGTTAATTTACCTACAAAACTGGCAATTTTGATTTACCAAAAATCCAACCCAGTAAAGTGAGAAGTTTCGGAAATCCTGTATCCTCCTCTTGGGAATTGAGCTGAAAGTTCTGCCAAGTCCTGCAGTAAAGAAAAAGTTGCTTAATTTTAATTCACTCAGTATATTTTCCCCAACTCCTTCAACCTGGGATTTTCTTAATTGTCTTGCCTAACACTTTTAATATCTGCAAAATACATTATAGGAAATATTGATAATATCCATTTTATGAAAGCGGGCTTCATTTCCTACCGATCTTTCCCCCAGTAATCCCAGACACCCCCCAAGTAGACAACAGCACCGTGTCCTTCTATACATCTGCACATGACTTTCCCTCTGTTCTGCCTGCCAAATTCCGTTTCACACTCAGAACCTCATTCAGTGGATTTTCCTCTTTGGGGATTCCTTTCTGACCCTCACCCAGGAAAGACAACAACTCCCTTCTCTGAGCCAACGGATCCCTGCCGAGCCAGTAGTGATAATACCTCACTGGGGTTTCAACCAGTTGGTAAGACCCCAGCCAACATGCTCCCATTACCCTGGACCGATCATAACGTTCTAGTGAAGACCACTGCTGTCTTCTGAACATACTTACACATTGTAACTCAAGATGGGCAAGAAAGAATTATCACTCTGTGATTACTTATGTTTCTGTTTTCCACAGCAAATTATAATTTAGTCTTTACTTGCCCATCTTCCTGCCTAGGCTGTGAGCTCTTCTGGGCTAAAGAACAGGGCTTATGGAATGGGCATCTCCAGAAGCTCTCCTAATATCCACCTAATGTCTAGTAGCTCCTTGAAAAACACTCCTTCTTTGATCCTTTACTTGAATTTAATGTAAAGAGTGAGAAAACAGGGCCCCTGGGTGGCTCAGTCCGTTACGTGTTGGACTTCGGCTCAGGTCATGATCTTGCGGTTCGTGAGTTTGAACCCCACATCGGGCTCTGTGCTGACAGTTCAGACCCTGGAGTCTGCTTTGGATTCTGTGTCTCCCCCTCTCTCCGCCCCTCCCCTCCTCATGCTCTGTCTCTGAGAAATGAGTAAACATTACGAATTTTAAGGGGCGCCTGGGTGGCTCAGTTAGTGGGCATCCGACTTCAGCTCAGGTCATGATCTCACGATCCGTGGGTTCAAGCCCCACATCAGGCTCTGTGCTGACAGCTCGGAGCCTGTAGCCTGCTTCAGATTCTGTGTCTCCCTCTCTCTCTGACCCTCCCCTGCTAGTGCTCTGTCTCTTTTTCTCTCTCAAAAGTAAAGAATAAACATTAAAAAAATTTTTTCAAAGAGTAAGAAAACAATGAAATGCTAGATTCTGCTGGAGGAAGAACACTTGCAATGGCGGTCTGGAGCCCGGAGTTCTTGAGTCAATGGGAGGTTCAGGAAGGGCTTTATGGGGGAGGCAGTGCAGTGTGGGGCTAGGTGGGTAACCAGGGGGACTCTTCCAGAAGTTTCATCAGAGTCTGTCCTCAGACCATCTGGGTCTAGCATCCTCCTTCTTCTTGGCATCTCAGCTGAGCTGTGCTCTTCCAAATTCACATTGGAAAATGAAAATACCCAATCCCATAGCATTTTTCATCTATCAAGTCGGCAATTATTTTTTTAAATGATAATACACAGTGTTGGGGAAGATACACGAAAAGGGATGCCCCTTTGGAATATAAATTAGCACAGCTATACGTTTCCATATTTTGTTTCCCCTACTCAGGACTAGCATGGGCCTTTAACAGAACCATTGACGATAAAACTTCCCTTCCCCCGGTGCTTCCTAGGAGTACAGACAAGAATTCCTGCAACGCCCAGCCCAGAGTGTTCAAGCAGGGTGGGGGGGGGGGGAGATGGTGGGGTGAGCCCACTGGGGTGAGACTCAGTTTCTAAGACCCTAACTGAGATCCTGGTCTCATCCACATGAAAGTATCATGATATCCTGCGGGTCATAAGATGGAATCTGAAGTAGAATAAGCAATGGTAGGGCATCGGTCTTATTTTGCTACATAGAACATTTGGGAACGCAGCCAAATTCACTCAGGCTTGGGCTTTAAAACAGGTGTCATCCCCGAAGGCTTTGTGGACAGAACATTCACTGTTATTTAGTGATCACCAGAGAGACATGAACTGTGCGGAGGCATCATTCTCTGCGTGTCGCCCCCACCCCCGAGTTTAGGATCATTTACCTTGAAGGCTAAAATTAGAGCATTGGTGCTCAGCAAAAAGGCTCTGTTGGCACAATTAATAATGCAGAGTCCTCGTGTGCTGTATGACATGAATTGTGTTGCTAATTATATTGTTATGAATGTGGTTTAGAGTATTATTAATGCAGGAAATATCAATACTTAAAAGCTTTGCTGGCAGCGAGATTTTTGCTTTAGCATGAGCTGGTCCGTAAGCATTAAATACTCTCTTGCTTAGAGGCATTAATCTGTACTCCCTTTGAATACATTTAATTAAAAATGTTGACTTCCTAGCAATTGTTGTTTTTATGTGACCCCAAAATGGAATTTTATTGGAGGTCAGGGCCTTTTATATAAGCACCCATCTGTCCAGCCAGGGTGATGTCCTTAGACAAGGCCTCTGTTGGTGTCCAGGAGATGGTGCTGGGGGCTGGCCTTCTCCGTGAGTCTTGCTCTCCAGGAAAACTTCCAACTTTATGGATAAGAACAAAACCACGTTCAGAATCAAAAGGAGGAGAACGCCACAGAAGATATGGTTTTGCTCCGTCTTTCATTGTCACTTTTTTAGTACGCTCTCTTGAGAGTGTATTTCAAACCACTTTGGAGCCCATTGACCTGGGTTCTAAAGTTTGCTGTTTCTTGAATGAGAAGACACTTTTACACACACGATATTGCTCTGTCCCCTCAGATTTGTGGGGTAGCCGCTATTATTTCCATTTTTACAGACATGAATGGTTTTATAACTTCAGAAGTGGCGTGTGGATGGGCTGGAGGGAGGGCACTGTGTTCTACAGCTTAAATACCTTATCTTACGTAAACCTCATAACCGTCTAAGACTCGACATCGTTACTGCATTTTGGTACTGCTGAGGCTTGAGGACGTGGAAATCTTACCAGGGTTACAGAGTTGGTAGACCCCAGCTGGGATTTGAACTTAGATCTGACTCCAAAGCTTAAGCCCCTTCCCAGCTTCTCATAGGGCCAAGTTGGTGACTCTTTGATCTAGGGTCACCAAATGTCCCATTTGGATGGGACTGAGAGCTTGCCTGGGAAGTGGGACTCCCACTTTTAAACTCTGGAACAATGCCAAGCAAATTGGATTGAGATAGTCACCCTAATTCCATCCCTAATTCCTCATTTTACTCCATCTCCCCAGATGACTAAAATCACGAGTTTATCCAAGAGAGTGGATTGGAGTCTATCGACTGGCTCCCTCTGTAGGAAGTGGCTGACGTCCAAAGGATGTCTAACTAACACATGGAGGGAGCGGTTTGTCACCGTGAGGGGCAGAACTCTCCCATAACAATCATGACCCAGAAAAGTCACACTAACTGGCCCGTGGACCAGCTACCACCAGATGCTAATCCCTGTGTCGGAGAAGATTTCCTCCAGCATTGGGTTTGGGGAAACGTAATAGTTATTGTTCAGTGCAAGGTGTCATGGAGACAAATAAACAGACCTGGTCTACAGGGTGATGGGGGCGGCGGGGGGGAAAGCTATGTTTATCAAATGTTCACTACTGCAGATGATTTGCAGCCAATTTAAGAAGCCCTCCATGTACACACCAAAGACTAGCAGGCTGTAAGACTTTACTAATAAAGTTGAAAATATGCTAGTATTCATATAGCTGGCACTAAGAAATAGGAAATAAATGCCTGGAAGTTTGTCAGCTTATTAATCATTCCTTTGTAAGCGGTGTTTTTACTTTCATTGCTGCAACATCGAATCACAGTTCATTGGCTAGAGGCCAAGCTAGCTTTTGCATTGGCATATTACCCCGCACCGTGGTTCGGTGCTTCTTGTCCACTTATTATGCTGCAGACTTCCTACAATTTAGTCTAAAAATAGCATCAGTTCTATGAAAAACACTGCATTTCTGCTTTAGCCATGGTAGAGAAACATGGAAGGGTGTGTGTGTGTGTGTGTGTGTGTGTGTGTGTGTACGCGCGTGCTCCCGGAGAAAAAATCATGATGCCTGAAATCTATCATTTTTTATTCTCCCGAAACCTTCTTTTTGGCATACTGAAAATTAAAAGAAAAAAAAAAAGGAAAAGGAAAAGTGGAGAGAGAAAGATAAAAACAGAAGCAGATTTTCCCCCCAGAACCCTAGCTATGCATAATCTCTGTTTATTTTTAGTGAACAAAATGATCCTGCCAAGCTAGAATGAATCCCCAGAAGAGCCTTTTATTAGAGCCTTTTCTTCTCCCTAAATGAAAACTGTGTTGCACTCATATTATGCCCTATTCTGCTTTCCTTCATCAGTTTGAACTGCAAAGTGGCCATGGAAAAATGATTGATTGGCATATTTCCTTATGTGACGACTTACAAAACTACATCCTCTTTGGGTGCTTTTGGACAGAAAATTCCTAGATAAAAAGATTTCCGGTAGTAAGGTTTTCCGAACCCCCATCCCTGGTTGGAATGTCTGTCTGCCTATTAGCCATGCCAGCACTCAAGCATTGGATGATACAGTGATGATTTCCCTAAATCCATGATTTATTTTGGACCCTGAAGAACTCGAACAAGACAAATAGCATTTGAGAAGCCATGTGAACCTGAGGGGGCTGCCAAGGACACAGGTGAAGAGGGACAGGGGATGCATTTCATAATCAAAACGAAGAGCGGCAAGAGTGATAAGGTCTCAATGCTGCACAAACAGAAAAAGTGAACAGTTTGCATATCAGAAGTATCAGGTGTTTGGAGTTGACACAGAACTTCTGAATAATGTGTTGTTTGCCTTTTGGAGAAATTAAGAGGAAGGAAATGTCATTCTGCAGCTTCGCACAAGATAGCGAAGAAAGATGGCAGACTGGGAAATTGTCATTTCCTAGGCTGCTTCCGAAAGATACCGCTGGGAGCCAAGGGTTACAGGGAGGTAATGGAGGAACCGGGCAGCCGAGAGCCAGCCTGAGAAACAAGAACTTGGCAGGATGCCTTTTGATCAGCCTTGGTTTCAAAACCATGTGCCAAACGAAGAGGTAGCAGCTTTGCAATAGTCGAGGGTCGTGGAAAGAATGTGGCCTTTGGGATAATTCATTTCTTCGGGTGATGTTAATTGAGCAGCTGCTATTTGTTGAGCACCTTTCTGGATGTAGGATTTAAAGAAGTAATGCTCACATCTGGCTCCGTTAACGTCTAGCTGCGGGTCTGGGGACAAAGCACTTAGCTTCTCTAAAACTCTGATGGTAGCCTCTGGAAATGGGGATAATCAGTCCTAATCCACTTTTTGTTAAGATAAAATGAGATAAATTTTATCTCAGATTACTCATCTGCAAAATGAAGACAGTAATACCTAAGCTAAAATGAAGATAGTAATACCTAAGCTATTGGGAAATTTAAATGGGGTCACAGCAACTGGTCCTGTGCCAGACCCCTCAAAATAGTGGATGGCCTTTTTTAGGATTTTTTGGCAGTGGCTCAGGTGAACAGAATTCAAGAACAAACTTTGAGAGCATTTCTGGGGGAAAAATGGGAACTTGTCACATTGGGAAGTTCTCCAAGCTTTAATCATGCTTTAATCATGCGAAAAATGATGTTCCCCAACCTGTCTGTGTTCACACCAAATGAATATGTGCTTTTAACCAAAATGATCTGACACTTCTTCAGGACTTAGGGTATCAGGTTCTGCCTCAGATCATGAGGGTCGTGGAGATACCACTTGCATGGTACCCCTGGGGAATTTATTTCTCCTAGGGGCCAAACTGAGATTTGCCCATACATGACAGCAGAGCAACACAGAAAGTTCTGGATGCCATGAGAGAATCTCAGGTTGCGAGAATTTTCCAAGAAGGCGGAAACCAGACTCAAAAGAAAATGTCCTATTTGTTAAGGAGAACACCTTACCAAGTGTCACAGTGTGATGGAAAGCACAGACCCTGAGCCAGAAGAGAAAAGAACCACAGTTGCCCGGCTGACCGCAACACAACAGTGTAAGACCAGGCAGAATTTCTTGAACCCTATGAAGTTTCGTCTCCACGGCTGTAAAAACGGCTAAGAGATTTCCAGCTTTCAAAAGCCTGTCATTTTAGGGGCTTCGTGCTATCTGCTTACTGATTTATAAATAATTTGAGACTCTGTGACTGCATCCAAATGTGGTAGCCTAGTATGAACTTGTAGTTAGGTTTTGTGATTTCTTGCTGGAAGGCCCCCGTGGTAGTTCTGCTAATTGGTCCCACCAGCTCCCCTGAAGATGCTCACCCCAAGCTCCTCACTGTTCTCAGAGGGCCTGAGGAACACATTCTTTCTCACGTCGAAGGGCCAAAGAGGACAAGGTCAGGCAGATGTCTCCCATAAAACTCTCTTCAACACACACACATACACACACACACACACACACACACACACACACACGAAAAGAATGGAGGCTGAAGCCCCAGCAGGCTAGATCAATTTAATGGCTAGAACAGGAGCAGATTTTCAATCACTGTATACAGATCTTCTGTCAAGGGTCCAGAGATGTTCTCGGAGCACAGAAGTGAAAGGAAAACAATTAGACAAGCACATGAAGAAAGATAAGGAAGGGAAGCTTCCAGTGTGCAGAACTGTAGATAGATGAAGGAAAAAATAAAAACAGGAACTATAATCTGCGATCCCTTTTGAGACTTTTAATACCCGCTGTGGGAAAATAAGCACAGGGAAATTAGAGGCGATGCATCTTCAAGTTTTCACGTAACTCCAGAAGAAAAGTAGCAAAGGGGCAGGAGCCTCAGTGCCTTCTCGGTGCTGAGAAGGAAGGAACAAGCACCTGCTCCTACCTGCGGCCTGGCCTCATCAGTCTTTTTACACTGAAATATGTGCATTGAGACTTAGAGGACATTTCATTCATTCATTCATTCAGTATCAATTCATTTTTATGATTGCCTACTCAGTGCCAATTTCTGGTGATGTAAAGGTGGGCAACTCCACCAGAATCCCAGTCTTGTTAGGGAAGCAGCTTGTTATAATGCTGGGTGATAGAGACGTGTTCGTAAGCATGGGCTTAAAGGTAAGGGAGGGAGTAACTGGTTGGTTTGGGGGCTAAGGCAAGGAAGCCAAAGCTAAGGAGTCCCTGAAAGCTCTGTGACTTTGGGCCAGTAACCCACCCTCTCTGGTCTCCCGTTCCTCATCTGTATGTGTGTGTAGTTGACATGCTAGAAGATGAGGGGAGAAAACCCACGGGCATGAATACCACATGCCCGCCATGTTTCGGGGTAGTGAGTGACAGATTAGCAGGCTGCTACAAAAAGTTTTATAATCACAGTTCTCTTCCCTCTTGTAACCTTTTCGAGGAAACCTTCAGGTGTTTGAAGAGCTGAAATCTGGCTTCCTCACGTCCTGGTTTAGACTCTGCTGCTCAGAATTAACTGGAGTAGACAGTGGATGTGATGCTCTTTCCTGAGTTTTCTTAACACTTGAGTTCCGGAGTCAAATCCAGCTTTGTGCATAATGTCTTTGCCTCCAGGAAGTCCCCGCACACGTGTCCTTTTCCCATCCTTACAGATCTCCCTACGTGCTCCGGATTTCTCTTGAAGAACCACTTCTTTCCTCTTAAAATCTTCCCCTTTCCGGGGCGCCTGGGTGGCGCAGTCGGTTAAGCGTCCGACTTCAGCCAGGTCACGATCTCGCGGTCCGGGAGTTCGAGCCCCGCGTCGGGCTCTGGGCTGATGGCTCAGAGCCTGGAGCCTGTTTCCAATTCTGTGTCTCCCTCTCTCTCTGCCCCTCCCCCGTTCATGCTCTGTCTCTCTCTGTCCCAAAAATAAATAAACGTTGAAAAAAAAATTAAAAAAAAAAAAAATCTTCCCCTTTCCTACCACACTTGTCCCTATACCTTTCTGCAGGTGGCCCAGCACTGAGTTAGACCAGTTAAAGGGCTTGCTGCCCTCCCAGCCCCACGGTGCTTGATAACCTACCTCTGTGCTAGGTCCAGGGCAATGCAAAAGTGGATTAGACCTTGTCCTCAAGTCGCTTACAGTCAGCATCTCTCCATTCTCCAGAGACCCCAAACATCAGCATTCCCTTGCCCCGAGCCCTCCAATGTCTTCCCATCCCACTCAGACCAAAGGCCAACATCCTCCTGATGACCTTCACGATTCAACACCTCACAACCTCTCTGGACTCCTTTTCTCTCCTGTTCTCATTCTCACCATGGCTGCCATATTTCTCTCCTAGATGTGTCTCAAAGCTCCCAGGCCTTTGCCCTTTCTGTTCCCTCTACTCAGAATGCTGTTCCTTCTGCCTGAAGTGTTCCCCCCCCCAAAAAAAACCCTCTCTTTCTAGTTTCCTCTGAGATTAAGATTGCCAGATAAAATAGAGGATTCCCAGGTGAATTTAAATATCAGATAAATAATGAATAAATTACTATTCTATTTCTTAATTATCATAATAAATTATTCTTTATTAGCTGAAATTCAAATGTAACAGGGCACCCTCTATTTTTATTGGCCAAATATGATAACCTCACCAGAGATCTTTACTCTGATGTCACTTTCTGGGTGATTGTAATAGTTTTCTATTGCTGCCGGGACAAATTATAGATTTATTGTCTTACAGTAGATTAGAAATCTTGGCATGGGTCTCACCGTGTTAAACTCAAGGTGCTGGCAGGCCTGTGTTCCCTTTCTGGAGGCTCTAGGGTAGAATCTCTTTCCTTGCCTTGTCCAGTTTCTAGAGGCCACCTGCACGCCTTGGCTCTTGACCCCCTTCTGTCCTCAAAGCCCCAAGGTCACCTCAGGTCCTTCTCATACTGACTCTCCTTTCTGACTCTCCTTTCTGATCCCCTCTTCCACTTTTTTTTAAGTTTATTTATTTTTGAGAGAGAGAGAGAGAGAGAGAGAGAGAAGGCACATGTGTGCATAAGAGCAGGGGAGGGGCAGAGAGAGAATGCCAAACAGGCTCCACACACACTGTCAGGGCAGAGCCCAATGTGGGGCTCGATCCTATGACTATGAGATCAAGACTGGAGTCGAAACTAAGAGTCGGACCCTTCACTGACTGAGGCACCAGGTGCCCCCTTTTCTGCTTTTAGATGCTCTTGTGATTATATTGGACCCACCTGAATAATCCAGACTAATCACTCCCTCCCCAGATCAGCTGATGGGCGACTTTAATTCCCTTTGCCAGGTAACCTAACATATTCCCAGACTCCAGGGATTAGGGCCCCGACACCTCTGCCGAGCCACCCCTCCAAGCAGTGACTTTAGCCAGAGTACCCAGATTCTAAACCCTCCCAACTCTCACATGTCCTACCTCCTTTCCCTGCTTGCTTTTGCTCTTCGATACTTGTCACTGACATATATCACGTGCTTGTTTCTTTATCTGTCTCCTTCCCTGGAATGTTGTTACGTAAGAGCAGTGATTTTCTTTATTTCTGTTTACCTCAATCTGAGCATCTGGACCAAACAGGGGGCACCTAGTACAAGTTCAATAAATATGTGTTGAATGAGTGAACGAATGAATGCATCCCAATCTCTGCCAACCCCATTTTCATACGGCGTCGCCGATGTCTGCATGAACCCTGCTTTTAGCCAACCTCACCTCTGTTCCTGGGTGGGGACAAGGCTGCTTATATAGGCTCCACAGGTGCACCTGATCGCGGCCGACGGGAACAACCGAGCGGCTGAACGCTGCATTGCTGAACAATTGCTCCTTCCTTTGAGTCGGAGCGGAGCTGGAGGGCCATTGCCTGGCAGAAACTCCCAAGAAGGCAGGCAGGCATTCAAAACACAGCCATGCACTGGGTGCTCAGGGCCAAGAAGTCCCTATCCCCACATTGCCCTAAACGGTGGCCATGGGGATGCTGGCCCGCACCCCAGAGCACAATGCTATCTTTAACAGTCTTGTGGGTATTTGTACCAGGGCGGGAGGCAGGCATCACCACACAGTTAATGTTCAGGAGGGATTATAACTGCACGAACAAGATAGCCCTGTTCCTTGGAAACTGTCACTGACGGCTCCCAAGGACCGTATCCAGATTCCCCTGCTCGCAGTATTAAGATTATTAGGCCCCATTTATAAATGCTAGTGTTTAAATGTTACCTCGTTGTAAGTGCACAGTCTCTTAGTTCCTTGGGAGAAATAGCCAGCATGCTACAAATGCTCCCTATTTCCGGTGAGGACCAGCATGGACCAGCGCGAAGGCCCCCAGCGCTGTGATCAACGGCACTCAGCCTGGGGGGCGGTGTCCACCGCTGGAGCCTCCGAGCCGCCAATATTTGCCTTCGGGGATATTTGGTGCTTTTGTGTAGCCAAACACATCAAAAGAGTGGTGATGCTTTTCTCATGCTTAGGAAACGTGGGTGAAAGAGAAACAGTCCGATATGCACCATATTGCAGCGTCCACGCTGATGGCACCGGTGGGGCCACGTCATGCGCGGAATGCCCTCGCCTGTATCAGCTGCACCTCTCAGCTCTGCTGTGGCCGGAAACTGAGGCCCTGACAAACCTGACCCCTGGCTGGCCACTGTCGCTGGCTCCCTGATTCCATCATGGAATCCAATCATTCCAAGGATTCCGTTCCAGTCATTCCCCGTCTCCAACACCGTGTCCTCTCTTGCAGTCACATCTGCATTCCCCCTGCTGAAGATGTCCACCCAACTTTTGTCCTGGCTGCCTCTTCTTTCGCCTGGCCGACGCTTCAGTCATGTTTTTAGGTCTCAACTTAAATATCAGTTCTTCCTGGCAACTTTTCCTGACAGCCCTCATCCTTCTCCTTTATAGTAGCCAATCCATTTGGAAGTCTCGTTTACCACCTGTCTCCCTTCTGGATGGAGGCTTCCAGGGAGGGATTGTGCCATGTTCACCGCTACATCCCTGCTACCCAAGTTACCACAATTACAACGTGTGTGAAGCAAGAGCTGACCTGTTTGCGGATGTCTAATCACCTTTTTTGGGTTTGTTCTCCATCCGGTCATATTCATGTATTCAAGCATGCATTCATTCCACACACATTAGATCCATTGCTTGGTGTGAGATAATATTGAATGAATGAATGAATGAATGAATGAATGGAAGAAACAGGACACAACCCAGCTTTCCAGTTCTTTACCATCTAGTGGGAAACTGGAAGTTTTATGTGTCAGCTTAGCTAGGCCATTGTCTTAGTTTGCTCAGTCTGCCTTAAAAAAATACCATATGGGAATGCAAGCTGGTGCAGCCGCTCTGGGAAACAGTATGGAGGTTCCTCAAAAACCTAAAAATAGAACTACCCTACGACCAGCAATCGCACTACTAGGTGTTCATGCAAGGGATATAGGTGTGCTCTTTCGAAGGGGCACATGCACCCCCATGTTTATAGCAGCACTATCAACAATAGCCAAAGTATGGAAAGAGTCCAAATGTCCATCGATGGGTGAATGGATAAAGAAGATGTGGTATATATGTACAATGGAGTGTTACTCAGCAATCAAAAGGAATGAAATCTTGCCATTTGCAACTACGTGGATGGAACCAGAGGGTGTTATGCTAAGCGAAATGAATCAGTCAGAGAAAGACAAATATCATATGACTTCACTCATATGAGGACTTTAAGACACAAAAACAAATGAACACAAGGGAAGGGAAGCAAAAATAATATGAAAACAGGGAGGGGGACAAAACATAAGAGACTCTTAAATATGGAGGACAAACAGAAGGTTACTGGAAGTCTCGTTTATCACCTGTCTCCCTTCTGGATGGAGGCTTCCAGGGAGGGATTGTGCAGTGTTCACCACTACATCCCTGCTACCCAAGTTACTACAATTACAATGTGCGTGAATTGTGGGAGGGGGGATGGGCTAAATGGGGAAGGGGCATTAAGGAATCTACTCCTGAAATCATTGTTGTACTATACACTAACTAATTTGGATGTAAATTAAAAAAATAAAATTAAAAAAAAAAAACAACACAGACTGGGTGCCTTAAGCAAGAGAAGTCTGTTTTCTCATAATTCCGGAGACCGTCAAGTCCAAAATCATGGTCACCTCTGACCACGGGCTCAACTCTGGTGAGAGCTCTCTTTTTGGTTTGCAGATGGCCACCTTCTTGTTGCGTTCCTGCTTAGTCTTTCCTCAGCATGTGCACACGGAGAAAGAGCTCTCCGGTGTCTCTTCCTCTTCTTACAAGGCCACCGGTCTGTCAGATGACAGTCTTATTTAGCCTTAATTGCCCCCTAAAAGCCCTCTCTCCAAATACGGTCATATTGGTGGTTAGGCGTCAACATATAAATTTGAGGGGCCAAATTCAGTTCATAGCAGCTATAGTGCCAGTTATTTAATCAAATGCTAATCTTGGTTTTGCTATGAAGATATTGTGTAGGTGTGTTTATCATCTATAACTAGCTGACTTGAAGTAAAATAGATTTACTGTTGGGTGAGCTTTGTTGACAAAGTTGAAGGTTTTAATTTTTTTTTTTTTTAACGTTTATTTATTTTTGAGACAGAGAGAGACAGAGCATGAACGGGGGAGGGTCAGAGAGAGGGAGACACAGAATCTGAAACAGGCTCCAGGCTCTGAGTAGTCACAGAACCTGATGCGGGACTTGACTCACGGACTGCAAGATCATGACCTGAGCCGAAGTCGGCCACTTAACCGACTGAGCCACCCAGGCGCCCCCGAAGTTGAAGATTTTAAAAGCAAAACTGGGGTTTCCTGGAGAAGAGGGAAATCTGTCTCTAGACTGAAGCACTGACTCCTGCCTGAGTTTCCAGCCCATGGAAACTGGATTTCAGACTTGCTGGCCCCCTACAATCATGGGAAAGCCAATCCCTTAAAATACACACATACAAGCATGCACTTCCTATTGGTTCTATTTCTCTAGAGAACCCTGACTAATACAGTCATGGACAATAAAGAGACAGTGTCTGCAGGAGGTCCCTTCATAATCCTGAGCCACTGGTATTCATTTTCACTATCTGACTCATCCAAAGGCACACCATTGGGTCAATAAGAATTTTTAAAATTTACCTGAAATTTACTCCAAGCCCTACAAGTGACAGACAGAACTCCTTAAATGTTTGTTAATCATTGTAGAGTATTTCCAAGCAGAGTTTTTCTCTTTCCTTTGAAACATTCCAGGACCATGCTGTAGAACTTAGAGATGCTGGCAGAACACCTGGAGAGGGTATCTGAGGCAATGGCCCAGTGGTCAGGACAAGGTATTTATAGGAAACGCAAATTGACTAAACATTTGAGATGTCCCTTGTTTCACCAGAGTCTAATGTTTAGGCTGGGTGCATACATACACATATACATAGGGCAAGAAACATCTGTAAATTTTTAACAAGTATGTCTTGACAAGTTTCAAAATGTCTTCCAGAAAGCCCCTGGCCCCCAGCTTGGTTATACCCCATCATAATAAGCATGCACAGAGCACATTCCATATGCTAGGAATAGGACCCAGGTAAGTACTTTAAGTGGATTTTCTTGTTTTGCCTAACAACCCAGTTAGTTGAGTACTATGGTTATCCCAACCTTCCTGATGGGGAGCCTGAAACACCAAGAGACTGAATAATTCATCCACGGTCACTCAGTTATTAAATAGCTGGAATCTGAACCCAGGCTGAATTTGCACGCTTAACCCCACTACACGTGATGCCTCCTTACACCCAAAGTCCTTCATCTTTTATATATTACCTAATTTCTTACAAACCACAATGTCAATCAGAGTCTATCCAGTAATTACCAAGTAATTTCATAGAGGAAATTTAATATGGTGAATTATGCACAAAGATGTTGGAGCTGGAAAAGCCACCAGAAGATGAGACAACCCCAAGAGTAGCAACTGCCACTCCAGGGGACAAAGGCAAGAGGTGTTACTGCCTGCCACCTGATAGAAGCTATAGGACCTCTGGTGACAGCTGTGGGAGAGGCCGTCTGAACCAGAGAAGACAAGAAATACCCTTCTTTCTTTGCCCATGTAGTAGATCGAATGGTATCTCCCCAAAATTCATGTTCACCTGGAACCTCATGGTGTGTCCTTACTGGGAAATCTAATGGCCACTGTCCTCATCAGAAGAGGAGCAGACACGGGGACATAGAGGAAAGGGCCACGTGAGGACGGAGGCAGAGACTGGAGTGACGTAGCTACAAGACAGGAAACACCAGGAGCTGGGGGAGGCAAGGGAGAATTCTACCCTAGAGCCTTTGGAGGGAGTGTAGCCCTTCCAACACCTTGGTTTCAGACTCCCAGCCTCCAGAACTGACAGAAAATACATTTCTGTTGGCTAAAGCCACCAGTTTGTGGCACTTCGTGACGGCTGCTCTAGGAAACTAACCCAACCCACTTCCCTCCATTCTCCCTGGTGCCTCCAGCCGGCCCAACCTCACGTGAAGCCTGTTGGCAAAAGAGCTGGTAAATAGTGTGCAGGGGTCTGTCCTCGTCAATACAGATCTGGAAGGAAGGGGCACTATGGAAGGGGGTGCCCATACCAAATGACATGGTGGGAAAATCAAGTCCATAGGATCAGAAGGATAGAGAATGTACTTCCAGGGCCTTGAACCTTCTGTTCCTTGACCTGACAGGTACGGCAGAAACGCAGAAATGCTGAGTGTGGCTAGACTGTTGGGGCCTCCCGAGCTCCGCGTTTTTCTGGTGGGGGTGGTGAGAAAAGCAGCCAGAGGTCGCACACAGGAGTCCTCTCTGGTGGCCTCAAAATTGAGATCAAGGCATAGATACTGAGATGTGCATGCCTGGCCTGCTTGCTCTGGAAGGAGGATGGCTCCTGAGGTGGCAGCTGCTGCTGGGGAAAGTCAGCTCCCCCGGGGCCACCACCCACCTCCTCTCCCAGAGCAGAAGAGGCTGCCTTCTCCAGGGCTGGATGTGATACCTTTCCCCATAATCAATTTGCAAAACAGTTGAGAAAAGGCAAAGGCTCCCCTGGTTGAATCTTCAGATAAAAAAAGAGAGAGAGAGAATGTTTTGAATTTGACAACCAATCTACCTTTAATCCTATCAGGAAATAAACCCAAATCATAATCTGATGTTTTAGAATTGCCTAGCTTCTAAGGGAAAGCATTTCCTTCTCTCTTGTTTTTCATCCTCTGAGGCACAGTGGGTTTTACTCATGTGGATGTCTGTTACTCATTCTTATCTGCTTCTAGGTGTGATTATCTGTTTATTTTGCTTTGGTTTTTTTTGTTTCGTTTTGTTTTTCTTTTAGATTCTCTGTATCTTTCTATTGTTTTAATGTAAAATATCTTCCTGTGATATGTCTCTTAATTAAGAGATACTCCTTCACCTTAGATAAGAGTTTGTTTCTTAATCACCCCCACACTCTGATATCTTTTTAATTCACATTTAGCCAGAGGAGCAAGTTACTGGAGGAGGGGGAGCAGGGGCAAAAAAAAAAAACTCTGGTTTGTGGATTCGAACATGTTGTATTTATCACTGAATTCTAAAAATGGGTTTTTATCAGAGACATCAGCCGTTAAAATGCAATGTAATTGTAATTAACACCCCTTGGAATATTATATCTAGTGACCCCCTAAGTCTCAAGGAGACCAAATGATTTACTCCCCAGTAGCCAACCAATCACATCACACGTTGATCTGGCTCAGAGGAGCCATTGATGCCACTGGTATTTATCCTAATACCAATTTCCATCCTTTGAGTACTGGCCTTGTGCCAGCTTTTGCATTAGATATTTAAATACATTATTTCAAACTGTCAAAGATAAGTACCATGGGGCGCCTGGGTGGCGCAGTCGGTTAAGCATCCGACTTCAGCCAGGTCACGATCTTGCGGTCCATGAGTTCGAGCCCCGAGTCGGGCTCTGGGCTGATGGCTCGGAGCCTGGAGCCTGTTTCCGATTCTGTGTCTCCCTCTCTCTCTGCCCCTCCCCGGTTCGTGCGCGGTCTCTCTCTGTCCCCCCCCCAAAAAAAAAAACCAAAAAAACAAAAAAAAACAAACGTTGGAAAAAAAAAAAAGATAAGTATCATTATCCCCATTCTACAGATGAGGTAACAGATTCAAAGAGGCTAAATTCTTGGCCAAGAACACAGTAGTAAACGGCACACTTGGGGGTTTGAACCCACATGAATCTGGTTCCAAAGTCTGGACCCCTCATGTATGACCTACCTCTCTGTATAGAGGTCAATACCGTGTACAGGGAGCCATATAAAGGCAATGAGAGCCTGTGTGTGTGTGTGTGTGTGTGTGTGTGCGTGTGCGCACGCACGCAAGTTTTAAGGAAGAGGACTTTTCTTACGTTTATTTACTTATTTTGAGAGAGAGAGAGAGCATGCACAAGTGGGGAAGAGAGAGAGAGAATACCAAGCAGGCTCCACACTGTCATCACAGAGCTTGACCTCACAAACTGCAAGATCATGACCTGACCTGCACATAAGAGCCAGCCGCTGAACTGACTGAGCCACCCAGGCACCTCACAATGAGAGCACCTTTGAACTTGGTATCTTAGTAGCGATTTAAGCCACTCATATTTAGAAAGGTAGACAACAGAACAGTTTGTTGTTAAGAACACATCATTGGAATCAGGCAGACTTAACTACAAACCTCTTCTCTGCCCTTCGAATAGCTGTAAAACCTTGGGTACGTTATAGGAATCACACTCTTTACTATCAGCTCTAGGTGACTTAATGGCTTTGAGTCTGAGTTTCCTCACCTGTGAAAGTGGGCCAGTAGCTGGTGAGGGTTAATGATCTAATATACGTCAGGTACGTACTCCAGGGACAGGCATAGGTTAGATACTCCACCGTGATTATTAAGTTACGACTCAGCAAATATTTGAGTATGCCTAATACTGTGTTAAATAGAAGGAGAGAAAAGTGAAATATGGCTTGCTATAGATAAGCGGATGAAACAAGTCCACAAGAAAGGAATATTCCCAAGGCAAATATAAACACGAGGACGTACCTAGATTCGTAATAAGTGCTATAGAAGCAGAAGTCCCTTGTGGGCGGGGATGGTCAAAGACAGATGTGGGCTTTGAGCTGGACCTTGGAGGACATTAATGGTCATATTGGTACGACTCAAATGTGGTTTTCAGGCCAGGACCAGACTGTAAACTCAAGGAAGCTTGCTCTGGAATATAAATCAACTGCATTGTTGAACACATTGTTTAGTTCATCTGAATTTTTTTTTTTTTTTGACATAAGATTTTCTCAGTGAAGGAAGCAGTGAACTGAATTACACTGTGCCTCAAGCTGCTTATCCTGTCACAGAAACACAACAAAGAGTTTGTAGACCACCTACTTTGAGCAGCACCGGTTTAGAAGAGAGGTCAGCAATCTTTCTGTGAAAGGCCAGAGAGTAAATATTTTCAGGTTTGCGGACTATATGAATGCTGTCACAACGATTCAATTCTGGTGTCACTTCACAAAAGCAGCTACCAACCTTGCGTAAGCATGGCCATATTCCGCCTACAGACTGTAGCTTGCCAACCTCTGGTTAAAAAGACTGGGAATGAGGGGAGGTCTTCTAGGTGGTCTTCTAGGTCTTCTAGGTGGGAATGAGGGGAGGTCTTCACAACATGAAGAAAGGCCTGAGCTGGCATTGAAAGAGTAACCTTGGGCAAACCTATATACAAAGACTAGGTGGCTCAGGCTCAGAGGATGTCATCCATCATCCAGAAAAGAGTGGATCAGAATGTTGGCAGTAGACGGGACCTAGGTTTGGGAGTTAGCCAACTGCCAGCCCCAGGGCATTAGCTTTCTCCTCGCCAGAGCTGCCTCTGACAAGCATCACCTATTTCTGGGACTGGCTTTGGGCAGGGAGTTGAACAAGAAGAACAAGGAGAATCAAATGTCTCTGGGAGAACCGTCCGATGAAAACAAAGCAAAACACAATACTGTTTACATTTGCTCGGCCCTTTGTTACTGTGACAAGTCCCAGGACTAGCTGAGATCTTCCTACCTGGTCTGGACATGTAGTAATTGAGTACATGCATGTGCATTTGTGCAAAGCCTTCTGTATAGAGGAGGCAATTGGTTGTTTATCAAATGGACAAATTCATCACCTCTAAGCCCCCGGGACGATGCCTGATTTGTCTGCTATTAGCAAATGACTCCTTGCTATAAATCTGGCCAAGCTGTTTATTATCCATCCACGCATCCATCCATCCACCCATCTATCCATCCTTCCATCCATCTATCCTTTTACTCACCCAGCAAGTCACTGTTGTAGCTACAGGCATTGATTCCATGCCCAATGGTCAGTCCTGGGGCCAAAATCCCAGAACATGAAGTCAGAAGCATAAGGAGATCAAGCCTAGCTTAAAATTCTCACTAAATCTGCAAAAAGGTGTCCTTGCAGCTTTGCTGGGGTGGGCGATAGCTTTCTTTGGGATCCTAGCTGGACCTGGCGGGGGCTGAATGTTCAGGGGCTTCGTACTCAAAATGAGATCTCAAGCCTTGCTGACTCCTGCCCCCTTCCACAGTGTTCTAGAATTCCTCCTGGTACCCCACCCTCCAACCCCCACCCCCACCCCCCGCCAAACACCACCACTGGAGGAAACCAAACTAAATGAGAGCCCTGCACGCAAGGTGCTACAGAAGTTGCAGAAATGCTGTCTGGGACCTTCCTCTTCAGGCAAAGCGACCCAACCACTAAGACCTTTGCAGCAGGTCCAAGTTTGCATATGAAATTGTGCCTCTAAATCAAAGGACTCTGTTACTATGCTTAGCTCCATTAACATGCAGTTGACTCATGTGTGTGTATGTGTGTGCGCGCGTGTGCGTGCGTGGGGTGGAGCAAAAGGCATGTGTACCGTAGCCTGGTTTACACTTAGGACACACAGGGAACTCTTTCCCTAGAGTCTATGGTTGGGAGTATAAGAGGGTTCATAAACCTCCAGATATTTTGTACAAAATTCGAGAGGCAGGCTGCCTAGCCTGCACCAGCTTCTCAGGGGGTCCAAGACCCCAGGGACAGTGGGAATCTTGGCTCCAGAAGGAACTGGCCAGTGGCTGCGGGAACCCGCTCCCCCAGCTGTCTTCCTGATCTCGTTTCATAACGCCCCAGGCCTTGGCTGTGGCCCGAAGGCACTGGCTTGCTGCGTGAGAAGGCAGGCTCTTGTCTGAGTTAGTTCCGCCACCTACAGTATGCAGCCCAGCAAAGCCAGCGCACCTCCACAGCAGGCTCGCTTGTTTGCACACAGGAATCCAGGGGAAGGCTGCCTCTCCAGCCTGGGAACCCTCCCCTGGAAGGCAAAAACATGGCTTCGGGGATTCCTGATTAGTATTCAGAGATACGAATTCCTTTGGGGTGGGTTGCCGCCGGGATGGGAAAGTATTTTTACATTAAAGGGGGAGGGATCAATCCTGAGGATTAGCACCTGAAAAAAAAGTGCTGCCCCAAAGCCCAGAGAGGAAAGGAAAGGAAAGCACCACAAAAAGAAGTAGATGATGAACCCCCAGGTTCTCAGGATAAAGGCAGCTCTCCTGTGTGCCAGCATGTATCCTGCCCAGGGCCCCTCTGGGTCCACAAAGGTCACTTTGGCCATCTGACTTGTCATGTAACGAAAATACTTGCTTCACGGAGATGTGATTCCCGGAGATGCTTGACGTGGACTATCCTGAAATCATTCCGAAGGGGGCTGAAGACTCCCTGAGGGCAGAGATCCTATTATCCCCATTATGTCCCCAGCGCCAAAGCAAGAGTGCCTGACACTTAGAAGAAAGCGCAGTAAATGCTTGTGGATGTAAAGTAATAGAAATGTCATCTGTTTGACTGTCTGTGCTGTACTTGTTAACACGTAATTGTAATATCTACTGTTTGTTGACCTCTGATGTGTCAGACATATTACCTCAAATTCTCACAACAACACACAAGATGGGTATTGTTTTCCAGGTGAGACGGAGCCCCGGCACTCTTCAGGGACTCCCCCAAGGGTGCATACCTAGTGCAGAATTAAAATACATACCTAGACCTCTCGCCATTTCTCAAGAACGGGGAATGGGCCAAAAGGAAACGGCCTGAAAACTTAACGTTGTGGGGTTTTTTAATTAAAAAATGTTTTCCCAGCCCTTAGAACTTCCCTGAAAGCTTTTCCTTTCTCACTAACCTAGCTTAGTAATAGATGCAAACATCTTCCGACCCTGTCTGCATCTCGCAGTGGTCCTCCTTTGATGGATAATCCGCCCTTATCTCTGTTTGTAGAGATGACTATGGAATCCTTTACTCTGGTCTGCTGAGCATCAGCCATTGGGGGAGACCCGCGGCCGTCTATGGCTTGCACGTACTTTGATTTCCAGCGAGGAATTCTTAATGGAGTAATGTCCACATCGAGTCTTCACGGTGTGGGAATGTGGAGCTCATTGCACAGGAATCTCCCCTCTTTCATGGGGTCTTCCTCACTAACACTTTACGTTTCAGGGAGGACTCCAAATAAGCAAGAAGATAGACAAGATTGAAGATGTACCATCACGCATCCAGATCGCATTACTTGACAGCCTGATCCACTAGGGTTGAGTGGCTTTGTCTCTTTGGCTGACACATGTCATTTAGGCTTTGAAGTCTTCCTCTCTTCTTCCTGAGAAACTGCAATGGGAAAGAGATTACAGTTGTCCTTTCAACGGAGTTAGCGGTTTGGGTCAGGTTTAGATCATTGTTAGGTAAAAAGAGCAGACAATGTTTTCTAGATGAAGGTAATCTTGATTATCATGCTTAGGCTTGAGAAGAGAGGAGCAGCATGGGCAAGTGGGGTTAAGTGAGAAGAGAGTGGAATTCAAGCTGGAAACCACAGGGAATTTGCACACGTCTTGCTGTTTATATGTATCTTTTCTAAAGCCTAGCACATATGTAGGGCGGCAGACTTCGGGAGTATGTATCAGAATATGACAGGGGCATGCTTTTCCAAAAGGCAGATTCAGGACCCCAGCTCCAGACCCAGTGAAACAGAAGGGGAAAAACCTGGAAATCTGCATTTTTTTAATGTTTATTTATTTTTGATAGAGAGAGAGAGACAGAGCACAAATGGGGGAGGGGAAGAAAGAGAGAGGGAGGGAGACACAGAATCCAAAGCAGGCTCCAGGCTCTGAGCTGTCAGCACAGAGCCCCACGCAGGGCTCAAACCCACAAACCTCGAGATCGTGACCTGAGCTGAAGTCAGACATTTAACTGACTTAAGCGAAGTAGGTGCCCCTAGAAGCCTGCATTTTTAATTATCAACTCATTTGGTTCCAATGGAAGTGTTACCTAGACCATACGTTCAGGAACATTGGCATGGAAAAATCCTCCGGTCTTTCTAAAGACACCTTAAATGCATCCATCCACTTGAGCCAAGCCTAGGGACACAGAGATAAAAGGCACAGTCTCAGCATTCAAAGAGTTCAAGGTCAAGTGGAAGAAAGACTAAAAGCAGATAGTTGCAAAGCATGGATGAGTACATTCGTGAAGCAGAAAGGGCTGGGTGCATGGAGAGAACCACAGGGAGGCACCCAATTCAGCCTGTGTAGGGAGATGCAAAACCTAGAGATGAAGGCGAAGGTGTAACAGGAGCAGTGACCTTGTCGCAAAGACGAGTGGGCATTATTGGCCAAGAAGAGGGGAGGGGAGAATTCCAGGTGAGAGGGAAACCAGTGGATAAAAGCCAACGTGTCTGCTGAGTAATGACAGAAGGGAAGGGGGTAGTCGGAGCGATGGGCCGAGGAAGGAGGAGATTGCACATCTGCCTTTCATAATGAACTAGTGTTTTTCCACATGGGAGGGTGCATTGCCAATATCTGTGTGGTTGTAATTGCAACAGTACTGGATGCATCATTCCAGGTTGTGGTCTTTGTCTTCTTCGATACGGCACTCTCCATGAGGCAGTATTCTGATGAGCTTCCAACGGGAGAAGGAATTCAGAAAAGTTCAAGGCAATCCTAAATGGATTTCCGTTCTCGTTTCATTCATTAATCTTTGTCATCAGATGTCTTGGACCGAAGTAAATCTGAAAAATCTAACCAAAGGAGGGAAGAAAGCAACAGTGTGCAGCGCCACAGAAAAAGCCCCCACGCTGAACTAATGTGGGCATATGTTACTGACATTATCATCATGTGTAAAATACAAACGAGCACATGGATAAAAATAAACTAGTGTTCATCACGGGCCTTGATAAGAATGAGGATCAAAAAAGTACTTGCAGTTGCCACTCTGTTCTCCAGAGTTTAAAAGATGGCTTTCGCTGCCACGTAATCTACATAAACTAGCATTGTAACTCACAGTGTGTGGTTATACAAACAGGAACGACAGCAGAAACCAGAGTAGAAATCAGAGCATGCTGTGCTCCACGGAAGAGAGCTTTTTTTCTTTAACCAGAAAGGATCATTTGAATTCAGAATAGAGCTACATACATCCACCCAAGAGTTTGTACAGAATGTGTCCTTGGATATGCACACGCGTGCGTGCGTGCGGGTATAAATCACATTCAGCTATAATATGGTAGTATAAATAATAGTAAATGAAGTGGGCATTATCAGGTATTGGTAGTATTTCTCTTCCTCCAAACTTGCACAGAGAAAATCAAAAGCAGGAGAAAAAGAGAAGTACCTTTAAGCTTTCTAATTGTTTCCAGCTGTTGACATTACTTACTGCAAATAATATTATCAAGTAGCGAAACGCCAACGTCTTTGAACTTCTTTGCAGTTGTGTGTAATACTGGAGCCAATGCAGGAGCTGATGTCGAGACATAAAACCTACAACCTCAGTCCACGAGACTGCCTGAAGACCTGCTTGTTTCAGAAGTGGCAGCGAATGGTAGCACCACCAGGTACGACCTCGTTCTTCCCTCTCATTCTAAAAATGCGTCTTCTGAGGGAGGCCTCTTTTGGGGATAAAATGATGTGAGAAGGAAAAGTGGCTCATTATGGATATTTAGACTGGGGGACATCTAATTTGTAAAATAAAAACATCCTTAGGAATCATCTGCAATCTCACTTGGGACCTGAGACCCACAAAAGTCAACTGATTTATTCAATGTTACCAAGGTCACTGGCAAAGCCGAAATCAGAACCAGGGTTTCCTGTCTCCCAGTCTAGTCTTTGTTCCACTGGACAAGAATGATGGCTTCTCACAGTCTGTTGTTATTTTGCTTGGTTTTTTGTTTGTTTGTTTGCTTAAGAATCATAGAAATTATAGGAACGAAAGGAGGGAGGAAGGGAGGATGGAAGGGAAAAAGGAAAGAAAGAAAAAAATAAATAAATTGGTTCATTTTTAAAGATAGATCTAATATCAAAGGGTACTCTGATCAAGAAGAGAATACATAAAAGATTCCATTTTCCTCACTTCCTTAGAAGGCAGTTTAGATACTATAGTCTCCTGCTGAGGTTCTGAAATTACTGCTTCCAGTTATCATTAATTGTCATTCTATCTAATACATTTTTACTCCCAGGCGTGTGTCGAGCCTCATTGATCATAAAAGCAAAACGTATCCATTCGCTAAAAATTATTTTTATAAAGAGTAATTATTAACACGAAGCACATAGCTTTCTGAATCACAAAATATAATGGTCACCTTCCACTGGTAATTGGCGAGGCATTTTATATAAAATGAAGATAGACTTAGCCAAGTACGTATTTAGACATCTGAGAAAATGGGCATTATTTTACATAGAATAGTTACATCCCCTCTTAGAGGAATTTTAGACATTTAGAGCATTATTTTTCAAACACATTAAATGTGCTTAAGTTATATTCTCTTGCAATATCAATAGGGCTTTATGAGAAAAAATAGTTCACTCAATAAATGCTTTGAGAACCTGTATTTTCCTTCATATGCATATATAATTTATATATTATTTATTAATTAAAACATTCATTCAATAGTTATTTATTGAGCCCCTCCTAGGTGCCAGGCACTGTTCTAGTCACTAGAGGTACAGCCCTGAATGAAACAGAAATCCCAGCCCTCACGGACCTTCCATTCGTTTGCCGAATCCTCATTATAACCTTATGAGGTACTTATTATTTCCTATTTAAATATACAGGGCCTGAAATTTATTTTTTTTAATGTTTATTTTTGAGAGAGAGAGACAGACAGACAGACAGAGCACGAGGGGGGAGGGGCAGAGAGAGAGGGAGACACAGAATGCGAAGCAGGCTCCAGGCTCTGAGCTGTCAGCCCATGAGCAGTGAGATCCCAAGAGTAGTGAGATCATGACCTGAGCAGAAGAAGTCCATGGCTCAACAGACTGAGCCACCCAGGCGCCCTGAGGGCCTGAAATTTAAAGTAGTAATTTGCCAAGGTCAGTCTCATAGCTCATCAATGAAGGAGGCCTGTGTCACAATAGGTTTTTATGTCTCCAGAGCTCATGACTCTCTTACCTCAGCTACCTGCTGCCAATGGGAATAATCCAGAGCACACAGTTTCGATATATTTCCCCCAAATTTCATGAAGGAATACAGATACCAAAAAAAAAAAAAAAAAAAAAAAAAGTAGTCAGTTTTAATTCTTGAGGTAATGGAAGAAGCTATTTGTCAGGGGAACTAAGTATTTGATTGACTTTGAATGTGTCACTCAGCTCTTTCCCAGCATCATGAGCTGGAAAAATTCTATTTCCTGTTTCCACAACTTTTATTATTTTTTTTTAATTTTTTTTTCAACGTTTTTATTTATTTTTGGGACAGAGAGAGACAGAGCATGAACGGGGGAGGGGCAGAGAGAGAGGGAGACACAGAATCGGAAACAGGCTCCAGGCTCTGAGCCATCAGCCCAGAGCCCGACGCGGGGCTCGAACTCACAGACCGCGAGATCGTGACCTGGCTGAAGTCGGACGCTCAACCGACTGCGCCACCCAGGCGCCCCTCCACAACTTTTAGGAGCAGCACCCATAACTCTCTACAGATAGACATGTTAGGACCTTTGATGAAGATCTTTGGGGCACGTGGGGGGCTCAGTAGGTTAGGCATGCGACTCCCTCTGGATTTTGGCTCAAGTCATAATCTCACAGTTCATGAGATCGAGCCTCGTGTCAGGCTCTGTGCTGACAGTGCAGATTCTGCTTGAGATTCTCTCTCTCCAACGCCCCCTTCTGCCCCTCCCCTGCTTGCACACATACACTCACTTGTGCTCTCTCTCAAAATAAATAAACTTATTATTTAAACTTATTATTAAAAACTTAACAAAAAAATTAATCATTTTACAAAAAAAAGAAAAAAGAAAATCTTTGCACATAAGAGACAAAATATTTACAAAAGAAGAATTGGTATATAAATAGGAACACAATCCTCTTCTTCCTCAAATGTTTGGGGTAATTTGGTGGACTAAGTGGCCTTTGAAATGAGCCTTAAAGGAAATCCTCCCCACTGCCCATCAGAAGCGCATAAATGTTTTAAGAAAATGCTACAAGGCTCTCTCGCTGGGTCCCTGGCTCACCTTCTCTCCATCAGCGCTGGTTCAAAAGAGGGTTAGCAAAAAGGATGCTTTTACATGACATTTCCAACTTAGTAAATGCCTGGAAAAAGTTTGCGCAGATATCTCATTTACAAAACAAAGATCAGAATAGAACCGAATTAGCAGACTTGCCAGGAACATACAATAGTCATGACATAAAACACATGAAGCAGATGAAACCATTACGGACATGAAAACATTGGTACTTCTCACACCACCTAATAGGTAAACAAATAACATCCTCCGGCCCCACATCACCACACCTCCCTCTGCTTCCACTAAGACGTTGTTCAGCTGGCGGGTCCGCAATATTTTCCTCTGTTTCTAAGCGGGACTTGGAGGCAAAGATCCAGTTCCCCTTCGTGCAGATGCTGGCCCTGGCGCACTTCGACCTTCTCCCCCCAGCAACTTTGAAATGAGCAGCATTCTTTAAACATCGGGGTCCAAACCATGCGACCTGACAACTGTACTGAGCTAGGGACCCTACGTGTGACACTCTCAGCTGATAGGACTCATGCTTCCTCCTTTCTGTACTTGAGCATCTCAAGGTCTGCGCTGGCCTGCAACCAGGTGCCGACTGGGAGATGCTGGTCTACCACCTTAACTCGTTTTAACCCTTTCTCTCATTCCTCCGAGGCCCCCCGGAGGAACGCAGAGCCCTCCTTTCCCCCTAAAGAGCCAACAGTCCAGAGAAAAGGGTTTTCTCAAATTCTGTAATGGTGATAATATGTTCCAAGCGACTGTTAACAGTGGTATTTGCGGCTCGCCCCTAAACTACATTTACTAGACTGCAGGCACGTGTCTAACGGTAGAGAGAACAGTGAAGCACAAATCGTTTGATCTAGAGACCAAAGAAAAGAGTTGCACCCATTTGGTGCTAAAAGGATAAAGCCGCGGCTTCCTCCCTTCACTTAGCGTGAAGCTAAAAGAAACGGCAACAATACTGTAGAGTGTGCTCTTTGTCATTTACAAGCACAGCTTCCTTGGGGGGACGGTATGGTGACGGTTGCCCCAGATCTGACCCTCCAGCCATTGCCCGTATTGCAGCAGAACCCACACGGCAGCCGACAACGAAGCGGAGAAAAAGAAAAAACTCCACCAGCAGCACGTCCAACAGCAGCGCCGGGAACACCGCCAACAGCACCGGCAGCAAGAAGAAGACGCCAGCCGCTAACCTGAGTCTGTCCAGTCAGGTACCTGTAAGTCTCGCTTTCCTCTTAGGCCCGAAATCCCGCCTCCGCCTGTCCTCCGCCTGCTGGGGGCCCAGGGAAAGTCCCCGTTAGCCGCTCCTGCCTTGGGGGTTGGGGGCGGGGGAGGGCCAGGCAAGGGCAGGGGGAGGGTGGGCGGGAGGAGCTCTACCGTGGAAACCTTCCCCTGCAAACTGGGAATTAGGAAGGAATATTAAGCGTCTGCGCTGCACAGGGACCTGAATTACAGAGCCGTCAGAGGCACAGACAGGAGATGTGTCACGTGAGGCTTAATTAAAAAATCACTTAGCGCCATGCCTGGTGGCAGAGAAGGGGCCCTCGGCAAGATCCCCGGGGACCCCTGTGCTCCACTGGAAACTAGCTTCCGGCGTTCAGGCTCCATGTTGTAATTTGACTGGGCCTTCCCAACATGGGTGCCCTTCTCATTTTGAGACTCAGGTAATTAACTCTCGGCCACTAAAATCGCAGCTCAGTGGATGCCACTTGACCCATTTCATTAGCTCAGGGGGAGGGTCCGCCCTTGGTTTGGTCTCAACTCTCCTGACCTCTTGACCCTTTCTTTCATTTCTGGGTCTTGACAGAGGAAATGGGCCGCTTAGAAGGGGGCTTCTTTGAACTCCGAGGCTGACAGCTGACGGGTGTCCCCAAATAGCGCGTTGCCCGTGTGGGCACTTTCTTCATCTCCATTTTTTTTTTTCAAGTTCTGTCCTGTCTGCCTACTTCCTTTCTGACTCCAGATTCCTCAGCCCAGTGTTAGATCATTTATCGCTTTTAAATTCTCATGCTCCTCTGAACATTTCTCGTCCCTCGTCCCCTCCACGATTACTTGTGGGTGTCCTTCTCTGCTGCCCTTGTCACATCACCCTGTCTCCAGGCGTTTGACTGTCGTTTGAACCCTGATACTTCCGTGGTGCTTCATGGCTATCCCTTGGATACCATGTCTTCGGAAATGTGTTCTATTTCTTATTACTTCCCTCAACCAGTACAATTTTACCTTTTCTCTTTCACACCTTCTTCCCTGTCTTGGTCTGTTGTCCTCATATCTCTCCCCATGTGAGAGTGGATTCTTCTTTCATGGGGATTCTCCACTTACTTCTAAATGTGTCTTTCAAATCTGGCCCCAACCCACTTTTACCCACTTTCCATCGGTCGGTTTTCTTTGGCTAGAAGCAACCCCATCAGTACCTGAGAATCACCTGGGCCACTGAGACTCTTCTCCTGTCTTCCATAGACAGAGGGTATGGTTTTCATCATCACTGCACTAGAAAGAAAGGGTCATGGAGAGAGTGGCCAGCCTGTGGGGAAGGTACCATTTTAATTTTAAGACCGCTAGGAATTATAGTTTTTAAATAATGCCAGACTCACCTCTGTTTTCTGAACTGGCTAAAGAGTCAGAAAAAAAAAAAAATCAAAGAAAAAAAAAAAAACAGAGTCTTTTTATTAAGGTACCAATAAGTTAGGCCCACTTCTGGTTAAATTGGAAAATACACAGAGAAAATGGCCTGGTATAAATAAATCAACCCCAAAGTGCACACAAGTAGCCTATTATTCATCTACTCCTAGAGTTTTAGAAACTAACATTTGTTAGTCTCCTCTAGCAAATGGAAGTGCATTCCAGAGAATTCTGGAACTGTGGCATTGCTCCTTAAAGGCACAGTGACTGCAAGAATTCAGTTCAGTTCACCAGTTGTTTTGAGCTCCTACTATGTGCCCCACACCGTACCAGATATCAGCAATACTGAGATTAAACAACCACAACAAAAACCCAGGCCCTGTCGGTCACTGAAGAGCTCAGCCTCTCCTGCCAGCTCAGTCTCCCGGTGTCAGCCAGCAGGGTACAGCACTGAGCAGGATTCTGAGGCCTTGGGTTTGGTGGGCCATCCATTGGTGATGTCTGCCTCAGGTGTAGAATAGCAGTATGCGTGTCACAGATTTCGACATCCCTAGCCTCGTCGGAAACATTTCAATTTTATTTTAAAGGGCACATAGTCTGTTCCGCTCCCTTATGCTCCTATCCTCCAAGCCAACAACTACATCTTAGTGGAGGATCCCTGTGTCGAGAGGGCTTTTAATGAAGTGAGACCCCTTGGACTTCGAGAGAACAAGGCACCATTAGAAAGCGAGAGCAGAACGCCAGCACCACCCCCGCACCATGCAATTCAAGATGTTTCAATGAAGTCAAGCTTACAGATGGCCAAGGGGGGGCAGGAAAAAGCCACCGCCACATTAGGAAAATGTGCACATTTCGGGGTGCACTCTTGCTGAATGGACCTTCCGCGATAGGCATCGTCTGGCTTGTAGCGACCCCCTCTTTTAACCCTGTGTACTGAATTACCGACACGATTTGACTGTTGAACTAGAACGCGATCTGCAGGCACAAGGGCTGCCTCGTTCGAAGGCACGGCCAGGTTCTCTGTGCCACCGTGACCACAGCTGTGGTCCGCCTGGCTGCCGCGGCAGCAAACGTGCGTGTCCGGCGAGGACTAGGGTTTAATCCTTGGATTCTGCTTCTCACTCCATGAGCAGGGGCTAGGAGCGATCCCGAACTGCAGCCTCAACCCTGGGAGGGATGGAGACCTGTGTCATTCAACAGCAGTGACCCCTTCTGGCCAATTTAAGGAGAAGCATTGAGGGGCCCTGAAAGGAGTCACTTCCAGTCCTCCTCAGAGGTTGGTGGTCCTTGCACGGGGGATTAGTGAGAAGATGTGACAATGGGCGTGGCGCCTCCAGGCCTCCGGCGAGGAGCAGAGGTCTGCCTCAGGGGGAGCGAAGGGCATCCGGGGTTACCCTCAGACAGACCAGCCCTGCCTCCTGTGGGACACACGAGATAGCAGAGACGGGAAGGATAATGCAACTCTCACTACTCATGCTGAACGTTGGGGGGATTTTTAAAGATGGGGGGGTGGGGAAAACGGGGCCAACATCCGCTAGGTAGAGGCAGCCCAGAACGTGCACTATGTCTCCGTTCGTTTTGTGTGAGGCTAACCAAGTGAGACTGCCCGAGCAGAGAACCACTCTTTGAGTCTGTAGGTTTAGAAGAAGCAGGTAGAGCCCCGTGCATAGCGGCCTAAGCGGCCTCAGGCGTCTGTGCACATGAGAAGCCCACGGCACACATCTGTCATAGCTTGCCATCTGTCACTCATCCGCACAGGTACACACAGGACTATGTATCTGGCTAAGGATTTTCTTGTACAATCAGGAAGGCAAATGTGGCATCACTCTGAAATTTAGGATGCTTACAACTATCCATGCCTGTTCCAAACATGACAAGCCTACATCAGTCCCATTTGAAGTGACTCAAATCACTATTTTCACAGTACTTTTCTTGAATAACTGTTATTTTCTGATGCAGTGAAGGCACCTGGAGTGTCGAGAACTTTTTCTAATGTCACGCTTAAGCTGCCTTCTGATTTTTCTCCTCTGTTTCCAAATTACGCTTACCTCCTCACACTGCCCCAGCCTCTCTCGATGACCTTGGACTCACAGTACTAATGAGGACCCATGTGGTCACTTTCCACACCCTTCCCCTGCCCTGTGACACCTTATGCATGTGTTTTCCGACCCTTTCAACGTGTGCTGCACGTAAGTCATGAAATGAGATGAACCCGTGTCATCCTCTGCCCAATCTTGCCCCATTCTCCCCCCGCCCCCACCTTTGTTCCTGATCATAAGCACTGTCTCCTAACTGCCTGTAACCAAGTGGCACTTTTTTGTCCAGAACACCCCCAATGGGTCATATGGCTAACCCGATAATGTCCCCTCCTCTCTGGAGGCCACATTCCATCTCCAGTCCTGTCGGCATTCTTGCCAATCAGAGTCTCTGTCTATGTTGTACCTCACCTTGAGCCCTCATGAGTCTCCCCACATGTCAATGTTGTGTCTGGCTCTTCGTTGCATAGTCAGTACGTTCTTCGAAGCACACTTCTGATTGTCCTGCCAGTACCTATATTTGCTGAGTTTACCCAGTGCATATTTGAGGCATGTACTTAATCTGGGACATATCTCTTTAAAATCCTGTTTATCAAATCACAAGATCGATTAGTCAGAAAACACAGTTTGGAAATCTATTGATTATCTCCCCATAATTCTAGGGGAACCAATCAATCAGTCAATCAAACAAACAAACAAACAAACAAGGTTTTCCACTGCAAAATCAACCAGGCGACAAGTAAGGGTTTTGTTCAATTGGCACCTTCATAATTCTAGAAAGAAACGGGAGGGCCCAATGGACCGCCTCCTGACCAAAGGCAGTATTCTCCTATACCGTCCCAGGAAAGCCTCTCTTGCCCCAGTGAAGACAAAATTTTCGCCCAGTTACCAAGGCATTTCATCGAATTAGCGTCCGCATCAGGAAACACACCCTTACGTCTCCAAAAGCATCTGGCTCAGCCCTGCTTGTTTTGGCAGAGGCGGAAGCTGATGGCCTTGGGCACTCGCCTGGAGTCACCGCACTTTTGAGTAGATTATTGCTCACAGCCTGCCCAGCAAGTATCACCCAGTATCACCTGACAGGTGTCCTGTCCCATGCCCAGGTCACCCACCAACCCCACACAGCCCCCTCTGAACAAAGAGGCCGGAGCCGTGCCCTGTGTATGCCCCCTTCTCCTCCCGGGCCCCGGGCCTCTCCAGCTGTGGCCTCCACGATGCTCCCGGCTACAGTAGGTGGCTTCCTTGTTTGCATGGAAGGACAGTCTGTGCTTAAAGGAGTGATTAGATGGATTCTTCTTGCACGCTTCCATTTCTGATGACTGCCAGCCTCATCAATGTAATTATAATTAGTGCTCTTCTTCCTTTTATGGCACCAGCTGGACAGACTGGTTCTCTTGACTGCCCAGATTGGTGGCAGGGTTGCCTGTGTGGGGATAGGTGACAGGCACCATGAAATAACAGATGGTAAATTCAGGGCTTGTTGGCAATCAGCAGGTTTTTGCTAATGACTTAATTAGCTATGCAAATTGTCAAATCAGTGTGAACATTGTTTTTATCGAAAACTTTACCTAAATTAATTACCATAATTAAGTAGCAGAATGTCAAGGATATTGGCTGCATAAAAGGGCCTGGCTGAGTGGAAAAAAGAGAGATTCTGCCTTCAATTAAAATGTATACCGTCCTTGGGACAGAGAGAACGCCATTTGGAATGAGTTGCGTGAATACTGCACAATGGCACCCTCCCCCTGTTGGCTGCTAGTCTGAAGCCATTCAGAGGCCCTAACATAAAAAGTGGCGGATTTTTGGAGGTAGTGGAGAGCACCCAGCAGAAGGTTCCACAGCCCTCTCTCTAAAAGTCCCCAACGTCGGCAAGTTAAAAGCGTGGATTTTTTTAATCTTGAAAAATCCATTTTTTTATTTCTGCAGATTGCTAGCATTGCTCGTTCTCCGGTGTCAGGCTGCGCACTAAGGACATAAACTCGCGTGGTTGTTCCACGTCAGGAGGCAATGTTTATTTCCTGTAGAAATCCAATATGCGTCTCGCCCCCGCCCCCCGACTTTGAGACTTGATCCCCGGTGCACAGTACACGAGCGTGTCTGTCCTAGACCCCCCCCAGCTCCTCCCGCTAGTGTTTTAAGCTGAGCTTCTCTGTCCCAAGGTTTCCCTGTAATAATGTCAGCTGCTGTTCACAGGATGTGATGGTGGTAGGCGAACCAACCTTGATGGGAGGTGAGTTTGGGGACGAGGACGAAAGGCTAATCACTAGATTAGAAAACACGCAATATGACGCGGCCAACGGCGTGGACGACGAGGAAGACTTCAACAGCCCCCCGGCCCTGGGGAACAGCAGCCCGTGGAGCAGTAAACCCCCCGCCGCTCAAGAGACCAAATCAGAAAACGCCCCACCCCAGGCTCCCCAGTGACACTGACCCGCACCCGCACCCGCACCCGCACCCGCCGTCAGTAGGTCGTGGGGCACGCTCACGCTTGCAGATCCTTGCTTGCAGGAGAGGAAGGAGGAGAAATAAAAAACTCTTCCACGCAAATACCTGTTTCTAAACCACAATGATCTGAGTTTGGGTTTCTTTGTTCTTTCTTTTTTTTCTTTTTTGAATTGAGAGGATCGTTCCAATAAACTTCCCTGACCCTTCCCTGGAGGCCTTCACAGGTAACACAGAGAGTGGCACTGATCTTAATGAAAAGAGCGAAAGCTCGCGCTTCTCCGGGCTCGGTGTTAACCACGTGTTTGTTAATTACACCCCACCCCCCCCAACCCCACCCCGACGAAGGCCATATTGTCAATACGCCCTCAGTGCTCAGGGTCTCGTTATATGCCGACCCTAACTACAGATGACTTTTTAATATTGTAAAATATTTTCTGCTTTTTGACTTGCATCTGAGAGTTTCTTGTTTCAGTAAAAAAAGAAAAGAAAAAAAATCAGCCTTTGGACAGTAATTTCAATGTATCCTTATTATTATTTTTTTCCTTCACCTTTTCTTTCATGGGGTGACAGCTAAGAGGGCCTTGCAGGGTAATTATTGGGTGAGCTAATGTCAGTCGGTTCTCCAACGCAGCTGGTTCAGTTGAGCCCAAGGGCTGAAACCAGAAATGTCTTTTTGTCATCGAAGACACCGAGGCAGACTTTTATGTAAAGACAGACACCTGGCCCCTCGAGAACCTACTCGTTTGTAAAATTGCTGTTGATCCAAATCTTTTCAAGACATGTAATCCATTAATTTTGTGGGCAGGTTAATAAATCTGAAACTTTTTTGTGTTTTTTATCGTATCTGAGTTGACTGTTGTTTCTTTTCATGGTATATTTCTTGTATAATATTTTGTAAAGCCCTCACCTGGTTCTTTTATGGGGATTCTTCTTTGGGGGCAATTCCAGTGTATTTATGTGAAACTTTATAAGAGAACTAATTTTTCCATTTGCATATTAATATGTTCTTCCACACATGTAAAGACACAGTGGCTCCGTGTGTTATAAAACAGCTGTATTTTATGTATGCTTTACTGATAAGTGTGCCAATAATAAACTGTGTTAACGACCAAAGCAACTGTGTCTGGCTGTTTGTGAGCGTTTGGCGAGGGGTTGGGGGGATGGCAGGGGGAGAAATCTGCCCACGATCATGAGAAGTATTGAGCTTGGATTTATTGCCCAGAGTCCAAACGGAGTGGAATTGTGACAGCCATGCCATCCTTCGTAAAGTCTGATTCCTTTCCCTGCTCACTGTGGTTCAGTTGGGCAGATGTGTGAGAGTCTGCTGTGTGCTGGGCACATGCTTGCCATGGACACAACAATGAGAAAGCAAGAACTGGCCTGTGTTGCAGCTTGGCAAGTGGAGGAGCCGTGGCTTCCCCACAAGTGTTGATTCTGCACCAAACAGCCCTACTTAAGGTCCACAGATACTATTTCAGCTAATCCCCAAAGCTTCACAAAGTTGGCATTGCTATCTCCATTTTTAAAGATCAATGTCTTGCTTGCCCATTTTTCCAAAAAGTTGCTATATGAGACGACAGAAAATTCACTCGAGGACGTTTTTCTTAAAAGAAATTTCCTCGTGTTTTTCCACTTTGTTTTCCACCAGTGAGGAAGATGAGAGAAGAAGTCAGCATTTGTTGGATGTGTATTAAGTCCCAGGTGATTTTAATTTATCATCTTGGCAAATTCTGGAAAGGCGAATTTGAAAAAGAGAAGTTATGGGAGGCCACGTGTCTTAGGTTGGGATTTCCAGAAGCAGAGCCTGAGATCAGGATTTGGGGGCACGAGATTATTGAAGGAGTGTTCTTCAGGTAAAAACAAAAGAAAAAAAGAAAAAAAGGGGCTGTCGGTTACCTGGGGCAACTCTCCATCAGGTCTGCCCCTCAGATCTCTTTCTGGGACAGAGGGGCATGCTCCTCTCTTGGCATACTCTGGAAAAAGTGAAAAGAAGTTAGGCCAAATCACACATACGCCTGCTCACCCTGCATCCGCTGGCCGAAGCAAGTCGCAAGGATAAGCCTCACATCGGTGGGGGTGGGGAAATATACACTCCCTCCTGCAAAGTCCCGTGGCAAAGGGTAGGAATAAACAAGTGGGAATCTAGTCAACCACTGGTGACCTACACAATGTTGCCTGAAGAAATGTCTAATTATTTGCCAACACTTCAAAACTGATTTTAGAATTAAAATTTCGTGCTGCTCCTAACATCGTATCGAACAGCAATGCAAAAAAATTTAACAAAGATTCCCATTTCTGAATGCCTGGATGGTGACAGTTGGCTGGTGTCAAGGCATGGCTACCCTGCTTGGATGCTCTCCACCGTGGCACACTTGACCCATCTCACCCACTCTACCTGGCTGGCTTCCACAGGCTACTGTATCTATTACACCCATGCTCTCTACTCCTTAAAACCACGTTCGGAAGTCAACATCATTGGCTCTATTTTACAGATGTGCAGACTAATGTTCAAGCAGGTTGGGTGAGCCCGTTTGTCACATAGCTGGTAAGTACTAAAGTGGGCTTGCAGGGCCAAAGTCAGTGCTCCTTTCAGCAAGCCACACTGGTTTAGTGGTAGTGGGTCAGCCTCTGTGGATTAGGTTAGGAACATGGCAAGCACGATCGCACTGAATCTTTGCACTGTTCCTGTGGGCAAGGTAAAGTTATCCTCCTCCATTTGGCAGCTGGTACTCAGAGCAGTTAAACAGCTTCCCCAAAGTCATGGAGGTCACAAGTGACAACATCATGTCACCTTGACTCTCTGAACCACTTTATTAGACTTACTGTCATGTACACGGTCTGCATGTTGGGTGTTTGGAGGTGTTCTCTGGCCTGGGAGAGGGGTCCTGGCATCCACCTTTCTACCATTTGCTGTGTATTTTCAGGGGTTGTGGAGGAGACTTCCAGAGATCAAGAATTGCCACTGACCTGGTAATGGAACAAAGTAGGGAGGCCCCCTTTAAGACCTTGAAATCTCAAGGGCATCTGACAAGGGATTTAGAAATAAGTGGCCCAGTCCCTGCAGGAAATTTTTTCTCTCTCCATTTCTTTTTAACCTTGAGGTGAGCATTTAATGCAATAGGAAGACACAACTTGCACTGATACTACGTGGGGTGGGCTGCAGGGGAACAAGGTCAACAATATCAATGTCCCTAAATCAGGATTGGCAGCATCCTTGAGAAATTCATTTTATAATGGGATGCCTTTCCATTCTCCATAGAAACAATTACCAGGGTTTTTCGTTTGTTTGTTTGTTTGTTTCTGATTAAGTAACACATGCTCATTGTAGATCATTTGAACACACAGGAACAAGAAGACAAGTAATTCCACTACCCCAATATAAGCATTGCTAATACTCTGATACTTATCTTTCCAGTTTTATTCTTGGCTCATTACAATGTTGATAAGATACAGAATAGACAATGATGTATCCTGCCCCTTTCATATAATATCGTCTCATGAGCCACCTCTGTTAACTATTCTTTAAAAACATGATTTTAATTTCCATGTAATGACCCACTAATGGAATATACCATAATGTATTAAGCCATTTATTTATGGCTGGTCAACTCCCTTTTTTACATCTCATTAGAATTTCATAATCATTAACAAACTGGTCCAAGGTTGATTAGAGTTTGTTAAATCAAAATTCACTTATTGGGTATTTGCCACGTGCCCAGCACCATTCTGAGTGTTGTGTGGGATTCCTGTACCTGGTCCCACCCTCAAAGTGCTTATAATTCACTTGGGATAGAGGACAAGTACATAAAATGCTGTCCAAGCGTATATAAGGCTGAATCTATTCAGAGGATCAACAAAGCACAGAGAATAAAACCTCTAGGAGTTTAAAGGCATTTGATTCACACTCACTTTGTTCTACCCTGTCTGCGTCTTGCTTTGCATCTCACTTAGTCTTTACCACAGCCGAAGGATGTGGGTGTTTTGTACAGGAAGCTCAGAGAAGTTGAACACCTTGCCCAAGGTCACATAGATAGAAAATGCCAAGGTCAAGTTTGAACCAACACATGACTCCAAAGCCTGTTCTTTTGCTGGTGTGCCACAGGAAATCCCTCGGGGAAACAGCAAATGCTGTGAATGAGTGTTGGCAGGAACGACTTCGTGACAGAGCAAGAGGGGACAATGCATCAATACATGCACCCACATCTGAGTGTCTGGCTGACTCTCACAATTCGCTCTCTGGCTTCATCTTTTATCCATCACTGCTGTCAAGATGATGTCTCTGATCGCTGGGGATATTGAGGAGTTTGGGTTTTGAACAAAACCTAATGTATCAGCACTCTTGCTGTTTACGTAAAGGTATTTTCAGCACTTGAAGCCATTAAGCTGGAAAAGGCATTGAAAGGTTATTAAAACTATAAATTAAGGGAACTGGTGAAGCATTGTCTATGGCCCTGCCCAACCCTACCTTCTCCTCCATTCCTATTCTTTCCAGAACTTCACCATCTTGGGCAAAGAAAACATTTCTTCTTTCTCAATGACTTCCAAAGAACTTCTGGAAAGTATTGATTCCTGAGTTAAGCAAACCTGTTTTGAAGGAAGTTCTTCTTTGTGTCTCTTCCAGAGTGGACATGATGTATCTTGAGCTCTTCTCCAATAGGAAGCCATTCTTTCTCTTTTAATTCTTAATTTGTTAAAAGTAGTATTTGCTCCTTGGGGGTTTGCAAATTCTTCTGTTATGAAAGTGTTAATGCTTTCGGAAAGATCTGCAAAAAGTCTCAAACGGTTGTGAAACGGCTTTAACTCCTGAAGCCCACCTGAACTCCATTGTCACAAAAGTGAAAACTTCTATTTCGTAGAAAAAGTGAATTTTGGAAAACCTGGGCACTATCTAAGGGATCAAACACCTTTCACTTCCTCTAGCCAGTACCGACCAATATTGGCAAGTCCTGTTGTTCCAGGAGAGCTTCTGAGGAGCTCACTCAGGGAGAAGAAGGGTGTGAATATTGGCAAAGCCTACCACTGAGGTAAAGGAGGGCTCAGATTTCCCTGGATTTGCCTTTCTGCCCTAAATCACAAAGCATTTCAAAGGTAGAGGCCTCTGGAATTCACAGGATTGTTTTCCTATGATAGAAAACCCTGCTTTCCCCTTTCCCCATTTTAGCACCAAATGTCCCTCATCCTGGGAAATTCCTCACTTCCAGGCAGCCCAGCCCATTCGTGCAGCAAAACAGACAAATGCATAATCAGTAGCCACTGCTACAAAGCATCTTTTGCATTCCAGGCACCTCGCACACCCACTCTGGGAAGGAAGGGGGGCGTTAATGTTATTGTTTTGCTGGTAGGAAAACTGAAGTGAAGAAACATTAAGGAAGATGCCCAAGGACCCCGAGCAAATAAGCAACAGAACTTAGATGCAATCTCAGGTGTGACTGGCTCACAGCCTGTGCTTTCTCTGCTGCATCGATGGCTTTGAACTCTTATTCTAAATAAGACCAAGGGAAGTGCAATATATAAAGTTAACTGAGAGAAACAGTCAAGCATCAGAGACCGTGAAACCCAGAAAAAATCCTGAAGAACCAGAGTCTTGGTTGTACAAGTCAGGTCTACACCTGTATGCTCCCACTGTCACTAGGCGGCAAGAGAACACCACTGGCTCAGTCACGCTAACGATCGAAAAAGCTGCTGTGCGCTATGGCATTTGGCCGATGAGGAAGTATGCAGACAAATGACACTGGGAACCTACCACAGAGAGCCAAGGTTTATCCCAGCTGGTCCAATGAAAACGTCCCTTTCCGTTGCAATGGAGACTAATCCAGCCTGTCTTAATGACTGGCCTGTAGTTTTGCTGAAGTCCAGAAAGCAGTTAGCAATATCTATGGCCCCTTTGCACTCAATCCAGTTACTTCTGCAACTGGGTTTGGGCAGTTTGCATTTGCCAAGTGCACTTTGGGAGATTCTTTACAAATAATTAGAAAAGTAAGTTGTGTGGGGTGGGGGGAGGCATCTCCAGGGTGGGCCCTTCTCTAACTCAACCCTGTACACAATACCACCACCCAAGAGTGACAGAATGTTGCTTACCTCTCACTGCAGAACTCCGACAATGAGGTGGCAATAATCCCCAGGCTATCATTTTTAATGGAAGGACACAGTACTTTTTATTTTATTTTTGACTTAATTTCAAGTTAGTCAACATACAGTGTAGCATTGTTTTCAGCAGTGGAACCCAGTGATTCATCACTTACATATAACACCCTGTGCTCATCCCAACAAGTCCCCTCCGTAATGCTTATCACCCAGTTAGCCCGTCCCCCCACCCACCTCCCCTCCAGCAACCCTCAGTTTGTTCTCTGTGTTTAAGAGTCTCTTATGGTTTGCCTCCCTCTCTGTTTTTATCTTATTTTATTTTTCCTTCCCGTCCCCTATGTTCATCTGTTGTGTTTCTTAAGTTCCACATATGGGTGAAATCATATCTTTCTTTGACTTATTTTGCTTAACATAATTCACTCTAGTCTCATCCATGTTGTTGCAAATGGAAAGATTTAATTGTTTTTGACCAAGTATATTCCATTGTACATATATACCACATCGTCTTTATCCATTCATATCAGTTGATGGACATTTGGGGGTCTTTCCACAATTTGGCTATGGTTGATAGCTCTGCTATACACATTGGGGTGTGTGTGCCCCTTTGAATCAGCATTTTTGCATCCTTTGGATAAATACCTAGTAGTGCAATTGCTGGATCATAGGGTAGTTCTTTCTATTTTTAATTTTTTGAGGAACCCTCCATACTGTTTTCCAGAGCAGCTGCACCAGTTTGCATTGTCACCAACGGTGCAAAAGGGTTCCTCTTTCTCCCCTTCCTCGTCAACATCTGTTGATTCCGGAGTTGTTAGTTTTAGCCACCCTGACAGGTGTGAGGTGGTATCTCGTTGTGGTTTTGATGACGAGTGATGTTGAGCATCTTTTCATGTGTCTATGAGCCATCTGGATGACTTCTTTGGAAAAGTGTCTTCTCATGTCTTCTGCCCATTTCTTCACTGGGTGATTTAGTTTTTGGGTGTTGAGTTTGATAAGTTCTTTATAGATTTCGGATACTAACCCTTTATTGGATATGTCATTTGCAAATATCTTCTCCCATTCCATCGGTTGCCTTTTAATTTTGTTGATTGTTTCCTTCACTGTACAGAAGCCTTTTATCTTGAGGAGGCCCTAATAGTTCACTTTTGCCTGTTTCTTTTGCTTCTGGAGACATGTCTAGTAAGAACTTGCTGTGGCTGAGGTCAAAGAGATTGTTCCGGTTTTCCCCTCTAGAATCTTGATGGTTTTCTGTTTTACATTTAGGTCTTTCACCCATTTTGAACTTATTTTTGTGTATGGTGTAAGGAAGTGAGAACACATTATTCTTTAAAAGAGAGTAAATTGTCTCCACTAGCAAATTTAATCTCCCTAGCCATTGAGACCACCGACATCCTTCATTCTTTACTTCCTTTCAATATGTGCACAAGGTTGGCTCCACATTTTAAAGAACCAGACTAATTCTTGCTTCATAGTCCTAGGAAAGAGGTTCCTGGATAACTTCTGATTTAAAATGACTCCCAGTTTAACATGACTTCTAACCACTGCCCTTGAACCAGAGGACAACTGATGTTACAACCATCAAAACCAAATACAGAAGGCACTGTCCAAAACATTTTTGAAAATGAAGAGCGATGAGGGGAGCCTGACCCTAAGATATCCCAAAGCGGAGCGTAAATGAGCCTAGAGGTGGACGCACCAGGGGAGCTCAGAAACACATCAACACATATATCTGCGTTCGGGGTATTTTACATTTATGAGAAAGGGATGGGATTAAATATGAGTTAATTGATTGGCTATACATTTCAAAATGATTATCTTACTTTAGTCCACATGTAAAAATTTCAGGTGAATTAAAGACTTCAACGTAAGACAACAAAAGCAATAGAAGAAAACAACAAATCATTAAAATAGGAATTTAGAAATACCTCTCTTCTCTAAACACCAAGACTATAAAGATGGTTTCGTTTTGTTTTGTCAATACACACGTTCGGTAGACAATATTGAATTGCGAAGCGTCTGAACTCCAGAGAGAGTTAGACCTGTGTCCATACCCTGATCTTGACACTTATTGGTTCCGTGACCTGGGGCAAATTAGTCGCCTTCTCTGACTCCCTGTGCCTTCTCTGTAAAAAAAACCTGTTTAATAGTTCCGACTCAAAAGGTTATATTGTGAATTAAATGTGATATGATATGTAAGATGTAACACATATGAAGAAATCAATTATCATTATGAATTATTAATATTTTTAGGGTAAAAGACATAAAGTGAATTTCAAGAACATACAAAAATTAGAAAAGACAAGACAATGTAAACAAGGTCAGGGTTAAGAGTTATGATAACAAGCTTAACAAATTTAAACTCCTCTGTTAAAAGGCAAGCCACAAAAGAGAGACTGAGACAGAAAGAATCGATGCTCAGCAATAAAGAAAAGATGCATGAAAGTAAAAGTGACCCACAATGACAATGAAAAGGCTGGGAAATGATTTATGAGTTACACATAAACAAAAAGAAATCGAGAGTTAAAATATTAATTTTACGGACACTTGGCTGGCTCAGTTGGTGGAACGTGAGACTCTTGATGTCCAAGTTGTAGGTTCATACCTTACGTTGGGTGTAGAGATTATTTAGACATTTTAAAAAAATATATTAATTTTAGACAAGTTAAAATCCGTCTTAAAAATTGTAAATTTTATATTGATTAAAAGTGCCACTATATTACAAGTAACATAGCATTAAAATATAAAGACTGGGGGCGCCTGGGTGGCGCAGTCGGTTAAACGTCCGACTTCAGCCAGGTCACGATCTCGCGGTCCGTGAGTTCGAGCCCCGCGTCAGGCTCTGGGCTGATGGCTCGGAGCCTGGAGCCTGTTTCCGATTCTGTGTGTCCCTCTCTCTCTGCCCCTCCCCCATTCATGCTCTGTCTCTCTCTGTCCCAAAAATAAATAAACGTTAAAAAAAAAAATAAAAAATAAATAAAAAAAATAAAATATAAAGACTGTTAGAATTCAGGAATTTGAATACCACACAATAGAATATTAAATAATGTAATTAGGTTGAAATAATAGACACATATTTATCTTTAGACAGATAATTAACAAGTATGCCACGTTTTGATGTAATATACGCAAAAACTTTCCAAACAATAAGTCCAAAAAAAAAAAGCCTGAAGGCATTTTTCCAGTGTAGTAACTATATAGTTTGCCTACTTTGATCACAATATAATGACACAAATGTTTAACAGAAATGTAGACAAAATGTTCTTAACCAGACATTTAAAAATTTAAGATGTTCTCCCAAATAACAATTGGATCATGGAAAAAATAAAATTAACACGCACATGCTATCTTGAAATAAGAAAGTTGAAACCATTGCTCATAAAAACCTATGGTATTTTTTCCTATTCTATTTTCTGGTTATTGCTATGATTTTTGTACACTGATGTCTTCATTGGACAACTTTACTGAATTTTCTCATTAATTCTAATAGTTTTTCATTTCATTCTCTTGTGCTTTTTAAAGTGTATAACCAATTTGCCTGTGAATATTGAAAATTTTCTATCTTTCCAATAGATGTATCTTCTGTTTTCATTACTTTGCTTAATGCACTGGCTAAAATTTAAACTGTGTTAAATAGTGATGGTGATTACAGGCATTTTTGTATTAATCTTGGTTTCAACGAAATTGATTCTTATGTGTTTCTTCATTTAACATAATGCTGTCAATCCTATGATATGTAGACAATATTTTCAGATTTTCTAATCCTTGTCAGTCACCAAGAGACGTTAAATTTCAGCAAATGCCATTTTGTCAACTAAAGACATCATCAAGTTTACTTTTCCCTGTTGTGCTATTAGTGAGATATATGTTGTGGATTTATTTCCTAACTTCACTAGGTTAAACTCTACTTGGTCATGGTAGATAATTCTCTTAATATGCTGTTACATGATATTTGTTATTATTTCATTTATGCTGCATAGGTCTGTGTTCAGAGTGGAACTAGGCTATTGTTTTCTTCCTTTGTTCTATTTTTACTCCATTATGCCATCAGAATTATGCCATCTGCATAGAATGAGCTCGAAAGTGCCCTATCTTTTCTGGATTCTGTAATAGTTTATATAGTTTAGGTGTAACTATAGGACACCAGAGTGCTTTTGAAAGCACTATAATGATTTTTCTTCAGAGATTTAAGTTCACTTCAAACCGATATAAGAATTAATTAATTTCTGTTGTTATTTTTTAGGAGTATTTTCTATTTTGTTTTTCTAACCTTTATTTCCCTGGGCTTTTGGGATTCTCTGAATTGAAGCTTGACTCTTTAATATTCATTCTTTGTTGTTTGAGAATGATACACTTTGAAACTAATAATTTCCATCTGGTGACAGTGTTTGAGGGTCCCTCAAGTTTTTATAAGAATTAACACTCTCACTGTTATTTTTCCCATTGTGTTTATTCAATATTTTTCAATTTATTTACATATTAAAATGAGGATAATTATTGAGAAGTTGAATGAAGTAACATAGGCAGAAGAAAATACCTGAAAAGGTAAGAGGCACATAGTAAGAATATAAGAAAGTTAGCCATTTTAAAAGTTTTGTCTAATCAAACAAAATGGCAACCCAGGTCCACTAAAGTCTAGCAGGGTCCAGTCCTAGAAGTTTACCTAGAAGGTTATCATTATGTGTCCAGGCCCAGCATTCATGAAAGCACATGTTTCCATGTGTGATATTTGCTGGGTCTCTGACTTTTCATAACAAGACAGAAAATGATAGATGTGTCTATCAGAAAAAAAATACAGAATTATTTTTTACGCCAGCTTTACTGAAATATAACTTACAAAACATATAATGTATCTATTTAAAATACACAGTTCAGTGTTTTTTAGTGCATTCATAGAATTGAGCCACCATAACTGCAATCAATTTTAGAACATTTTCATCATACTCCGCCAAAACCCCATACCCATAAGCAGTCACTCCGCTTTTCCCACAGCCAGCCCATCACAAGCCCTAGGCAACCACTAATCCACTTTCTATCTCTATAAACCTACCTCTTCTGGACATTTCATAAAAGTGGAATCATATAATCTGTGGTCCTTTGTGACTGATTTCTTTCATATAGAATGATGTTTTCAAGGTTCATCCATGTTGTAGCATGTATCAGTGCTTTATTCTTTTTATCGCCATATTCCACTTAATGGTGTACATATTCATAAACCATTCATTAATTGATGAACATTTGGGTTGTTTTTACTTCAGGCTATTGTGAATAGTGTCACTATACCCATATGTGTACAAATTTTTTAGGTGGATATAGGTTTAATTTCTCTTGGGTATATACTTAGGAGTAGAATCACTGGGTCATACAGTAATACTATGTTTAATCTTTGAGAAACTTTCAGACTGTTTTCCAAAGTGCCTACACCATTTTACATTGCCACTAGCAATGTATGAGGGTTCCGATTTCTCCACATCCTCACCAACATTAATTATTGCCTATCTTTTTGATTATAGCCATCCTTGTGAATGTCAAGTGTTATCTCATTGTGGTTTCAATTTGAATTCCTCTAATGGCTGATGATATTGAACTCTTCATGAGTTTATGATCATTTGTAGAAATTATTATCTAGTCCAAGATCATGAAGATTTATGCCTATGTTTTCTTCTAAGAGTTTTATCCTTCTGGCTTTTACATTTAGGGCTGTCATCCATTTTGAATTAGTTCTGTGCACAGTATGAGGTAAGAGTCTAAGTTCTTCATTCTCGTGCATGTAGATATCCAGTCGTCCTAGCACCATTTATTAGAAAGACTATTCCTTCCTTCGTTGAATTATCTTGGCATCCTTCTTGAAAATCAATTAGCCAGAAATGGAAGCGGTGTTTTTTTTTTTCCTTCTGAATTCTCAATTCTATATCATTAATCTGTATGCCTGTTTTTCTGCCAGCACCACACTGTCTTGATTATTTTATCTTTGTAGTAAGTTTTGATATCAGGGAATGTGTTTTCTCCAATTTTGTTTTCCTTTTATACAATTGTTTTAGATATTCCGGATCCTTTGCAATTCCATATGAATTTTAGAATTAGCTTGTCATTTGTGCAAGGAAGCTAGCTGGAATTTTGATGAGGATCATGGTGAATCTGTAGATCAATTTGGAAAGTGTTGCCATCTTACTAATATCAATATGATCACCCTTTGCTGGTGAAAATCCAAGAGAAGCAGCTGAAAGCATTTTAAACAGGTTGGTAAGTTGGCCAGGTACACTAGAAATATAAAAATGAGCACTATTTAGATATGTCACAAATAGCCATAGAGAAATAGAATAAACAAAAGTGAAAGTACAAATAAAATATCTAGAAACAGTCTTAATTTAATTTTATTTATTTTAATTTGTTAATGTTTATTTTTGAGAGAGAGAGAGAGCACAAAAGGGGGAGGCACAGAGAGAGAGAGGGAGACACAGAATCCGAAGCAGGATCCAGGCTCTGAGCTGTCAGCACAGAGCCCGAAGCGGGGCTTGAACTCAGAAACTGCGATGTCATGACCTGGGCCGAACGAAGTCAGAGACTCAACCGACTGAACCACCCAGGTGCCCCAGAATAATCTTAATTTTAAAAGCACAAAATATTTATAGGCAAAACAATAAAACCACAAAATATCTATGGGCAAAATAATAAGACTCTCCTAAGAGAAAAAAAAAAATAATAACAGAAAGCAATTGGAGGATCTCTCATACACAAGTACTTGAGACAGACCTAAGCCTAAGCTCTGACTCTTCCTCTAATCAGCTATGTAATTTTCGGAAAGGTAAATAATTTCTCAAGACTTCACTTGTCAAATGAATCCCACAATAGTACCTATTCCACAAGATTATTTTGAGAATTAAATGAGATCATATTTAGGTAGCACTTTTGGACTTCAAAAGTATTCATTAAACACTACGCACTGTTATGATTATGTTTCTAGGAAGATGTAAGTTCATCTCAAATTAACACAAACGTCACATCGAAATTCCAAAATAAATTATTGTGAGAAACATCAGTCCAACTTTCTTTAGGAAATACAATCAGGCACAAGTGCTAAAAAAGTTTTTGGAAAAATAAGAACAACAGATGTGGAGAGTTTTTTCCTATTTAAATGAATTATAAAGCATCACTAATTCAAAAATACTATAGTTAATGACAATTGATAGGTTGTGAAACCAGAATACATAGCTAAGAAATAAACTCTAGTCTATTTAAGAATTTCATTAATGACAGGGGCGCCTGGGTGGCGCAGTCGGTTGAGCGTCCGACTTCAGCCAGGTCACCATCTCGCGGTCCGTGAGTTCGAGCCCCGCGTCAGGCTCTGGGCTGATGGCTCAGAGCCTGGAGCCTGTTTCCGATTCTGTGTCTCCCTCTCTCTCTGCCCCTCCCCCATTCATGCTCTGTCTCTCTCTGTCCCAAAAATAAATAAATGTTGAAAAAAAAATTATAAAAAAAAAGAATTCCATTAATGATGTAAATGACATCACAAATTCGTAGCGAGGAAAAATTATTTGATAAATGACATTTCCACAATTAGCTAACTATGAGCGAATGACATACTTGTAAGTACTCAGCACTCACAAAAGAAAGAAATAAATTCCATATGGAATAAGGAGCTAAATGTATAACACAAAAGCATAAAATAAGAAGAAAATATAGCTTTATTATATGTCTGATCTAAAAGACCAACTTCCCAAGTATGAACACAAGAAAGTTGCATGAAAAAAAAATTACTTGATCTTATGTTATAAAAATTTAAAACTTCTTCACAAGATGAAAATCAAAAGGAAATCATTAACTGGATGAATTAAGTATTACAAATCTATTACACAAATGGTTACCATTGTTATTAAGTAAAAAGCATTTATTAATTGGAAAAATGACAAAACTCAGAGACGAAAAATAGGCCAAGAGTATAATAAAATTTACAAAACTATGCTTGTTAATAACTACATGGCAAACGGTCAACCCATCATTAATCAAAGACATATAAACTTAACAGCAGCCATGTACCTGTCTCTCAGATGTCAGGTGCAGTCTACTAACTAAACTCACACTCCCAGGTTGACAAACCAGAGGTATTCCAGGCCACTCCCCACTATGTCCATGAACCATCCCTTCCTCTGTCACGGCTCAATGCAGCCCCCCTGCATCTGTGTTTGTTCTCTCTCTCTCTGTCACTCTGTAACTGACATGAATTGTCTTCTAGTCTTGTAGCATCCATCCTCCTCCCTTCTAGTAACAATGGTCTATTTCCTTTACTTTCTTGGGCGAAATGTTGGTAGAACTAGAAATCAAGGTGCTCTACTCTCTCCTATAGCCAAGGATGTGGCTTGTGATCCAAACAGACTATTCAGAAGATTGGTCCCAGGAAATGTAGTCGGGGAAGAAAGAAAATAAGTAATCTCAAATGGTGATGGGGCACAAAGAACCCGAAACATGAGAGCGGGCTAGAACCTACCTGCAGCTGCTCTTGTGAGGAACCTCAGGTCACAGTAGAACAAACTTGACCTGCAGCCCTTTTACCATAAATATGGATGGCGCCAAGGTACCCCTGAAGTCTGGCAGGAGTTGATCCTAGGAAGTATTCATTAAGTGACAAAATCCAAGGCTTATGAAAGTTGATGCTCCTTTGTCTGATAAATGTTTGTCTCGGGACTTCATGATTTTTATATTCAGAAGCTCAAGCATATGTTTAGAGGGGTGGCCTCTTCCTTTCCACTTCTATTCTGCCACTAGACCTCTTAATTTGTTGTAAGTATTAGATCGTTCCTAATATAATCTTTATTTTTGTTGTATTGTTCAGAGAGCAACGAATGATTCTCTATTTTGAGTATTAGTCTTCAATTGTTTCCATGGAGATCAGCTTCACTTAGAAAGGAAGAGAAGGGACAGCAGGGGCTCAAGGCCAGAGAACATATATTTGGCTCCTCGAGGATGAAAAATCTGAGGCTCCGGGAGGTGAAGTTGTAACCCCATTACCGTGGGCATGAAGTGGTTAAACAATAAAACTCCAGCTGCTGTGCTTGGGAAAGAGGGAAACATGTTTAATCATTTTTATAGCCGATGTAATAGCGTCTGAGTTTCTGCTCAAAGGAGGAATCCATTTTCAGATCAGACCCCAATCAAACGGTTGCTCTTATTGCCAAGAGGAGTGGACTATAAACACAGTGCCAGCCAGACTCGAGAGGAAGAAAGGCAGACATCGAGCATTGTCAGAGCCTGAGATGAGCAGGGTCATGTGAAAACACAGGGCATCCATTCCAGGGACAATACCTTTTTGGAGAGAGTTTTCATCAAATGCTCATATTTAAGATTTTCGTCTTGAACAGTGGTATGCAGAACCCAAGATTTTGTTCTGCAATCTCACATCATGTCAATAATCAAGGAAGACCAGACACCCTGGGTAACTGACCCAGGATGAAAGTTATAGGGATAAACTAGCAAAAGCTAGCTGAGCCTGAGCAACAAATAAAGAGAAATTGGGACCATGACAAATAAAAAATGTTCTTTTATTCACAACTGGCCAAATGCTTTCACCAGTTCTTTATACGAGGAAAGTAGAAAAGTTATTTCAAAATCCCTTTGCATTTTATTTACATTTTGCTGTGTATTAGTAAACTTAAGTTGACCACTTAACCATTTAGGGTCTGGGTGTCTTGATGGTTAAAGGCAATGGCGGAATTATGAATGATGATTTTTATATGTCAGAGTGGGGGAATCCCAAAGGAACCACTTTCCCAACCAAACTCTCAATCATTTTAGAGTTGAATATGGATTAGGTTATATGGCTATCAAAATACAGCCTTATTATGGAAAATGCTGATACAGAGAACGTGACTTACATCTGCAGGCACTCAGCTTTCCTGGAGTGAATTAGAGAGACTTAGCCAGCCAGTCAGAGGTGGCCCTGCAGACCTGAAGAATCCCCTGGAAGCCTGTTTCACCACATGACAGGAAGCCAAGCCAGCTGAGTGTGTGCTTCCTTCACGACAGCAAAGAGAGGACAGAGGGCTGTATCTAGTTTACCTTCTCAGAGTCATGGACCCAGTGAGACACTCCATTGCCCAGGCAGGAAGGGTAACAGAGGTCAGGAGCACTAAGCCAGTGGATGTCCTTGCACAAGGTATGGGGCACACACATCCCATTACCCTACTCCCACATTAGGGTCCAAAGATTAAACAGTTTTTGAGAAAGCAAATATTCCTCCTGCTGAAACTTGAATTCCCAGTGCTATGATCGGAACTTCCTTTTCAAAGCAATGTACCCCTTCCATGTTCTTCAAGACCAATGCCTTTATACGGATAACAACAGGAAAAATTATCTTTGAGACTTGTTCATAGGATCTGAATGGTACTCCCCACAGGGGAGAGAATATGTCTTTTAATATAGGACTGTGTTACTTACAAAGGAATGAACTACTCATAGTGAGGTTTCAGAGGGTCATGGTATTGGGGAGGGATAGAGAGAAAAGGAAGAAGGAGAAGGCTCAAAACCATGTTATTCTGCCATTTGAGTTCACCAATGAGATGCCAGGTCTTCAGATTTGTGAGATAAGAATAAGAACTGAACTAGTATTTATTGAGTACATGCTTTTCACTACATTCCATTATAATAGCCCTTGACCTCTTCTGGTAAGAGTCACCTAAGACACTGATCCAGGAAAGTAGTCCTTGTGACAACATCACAGCAGGAGATACAGATTATGGAACAGAACCGAAGTTAACTCTCCAAAGCCCAAGGTTTTTGTCATAGATGTCATGTGGAGCTACAGCCAAGTTTTGGGAGGTATGTGCGTGTTGGACCCTCAAAGTTTCAAATTCTCTCCATCATTCTCTTCACCTGTAGATACCTTCCTAACCAAATACCAGTAAGCAGAAAAGCCAAGTTAACCGTCTGGAGGATGGTGGCCGTGGTGTAGGTCAAATTCAACTCAACAATTCATTTTAAAAATTATTTTTGGAATTCCTACAGTGTGCAAGGACCTGAAAAAAAAAGTGGGTCTTGCTTTCTAGGGGTGCTCAACCTACTCAGGGTTTTGGAGACACCCAGAGGCCACCCCCACCAATCCACCAACAGAAAGCTATGATGTTAGACAACAGAGAAAATGTGCTATGGGCATACAGGAAGAAAGAAGTATTTATTCTACCTTGAGAAGAGAGGAGTTTTGAATTAAGCTTTTGTGTAAGGGCAGGGATTGAAAAAATTGAGGTTGTGGTTCATCTTGTACCTAAGTGCACGGCTAGTAAAGGGCAGGGTTAATTTAGAAAGAGTTGTTCAACTTCTGGGAATGTGCCACTGTCTTTTCCATATTCTAAGATCTAGTTCTTCCCTGAAGTTCTGTGCATACAGGTCAGAGAAGGGTCCAAGCTACCCACTGTCTTTTTCTGACTTCTCTAAAATGACTGCCTGTGGGCACCCCTCCATACTTTCTAATCACATCCAACACACAGGCTGGAGGCAGGGTGGGAAGCTAGGATCAGAGTTTCTCTACATCAAAGATTTATCCACTAAGGCCACTAAGCTCTAGACTCTGAACTAGTCAACTAGGGAAAAAGTCCTTAAAGACCCAAGGTCATGCACAGGTGACCTTCAAAAATGGAGGTTTATTGCACATAGAAAGGCCCACCTTCTTATGGCTATCTCCCATGCATAACTCAGTTCTTGGTTTATACCACACTTCCTCCAGAAGCTTCCCTGACTCCCTCAGACCAGGTATGTTGCCTTCTCTGTGCTTCCATGTCATCTTGTGCTTTCCTCCACTACCGAATGTACACACTGTCTTGTAGTTATCTTTTTACTGTCTTCCCCCACTGGTAGGGAGTGTGTTCTATGATCATAAAGACTGTTTTATGGTTGGTCATATGCCCAGTGTCTAGCAAAGCAATTGTCCCACATTAGCCATTTTATTCTTTTTTAATTTTTAATGTTTATTTAGTTTTGAGAGAGAGAGAGAGAGCACAAGCAGGGGAGGGGCAGAAGGAGAGGAAGACACAGAATCCGAAACAAGTTCCAGGCTCTGAGCTGTCAGCACAGTGCCTGACGTGGGGCTTGAACTCGTGAACTGGGAGATAATGACCTGAGCTGAAGTCAGAGGCCTAACTGACAGAGCCACCCAGGCACCCCCACATGAGACATTTTAATAAATACAAATTTTATTTTTTTAAAAAAAAATTTTTTTTTCAACGTTTATTTATTTTTTGGGACAGAGAGAGACAGAGCATGAACGGGGGAGGGGCAGAGAGAGAGGGAGACACAGAATCGGAAACAGGCTCCAGGCTCTGAGCCATCAGCCCAGAGCCCGACGCGGGGCTCGAACTCATGGACCGCGAGATCGTGACCTGGCTGAAGTCGGACGCTCAACCGACTGCGCCACCCAGGCGCCCCAATACAAATTTTATTAAATACACATTTTAATAAATACAAATGTGAAAGAATAAATCAACCATACAATTGCATTCCAGCAACTTTGACATCGGAGTATGTACTAAAGTCAATAGAAAATCAAAGAAAACACTCATCATTGCTTCAGAAAGAAACCCTGAATGAGGTACCTTCTCTTGTTCATCTTGAATTTAGATTTCTACAAAAATAGGAATCCGTCTGTTGATGTTGCCACCACTCAGCATGAAGCATCCCTGTTAGCTTGAGTTTATCCCAAGTCACGCTGGAGGTGGCTGGCCGTGTCACAACCAATCTTCTGGGTCAGTCACCATTTGCTCACATGTTAATGCATTGTCCACAGCTGGAGCTTAGGCAATAGACCTGCTTTCGTCTTCAAGTCACAAGTATCAGCAGTTTATCCAAAAGAGAAGCATTTAGAAGCCCTTTCTGGAGCAAAGTCCAGGGAATAGAGAGTCTTTAAAGATGCCACCATCAGCTTATCCCAACCAGACTCAGAAGTAGCCTCCAACCAGGCACACAGACACAGGGCACAAACTGAAACACGCACACGTGGAGAATGAGAAGCTCCAAGCCTCTAGGGGCTGTAGAGATTCCTTAAGTTGGAGCCTTCAGTGGGCTCTAATAAAGACGGCTGAATGAAGGGGACATCCGGGTGAGTGGGGTTCTTGCAGGACGAAGCAGCCAAAATCAGGGGTGAATCAATCAGAGAGTGTACCCGCAACTACTTTTTCCTATAAACAACAGAACGCATATTGTTTTCCCTTAGAGGAAAGCCCGGCCTGGACAACATTATGATCCAGGCTGTAATTTTCAGAATTTTAAAATGCTAATAATCATTCCGTGTTAGATTTGCATAAGCACACTTAAAGTGTCTTCCTTATTAAACTTTTAAGATTAGCATTAGCATTTTAATTTCTGAAAGATTTATTACATATTATGGCTCCCTTATCAGTAAACGAACACAAACAGTTGGAAATGGAAACACTCCTATTCGTGAGATTCACCCCCTTTTGATATGAACAACAAAAATACCTCAACAGGGAAGAGCCGCTGTGTCTGAATGGTTTCGAGATGCCCCCGCAGCCCCCACTCCTGCTCTGAAAGTCATCATTTGTCTCTGAGGCATTCTGGGAGTTGTCAGTGGGCCTCCTTGTTTGGGTCCCGATCAGGAGCCCAGCTTGCGACCCAAGTAAATCTCACCCTCAGGTATAATCAATGCTGGAACCAGTATTTGCAGTCTCATGGAGGCAAGCAGATGAAAAAGCTTCAAATAATTGACCAGGGACATTGCAGGAAGGTCTGCTTACAAGAAAGAACAACAAGGCCCCAGTCCAGGCCTCCTCAACTCAAGGAAGGCTTCCCTGACCACAGCCCACAGTGCTCTTCCTCCAGAGAATTTCTATTATCTTTATTACACTCAATTAAATGCTCATTGAACTATAGACGCTCAGAGCTGGAGGGGATCTCAGGACATCTCAACTTAAGTCCCCAGATTATTGCCTACAGGCGATGTGACCTGCAGATGTACTTTGGATGCATAATGTTTTGGAAAATATTTAATTAGTCAGCAGCATTTAGAACCAGGAAAATTTCTCATAAAAAAAAAGTATAGAGTTGCTTCTCTTGAAAAGTAAGTAACTCTTACAGTGCCAGGCATGATGTTATTAAACCATAAGCCTATTAAACCATAGGCTCCATGCCCCAAACTCATCCTGTCATCATCTGCTCTATGACGTGGGCACTAGGACTCTGCTAACATTGCCGTTGTGCCCACTGGTTCCCTGTTAGGCTCTGCCGATAGAAGGTTCTAGAGACAGAGAGTCTGGAAGGCTGGAGGAGGAAGAAAGAACACATACCTTCCTGGGTCCTTTCTTTTCTGTCATTGCCACCCGAGTAACAATTCCTGACCCTGGCAGGGCAGAGGCTGCAGTCTGTGGTTTTCCCTCACCTCCCAAACTTTTGCAGTTAGACCCCTCACTGGGATACAGGTACAGCCAGCTGGCATTCCCTCTCAGATGTGTGGGTCCCAACTCCACGGGGCCCCTGCTCTAAGCTTCTAGGTTAGCGTTGTCCAAGAGAAGGATAATGAGAGCCACAGATGCAAGTCAGGGAAGTGATTTAAAATTTTCTAGTAGCCACTTGAAAAATGATTTAAAAAAAAAAAAAAGCAGGAGAGATGAATTTTGGTAATAGGTTTTGCTCCTCTCAATCTATCCAAACAATGATCTCAACATGTAATCAATATTAAAAACGTCATGAATGAGATAACTTACATCTTTTTTTCCATATTGAGTCTTTAAAATCTAGCATGTATTTTACACACCGAGCGTTTCACAACTCAGACTGGCTACATTTCAAGCATTCAAAAGCCAAACGGAGCTGGTGGCTGCCATATTGGATGTCGCAGCTGCAGGTTCTAGGGGTCCCGCTCTCTCTGACCCTCATTTCCACAGCACCAGCAACATGGCAGCTCTCGCAGTTATCAGCTCAGCATTATCTCAGTGTCCTCCTTATGCCTTTTCAGTTCTCTGATTTCTGCTTAACTATTCCTTATCATTCTCCATGTTAAAATGATTGATGTGTTTTGGTTTTCCTGAGACATCCTCACCAATACAGGGTACTCATACCAACAATCAATTGTTAAGTAGACCCTGCCCCCTCTGCTGAGTCCAGAACTCAGTCTTTTACCCCAGGTCCCATCTGCCTCCAATTCCAAGGCTGTGTAGCAGGTAGGTTATTTACACTCCCCTTTAGGGAGAATTATGAAGAAAGTGATATTTCCAATATTCTCTCTTTTAAAAGTTGGAAAATAAAGGGAGAACTGATTTTGTGTGCCAAGAAACATGTGAGCAGCCTTTTTTCTTTCTTTTAGGAAGTAAAGACTGTTCCTATGGGTTTCGTCTGTAAATAATAGCTACGTTTCTTACCTCGCACCTTCACTCAATCACGTTGTTCCCCCGGCCCCGTGGGTATTTGTGTCTGCAGTCCCCGTTCCAGACTGTTCTGGTTATGAGCCGTCAGAAGATAGAGTCTGCATCCCAGGGACAGCCACTAAGTTTTCTTGACTGGCAATCGACCTGACGGACTGCTGTTGGTCACGTCATAGGTAAGGCTAAGGATGGGCAATGGTAACCGTGACTGTGCATTAGAGTTCACAGGATACCTTTGCCTACATTTCGCACATTGCCTAAACTTTCTACATTGCTTTCCTGTGGGAACTGCTCTACAGCCTTGCTTTCTGCTTCACAGCCCAGCCTCTACAAGACTCCGGGCCTTTGCAAAATAAGCTGCCCCATGCAGTGGTTTGGAGCGGGGTCACTGAAATCAGAGTGCCTGTGCTGAAATTCTGGCCTACCACTTTCCAGCTAGAAGACAAGTTCCTTAACTTCCTCTCTGTGCCTTGGCATAATAATGGTGCTGACCTCATTGGGATGGTGTAAAGGTTACATGTGTTAATACATACCCCAAACTGTACTTGGCATATAGTAAATGCTCAATAAGCATTTGGTGGTATCATCACCACCATAAACCATCATCATCTCATCAGCAGCAGCAGCAGCATCACTTTCTGGCCTGACTAGACCAGCCAAAGAAGGCAGAGATTAAGAATATGCATTTGGGGGCGCCTGGGTGGCTCAGTCGGTTAAGCATCCGACTTCGGCTCAGGTCACGATCTCGCGGTCCGTGAGTTCGAGCCCCGCGTCGGGCTCTGGGCTGATGGCTCAGAGCCTGGAGCCTGCTTCTGATTCTGTGTCTCCCTCTCTCTCTGCCCCTCCCCCATTCATGCTCTGTCTCTCTCTGTCTCAAAAATAAATAAACGTTAAAAAAAATTAAAAAAAAAAAAGAATATGCATTTGAACAACAACAAAGAATTTTAGTTGGAATTTTCAAATTTTGATTCTTCCACATACCAGCTATGTTACCGTAGGCAAATCACTTAACCTCTCTTTGTCTCAGTTTTCTCGTATATAAAATCGTAACATATGTCTCCAAGGGTTTTGTGGAGGATAAAATGAAATTAAAAAAAAAAAAAAAGAAGTATAGTCCTGGTGATATGATAAGGGCTGAGAAGAATGCCTATTATTATCATCGGCACCATTACCACCACCACCACCATCATCGTCATCATTATCTTTCCTCGTGATAAAATACAAGCATGGAGAAATACTTTATCTGTTTGGATTTACTGTGTTCAAGGCCAGGGAACCTACACAAATTGGTGTGGTATTCCCACTAAAGCCTGAATCATTGCCCATGTTACTCAACCTGTTTTCATAAGTAAACTAAGAGATATAAACTAAAATCCCCCAAATCTTCCTAGGTTTAAAATGTTCTACTTTTTAAGCCTATAAGTATTCCCATGAATTGGTTTATCTGATAAATTTCAGATGTCCAGAGAGTTTCTAGGACAGAACACAGGAAGAATAAATTTGGAGTGGTAGAAAAAGGGAAGGTCAAATATGGTCAAAATATAGATGGACGGATGGATGGATGAATGTTTATAGATAGACGATAGGAAGGTAGGTAGGTAAGTAGATGATAGATAGATAGATAGATAGACAAACAAATGACTAAATCAAGCAGGTTCAAAGATTCATCTAGTACAGGAAATCCTGGGAGGAAGATTCTGTAAAAGGAAAAGAAGAGAGACTAAAAGTTTATTGTACATCCACTCCAGCGGTCAACTTAAACTTGCTGCTTTATTTTATTGTCTCCATATTATGGTTGAGTCCCAGAAATGAACTCTCCAAAGTCACAGCACTCGTAAATGGAAGAACCTGGACTTGAATCAAGGAATATTGACCTCCAGAACCCAAGTTCTGTTTCCAAACAGTTGAGTCTCCTGGTTCAGAGTAAAGCTGGCTGGAAGGACAGCCACAAATCCGAGTCCTTAATTAGAAAAGCAAAGGCAGAATAAGAAATGGTTCTTTGTTAATTTCACAGGAAACCCTCTCCTGTTCCAGGTATGAGAAAGATGAATTTAAATGAAACTGTCATCTTGGAAATAAAATTCGCTCCATGTAGCCCACTGCTTCTATGCATAATATGCTTATGACTGGCTCTTTGGACATTTGAGTTGGCATTGACCTCCTTAACCAATTATAAATTCAGGCAAATTTAAAACATTTTACTCTGGAAAACAAAAAACCTTTTTTCATAAACCAATTAGAGGAGCTGAACAAGAAATGGAACACCTTTTCTAGGGATAGAGGATGGGGTTACTTGTCCTTCATTTTCATCACCTGTTTACTCGAGATTTTGCTCACAACAAACAGCTCACACTGTAGAGAATTCCCCATCATCCATGTTAATCAACTGCTGTGCTCCACAGAAACCCTCTCAGCTCAAGCTAATCCTCTCATCAGTTAGATAAATAATATTTTAGACCTTTCTAAGAGTGGCCCAATTGGCTCTGTTATTATGATAAACTTGTTACTTTCATTACCACAATCATGCTCTTTGCTACTCACACCTCAGCAAGAGCTTAGGTCAGGGCTTGACATCAGAAAGCCCTGGGGAAAGAAAGGTTTCAATGGAAGTTCAAAGTGTTGTCCCAGAACATCCAGCAACATCAAAACACTTGGCAGAGGGGGACCAGTTGAGATTGTTTATTACACAGTCATAGACACTGAAACAAAAGTAAGGAAATGGCTTTCCCAGACACTGGCTAGTGAGTGACAGTGTCTCGACTCACGCCTGGGGCTTCTTCTCCATCACTTTGATTCTTTAGGTTGCCATGTTCTCTTCCTTCAAAGAACCAGAACACATTCATTGAAGTTCTTCACCCTCCACAGCCCCCGGTTTTCCAATCCATACCAATGCATGAGAGGCACTACAAACAAACCCAAGAGATGGCCATTGTTATGGGTCAGGTTGTGTCCTCCAAAAAGATACCTGTGAATGTGACCTCACCTGGAAATAAGGCTTTTGCAGATGATCTAGTTTTGCAGGTGAAATAAGGTTGTTGCAGATGTCTATGTTCAAGAATGCCTTCAATTCAGTATGACTGTGTACTTGTGAAACAGGGAAGTTTGGTTGCAGAGACAGGCACATACAGAAGAAGGTGATGTGAAGACACAGGAAGGATGCCAGCTATAAGTCAAGGAATCTCTGAGGTCCCCAGAAGCTAGGAGAGAAGCCTAGAACCATTTCTCCCTTGCAGGTCTCAGAAGGAATCAACTCTGTCAATGCCTTGATGAGAGACTCCCAGCTTCCAGACTCTGAGACAATATTAATAGAACCCAGCATGCAGTTCTTTGTTATGGCAGCCCCAGGAAACTAACATAGGTGTCCGTGGCATTTTTAAAAATTTAAATGCAAGTTAGTTAACACATAGTGTAATAATGATTTCAGGAGTAGAATTTAGTGATTCATCACTTGCATATGACACCGAATGCTCAACCCAAGTGCCCTCCTTAATGCCCATCACTCATTTAATCCATTCCCCCACCCACCTCCCCTCCAGCAACTGTCAGTTTGTTCTCTGTATTTAAGTGTCTCTTATGGTTTGCCTCCCTCTCCATTTTTGTATTATTTTTGCTTCCCTTCTCCTATATTCATCTGTTGTGTTTCTTGAATTCCACATAAGAGTAAAATCATATGATTTTTGTCTTTCTCTGACTGACTTATTTCACTTAGCATAATACACTTTAGTTCATCCATGTTATTGCAAATGGTAAGATTTCATTCTTTTTCAATGCCAAGTAGTATTCCATTGTGCCTATGTGTGTGTGCATGTATGTATGTATATACATATACATGTACATAGATAGATGATAGATAGATAGATAGATAGATAGATAGATATACAACATCTCACAGAGAATCTCACTTCATCACTTCATCTTTCATCAGTCCACATCAGTCAATGGACATTTGGGCTCTTTGCATACTTTGGCTATTGTTGATGGGGCTGCTATGAACACTGGGGTGCATGTGCCCCTTTGAATGAGCATTTTTGTAGCCTTTGGTAAATACCTAGTGGTGCAATTGCTGGGTCATAGGGTGGTTCTATTTTTAATTTTTGAGGAACCCTCCATACTATTTTCCAGAGTAGCTGCACCAGTTTGCATTCTCACCAGCAGTGCAAAAGGGCTCCCCTTTCTCCGCATCCTCACCAACATCGGTTGTTTCCTGAGTTGTTAACTTTAGTCATTCTGACAGGTGTGAGGTGGTATCTCATTGTGGTTTTGACTGGTATTTCCCTGATGATGAGTGATGTGGAGCATCTTTTCATGTGTCTGTTATGGGTAAACAAACTGAAGTCCAAAGCTGTTGTGATTCTTCAAGCTCACAGTTAATGTAATTGGATATAGAATCAAGATCTACAGTGAAGGCTCCTAGATGAGTTCGATGATAGTGGAAGAAGGGCTAAATACAGTCGAGATGTTTAGACAGTAAGAACACTGAAGACTAGGACTAGGCCTTACACCCAAGAAGCGCTGCCTTCCAAGCTGTTCCACTCCGTTGTCCGTAGAATGAAACCCGCACCTGCTTGGCTGCTCTGCGAGGCCCTTTGGAATGTGGCCCTTGTCTGCCTTTAGGCATCATCTCCTGCTCTCCCAGACTTCACTCTGTGGCTCAAGCCCAGGGCCTCCCCAGATCCCAACGTATCAGTGAGATTGTATCCAGCTGCATCTAACAGACACTCACCTGTGATGGCTTAACTGAAAATAGAGCTGGGGTTAGTGGAGCTGCTGGAGGAAGGCAACGGGCTCCTGCCATCTTCCCGCCCTGCGATCCTCAGCATGTGCCTTTCATCGCTCACAGGCCCGTGGGGTTGCTACACTTTTAGACACTGAATCTGCGCTCCAGAAAAGAAGAGAAGAGGAAACAGGGCAATAACATGCAAAAGGCACCTGCCAGCTAAATCTGTCCTTTTCCATCGGGAAATCAGTAGCCTTCCCCCCAACACAACCCAGTGGATTCACATTTCCTCGACCAGAACTGGGTCAGGTGGGCTCCCAGCGCATATCTGCAAAAGAGTCTGGAGAGGTGAGCACTTTTAGCCAGGCCCAGTCCCGCCACAAACCAAATGGAGTTCTGCCGGTAGACAGCAGGGACGAAAGGATATTTTGTAGGCTCCAGGGGTGTCGAACACAATGCCGAGCACACGGCATTGGTGGTACATGGAAAATTATAGTTTTAACTTTTAATAGTTAAGCATTCGGTTTAATTGTGTATTTGGAAAAAATGACCGGTCTAACAAAGTTGGGGTTTTAGAAATAGTTTTATTGATAATGATACCAAGGAAAGCAACAAGGCAGGGATGTAAATTTATTTGAACAAAAATGTGAGGTAAATTGCACTGGTGGCTTGCAGGTATGATGGGAGATACTGACATTACTACAATTTGGAAATGCTAAGGTGACTCACTGAATTTCCCAGGACATAAGTGACCACTTCACTTCTCTGTGCCTTTGCATATGGATATTTCATCCTGAAATACACTCCCCAGTGCATTTCTATCTGGATAAAACCTAAATGCTTCCGAAGTGTTTTCACAGGGTTTATTTCCTCTATCATGCCTTCCCTGGTGTCTCCAGTTCCTTGTTCCCTTCCCTGAGTTTCCTCCAGCACTTGGTACGCATCTGTATCTTTCTGTATCTCCTTGTGTCTTCAGTCAGCTTTGTCCGCGACAGCAGTACACAATAATCTGTCCATCGCCAAGATTTATAAATACAAATATGCCTTTCCTGCTCGGGCTGCATTTCAGCGGCAGTGGGTCAAGGGCTGTGGCTCTGCCAGGTTATGACTGAGTCTGGGTCTGATCCATGTGTTTTCTCACTCAAAGCTGAAGAACCATCCCTAATCAGGAACGTTACGCTCTCATGGTAGAGGGCGGGAACACAAAATCAAAGTTGAAGAATATGTGTGACAGACACCTTTTAGGACCTCTGCTTGGATACAGCAGACCATCAATCCTTTCCACTCACAATTCCACAAACAAGAGCAAGCCACGCGGCCAAGCATAGCGTCAAGCAGAGTGAACGTATTTGCTGTCTCGTAATACAAACTCCCATGCTCCTGATGTTGTAGTCATGTCTCTGTATCTCTGACTTTGGCAGTTGAAAGGGCTCTTGGAAGGCAGAGACTCGGTCCAATGGACGTTTGTCATGGCTTTTGGGGAATCTTACTCCAAGTTAAAATCTAGAACTCACATTTCCAGATTGCCTTGCAGCTTGGGCATCTAGCCCATGAGCTAGGCTCCTCCAGTCAGAAAAACTCATGAGAAATTTCAGTTCAGATGTAGTATCTTGAAGAAGGGGAGACCATGTGAAAGCCACTCCAGCAAGGTGGACTTTGGCTTTCAGTAATAGCTACAAATGGAGAGGCGTCCCCTCAGTGGCAAGGGCAGAGGGTCCACTGGAGCAGTCCCATGGAAGCAGCTGCCAATGTTGGACAATAGCTGGCCCTCCCAGAGATGCTACGGTCTACCACATATCCTTTGAGAAGTTCCTTTCTGCCTGAAGTACCTAGACTATATTCTGTTGTTTTGCAACTATGAGCCCGACTAATATACTATGTTTTACCATAACACCAAGCACGGGGGAGGTGCCACTGGCTTGATGGAAGAAGTGAATTAATAAGATTAAGACTAGTTAATTTCTTGAGTGCTTACTGTATGCCAGGCACTATTCTAAGACATTTAAATTAATTTTCTCATGTAATCCTCATACCAACCTTTTTGAGGTGAGCATTATTACTGTTCCCATTGTATAGATCTTGACACGACAACGTAGAGAAGAATGATTAATATCACATCTTCACAGGACTAGAAACATCTCCTCTGAAGACACTATTTCTCTTGCACTGCTTTAATTTAAAAGTGTGGCTTCCAAAACTTTGTAAGACTCTGATCCAGTCAGCAACCCCCCTCCTGAATGGCCATGTTGATTTTCAGTGGCGTCTCTCCTGTCAACACACTTAGGACACATTTAGCAAACACTTGACTTGATGTCATCATTCAACACTTCTTATCATATTCTCCTCCGGTGCTCATTTCATCACATAAAGTTTTATTCTTCTCTTTAAATGATCTCTTGGGGGTTGAAGGACCGAAAAAGCTTTTAAGAACACTATTTCAGTAGCTCCACCAGCCTCTTTAGGAAAATGGCTCTGAAATAACTCAGGTGTTATTTTTAAACCTTTACTTAGTGAATTAACCCATCAGCTACTTTCAGAGATGGGCGGCATTATCAATTCCATTTGCTAATTTTCTGCTCCAAGATCAAATACTCAGTAAAGTTAGAGCAAATTCTGCAATAGCCTGGAATATTATCACTTGAGGCAGACTTTCTGGCAGCATCTTAAAAAATAAAAAATAAAAATTTTATTTCAGCTGATTTTATTGACGCAGGGTAGCTTTTGGCAGGGGAAAAAAATGAGATACAAAGCAACTTACGACCATGCAGATGAAGAAAATCGGCTCTTTCACATGGACTGCCAGCCTCTTCTCTCTCCTCTCTGTTCTGGTCCTGGGTCTCTTCCTTATTATTCGTCATCCATTAGGAAGGAAGAAAAGCAAACAATGGTAAGGGCCAGATGAGCAGGTACTGAGTAGGAAACATAATCTCATTCAATATTCACAACCACCATTGTGAACCCAATTGAAAAGAGGTGATACTGACATCCAGAGTAGCTAAATATATGGTTAATAGCCAGCAGATTTGAGATGTGAATCCCTAGTACAGTGTTCATGGCGGTAGACCATGAGGTCATAAGACCAAACATATCAACCTGGTGAGGGACGTTTGCACTTTAAAGCTCAAGGATGAAAGTTCTTAAAAGCACAAAGCAGGGAAGCAAAAGGCGGCACCAGAGGCAGAGAGCCCTCCACCAAGCATGTGAACCTGCAGGCAAGGTGAAGGAAGCCTGCAACAGGTAAGACCAGCTCTACGCGCTTTGCGAATTGCTCGAAGGTATTCCTTTGATATCAGAGTGTTTCATCCAAGGAAGAAATTCATCCAGAGACTGACCAAGCCACGGACCATGTCAACTTCAGTGCCTGTTGCAGGAGCCCTTTCCTCTTCTAGGAGAATGACAGCCTCACAAGAAAGGAAACCTTACCTGGTCTTCAAGCTCCGTGCGTAGATAACATCTCCTCCAAGCCTTCTCCCTAAGGAAGAAAGAAATTGTCTGAAAATCCAGGAAGACTGGTGCTCAGTGCTCAGTGCATTCATTCTGAATGCGTCCATTGTGCCTGTCTACCCAGTGACACAGTGAAATATCCCGATGGCCACCACATACAGGCCAGAACCGTGTAAAGATTGAGGGTAAGGGCTCTGGTGCAGGACTGCCTGGGTTTGGATCCTGCCTCTGCCATCTCTGGGCATCTTCAAAGCCTCAGCATCCTTATGGGTCTTCTGTCTCCTTGTCCTGTCAGTTACACAAAGAAATGTACTGAAATCTCCAGCTGTAATCCTGGATTGTCTTGATCCTTCAGTGCTCTCACTTATTGCTTCATATATTTTGATGCTCTCTTATCAGCAGCCTAAAACTTCTAAATTGGCATGTTCTCATGATGAACATTCCCCTTTACCATTACGAAATGGACTTCTTCAACCCTGGAAAGAGTTTTTCCTCTGAAATCTACTCTGTCTGAAGTTAATACAGATCCTCCGGCCTCTTTTCATTAGTGCCAGCCTTTTATGGCTTTTCCCATCTTTTTGTTTTCAACCTATTTGTGCCTTTACATTTAAGGTGTATTTACTGTACTCAGGATATTGAGGGACCTGATGTTTTATTCATTCTGATAACCTGTGCTAAAATGATTCTTAATATAACTAGGTTTAAATCTATCACTTTCTGTTTGTTTTCTATTCACCCCATCTGTTGTTGGCTCCGTTTTTTCCTCTTTCTTTCTGTCTACTTTTGGATTAAATGCTTTCATGATTCCATTGTATCTCCTTTGCGGCTTATAATCTATAGCTCTTTGTTGTGTTAATGTGGTGGTTGCTCTAGGGTTGACTGTATACATCTTTAACTTATCAGTGTACCTTCAAACGATAGTATACAATTCCATGTATAGTATAAGAAACTTACAATGTTTCTTACCTCTGAGTTTCCCCTCCCACCTGGGTGACATCATCGTCATACATTTTGCTTTTATATAATGTTACAAATCACATACTACTCTGTTACTTTTATTTAAACAGTGAACTATCTTTTTTCAATGTTCTTTCTTTTTTTAAACTTTTTATTTATTTTGAGAGACAGAGAGAGAGAGGTGGGGAGAGGAAGAGAGAGAGAGAGGGAGAGAGAGAGAATCCCAAGCAGGCTTTGCACCGTCAGCACGGAGCCTGATGTGGGGTTTGAATTCACTAACTGTGAGATCATGACCTGAGCAGAAAACCAGAGTCAGAAGCTTAACTGACTCAGCCACCCAGGTATCCCAGTAAACTATCTTTTATTAATTAAACTTTTCATTTTGAGAAAACTGTAAATTGTAAGAAATAATACAGAGATTCTATGTACCGTTTTCCAATTTCCTTCAATGGTAATGTACTGCAAAACTATTGTACAATATCACAAGCAGGACATAGACTCTTATACAAATGACCAATCTTATTCAAATTTCCTAAGGTTTCCTTGTACTGTTTGTGTGTGTGTGTGTGTGTGTGCGCGCGTGTGTGTATTTAGTTCTGTACATTCATTACATGCGTAGTTTCCTATATCTACTACCACAATCAATTAGCTTTTGAAGAGATTGTTATGGATTGAATTATGTCTCCACAAAATTTGTATGTTAAAACCCCGCTATGATGTTATTTGGAGATGGAGATCTTTGGGAGGTAATTAGAATGAGTGGGGCCCACGTGATGGGATTAGTGCCCTTATAAGAAGAGACAACTGAAAGCTCGCCCCCCCCCAACTCTTTCTCCCATTTGAGGAAACATCTAGAAGGCAGCCATGTGCAAGATGTGTTACAGGCTGAATGTGTCCCTTCCTTCTCCCACGCCCGGTCCATGTCAGAGTTCTAACCTCCAATTCCTTAGAGTGTGACTATATTTGGGTATAGAGTCTTCAAAGAGGTAATTGAGTTAACATGAGGTCATTAGGATGAGCCCTAACCCACTATGACTAATGCCCTTATAAGAAAAAGAGATTAGGACACGGACAGGTACAGAGGGACAACCATGGGAAGATACAGGATGGAGAAGAAAAGGAGAGAGATCAAGGAAGAAACTAATCCTACTGACATTTAGATCTTATACTTGTAGCCTCCAGAACGGTCAGAAAAAAAAAAAAATTCTGTTGTTTAAATCACCTAGTCGGTGACACTTTGCTATGGCAGGCCCCGGCAAAACTAACACACTCATCACTGGTGGGGGGTGGGGGGAGCGGTGGTGGCTAAGATTGAATCCTACCCAAATCATTGTACAGTGTTTTTCTTGCATCCAGAAAGCAACCTGGGAGATATTTCTTTGGCGCTATTCAATTGTCCAGTTCTCCAGGAGGCATTCATCTATTGTTTTAATGCCCGCAGACAATCTTCACTTCAATCAATATTTCCAGAGGGTTTATAAAATGAGATTTGTTAACTTTCTCATTCCTCCTATTTCTTAATTAATGCTGTCCTATAAAATAGAGACTTCTTTCATCAAATAGGGCTATTTTGTAATAGCAAAACGTAGGTTCTATTGGAAAGGTGGGATAAATGTTTACCGCTGCCCATATAATTACTGATTTTCAGAGTAATCAGTTATCTTAAAAGTTACCCCAGATGATAATAAATGAGGTTTTTTCTCTCTCTTTTTAAACTATTATTACGGACTCATGGATTTTTATTGATTAAATGTTTTAATCTACTGTAATAATTATCATTTTCCTGTTCAAATCCCATAACATTTTATGACAACTCTTAAGCCGACTCCTGGGTCTTTTTTATATTACACTGTTAAACTTTGCAAATTTCGTTGCTTTTTGGCACAATAAGATGTTGCAAGTTCATCTCGGCCCCAGAGCTGGAATTTGCCGTTTTTCTGGGAATCTCCAGTGCCTTTTATTGGGTAACTGAATTAGAAGCCATAATCTGAATGCTAGAGGAGTGCTTACTGCTACCATTTCCATAAATAGGGGTAGGAACAACCGTGACGGTGTACGTGTGTGTTGTAAAATCATGTGAGCTTCTTGATGCTTCAGTTTGAACATTTTATCTGATGTTACAACTGTATCTTCCAGTGAAAACGATGACTTCTAAGAGCATTAACACGATTAGTTGTTTGCTTTAACCGACAGCATAAATAGTGCCAGAATACCAGTGCTGAAATTGCTATAAAATGTATGAAAGTTCAAAGTTTCTTGGTACCACTTTTCATTCTTCGACGGTTTCCCCTTAAGGATTACGGTGTTCTGCAGGCCCGTGAAATAAATTTGTTCTCTGTGTGGCCGCGCTGCCAACTTGACATATGGTTGGGGCCTTTTGTTTATTTTCAATTTAAGAGGATTTTTTTTCCTTTAATTTCTTAAACGGCAATGTACGTGCATGATTTAAAGGTCAAAGCTCTATAGAAAAGTCCATTCCTAGCAAGCTTGTTTCTCTTCCTTATCCCTCCCCCTTCTCTCTTCCATCACAGTTGACCATTTTGTATTCATTTGTATCTTTTCAGTATGTTTGCCAGCGTCAGCGGTGTAAATATTCCTGGGGTAGTCATTGCAAGCTCCCACGGGGATGTCAGCCGGCCGACAAAATTCCTGACGCCTTAGCAACCAGCCCTCCTCGGTTGGGACACGCTGCTCTAGCACAGCCTTCCTGTCTCCTCCGCCCCCCTACTTACACAAGAGATCGTTAGCTGTTCTGAACCTGGGTCTGGTCTTTCCTCCTTTTCTGCTTTTTTTTTTTTTTTTTTCTTTTTTTTCTCACTTGGTGAGACACCGTGAAATTGCCATGTATATCATTAGAACCTCTTCTATTCTCATCTTGTTTCAGGTGACATGACCTGCCACTTTTTCCCTAAGTGCGGGCTTACGGGAGAGTTTGAATTTGGAGTTGGAAAGATTGGCGTTCTCGCCCTGAATCAATCCTTTCACGTGCGTGGCCTTTGCCTGCTTGCTTTCCCTCTCTTAACCTCAATACTCTCATGTATGAAGTGGGGAGCATAATAGAAGTTTGTGGTATCGTCAAATGAAGTAAAAATGTGCAAATGTAATATTAATGATAATATTAATAGCCAGTACACTTTTCCCTATTGTCTTGATGATTTCATTTATTCACAGATTTCACAGCTTAATATCCACGGTTAATATAGATACAGATACACTTTATAATTAAGTCTATCCTATAAAAATATATCACACTCTAGCATCATTATCCTTCTATCATTAGTTTTGGGAGAACATGCTTCTCCTAATTCACCAAACTGGCAGAATTTCACCTCGTTGTGAATCTTTGCATACAGGGATGTTGGGCTTCTTGCCACGGGATTTTTCACATCCAGAATATCCACAGGTTTTCATTCCTAGATGTGTTGATGAAAACCTTCTCTCTCACTTCATCCACACATTTCCTCCCTAGTGTGAAGTCTATGCTGTCTAATTAGACTTGCCTTCGGAGAGAATGTTTCCCACAGTCAGAGCATGCATAGGATTTCTTTCCCTCAAAACCTTATTTTTCTTTTCCAGACCCCCGTTAGCACTTAACCCCCATTAATTCACTTAATTCTTGCAGCATCAAAATGTGGTGTATGCGATTGTTACGCCCATTTTACAGATGGAGAGAGGGAGCTGCAGAGAGGCTAGGAAACCTTCTCCAGCTCACACGGCTAGTAAGGGACGGAACTGGGGTCACACCCAGACTGTCTACCTAGTTTCACCGCAACCCTCTCACACCACCTGGTCCAGAATGGCCACTCGGTAGTTTCGTCACCTCCCTCTGGTTTCGTGGTGTCAGTTACAACATCCTCTTATTATTCGAGGACAGGTCCTCCCAGCTGGTGGTCCTCCCAGGCTACTCTCGGCCACTTTCCAACTTCCTTTTTCTCGTTCCCTCCTCCAAATCACTCTCTACCCACTCCAAGGTCATGGCCACAGTCCATATGTGAGGAAACTGAAATAGAGGAAATAGGGGAAAGGCTCGACTGGCGGCTTGCCTTGACTTCTCCCAAGAGACTCTGAACTGTTCCCACCTGGTTATCCAGAACAGCCGGGGGCTTCTGTGGAGAGTCACCCGCACCGATGGGTTGGTGTATCCGCTGGACTAGTTGTTGAATGTCTTATGTAGTTAACAGGATAGTTTCTATTGCATATGCCTCCATTGTTTAAACGGGGAAACTGGCTCATGGAGTTTAAACAACTTGCCTGGATCCTGGGGGAATAATCAACCCTAGGATTCAATCTCAGGCCAATGTGACTACCAAACCCTTAACCTTTGAGGTTGGCCTGGCAATTTGGAAGGAGATGGAAACCCGCATTTCCAAGAGCACTAGGGGGAAGAGCTGGTTTCAGTCAGTGAAATTAGATTACAGTCTGTCCAGTTAGAAAGCTTTAATCTCAATGCTGCCCTAAATCGGATTTACAATCTCCATCACCGTCATTTGGCTTGGGTTCAGGACCCTAGGGCTGGCATTTAGATTTAATAACTTAGCACATACTTGGTGATGATTTAATGGGGATCTTGCTGCGTTCAGAGTGGATGAAATTAGAGGATTCGGCCGTGATTCATTCCTAGCACTGTTGCAAGGATTAAATGAGATAATGTATGATGTCTGGCATACCGTCGGCGCTCAGGAAATGCTATCAATTCTATTTTACCTGCAGGAAACTGTACATGAGAGAAGATCTATATTTAAAACGCTGATGCTAAGTGACCCTAAGCAAGTCCTTCACTTCTGAGTGTTCTCATCTTTAACAGCTGTGGGGGGTCAGTGAGATAATATCTGCAAGGCGTCTAGCACGTGGCAGGCACTCATACAAAGATGCCAACTTGTTTCTATACTGGCCTGACAGCAAAGAGTTAATGAAGAGTCTTAGCTAAGCTCTGATCATCCGTTATTCTTTGGAACATCCGTCCATCTTCTCTCCACTGCTGTGAGTCAGCTGGTTAGGCATTGTGCCCATTGTACAGATGAGAAGACCAATACTCAGAATGTCAGGGACTCTGAATCACAGACTTTTAGGGTCATGAGGATCTTTAGAGAATGTATTACCCATGATACTTGACCTCTGAAACCCTTTCTTCAATTCTATTCTCCTTCGGCAGGGAGCGGGTGGGGGCGGTTGGTCCCTCTTTGGTCATATCGAGAGTCTGGCAGAGAAATCCAGGTGGCCAACTGTCATGATGGCTAATGACCCAGAAAACGGGCTCTGCCATCACACACAGAAAAGGTGTGGTGAGAGACAGGGATAGGATCGGGTACAGATTCAGGAATCCTTGGTTTCTTTTCCCTGGTCACAGACACACCAGCAGGAGAGGCAAGTTCACATGCTCGGTGAAGCCACCTATCCATCACCCGATGTTCCCATGGATGGGGTGAGCCTCGATCATCTGCCCAGACATCACCCCAGTCCTTCTTGCTGGAGTTTTAGGAATATTAAATCTGCATCATCTCCTTTCTCTAGTTCGGCAACTGTCTCTGCACATAAAACTCCCTACTTAGTATATGTTACATATTAAAATTTATCTCTAATGTAATGCAAACAATTTCACCCATCTTTTCTGGAAGCTCCACACACACATTTGGTGACTTGATGGAAAGGAATCACAGGCCTCAGAGGTGGTTGTTCTTGCCTCTACGCTCTGTTGCAATGAAAAGATGCACAGCAGGACCAGCATGAAAATAATGCTGTGGAGGGAGTCTACCCGAGTCCACAGGCAGGCTTTCAATGCTCCCCTCCCAAGGGGATGCTCGTGTAGAAAGTGCTCCTCCCTGCATCGCTATATGCACCACGTTCTGTGTAAAGAAGCACCCTTAAGACCCAGGGTGCAGGGCTTTTCTTGGGTGCTGGTCACCAGGCACCTGGTCACTCCCAGGAGGAAAGCAGGTGCTCACCACTCACACTGTTTGCCATCTAGGTGAGCTGTACAGCAGGCCTCAATGCCCGAGGCATGCAAAATAGCCTTATCCATTAGTAACATAGGGAAACCTCTAAAACCCAAGTTCTCGGATGCCAGCCAAGGATCAGCTCAAAAGCAGGCCCATCTAAGGAGCAATACCAAGCCTACCACGTGAACCCCTTCCTGCACACCATGATCCATGCCTCCTCGGGGCCAACATACAAACTCCCATGCACTTATTTAATTTTTGAAATTTCATAATGGATTGAGTATTAAGACTATATTAAGAGTAAGTGTGATGTCTGCCTGTGAAGCGTGATACAATGGTACAACACTTCCCTCTTCCATAGAGGAGAATCCCTGATGTGATCCCCTAACCAACCCCCTCAATCACACGTGGACCTTGATCCCAGGCCTTCTAAACTCCCTACTTAGTTCTCATACTTGGTTGCACTTTGTGATCACCCGGGGAGCTTTATAAACTACCGAACTCAAATCCTCGCCCCAGAGATTTGGATTAAACTGGGTCTGGGGTACAGTCCGGGATTTGGAATTAGTTAAGCTCCCCAGGGGATCCTAATGTGCAGCCAGTGTTAAGAACCGCTCCGTAAGTTCGGCGGTTCTCCACTTGTGGTTCCCAGACGAGTCACGTCAGCATCACCCGAGAACGTGTCAGGAAAACAGATTCACAGGTTCGCGGGCCCCTGCCCCAGGCCTACTGAGTCAGAGACTCGGGATGGGTATCCCAGACATCTGTTTTCACAAGCCTTCCAGGTGATTCTGATGCACACTCAAACTGGAGAACCATTGCTTCAGACCAGGATGCAAATCTTCTATCTGCCCTTTCAGCTTTGTCAGGCTGCTGTCCCACACAGCCCTGAGCACCTGAGCCGTGGCTGCTGCGAGCCACCACTTACACGGCTTTGCTTAGCATCCCTTTTCCTCCCGGATTTCCCGTCGTTGGCTTCGGATATCCGGATGTGGGATCCAGCTTGTTACGCTCGCGGCCCAGCACAGAAAGATGAGTATGTGAACAAAACGTGCATACTTTTGCAAAGGACAAAGGAGGGGGTGTGGACTCTGAACGGCCGAGCAGAAGTGCCTGCCACCAGGGCAGAATCCAGAAGCAGCAGGCCCTGTTTTCTGCTGTGAGTCTCCTCACACCCAAACATCGTGTCTCTTTTCATCATCTACAGGATAGAGATAATGAGTCCTCCCCAGTCTAATCCCGGAAGCCTCTCTGAGGGTCACACACAATAATGTATGGAGACATGGACAAGTCTGACAAAGACATTGTTCTCTAGTCTGTAGGGTTAGAGGCAGGGCGGGGGGTATGTGTCGTCTGCCCGCTGGGGAGCTCACTGACCCCGTCTTTTCTTTAAGATTTATGTTCGCCGAGTACCCGGTCTGGAAAGTAAAAACTCTACCCAGTTCTTAATCGGTGTCATGTTAATTCACAAAACTAATTTACTAAGCATTTGACTAATTTCAGTCTACGTTTTCTCCAATTCAGTGAAATTGCTGAATTGATTTAACAACTTATCCCAGTGTACCTACCCCTGGTCTGCTGGCATTGGCATTTTCAGTGGGCTCCTGGAGGGGTAGGTGAAGGGAGGAAGGGAAGGGAACTAGCATCCCTGGCACCTGTTATGTACCATTTGCTCTATTTTTCTTATCATTTAATCCTTACCATAAGCCATAGAAAGTTATCATCGTCCGTAGGTAATAGATAAAGAAACAGAAGGTCAGAGAGGTTAAAGAACTTGTCCAGAAGCACTCAGACAGTTGGAGGCAGAGTTGGCCCCGTGCCCATGTCTCTGAAACTCACATGCTTCCCACCAGCCCCGATGTCTCTGCCACTCGCAGACTCAACCCTGACTAGGGGGTGAAGTTCGGGGGACCCCATAATCGGAAAGACTGGGATTCCAAGCCACGTGTGGTCTGTCTGTGACTGTGAACCGCCTCCCCTGCACTGAGTCAGGTAAACAAGACAGAACCTCAGAAAGAGCAGAGGTCCCCTTCTGAAGCTCTGCGCATTATGCTTTCCACATCGAAATATCCCTGGGGCACCTGCAAAAATCAAACTCTTTTGTACGTGGACAGAGATCAGTATAAATCCCTTGCCGATATGAATCACCCAACCTAGGGAAAGGCGCTTTGGAGCCTAAATAGCCTTCCTCAGGAAAGCCAGGCACGAATCTATCTTCAAAGAAAACACTCCCTCTCCTGAGATGTCCAGCTGTCTGGTCGCACGTCCAGGGCAGGGCACTGGCTGAAAGACACCCGGTATGGCTAGAACACCTGGATTTCCTCCTGCTCCGATGCACGTGCCTGTGGGCACCTGGCCATCTGAGTCATCCACCCTCTGAAACTCTGAGTGGCAAACTTTGAGTGCGCAGGCCCCCCACAGCTGCTTCCACAAGCTGAATTTCTTTCTTTCAGTTGCCAGGATGCCTTAGCAATGGTGTTTCATTCTTTCAAGGTGGTCTCATTTCAAAGTCCCTCCTGCTCATTCAAGTTCAGGTTTAAAAACAATACTGTGTGAGACCCATCCATGAATGGAACTTACATGGCCACATTCCCAGAACAATGCATGTCATTTTACACTTCGTGCGACTGTCACACAGAACCACACTTTGCCCCGAAGATATAGCAGCAGAATATCTGGACCTGACATCAGTTTACAGAACCTAAGGGGGGATCAGACCTGAGCAAATCACCGCAAAGCGCCTTGTTAGTGGTATAATTCATAGTGCCCCCCACCCGCTCTAGTTCCTCTCCTCATCCTCCCACAACACCCCACTCCCCTTTGGGGCACTTAGCACATCGTGTTGGTGCTGATGGCTCACTCACCAGTGTGTCCTACAACACTCACAGCTTTTCAAGGGCTCGAGCAGTATGTCTGGGGGCTCCACTGCATTCCCAGCAACTATTAGATAATAAGAGTTCATAAATGCCCGGGTGGCTCTTGGTTTCTCAACGGGTCATGATCTCACAGGTCTTGAGTTAAATTCCTGCATCAGGCTCTGCATTGACAGCTTGGAGCCTGCTTGGGATTCTCTCTTTCCCTTTCTCCCTGTCCCTCCCCGGCTTGCTCTCTCTTTCTGTCTCTCAAAATAAATAAATACACTTTAAAAACAAAAATGCGGGAAGAATGAATGGGGATAAGGAGTTGCTGGTGAGCTAAATGTTTGTATATCCAAATCTACCTTTAGTTTATTAGTTAAACCCTTTTGAAGTAACCTTGGGGCGAACTTTTTTTGAAAGTAGCTCGTTCAGGTCATGTTAACAGCTGAGAGAGTGAGTAAGCTGAGGAAAGAAGGAAGGCCCTGCCCTGAGGAGGGAGGGACACTCATGCACCAGCTAGGAGTCCTGAAGGAGTCCTGAAGTCAAGTCAGACTACATGGGCAGGACAGAGGACAATGCAGAGCACAACCCTGTGGCCTGGGCCAGCTTGCCAGTGGTCTTGCTGGATGCAGGGTCAGGATCTCTGGCTCCCCATACCACGAAGAGCGCATGGGATCCCAGCTGTGGCTTTCAGGTGGGACCCCTGCGGTGGCTCCATCTGTCATCTGGCAATGGGGCTGAGAGAGATGAGAGTAGGAGCCACGTGCTCGATGGAGACACGTGGGTGGCAGTTCCACGCCTGGGAGCTGTGTGAGCATGGGGGGCGCTCCGGGCCAGGGAGCACGGAGAGAGGTGCCAAGCAGGTGGTACAGACAGGGACAGAGAGCTAGAGCCAGCAAGCGATAGCCCAGGGCATCATCACTGGAGAGTGTCCCCGAATGTTCTAGCAGATCCTCGTACCCTTCTCATCACCACTGAGAATCCATTTCTAACATGCATCGCTCTGATGAGCAAGCTAATGTCGCCAGAAAAATACTATTTGAGACATTCACTAGGTTACTCAGCAAAACCCAAGTGATCGATCCAATAGGGGAACGGACATCTGTGTCTATCTTCTTCAGAGCGTGGGGCTCCTGTCTGGTACCAGTAGAGTTCTTCAGAGGGGGAGGGTGGTCTCCTGATCAGGAGGTGAGTAGCATGTGGGTGGTAGTCTAATACACACAGGTACACACACACACACACACACACACACACACACACAATCACATGTTGTATTAGGAAGTATGCTCAAGTAAATTCCAGATGTCGTAACTAATGGTGGCTTGACTGCATGGTTGCCTGAGATCTTGCCTTTGTTCCCAGACACTTGAGAGCTGAGGCCAACAGCTCCATAGCTAAGCGAGCTCGTAAGTGGGAAGCATATACTGCCAGAGGAGCTCGGCCCCACGTGGGCCTAAGCAAGACAAATCTCAGGGTGATGTCACCAGCCTGAGAAACTCCTGTAGCCATTCACCCAACTTGTAACCACCCCGTGAAGGAGTCACTAAAAATTTGGATTTTTTTTTCATCCGATTCTGGTATGGGTTGGGTCCATTTGATTTGGCTTAGAAAAAAAAAAAAAAAAAGAAATTAAGGATGCCTGGGTGGCTCAGTCGGTTAAGTGTCTGACTTTGGCTCAGGTCACGATCTCTTGGTTTGTGAGTTTGAGCCCCGCATCGGGCTCTGTGCTGACAGCCTGGAGCCTGCTTCGGATTTTGTGTCTCCCTCTCTCTCTGCTTCTCCCCTGTTCACACTCTGTCTCTCTCTTTCTTCTCTCAAAAATAAACATTTTTTAAATTTTAGAAAAGAAATTAAAGCAATATTCCTTATACCCTGATTATGATGAAGCAAAAAAAACCCTACTCATTATACATACATTATCTATTTTAATTCCCATGACAGACTATGGACCTGATATTAAGTTCTGAAGGAGAGAAAAGTTGAGATTCTGGAGGTTTACAGACCCATGTAAGGCCACACAGCTGATCAGGCAGGATTCAAACCCAGGCAAGCCTGCCAGATTCTAACATTTCTTTGTGCTTTCTGTACTCTATGGGCTGATGTTTACATCAAGGAACAAAAAGCTGTTTAAGTAAATGAGGAGAAACAAGGTGTGCAGGATACAAAGAGTTAATAAGACACAGGGAAAATATTTCCATTTTTATTGCCATTTCTGTCCATGTAAAATCTCTTTTATTTTAGGTTCTAGGCTTCTGACCCCGTCTTCACTAAAGTAATGATCGCAGAGCCTTGATTGTTTAATTAGGAAATACGGCACCATTATTCAAAGAGTTGTCATTACCTAAGCCGTAATGGTCAGAGGACAGTCTTAATAAGAAAAAAACTACTTGACACTTCTCTCTAATTTAATTGTATTTATTTTCACATTTCTAAAAATACCCTCTCTGCAAACAGCTTCTGGGCACAAATTCAAAACTATAAATTGGCCAAGCTGACAGCACTCTCCTCCTCAGCTTCCTCATTTAGGAAATGCCCCCAAAGTCATTTGTAGCTCTATTTTTTTAAATACTATATCCACCTAAAATTTCCAGCTGTCACCTGGCGTGGTCAATATCCAAGGAGCACCTGTTATGGGCCGCAAGTGGAAGTCGGTCCAGGATTCGCAGATGCCTCAGACTCAATCCTGCTCCCAAGAGGTCGTGTCCAGCCCGGGCCTCTCAGACCGGAGACCACCCTGGATCCATCCCACTGTTATGGACACCGGTGGCCACTGACCATGCTTTCAGAAACCACGGTCTAGGGCAGAGGGAAGGATAACTTCCAGACCGCCTGTCAGGAAGATGAAATGGTTGCTAAAATAATAACTAGCAGTTATTAAACATTTACTCTGCGTCAATATTGCTGCATGAACTTAACTCATTTACTCCTTAAAACATTTCTGTTTATCCCATTTCACAGGTGCAGACACTGAGGGGGAGTTACTGAGGGAACAGAGGAAAGGATTCCTAGGGGTGGGGGTAGGGTGAGGAAAGGTTCTGGGGAGGATTCCTGAGCTGAGTCCTAAAGAATGAGTGTGGCCAGGGGCACCTGGGTGGCGCAGTCGGTTAAGCATCCGACTTCAGCCAGGTCGCGATCTCGCGGTCTGTGAGTTCGAGCCCCGCGTCGGGCTCTGGGCTGATGGCTCAGAGCCTGGAGCCTGTTTCTGATTCTGTGTCTCCCTCTCTCTCTGCCCCTCCCCCGTTCATGCTCTGTCTCTCTCTGTCCCAAAATAAATAAAAAACG
>NW_024412376.1:156403533-156609557 GCF_014898765.1 Herpailurus yagouaroundi
GGGGGGTGGCGGCTTAGCGGGAGGTTACAGACAGAAGCATTGACAGTAGAAGGGGCAAAAAACCTGCCTGCCAATAAATCTATTGGAAGTCTCTTTAGCTGGTCCAGGGGGTAGAGATGTAAGCCCAAACTAGGGCAGGTGCTGTTGAAAAAAAGAGAGAGAGAGAGAGAGACAGAGATAGGAATATTTTAAAAGAAAAAAAAATCAGCAGGGCTTGATTGATTGCATGCAGAGACAGGACAAAGAGAAGTTCAAATGCGGACAAAGAGAAGTTCAAATGCCTACCCAAGTGGAGTCATGGGCTCTGTTCCCTGAAACCAGAAATGCAGGAAGAGGGGCAGCACTGGGAGACAGGATGGAGGTGGGTTGGCCAGGGCCATGGGACGTCTCGGAGGTGCTCAACAGACAGCTGGACGTCGGTAGAAGTCTGGAGGCTGGACATAAGAGGTTGACAGGGAACCGGAGGCAGAGGGAGCCAACATCAGTAAAAACGTGCTTTCTACGCTTTAATGGGCACACGAATCACCTTGGGGTCTTGCTAGAAATCTAGATAACAATTCAGTGGATCTTGGATGGGTCCTGAGAGTCAGCGTTTCTAACCAGCTCTGGGTGAAGCCGATGTGGCTGGTCTGCAGACCGCATTTGAAGCCTCAAAGTAGTAGAATGTTCGAGGCCCCAAGGAAGATTATTTAGAGATAAAAGTGGACGACACACACCTGTAGGAACATCAAAAAGCCCTGTTCATGAGGACACAGAGATGAAATGGTCACAGGGGTCAAAGAGGAACTATGCCCGAATGAACTTTGTCTCTGGCGCCAAAGACACATAGATTTTGACAAACAGGTGTGCTCAGCACGGCCAGGTTAAAGAAGTCAGGCCCTGGCATCCTACGGATCACGGAACATGAGAGCGCTGTTCTGGCTGTCACCAACTTGTTGAGACTGGGACCTCAAGAGCAGCAGCAGGGTCTGGTCTCTAATGCCCCTCAAGGGCTAACCCAGGCACCTGACGCGTAGTAGGTAGAATGGGCTGGATGGTAACCCGAGCCCCGCCCCCTCGCCCCCAATTCATAGGTTGAAGTCCTAACCCCCACCTCAGAATGTGACTATATTTAGAGACAAGGCCTCTAACGAGGTAACCAGGGTAAAAGAAAGTCAGCAAGGTGGGCCCTAATCCTGTATAACTGGTGTCCTTAGAATAAGGACACAGACGTGGACACACAGAGGGAAGACCTTAGAAAGGAGGCCACTTGCAACCCAAGGAAAAAGGTCTCAGAGGAAACCAACCTCACCCACGCCGTGATCTCGGACTTCTGGCCTCTAGAACCGTGAGGAGATAAATGTCTATTGTTTAAGGCCTGCGTCTGTGATATTTTGTTATGAAAGCCCGAGAAAATTAATGCCACACATATTCAAAAGCGACTCAACCGAAGTGGCCTGGGACAGTGTTGCAGGCCTGCAGCCCTTCCAGGCTTGGAGTCCCACACCTCGCTTCCCCGGCAGGAATTTTTAGGTGTCCCCTCCCCACGCGGCCCCGCCTTTCCCAGGCCTCTGTGATGCCTCCATGAAAGATGCATTGGCCGTGGCTCAGAACACAAGTGGCCGAAAGCAGAGCTCCGGGTAGTTACAAGAAGACTGGAAGGCAGTCTGGGGGACCACTGTTCTGATGGCGTCCACTCTCTCTGAACAAGCTGAGAAGTCTCGAGGCACTGGGCCTCTGCCTTCCTGCCCAAGGGGACTGGCTTATTTATTCAGGACCAATGTCTTTTTCACAATGACTCACAGGTAGCAGCGACTTATCTGTATGTTGTAGTCAGATAGCAGCTGACTGCTGTTATGAGGTCTTGCCCCGGGGAACCAACCAAATCGAACACTCCAGATTCACAACTAACAGAATTTAAATACTTCCAATGCTACCTAATACCTGTTCCGGCTAATATTTCTAAAACTGACCACGAGTGGCTATATGTTTCACTCATGTGGCAGTGCCCTCTACAACCCCCCAAAGCTCAAATTCTTTAAACAAATGAAACTTCTTGCATCAGAACGCAACTCCGAAAAAATCACTTTAAAACCGTTTGCTGGGGGTAAAATCAAGTGATTTATTCAGGTAACAGTTGCATGCAGAGAAAACATCACAAAGCTTCCTCTCTGTAGCATAGGGATACGATTTTCCAGTCCGGTTTGCAGGCACCTCAGTATTTTCTTCTTCCCCAGAATGCCTGGCACCTAGCAGGCCTCCTTTCCCAAAAGGCAAGCCATCAAACCCTAAAAATAACCGTTGAGGTATTTGTGTCCAATTTGTACAGAGGAAGATATTTAGGCACAGAAGGGTTTAAGCAACTGGCCCTCTGAAACCACATGATAAACGGAGAGGCAAGGATTTTTATCTCCGATTCCCCTGACTCCAAAGCCTGCAATCTTTCTACACTTCCAAGCACCTTTTTCTAAACGAGTTATCCTCTCCCCTTCGGGGTTACCTGCGATCCTCATGCTTACGCTGATTTGCCCAAACACCATTTGGGCCCCACAGAAGGGTCCACGCAGGACCAGGAAGTTCAGCCACAAAGGACCAACTGGTGGCCTGTTGACCACCTTCCCGGACTAAAGTCACCAGTCCCCTTTGCTATGTTAATCAACAGGCCCCTAAATCTAGTTCAAAGAAGACCATTGTCTGGGATCTGAATTGCTCATTCCACAATGGGTTCAAATGATCGCTCTGTTTACCTGCAAATTTCAGGAAGAGACCAGGCTCTTTTCTCAACTGTTGTCTCCGTGATCAAAGCAAATCACTCAGCCTAGTGATCAAAGAGAGGCTAACTCCCAGCTGGCCTCCTTTCCCAAACTGCACAATCCCCACCCCCTCTACCTAAGCCATAATTAAAAAATGGCTCAGCTCAAGAATTCTGATTACAATATATAAATGACCTTCTCACCAGCAGGCTTTGAACAAAGCCGCGGAGAGGGCCGGCATAAGCCTCAATATTATGAGAAATTATGGTGACAGCTAATACTGTGATTTTGTAGGTCAATATGCCTTGACAGTTTCTAACCTGCTAATTGGCCTTAGAATCTTGAGGGCACACAGCACAACCCACGCAGAAAGGGGAAGGAGGAGGCAAGGTGGAGGGAGGGGAGGGGAACCAAGGGGCTGAAAAACATGCCCCAAGCCTTTGAAACCCTCCCAGCTTCCACTGGCACTATTTGCCAACAGGACCTCTGAGAGACTGTAAATTGAAGTGTCACTTGGTGACATCCTGTGTCTGGGGTAGTTTAGTGAATTATGTCTGCAGCTGACACAGTATACATAACAAACTTCTTGTTTCCCAGGCTGATACCATCCGGCAACTTGGGAGATCTAAATTACCCATGGCCAGGGCGGAGGGGGCGGGGGGTGAAGGTGCACCTTCTGAAACGTGACTTATTAGAAAGGGCTGGAGCAGAGGCCAAGGAGACAAGACAGCTTAGCTAAGCTTCTCCAAAGGTGGGGAGGTCGGAACAATAAGTCATTTTTGCAAAATAAAACAAACCATCCCAATCACCAGGAAACTAACAGCCGGCCATCCTTGGTGATACTGACAGAGCGTGTGCAGCACAAAGGGCGCTCGTTTACAGGCGGTGGAGGCCAAGACCTCTGAAACTGAGCTGGTGAGAGGGGCTATCTGGACGGCACTAAGGAACATTCTGAATTGTCCTTGCAGTTGAGGATGCTGATGTATGTTGTAAAAGCCAGGTGAGAGCACCCTCAGAAGTGAGCTCTAGGATACTGACCTGATATTACATTTAACAGAAAGCTGCCATTGGTATATTCAGGTCAACTTCCCTAAGAAGTCATCAACTGTCCTGACACAAGTGACCTGGCTATAAGGCTGCACTTCTCCTATAATTCTCAAAGTAGTCTAGTTCTTATCTAGCAGACTTGACATGGAGGAGAAGATGGGTGGGCCATGAGGAGGGTATGTGCCAATTTGAGGAATAGGAAGGGAAGTGGACTGGCATTGCAGAGTAATATACAAGTAATATACAATTTGGGAAAGTAGAGGCCTTGGAAGGACAGGGTGATCAAGCAGGTAGCCCGTAACCCCGACCGCCCAGCATGAACTCAGACCTACTCGTGTTTGTTGCCGGGAGGTAATCACAACATTGCAATAGCATGTATGAAGATTGCTTGTGCAGACACTAAGAGCTCTACAGATACTATTTTAGACTCCACTCTCAAGTCAGTGCTATTTATTATCCTATCTTGCAGATGAGGGAAAGGGAGGTTTGCAAGGTTAGGCAACATGCCCAAGTTCACACGGCCAGTAAATAACAGAGTCAGGATGGGAACTTTTCCAGTCCTGTGCAGACTAGGAACTGCTCAGAAAATATTTGTAAATTTACATCAAAGGGATACATGAATGCCAAATCGATGAATAAGTAAATGAGTAGTATCTTGATCTTGGAGTGGCCCCATGTTCTTCCACCCGACCAATTCTCTACCTCATAAAAGTATTTTATATAAGATGAGGTCCATGTGATAAAAGTAAAGAATTGCTGTCGTTCTATTAGGAACGAACCATTGTTAATAATTAATAAAATGAAATATTAAGTGCAATTCAACTGTATCTTTTTAACAGGGATATCCAAGATATAATTTAAGACTTCAACAATGGTTTGCAAATAACAAAGCTACTGTCATCACATATGACAGCCATAGGTCAAAGGCAACACAAATTATATCATTTGGATAAACGGTGCAAAACACTTGACAAAATTTGTGACTAATTTCTATCTTATTTTTAATTTTTAGAATTTTTTTATCTTGGAGAGGGGCGGGGAGGAGCAGGGGGAAAGGGAGAAGGAGAGAATCTCAAGCAGGCACCACACTCAGTGGAGAACCCAACACAAGGCTCAATCCCACGACCCTGGGATCACGACCTGAGCTGAAGTCAAGAGTCAGACACTCAACTGACTGAGCCAGCCAGGCGCCCTGACCAATTTCTATTTTAAAAATTCAAGTAGGAATATAAAAGCTGCTTACCATAAAAAGGCAATATATTTCATAATAATAGTTGGCAGTCACTTTAAGGTAAAATATCAAAATCAAGAACCAAGAAAGCAGGCTTCTTATCATTCTATTTGACATTGGTTGAGGAATTCTAACCAAAGGAAAAAGAAATAAAATAACAAATAGCAAAATTACAAAGAGAAAAAGTTCTTCTTTATAGATCATGTACTTATCTAGAAATGAAAAGAATGTGGTAAAAACTATCAAAAATTAGTAACACTTAGGAGCTTGAATCCAAGATAAACAAAGATTGCCAAAAATAATGTATAAAGTAATTTTTAAAAGCCTATTTCCAGTAGCAACAAAAATGATATAAATAATGTGATAAAAACTGTGTGACCTATATAAAGGGAGACTTTAACAAGAGATGTAAAAGAAGCCTGGAATACAAGAAGATTGAGACCACATGGTGATGGAGAGTGTTACAAAGGTTTAAATTCTTCTTAAATTATTGTGTGGCTTGCTACAGTTGTAATAAAAAATCCCAACCTGACTTTGACAAAATGATTCTAAGGTTAACCTATAAAAAATAAACGGGATATTTAAGAAATTTTTTAAGGGGAAGTACACTGTATTTTACAAAGTGATTAAATTTTAAAGAATGTGACAATGGTACAAAAATAACATCAGGGACAATAACCCAGAAAAAATGGCCCCGTCATATATTGTATTCTAATATATGATAAAGAATTCATCGCAAGTCAATTCCCAGAAAAGCTACAGTTTTTCAATAAACAAGTCTGGGACAATTGCTAACAATTTGGAACACAAGACATTTAAATAAGCACCTCATTCGGGATACCAAAAGGCATTTCTGACTAATTACAGAATATAACATATATACATGAAAATTAAAAGAGAATTCAGCTTCATTGCTTTGTCTGGAAGGAGGGACTTTCTATTCTAGCAATTCTATGAATTATTCTAAAAATAATTCATGGAGGGAAAGCTGGACAGACACAACCCTGGTAGGGCACGCACGCAACACCCACCCTGATGGACTCCGACTCGCATTGTACTTGTTTTCATTTTAAACATCACTCTTGTAGACAATTACACATCAACTAAAATGTTTGCGGGGTGAAAACAAAAATATGGCGATAACTGGCAAACTAAGAAAAATAATGCAACAAATGTGAACAACAGATAAGAAAAGCACGAAGACTCCCGTCGTAGATGAGTCAGCAGTGGAAAGAAAAATCCACCAAAAAGGAAGCTGTAAATAAAATCTGAGAAAGGGTTCGACCTCAGTGATCATTACGGGATACTATTTTTGGCTGATCAGCCATTTTATCTGTGTAGGTCTTAAAAAAATAAAATAAAATAAAGTGAGGGTAAAAAGTGAGGGGAAACAGAGGCCCTCATGTATTACTAATGGCAATTTCATGGGTAGTTTTGAAAAGGAACAAAGCAATTTGTATAGGAAATTTAAAATGCTTATTTGCATACTTTGACCCACAAAGTCCACTTTGGGGAATCTATCCTAAGTCAATAATTCTAGGTCTAGGAAATGCTCTGTAAGTGAGGATGTTAAATGTGTAGGATATGGAATAGTGAACAATTGTAACAGTTCTTCAACTTCAGAACAATGGTGTGAGACATTGAATTCTATCTCCCCAAAAGGTATGTTCAAGTCCTAACCTCCACCACCTGCAAATGTTACCTCTGGAGTCATCAAGTTGAGATGAAGTCACACTGAAGAAGAGTGGCGCCTAATCCAAGATGACTGGTGTCTGTATGAGAAGAGACACAGAGACACATGGAGAGAAGGCCATGTGAACATGGAGGGTTGGAGTGATACATCTATAATCAAGGAATAACAACGATTGCAGCCACCAGAAGCCAAGGAAGAGCCCATAGAATAGATTCCCCCCTCGAGCCCCCAGGAGAAGCATAACCCTGCTGACACCTTGATCTTGAACCTTTAGACTCCAGAACTGTGAGCACATATACTTCCGTTGTTTTAAGGCACGAGTTTGTGGTAATTTGTTACCCCAGCCCTGAGAAACCGATGAAGATAATAACACATAATTTTGTTCATTGAAAAACAGTTTCTCAATGGAATATTCAGCCACTGAAAATAAGTTAAAACTGTATAATTATTTAGAAAAAAAGGTTACAATATTTTACAAGTAAATAGAACTCAAAAATCTATAAAGTGATGAAGATATAGGGTAAGACGATTCTCTGATGTATAAAAAAAAAAAAGATTGGAAGGGATTTCAAGAAAATGTTCGAAGTGGCTGCATTTGTATAGTGAAACATCAGTGTGTTTTCTGCTTTTCCAAAGTCCTAAATTGCCTAAAATACATCCATAATTAATTATCATGGTTGGTTGAGACTAATCAAGACTCACCCCTAAGAGCGGGACTCTTGCTGCCCCTTAGAAGGCCATTGGCCCTGCAGTTGAAAGGTCTGAAAAAAATTAGGCTTTTATCCAAAAGAAAGAGGGTAGGAGGGGCCCCTGGGCGGCTCAGTTGGTTAAGCCTCTGACTCTTGATTTTGGCTCGGGTCGTGATGTCACAGTTCATGAGTCTGAGCCCCATGTCGGGCCCTGCACTGACAGTGTGGAGCCTGCTTGGGATTCTCTTGCCCTCTACCACTCTCTCTCTGCTCCTCCCCCTCTCTCATGCACAACACTCTCTCAAAATAAAGGAATGAACTTTAAAGTAAAAAAAAAGAAAGAGGGTAGGATGTTAGGTAGGCAACTAAAAATGCCTGGTGCCACATCCCTGGAGGTACTCCAAGTTTTGATAGGAGCTGTGAAGCGGTGGATAGCGTGAAGATAGTATAATTAAGGGGGAGAGGGAGGAGAGTGTATTTCCTGAAGAGCGCTACGACTAACATGGCCATTTAGTTCATTGGTAAAGCTCAACATTATTATGACAAAAACTCATCCTGAATCTTAGAATGATGGACAAATTAATTTTCCTATTTTTGATGAACCAAATACTGGAAAATTCCCTACAGCTCTTCCTTTTATTACTGTGTAGGATTTACTCAATCACAAAAGGTAAGTTCACAAAATTCAGTGGTCTCTTATTACAATTCAGCTGGGGATACCCTGATAGATTTGTTTATTTAAACATGCATACATTCATATTTCTTAAACATCTACCGTATCCTCAACACTGGGTTTCGAGCTCACAATACAGCGCTGAACAACACTTCACAGTTCCGACCCTCAAATTTTGTGCAGTCCCATTTGAGACACAGACTTTAAAGAAAGCACCGCATATAATGGGAAATTATGACAGTGATTAAGTGGCACAAAGGAGAGGCGACGGGCACCATGGGAGTGTATAACGAGGAAACCTATTCTAGCCTGGGGAAATAGGGATGTGATATTTACGCCGACATATTTAAGATGAGGTTAAACTCATTCAGCCAGAGAAAGAAGAAATTTGCTAAGCAAGTTGGAGAAAAGGAGTGATGTGAGCATCCCGCACAGAAGGAGCAGCTTGGGCAAAGGTCCCAAGTCTAGAACTATTTTGATGGATTGGAAGAAGTAAGAGAAGGCTAGTGTAATTGATATGCAGTCAATGCGGACAGTGGTAGCAGATGAGGTTGGGAGTGTGTGCAGTGCCCTGTAGACGGAAGCCAAGGAGCAGTTTAAAAACAAAAAAGAGTGACTTATGCTTTCAGTAGATCAGGACAGGGCAGCAGTAGATGAGAGGAGACAGAGGAACAGGGACAATGGGACAAAGACAGTGGTGGCTTGCACTGGGAAAAGATTAGAGATATGTAGATATAACTGAGTGATTTGGTCCCAGTAGAACACTGAAACATTGTACTGCATGATCTAAGGTTTCCTTTTGATTTACTCATTCATGCATTCATCTAACATCCACTTACTACATGAAAATACCAGATTCAAACTCACAAAATCATCGTTCAGCTGTGTCCATCTGTTGGGTGCTTCAGTTGAGTTTTCCATTTCAACGGTTGCATATTTTTTTTCATTTTTAAAATCTGTAGTTATGTTTGTTGCCTGCTTAGTCTTTTCTCACCACACCCGTTTTGGGATTTATTACTCCATTCCTCTTCTTTCTCTCTCAGCTAATATTGAATATGCTTTTAAAAGTTTTATTCTGCCTATTCTTGACTTCTCACTCTATCTCCTTACATATACAGTTTTATCATTTTTAGGCTTACAGTCTGTTTCATAATCAGGGCCTCGCTCAGATATTTAGTGAGTCTTCTGCTCTCCTGTATGTGAACTGGGCTGGATGATAACCTTCATTAATTGCTGTAATATCCTGTGGGATCACATCCTTATTCAAAGAATATTTACTCCCTCTACATGCAACCTCCACAGAATGAGTATGCAACCTTGAACCTTTGAAATTAGGCATGGCGGGGCGCCTGGGTGGCGCAGTCGGTTAAGTGTCCGACTTCAGCCAGGTCACGATCTCGCGGTCCGTGAGTTCGAGCCCCGCGTCAGGCTCTGGGCTGATGGCTCAGAGCCTGGAGCCTGTTGCCGATTCTGTGTCTCCCTCTCTCTCTGCCCCTCCCCCGTTCATGCTCTGTCTCTCTCTGTCCCAAAAATAAATAAACGTTGAAAAAAAAATTAAAAAAAAAAAAGAAATTAGGCATGGCCATGTGAGTCTCCCTAGCTGATGAACCATTAGCAAGCCTAACATGAGTAGGGACTTGTTTTCATGGTTAATCTTGCTTTCTTAAACTTTTGCCACTTTCTTTAGAAGAGCATTCGTGTGCAGCTCCTGGTCCCAGACAAATGAGAAACTTGGGGGAAATGTCTAAACCAAACCCTTTGCCTGAAGCCAAGAAAAAACTGAGCCTGACTTAGATTGGCTATAGGCCAGCCAACTCACATCCCATCACTTGAAACAACACCAGGCAGCTGGCCCACAGGCTCATGAATGAGAAGTAAATGTTTATTACCATATGTCACTGATATTTTGTGGTGATTTGTTACACAGCAAGAGATGACTGATACATCTTACCTCTTCTACAAACAATTTTTTACAGTTTCTTTTCCATGAAGTGCTGGTGTTATTCATTTAATTATCATTTTTAACATATTTATTTTTTAAATTTTTTATATCATGCATTGATGATGAAGGGGGACTTTTTAAAGACTTTTCAGGCCACCATCTTTGAAATTAGAAATATAAGCAAGGCGTGGAATCAGTTACAGAACTATTCTAACTGGTTTAATTAGAAATCTAGGAAAATTTGGGAACAGCACTTGAAAACTCCTACAAATCTAGTAAGAACGTCCAAATTATAGCAGAAGTTTGCTCCCCTGGTGACAGGCTCCTACAGATCTAGTAAGAACGTCCAAATTATAGCAGAGGTTTGCTCCCCTGGTGACATCGCCCCCACCAGCACTTCTGGGCACAGATACATGGATGGCATCGCTGCTTCTAGAACCTCTGCCCCTGCCACCTTTGCATGCTGGGTCCTGTCACTGGCCTCACCAGCATAGACTCTGCCCAGCACCCGCATCTTCTCTTAGCCAGTGTCTAGATCGAAATCTCATGCAGTTGTTTGTGTTCCAGAGCCTCAGTCACATTCCAGCCAGGAAATTTGGAAAGGTGAATTTCTGGCTCTGTCTGGGGGAGAAGTGAACCCATAATGTAGGAAAGTTCTCAAACATAAAAAGGCAGCGAAAAAGGTTGACGGGCATGCCTTGTGATCACGGCTTCATTTCGTTAAAGATGAAATAAAAGAAATAAAACAAGCCTGTAGCCTTCTAAAGGTCATGGACTACAGCCTTCAGTTATAATTAATTGTGATAATACTTGCAGAAGCTCATGGCAGAGTACCTGTCACACAAATGATAAATCAGTCAATCCATAAATAACACCACAAACTACTTCTATTATATGAAGCACAATTAGTCCTTTATTCTAGGTTTTTCGACTTGCCAGGCAGTCAGTTTGCTCTTCTGTTCACATCTCCATTCTTCACTTTCCATTTATCACTTCTGATCTTCTGGTGGGATGATTTCATTTTATAGTGCACACTTGTCAGAGCTTCACCAGCTGACCTCCTTATGCCTTACCACCTCTGGCTAACGGTCTCTCCTGGAACAATGTTCATTCTAAGCTGTTGGTCTGGATTAAGAATTTAAAGAGATAGAAACATCAGTGGACCAGTGATCCTCAAAATTGTAACTTGAGAGACATGGATAGAGAGAAAAAAGTTCTGGCATTGTGAAACTGATACATCACAGAGTGTCTCCCCTCCTTTTCCTGTCTTCCCAGACTATTGAAATTCCAAATGTGGCATGACAACAGTTTTTGCTGTAAAAAACAAGAAAAAAAAACCCACCATAACTTTCTAACTTTGTTAATTTAAAACTAACCTTTGCACTTTCTGTTTTTGGTGGATTGGGCAATGTGGGTTAACCACATGTTTGCATTTTTTTTTTGTTTATTTATTTATTTTGAGAGAGAGGGGTGAGGAGGAGCAGAGAGAGAGGGAGAAAGAGAGAGAGAGATCTCAAGCAGTCTCCACAGTGCCCCACGTGGGGCTCAAACTCACAGACTGAGATCATGACCTGAGCCAAAACCAAGAGTCAGATACGAAACCAACTAAGCCACCCAGGTGCCCCTGAAATTTTTTTTTTAAATACACATTTATTGAACACTGGCCATGTGCCAGATTGTTAGGTTGTGGGACACAGAGGCGAGCGGGTACCAACGGGGTACCTGTTCCAAATCTTCTGCAATTGAACTGGGCCTTCCAACCAGATGACTCCACTAAGATCAAAATATTTCTTTATCTAAGAAAACAAGTCAATATCACTGAGAAAAAGGAAAGAATCAGGGAAGAAGGGAGAACAGGGAGGTTGGGAAGGAAAGACAGAGAGTCTTAGCCTGGGTTCTTCTGAAAGCAGAGTCTGAGACGAAGGCTTATGTGTGAATGAATTATTTTGGAAGTGTGAGCTCGAGGTGCAGAAGTGAGAGGAGGAGAAGTGAAAGAGAAAAGAGAGCCTGTCTGCTTCCTGCCTGCTTCCTGCCCACCTGCCTGCCTTCTGTTTTTCATTGGCTGCCACAGATGCCTGGATCCTTGATTCCACTAAGATGCCTTTTGGAATGTGGAAGGAAGGGAGGAGAGAAGGAAGAAAGAAGGAAGGAAGCACGGAAATGAGAGAGAAGGGGAGAGAGAAAAATATAAGTTCTTGGCATTCTGATTTTTGAATCAAGAAGGATTAACAGAAACACTCAAATATTTGAGTTTCTCCTATATTACATTATTGTATAAATCATCCTAATTCTTCCATGTGATCGGAACAAGCCTTGAAAGTAGGTATAATTTCTTACATAGTAGTGTGCTTACAAGCATAGACTCTGGAGTCAGCTTAGGATGAAACAGTGTCTCCATCACTTATTAGTTGTGTGACCTTGAGCAAATTACTTATCATTTTTTCTCATCTGCAAAAACAGGAATAATAAATACACATACCTCAAAGGGCTGTTTGTTGTGAGTCTTAAATAAGTTAATGTTTTTAAAGTACTCTGAATGGGTCTGGCATATAGTAACTTTGTTTTTATAAATGCCTGGTTTTTTTTTTTTTTTTCTGATGCTCTTAACTGTGGCTAAAGCAGATTTCAAATGCCTTCTGATCCATCAAATAGGAGAGGCTCCTGCATTAGCAGAATTACTTTGAAACTCTTCAAAGTAAAATCCGCTACAAACTGTCTCAAACATGGCTACCGGGCAGCCAAATGAGCAGGACCCAGCCAGGAAGATCTGGAACGGATGGGTGGGGCTCAGCAGGCAAAGGGCATGTTGAGCAAATGCACATTTCACTGATCAACAGCTTCTTGCGAGATGTCCTCCCTAAATTGTCTCTCTAAAATGAAAAATCCTCACTCTAGGCAGAATGCCAAGATTCCTCTCCTCTGTACCCGATGGGAGAGTGTTCCCTTCTCCCTGGCCATTGGGAGCTAAAGTGAAGCCAAGATCCTGTTTTAGTCCAAACGCTCAACATTTACTGAAACGTGTTTGGACAGCTTACAAAGGATAACCCTCCCCTTGCACTCCAGTTGAAAGACATTATAGCAATCCAGGGGGGTGTCTTCACTGCTTCCCACTCACATTCTTTGCAGACTGGCAGAGACGTCCCCTCCCTCTCTTGTCAGCACTCCACTGGAGTCTATGATATCTGTGAGTCCATCAACATTAAAAAAAAAAAAAATGTCCCTATCTGAGGCCTTGAAGGCCCTTTTTAGCACAATCGGGGTTAGGGAGTCATTGAGAGAACGAGTGCGTATTTTTATACATGGGTAGCAGTGTCTCAGCTGATTAATGAAGCCTTCAGCCCCAAAGGAGGAGAGGATCTGGGGAGACAGCAGGGTAGGCAAGATGGTGAGAGACTGTGAGCCATATTCCCAACTTGGGAAGTATATTAAATATTGGCAGAAAGCAATCATTGCAAAATGTGTATGTGTTTATTTATTTATTGGAATGGATGTGCCCAGTCATTATCTCTTCCCTCTGGGGGTAACTGGAAGAATCGCAGAAAAATGAGACTGACTCATATCTTGCTTTTACAGCTTCTGCTACTCATATCCGATCCCATAAACGCAAGTTGTCTATTATATTCTCACCAGTTCTTACACCCACCCTCGGATCGCAATCCAAATTTCATTTATATTCTCCAATCCTAAAACCAAAATGGACTCTTGTGTTTCCTAGCAGCCGTAGCAAGGAGACCAGAGGCTCGCTTTGTGGCTCATTCCTGCTTATCAATTTTGCCCACATACACACACACACACACACACACACACACACACACACACGGAGTACCCTGTCTACACTTCTGAGTCAAATAATTTCACTCCTCTCTATTCAAAAATCATTTATGCTTCCTGAGATTTGTGGAGAATCTTCTAGATGAAATCACCAACAACCATATATCTGTCCCATTTTCCCCACCCATCATGGTCTTCCTCTTCCCTCCCACCCACATTACAACTCAGGATTCCTCATCTGTCAAGCTCTAATCATTTTCCTGTTTCTGTCCCTATTTCTATTGTCCAAAAACAAGATCTGTTTTCCCAGTGAAACATCTCTCCCTTTTGTGTTCCACTGAATGTTAGAGCCAGAAGGTCAACTCCCTTTTTTTCAAGTAAGACACTGAAGTCTGGGGAGAAAAAGTGGTTTGTCTGCTCCCAGACAACTAGACGTTCAACTGCTACTGTATTTTGATCCAGTATGGCACTCCACTGAAGAGGGCGGAAATACATCTTAAATTATATTTCTGAGTCTTTCCACCATCTTGGAAGACAATGGCAGTTGACAACTTTTCAAATGTACACATCCAGCATGTTTGTTCTGGTTAAAGAACACAATTTACCAATAGGCATAGTTACCCATGGGGGTGAGTGGAGTCAGCGATTGGCCTGGGAGTATGTATTCAAAACCCAGCTCTGCCTCTTTGTGGCCAAGGGCAATCTTATACTCTCCAAGCCTCCACTACCTTGCTTTCCCCATCTGTAAAATGGGGCTATTGATATAGCACTCATGAAGTTGTTCTAGGATTAGATGAGATCCAGAATTAAAATAATAATCAGAATAGTTACTATTGAGCACCGGGGCCAAATGTTTTAAAATCTATTTTCTAATAGAAAAACACCGAACCTTGGAAAGGTTAAACAACTTGCCTAAGGTAACACATATTATGTGATATGGGCAGGATTCAAACCCCATCTGCTAACAGAAACACCCATGCTTTCCCACTCCATTCTGTGCTTCCCATGGCCCCAGACGCTGTTTCCTGTCCCGAGTCCTCAGGGCATAAAATGTAAGGATTTTTTAATATAGATTATTATTTTTAATTCCAGTATAGTTTACATGCAGTGTTATATTAGTTTCAGGTGTCCAATATAGTGATTCAACAATTCTGTACATTACTCAGTGCTCACTACAATAAGTGTACTCTTAATCCCCTTTATCTACCTCAACTCCATCTCCCATCTAGTAACCATTAGTTTGTTCTCTATTGTTTAGAGCCTACTTTTCGGTTTGTCTCTTTTTTCCATTGTTTGTTTTGTTTCTTAAATTCCACATAGGAGTGAAATCGTATGGTGTTTATCTTTCTTTGACTGCCTATTTCACTTAGCATTTTACCCTCTAGATCCATACATGTTGTTCCCAATGGCAAGATTTCATTGGTTTTTATGGCTAAGTAAGATTCCATTGTATATACCTACTACTTCTTCTTCATCCATTCGTCTGTTGATGGACACTTGGGTTGCTTCTACAATATGGCTCTTGTAAATAATGCTGCAATAAACATAGGGATGCATATGTCTTTTTGAATTAGTGTTTTTTTTTTAATTTTTTTTTTCAACGTTTATTTATTTTTGGGGACAGAGAGAGACAGAGCATGAATGGGGGAGGGGCAGAGAGAGAGGGAGACACAGAATCGGAAACAGGCTCCAGGCTCTGAGCCATCAGCCCAGAGCCCGACGCGGGGCTCGAACTCGCGGACCGCGAGATCGTGACCTGGCTGAAGTCGGACGCTTAACTGACTGCGCCACCCAGGCGCCCCTGAATTAGTGTTTTTATATTTGAGGGGGTAAATGCCCAGTAATATGATTACTGGATTGTAGGGTAGTTCTATTTTTAACTTTTCGAGGAAGCTGCATACTGTTTTCCACAGTGGCTGCGCCAATTCGCATTCCCAACCACAGGGCACAAGGGTTCCTTTCTCTCCATATCCTCACCAACACTTGTTTCTAGGTTTTTGATTTTAGCTGTTCTGACAAGTGTGAGGTGCTATCTCATTGTGGTTTGGATTTGCTTTCCCTGATGATGAATGATGTTGAGCATCTTTTCATGTGTCTGTTGACCATCTGTAGGTCTTCTTTGGAGAAATGTCTATTTGTGACCTCTGCTCATTTTTCAGTTGGATTATTTGGGTGTTGAATCACGTAAGTTCTTTGTATATTTTGGATACTAACCCTTCATTGGACATGTCATTTGCAAATATCTTCTCCTTCCACACTAAGTTTTGTTGGAAACCTTGTTTTATTGGTTGTTTCATTTGCTGTGCAGAAGCTTTTCATATTAATGTAGTCCCAATAGTTTATTTTTGTTTTCATTTCCCTTGCCTCAGGAAACATATCTAGAAAGATGTTGCTACAGCCAATGTTGGAGACATGATTTTAGGTCTCACATTTAGGTCCTTAATCTATTTTGAATTTATTTTTGTGTATGGTATAAAAAAGTGGACCAGTTTCATTCATTTGCATGTAGATGTCCATGAAAAGACTGTCCCCCAACCCCCCTTTGGATATTCTTTCCTCCTTTGTCAAAGATTGGCCACATAATTGTGGGTTTATTTCTGGGTTTTCTGTTCTGTTCTTTTGATCTACTTGTCTGTTTTTATGCCAGTACCATACTGTTTTGATTACTACAGCTTTGTAATATAACCTAAAGTCTGGAATTGTCAGTCCTCCTGTTTTGTTTTTCTTTTTCAAGATATCTTTGGCTATTTGGGGTCTATTGTGATTCCATACAAATTTTAGGATTGTTCTGTGAAAAATGCTGTTGTTATTTTGATAGGGATTGCATTAAATGTATAGATTGCTTTGGGTAATATAGACATTTTAATAATATTTGTTCTTCCAATCTATGAGCATGGAATGTCTTTTCATTTGTTTGTGTTGTCTTCAATTTCTTCCATCAGTGTTTTACAGTTTTCAGAGTACAGGTTTTCCTTTCTTTTTTTCTTTAAATTTATTTATTTATTTTAGAGAGAGAGAAAGATATTTGAAAGTGGGGAAGATGGACAGAGAGAGAGAGAGAGAGAGAATCTCAAACAGATTCCACACTCAGCATAGAGCCCAACACAGGGTTCAATCCTACAACCCTGGGATCATGACCTGAGCTGAAATCAAGAGTCAGATGCTCAACCGACTGAGCCACCCAGGTACTCCCAGAGTACAGGTCTTTCACCCTTTTGGTTAAGTTTATATCTCTATGTATTGTTTGATATTCTCTTTGATTTCTTGGTTAACACATTCATTATTTAATAACATATTATTTAACCTCCAAGTATTTGTGTTCTTTCCAAAGTTTTTCTTGTGGTTGATTTCTAGTTTCATAGCATTGTGATTGGAAAAGATACATGGCATGACTTCAGTCCTTTTGAATGTGTTGAGACCTGTTGTGTGGCCTAATATGTAATCTATTCTGGTGAATGTTATTTTTTTTTTAATTTTTTTTAACATTTTATTTATTTTTGAGACAGAGAGAGAGAGAGAGCATGAACAGGGGAGGGTCAGAGAGAGAGGGAGACACAGAATCTGAAACAGGCTCCAGGCTCTGAGCTGTAAGCACAGAGCCCGACGCGGGGCTCTAACCCACGGACCGCGAGATCATGACCTGAGCCGAAGTCAGACGCTCAACCGACTGAGCCACCCAGGCGCCCCTATTCTGGTGAATGTTCTGTGTGCATTTGAAAAGAATGTGTGCTCTGCTGTTTTACAATAGAATGTTCTGAATATACCTGTTAGACCCATCTAGTCCAATATGAATTCAAAGCCACTATCTCCTCACTGATTTTCTGTTTGGATGATCTATCCATTGATGTGAGTGGGAGGTTGGAGTCTCCTACTATTATTGTATTACTATCAATTACTTCTTTAATATTCGTTATTAGCTGCTTTTGTACTTGGGTGTTTCCATGTTGGGTGCATAAATATTTACAATTGTTATAATTCTTGTTGGATTGTTTTCTTTATGATTATACAGTGTACTTCTTTGTCTCTTGTTAGGGCCTTATTTCAAAGTCCATTTTGTCTAACATAGGTATTGCTACCCCAGCTTTCTTTTCACTTCCATTTGCATGATAGACGGTTTTCCATCCCTTCACTTTCAATCTGCATATGTCTTTAGGTCTGAAATGAGTCTCTTATAGGCAGCATATAGGTGGGGCTTGCTTTTTATCCATTCAGTCACCCTGTGGCTTTTGATTGGAGCATTTAGCTCATTTACATTCAAAGTGATTATTGAAAGGTACGTACTTATTGACATTTTGTTACTTGTTTTATGGTTGTTTTTGTGGTTCTCTGTTCTTTCTTCTCTTACTCTTTTCTCTCATGGTTTGATGGCTTTCTTTAGTGATATACCTCGAGTCCTTCCTCTTTATTTGTTCATATCCATCACTGGTTTTTGATTTGTGGTTATGATTAGGTTTATATATAACATCTTATGCACATAGCAGTCCATATTAAGTTGATGGTTACTTAAGTTTGAACCCCTTCTTTATTCCTCTCCCCCACCCCATCCCCAGCATGTTTAAGGTATATGGTGTCATACTTTATATACTTTTATTTTGTGACTTCCTTGACTGATTTTTATAGATATACTTAATTTTGCTGCTTTTGTGGTACCTACTTTTCTTACTCCTGCTTACGGTCTTTTATTTCCATTCATAAAGTCCCCTTTAACAATTTCTTGTAGGATTGGTTTAATGGTCATAAATTCCTTTAACTTTTACTTGTCTGGGAAATTCTATTTCTCTTTCTATTATGAATAATAGCCTTGCTGGATAGAGTATTGTGGATTTCAAGTTTGTTTTTTTTTCTTTCAGCACTTTGAGTATATCATGTCACTCCCATCTGGCTTGTGAAGTTTCTGCTGAAAAATTAGCTGATAGTCTTATGGGGCTTCCTTTATTTGTAATTGTTCTTTTTTCTCTTACTGCTTTAAAAAAATTTTTAACGTTTATTCATTTTTGAGAGACAGAGAGAGAGAGAGAGAGAGAGACAGAGTGTGAGTGGGGGAGGGGCAGAGAGAGGGAAACACAGAATCCGAAGCAGGCTCCGTGCTGAGCTGTCAGCACAGCCCGATGTGGGGCTCAAACTAATGAACCGTGAGATCATGACCTGAGCCGAAGTTGGACACTTAACCAACTAAGCCACCCAGGCGCCCCTTCTCTTACTTCTTTTAAAATTCTCTCTTTATCGCCTAAATGTCCATCAACTGATGAGTGGATAAAGAAATTGTGGTGTATATACACAATGGAATACTACTTGGCAATGAGAAAGTGTGAAATCTGGCCTTTTGTAGCAACGTGGATGGAACTGGAGAGTGTGACGCTAAGTGAAATAAGCCATACAGAGAAAGACAGACACCATATGTTTTCACTCTTAGGTGGATCCTGAGAAACTTAACAGAAGACCATGGGGGAGGGGAAGGGAAAAAATAAAGTTAGAGAGGGAGGGAGGCAAACTGCTTCCTTTCTGACTTCCCAAGCAACATACACCTGAGCACCTGTTCTTCCATCTGGTTCCTTTGGCCACTGCTACGTCGCACATAAAACCTCTAGATTTTACAAAATCTGCAGAGATATGAAAACTGTTAAGACCTATGATCCTAACTCAAAGGAGTAGGGACCTGTCAAGGGTACATGAACACAAAGTATCTCTTGGCGGATTTGTAGAGACAATCTAAATCGTCTCCAGAATAATCAGCACACCGTGATCATGCAGGAGTCAGACAAACCTTGAATCTAGGACAGCCAAGGTTATTTGGGATTTCCCTCTCCACTCAGCCAGCAGTAACTGGCCGCAAAGTGTTCAATAAACATGGTCTCAGGCCTAGCTGGGCACATTTGTCTCCTGGGCAGTTCTGTAGCCACATGGCCCTATCCTGCTGAGTTTGACACTATCTCTGAACTTCTTCCATTTTCTTCAATTCCACTCCCACGTTTCTGTGTCATTATTCCATGCATTGCCCTGATCTGGGCCTCAAACAGAGTGCAGGGATGATCATGGAGCGGCTCACACAAAAACATAATTAGCAAGTGTGCTCGCCCAAAGAGTTGTCCAGCTAATGAGATACAGGAGATGAAAGAACAAAAAGCAAAGAGAGGGGGAAGATATGGTTCGGAAAAACCTGATGGAGGAGGTAATATTGAGATGGGTTTAAGAGGTCATTTATCCGACTCTTTTTCCCAAAGACAAGATCTTGGGAAAGAGAGGTTCTAGCGTCAGCTGTATGATCTGCCCGGAAACTATCCACCTGAACAAATCCATTCCGTATTCCTCTCTGTTATTTTTCTAGCATTAAGGACAGACTCCATGGTCAAGCCCAAACAACCAATAGCCTGCTGTATCTTCTCCAAGGTCTGAGTGATTCAGTCTTAAGTGACACAATGGTGAAGATACTAGACATTTAGTGTAAATCCGCTCCTTAGCAAAGCACTTCTTCCTTTCCAACAGAAACACCGTTGAGATAAAGATCCGCCCAATTTACATTCATCAACAGAACACTGAGTTCTACAGCCCGCAGCTGATTTATGGCTAGTGCGACATTTCTCTTTGCCCTCTGCCTTTTGTTACCTCTTCTGCCACAGGCAGGCAGCACTGGCCTGCCCGAGGTCAGCCCCCATGGTCCCCTCCCCTGACACAGCCAGCGTAGAAACGCCTGGCACGGGACCCCAGCCGAGCTTGCCCTGGGGTTCTCGCACATTCTTCTATTTCTCCACAGTAGAAGTAACTCCTCTTCCAGTTGGAGTGATAGGATCTAAGTCTCGAATTGGTGCTCTTTGTGGGCAAGCAGCAGGAACAAGCTCTTGACTTCACTTTGAGAACAGCATGTCAGGCTGACCAAACTTCAGGAAAGGAGATATTTGCCCTATGTGTGCTTCACTCTGTGGTCCCCTTTTCCCCTTGCAGGCAGAAGCTGGCTGTCTATTTGCTAAGGCTACAGCTGACGGTAGAGAATGCTTGAAAGAATTGTCTCCCAAATAATTGATGTTCTTTGCTATATCCACACACTACCTGGACCATTATTTTCTCAACGTATTTTAATTGAGCGTAGATAGATTCACTTTTAAAGCTTAGCATGGTCCTCGGCAGTAATATCTATGTAATCACAGCTTGATGTTCCAATTCTGTGCTTTAATACTCATTAAAATAAATCCATGGCTGTTAAAACAAGAAAAGGTAATTGACTCTCTATCACCTGTGATCACCTGGTCCACCATTGAGGATGTGCAGACCGCACCTTGGCGATTGCCTTCTGATGCTACAGTTCTGTGATGATCACATACGAGGCTTGAATCTGTATGAAGGAAGGGAGATATGATGCTAGTTCAATCAAGAAAACGTAGCGTAGCAAGAGAGAGAGGCAAATGTGTCCATTCTGGACTTGGTTTTTTGTTTGTTTGTTCGTTTGTTTATTCAGAGACAGTGAGTAAATTTCCGTTTGCATCTGGAGAGGAATATTGATTTTTCTCTCACTTGAAAAAAAAATGAAAGGATTTTACATGTCTCTTCTTTTTCCACAGGACAGAGAGGGCATTCTCCTTTAATATCTAACCACACCTTTTCATTGGTAGTTCTAGGGTGTCCAGAGAAAGAAGGGACTGTGTCTCCTCATACATATGAGAATGGATACAAGTGGCATAGGTTTTAGTGTGCCTGCATCAATCCATAAAGAAAAAGCCACGGAAGACTATGAATTTGCTCAAGTCCAAACTCCGTCTTATGCGCAAGGCAGAAACAAAATCCTCACTGTAGTTTTCACAATATGTGTAGCATAAACATCTAAGCCATAAGTGGTACTTTGTCCAAGTATTGTTAGCAGAACACCTACCTTCCCCCAGAGCAGCATCTGGATCATCGATCTTGGTACTTCCCACACCACAAAGGGAGCATTAACTCTGGGGGAAATGAAAGATATAGGCAATATTGCTTTTCAGTGATCCAACTCTGCTTTTGGACACCTTTTCCCCTTTGGAAATACTGTCTCTCTGATCCTCGTGATTCATTTCCCACATTCTCAAGGTTGTTGGAGAATCTCTCCATCACCTTGACAAAGATATTCACAGGAAAGGCTCTGACATCGCTGACCCCTCACGAGAGAGTTTGCCAGTGGCCTCTCCTCCCCAGCATGTCTGAAGACTGTCCTCACAGAAAGGACGCAGTGAGCAGCCAAGAGGACGGCACATTGGAAAGAGTGTTATCTTTGCAGAGTTCAAATCCCAAGTCACACACTGCAAATGGTTTGCCTTAGGGGAAGCTAACTTTCCTCTCCAGCATAGCCAGTTTACCTGGTATCTGGTCTGCTAGTCATCGAAATATTTTTGTACTTATTACAAATGGTCATTGTCTCAAGCTTCCTTGGGGCACCACCACAGCCGTTCCAACCCTGTCCTGGGGGAACTCAAGGACCACTGCCAGCATGCTTCTAAATGGTCACTGCCTATCTTTTCTGGCTGTTATATTTTGAGTAGGCTTCTTGCTCTCAAACCTCGGTGTCCCAATCTGGACAATGGAGCAATAATGCGAACCTCAGGGGTTCTTACGGGGATTGAAAGAAAAAAACGGAACATATTTAATATTTAGTAAATGATCAACATGCTAATCGCCTTTGTTCTTTACTTCAAAGGGATTCAGGCTTAAATCAAAGAAAACTTTCTTTCCCACCATTTCAAATCAGTGTTTCCAAGCCTCAGACTCAGAAGACACCCCCTAACTCACACACACATGCACACACACACACACACACACACACACACAGAGTAGAGGGTCCTTGTCACAACTATTTTGGGGCCCAAAGATCAGAGGGCCCTGCTGATGTCACAGCCCTTGACACGAGGCAGATCCTTGAAATTACGGAATTCCACATTACCGAAATCAGCCTCTCTCTTGTGCTTCCCTCCCCACCTCCAAACTCCCTTTCATGGGCTGTCAGATCGATTTTGCAGCCTGTTTGAGTAAGTTGATTAGGGCCTGAGGGAGCGGCCCCAGCTCTGCAGTGGACTAATGAGGAGGGGAAAGCCAAGTGCTCATTCCTCTTCAAAATATGTGCTGAAAAAAAGACCATTTTTGCTCAGTTCTGCAGTTTTTTTAACGTTTCCCCGTCATTTGGGCCTCAAAGTATAAATCCAAGCTTGTGCCTGACACGCATTTTTTCAATCAGCCTATTTTAATCGCGTAAATGTTCTTCTTTGTCTAGAAGGGAAAATATAATGCATAGTTCGTTGTAAAAGGATGTGGTCTCGATTGGCACGATTAAGATTTTCTGTTCAAAGACGCCATATACAGACCAGGACTGGGGAGGACTTCTGCTTTCAAATCACCTCCAAAAGTTAAACGGTTCTCACCCTAATCTGCATTTGCAGGTTACCATTTTTAAAAAAAAAAAATAAATAAATAAAGCATGAGGGGAGGGGGAGAAAAACAAACAAACCAAGAACAGAAACCTACAGAATGCTATCTTTAAATATTCTTCCCAAATGCTAAGGGGCGGTTTTATCTGTTTAGCATGTATTGAAATACTGTCGGTGCCAAGAAGGAGATTCTTGGGCTGGGGTGGTGGAGGCCTCCTGTCCTGAGAAAGGACCAGAGCTGCCGGGATACTGGGAGTGTTCTTCGAGCCATCTCATATATCCAAAGTTGCCACTGAGTTACCACGGCTTTTGATTTATCTTGAGGAACTGTGATTTAGCTTCTTTCCATTAAAAATATTCTCTAGGCCCCGATGTGTATTGAATTGTATCCTCAACAAAGACATGTTCAAGTCCAACCCCCTGCATCTGTGAATGTGAGCTTATTTGGCAATCAGGCCAATGCAGACGTAATTAAGTTAATTATATCCTATCGGATTGCCATCAGCCATAATCCAGTGGTCGGTGTCTTCCTGAGAAGGCCGTGTAGAGAATCAGAGATCCAGACAGAAGACACTGCAAGGCTGTCGCCAACCAAGAGAAGCCAAGCATCGCCAGCAGCCACCGGACACCAGAAGAGGCAAGGACAGATTCTCCTTGTCAGCCTTCAGACACCTTCAGGTGTCCTGCTGACACCTTGATTTTGGACTTCTGGCCTCCACAACTGTGAGAGAATACATTTCTTTTAAGTCACCAAGTTTCTGGTAATTTTTATGATAGCCCGAAGAAACTAATACAGACCCCAATTCCTAGGATGAAACCGAGAAAAAAGATGATAAGACTTCCCATTATATTGTGGGCACGATAATATGGCCAAAGCTCCTCAACAGGTGACAGTGAAACTACCTTTTTGAGCCTTGCCTGGTGTAAAAGCATGAGTCTGTATTGGTGTCTCCATGCCTTCCTGTGTCTGCCTCTTTCTCCCCACATTAGTCTCTCCTGACTTGCCCTAGAACATTCTAGCTCCTCAGATCCTCTCTATCTTCCTAGTCTTTCCACATCCTAGGACTAAGAGGGGCCAAATTTGAAATCTACAAGTATTGGGGTCAAACACCTTTGACTTTCCATCTCTGCACACCCACTGATTAACTTTGCTTTCATGAGGACGTCCGGCGATCTCCGTGAGCCTCACTGCCCCATTTGGAAATTAGGGACAGTCATAACAACCTCACACAGTTTGGGAGAGGTTTACATGAAATGGTTTATGTTGAAATCCTGCCATCTACCAGTTCCTCAATAAAATTTAATTTTCCTCATTTCCCATCCCAAGAGATGTATGTGCTGTGAATCAAATATTGCAAGAACACAAGCCTAGAGAAGTCAGGCTAAGCAAGCAGATTAAGGGTCCCTGAGGACAGAGGTTGTCTGGAACCTACCATGGGCCAAGCATTTGGCTAAATCTTTTATAAGTGTTAGTTCAGTGGATCTTCACACATACTATGAAGCAGATCTCATGGTCACCCCATTTTTCTGTAAAGAACCTAAAGCTTAGAGCAGGGCTTATCAAACTCAGAACTAATAACATTTTGGACCAGATCATTCTTTATATTGTAGTGATGCCCTGTGCATTGTAGGATATTTAGCAGGATCTCTCCCTCTACTCACTAGGTATCAATAGTATCCCTTCCCCTAGTTAGGACAACCAAAAATGTCTCCAGACATTGACAAATGTCCCCTGGGGTGCAAAATTACCCTACTTGAGGACAACTGGTTTAGGGAGATTCAGTTATTAGTCCAACATCACAAAACCAGTATAACCTAGGTTTTCGAAACCCAGGTGGGTATTATTAACAAAGTGACAGAAAAGGCGAGTGTTTAACCTGAGACAGAGACAATTGGCTTTTACTGTTGCCTCAGTGACACTGACTTTCGATGAGACCAGTAAAGGGTGCTCTTTAGACTCCAACCATATCACGGGACAGAATTAGTTACGGGTACTAGGCTTGAATCAGGAAGATTCTCTCAGGTATCAGGTTAAGAGCAGAAGGTACACAGGAACTGAATTTTTAGGTGATCTCAGAGTCAACTGCACCAAAGACATCCGGGCCCAGCCACCCTTGCAGCTTTCATGTGACTCAGACCTGGCCAGTTGATGTGAATACAAGTGATAGGGGAATCTTTTAGGACATGTGCTTTAAAGGAAGGCATATGCTTTCTCTGTAGTCTCTCCTCTCTGCTGATGCCCGGCAGATGGATACATGGTGAAATGTAGGAGACCACGAAGATAAGGATAGCGCCACGGAGATGTCAGAGGAATGAGACAAAAGCTATCTGGGCCATGAAAACTTTCAGAGCAAAGCTATCTGATCACCTTGGACTTTGTACAAGAGAGGACTAAGCTTCCATGTTTCTTTAAGCCTCTCTCATTTTGGGTCTCTGCCATAGGCAGCTGAGTCAATAGCTGTATCTCTCTATGTGTAAGGTATAAATACCTTCAGAATGATACATTAGACCTTCTGACATTTGAATTTAATAGGGGCCATACCCTAACCCAAGCAATTATTCAGTTGTTGAATCTCAGCCACCAATGGAAAGGGCCGGATCAGAGTTGGCAGAGCAGGAGTCTGGAGTAGTGGTGGAAAGCATAGCCTTCAGCGCTAAGTTGGTCAAGTTCAAATTTCTACCTTCTGCTTACAAGCTGGATGATTTTAGGCAAATTACTTGATCTTTTTATACTTCAACTTCTTTTGATATAAAATAGGGATTATAAGTGTACCTGATTCAGGAAATGTTTGTGTGGATTAAATAAGTTATTATGTATGAAGTCCTTACAACAATTCTTGGCATATATAGTAACCACTCAACAAATATTGCCTGTCATTATTCCTTATATTGTGATTTAAAGAGAATAGGAAGGCCCCTTTTCTACCCACTTCCGACAAACATAGAACCTGAGACAAGGACTTAGGAATGGGCAGTTTATCTGGAAGAAGTTCCCATAAAGCCCAAGTGAGGAGTGGGGGAAACTGAGGCATAAAATAAAAGATAGTAAGGGATACATTAGACAGTAGATAAGCACTTTGGGAAAGCGAGACTCAATCCCACTGGGGACCCTCTAAAGAACAATATAGAATACCCCTCAGTATTGTCCCACTAGAAGCAGAGGGTCTGGAATAATTATCCGAGGTCTTTACCTTCCCCTGGTTCCCTTATTTCCAGATTGTGTCTGACTACTGGGACCAAGCTCCAGAGGTGCAGAGAAAGTCTTTCGGTAAAAAAAAGATGAGAGATAAAGCTACTTGAGGTTACAAGTAGCTAGTCCACTGGCAAGTCTTCTGGGACTGCTGGTCAACTTGGGCAGGGCAAGAGGACATATGGGCAAAGCCTCAACTTTGTCTGCTACTCAGAGACTGCTTGCTGGACATTATTTAGAATGCCAAGGCAAAGAGACAAAATTAGTCTTTTTATTTCGATGGAAAGAGAATCTAATTAAATAGCATCCCAATTTGTCCAGTGGTTTGTCTTTGGAGTTTATAAGGTCTATCATCTTGCATCAAGGTTTTTTACAAAAATCGGAAAGGTTGGAAAAGCTTGTGCTTCATTATGTTTTAGCAGAATTCATCAAGACTGTTGGCAGCCTTGTGGCTAACAAGCCATCTAGGGCCATTCAACTTCCTGAGTGTCTCCTGAAACAAGCTTGCAAAAACCACCCTTAGCCTTAATACATATGGAGAAGGTCTTGTGGGTCCAGGTGTAGTCTGACAAGAGCAAAATTAACACAAACAGAGATAGAAATGTAACACACCAGGCAAAGTGAAGAAAATCTGCTTGAGGTGCTTTCCAAAGCCCTGGACTCCAGTGGAGGAAAGGACATGGTCATTAACCCAGTGTCTACTATGGGCGAGTGCAGTGCTAGACATTTTTAAACCATTATCTCATTTGGTCCTCAGAACATTCCTATGCAGGAAGAACTGTTGTTTTCACTTTACAGATGAGATAACCAAGTCTCAGTGAAGTGACTAGTCCATGGTGACACAGTAAGACTGAGTCAGTATTCACATCTTGTTCATTCCGTCTCCAACTTCCACGTGCTTTCATGGGGTTACTCACTCCCGCCTGTGCACCAGAATCATTTATATATAAGCAAGTTTTCCAGGCTCTACCCAGACCTACTGAATCACAATCTCTGGGAACAGGCCCAGAAATATTTAATGTAAATGTTACCCCAAGAAATTCTAATCAGTCACATTTGGAAACTTCTGTTCACGATACCTTTTTTTCCTCTGGATGTGTTTAGAATCATGGAAGGGATTGAAAAGAAGACTGTAGGAAGGGCTGATTGACAATCAGTCAGTATGAGAGGAGCAACAATATTCTACAAAAAGAAAGCATGCTCTAATGCAAGGACTGGCAAATATCTGTAAAGGGCCAGATAATAAATATTTTAGTGTCTGCCATAACTACTCAACTCTGCCATTTGAGAAAGCAGCCATAGACAATATGTAAAAGAATGATTGTGGCTGTGGTCCAATAAAACTTTATTTGCAAAAAATAGGCTGTGGGCTGAAGTTGGTCCATGCATCATTGTTTGTGAGACTTGCTCTAATGGCAGATGCTTCTCAGAAGTGTTCTGGGCAACCAGACATCCTCTGATGGTAGAATATCACTCCAAAAGGAAAATTTTTCTCATTCATGTTCATGGCCACAAGATTGAATGTACATTCATACACATAAAAAGAATAGACCACTACATATATTATCTAGGGTTCTTTTTCTTGGTTTACTTAATTTTTGATGTGAACCATGCACAAAAATGGCAATAGTTGATTGGATAAATTGGCAACGACTGAACACATTGGAGTCAAAGAATGTTCCCAGAGGCATTGGAGCTTCATGGTGAAAGATCTACCTATTTCAAACCACAGGAATCTTCACAATTTGGAGGCTAGAATAGAGAAACAAAGGAATGTTCTCTCAGCTCTCAATGACCATGAACACTTGATCCTTCTGTACTTCATGCCCACCTTTTCCCACTGGTAAAATGAGGGGATTGGCGAGATTTATTCAGTTCTCTTCTGGATGGCCCTGTCTTTGCTGATGCCAAAGAGGAACCTCTAAGAAGACTTTATTACAGGTCAGGACATGATGAATGGAAATCCAAACAAAAGAGCATTGTGTATCTAGATCATCTGATTTACAGGGTGACTTTCATCTTCCCTTCCATTACAGAAGTATTTTTTTTAAGTACATTCATTCCCCAGACACCTAGACTCCTCAAGTCTGGTCTCTGAGACAAAGAGGAAGAGAATGTCTGGGGGAAGTGGCTGAAGTCCTGTTGTTATGGTTCACAGGCCTATTTGACAATCTAAAGCTAATTGTCGGATGATAGGGCCATTTTGCCCCCAAAGAGTTCCAATGGGGAGGCTTATGATATAATAGCATTACATATACATATAAAATATTATAATACGGTAGGTGCTAAATGGAACTACTAACCCATTTAATCACTTTCAGACAGGGGATAAGATTCTAAGGTCTCCTCCGATTCAAAGCCTTGTGATTCTGGAGCCCACAGTGGGTGACATTGTGTTTCCAACTCTGACAATTACCACAAAGGCTAATTTGTTAGGATTCTTGGTTTACTGTCGGCTGTCTAATTTAAAAGATAGGAAGAGGGGCGCCTGGGTGGCGCAGTCGGTTAAGCGTCCGACTTCAGCCAGGTCACGATCTCGCGGTCTGTGAGTTCGAGCCCCGCGTCGGGCTCTGGGCTGATGGCTCAGAGCCTGGAGCCTGTTTCCGATTCTGTGTCTCCCTCTCTCTCTGCCCCTCCCCCGTTCATGCTCTGTCTCTCTCTGTCGCAAAAATAAATAAACGTTGAAAAAAAAAATTAAAAATAAAATAAAATAAAAGATAGGAAGACACCCAGAGAGTTCACTTTTATGTATCTCTCCTAAGAAAAGGTGTCCTAAACATCTTCAATCTCTTCTCAAAATACACATCCATAGAACTATCACCCATTCATTTATCTGAACTCTTCTTGTTGCTATTTTTATTTTCATCCTCTGGTACTTCATGGAGTAACATTGACAGTCTCTAGTCTTTGGAGATTGTTCTTTTCCAACCTGAGGCTCATAGATTTGTGTATAAAGCATTTGAGTCTCATGGCTGGATTAGGCTATACCTGCCTGCCTCCACAGCACCCTTTGCCTCATCTATCACAGCCCTCACCACCAGGCATTGAAATTACTTTTCTTTATTAGGTGTGATTTCCATCATAATACTGAGGTTCATGAAAGATGTTATTGCTTTTTTTGCATATCAAATAAAAATATAATCAAAACTTTATATATATAGTGTTGAGAAAGCCAATCGCAACCATCATTTGGATGCCTTCCCCCGCAGTCTCCAGTCCTGAAATTATTTAGAATATTCCAGGAGGTCCTCCTGATCTTTTGTCCACAGGCTGTCGTATGTTCATCATCTAAGGCCACAAGGTTCTTCAGGCTGGACCCCGAAGCTTCCATACCGGCCTTGACCTCTGGATCTTTGCAGATGCAAATTTGATAAACTCACAGTGGAAAACTGGAATGGGAGGACAAACAGCAGTCTCCATGATGTTCATCAACACACACACACACACACACACACACATGCACGCACACACGCACACACGCACACGCACTCACCATTCCTTCCCTGTGTGTCTCCGGTGTAGCTCTATAGCAATACTTGATCTACTCATATCAGACTGATTTGTATACATGTTACTTATACCTTATTAGGCTTCCCTTCTGAAACATTGTATTTTCCCTCAAGTTAGTAATTGCCTTCCATTCAATTTGCTAAATTTCCTGTTTACCTCTCACAAATCCCTTTTCAAACCCTCTGAGAATCCCTCTCAAAACACCCATCGGTCGGACCTCTGTCAGAAAACCTCTAGGGTGTCCGTCTGCTTTAGCTTTCCTGGCGATCGGTACCCTTCGAAGGCTGCTGTAAAACCATCCTTTCCAGTCACCCCGTGAAGCCTCCCCTTGCTCCGCAGTGTTCAATTTACTCTACAGAATCTCATACCCCCCAGCTTCTAATCTCATTCCACTTGTGTTGCAGACATATTCTTCTGAGAGAGGGAGCATGAGAAGAAAAATTCTTGAGATCTCAAATGGCTGCAAATGTCTTTGTTCTAGCACCACATTTGAATAATCATTTGTTGGACACAGAACCCTGGAATGGAGAGTAACTAGCCTCTGAATTTAAAGCTGCTCCTTTGCCTCCCAGCCTCCAGCGCAGCTGTTGAGAAGTCTGATGTCGTTCTGATTCCTGACACTGTAAGTTTGCTGGCTTTCTCCCTTTGGAGGACTTAAGATCTTCTTATCTCCAATGTTCTGAAATTTTGTTCTAAGACGCACTGATAAGGGTCTCTTTTGTTGTTGCTATCCTTTGTGTTGTGCCCTTTAAAATCTGGGAGATTTTCTTTCTTTTTTTTAAATTTTTTTTTAATGTTTATTATTTTGAGAGAGAGAGAGAGAAACAAAGTGTGAGCAGTGAAGGGGCAGAGAGAGAGGGAGACACAGAATACGAAGCAGGTTCCGGGCTCTGAGCTGTCAGCCAGCACAAAGCCCAACGCGATGCTCAGACTCACAAACCCACAAACCGCGAGATCGTGACCTTAGCTGAAGTTGGATGCTTAACCAACTGAGCCATCTAGGCATCCCGGGGAGATTTTCTTATATGATTTCCATGGATTCCTCCTCTCATTTTCCCCTATTTGCTCTTCCTGGAACTTGCCTCTGCTTTTTCCACTTTATATTCTGTTTTCTGAGAGATTGCTTTAAGTTTACCTTCCAACTGTTTCGCTAAATTTTAATCTTCCTACTCTCATATATATTTTTCGTCTCCAAGATGATTTGTTAAACTTTTCTGAATATTCCTTTAAAATCTTTTCATGGATATAATACCTTGTCTTACCTTCCTAAGGAAGTAGTATTAATGATTGTGTCATGAATTTTTTTTCTAGTTACCATATTGTGTCTATTGTCTCTGGGTTTCTTTTTGTTGATGGCTTGTTTGGGTGCCTATTTTTTTTTTTTTTTTTTACATTAGATGCTTTCTGCAAATGTCAGATGACCCACTCTTTTTTTAAAAAAAAGATATTTATTTTTGAGAGAGAGTGTAGGAGCAGGGGAGGGGCAGAGAGAGGGAGACAGAGAATCCCAAACAGGCTCCACGCCATCAGGGCAGAGCCAGACATGGGGCCCAAACTCACAAACTGTGAGACCATGAGCTGAGCTGAACTCAGGAGTCAGAGGCTCAACCAACCGAGCCACCCAGGTGCCGCAGATGACCCACCCTTATTCAGGACTGAGGCGTTTGCTGCCTGGAACCTCTGTGCGTCGGCAAGTTTCACCAAGTAACGGACTTCAAAGTGATGGGACTTGGACGTGGCCATCATTCAGCAACTTTCTCCACAGCTGTTGGTATCTGCAGATTTTTTCCTAGGCTTACTAGTTTCTACCCGGAGAATTCTCTAACCTCCTGTGAGAGGCTATAGGTTTGCTCGTTCACATTCTTAGCACCGTGGGGAAAAGGAGCCGGAGAATTTCGCAGCTGAGTACGTAGACTCCCACACAATGCACATTTTTTTGTTATTATAGTGCTTCTGTCTTTTCTTACTTATGTCTCGGGCCCCAGAGTCCAGAGTCCGGAGTCTATGTGGTTTAGCCTCTGCGGAGAACAAGCTCCCAGTTTTCTACCAGATGGGGCAGGGTGGTTGCCTAGTTGGGGAAACAATCTAGGCTCTTACTGCTCCCGTAAGAACTTTCACGCAAATTTTTTGCTTTCAGCTCATCACGTTCCCTGCCTCCTGTGCTACCCGATGCCATGAGTCCCTGACCTTTCCAGGATTCTGTAACTTGGATCTGTTTCCTTCTTATCTTTGCCCCCGTGGGTACTTACGGGTCAGCTTTCACAGCCACAGAACCCAGTGACTGGCAGTAAATCTGCTCTGCCGCTTTTAGAAATGTGCTGATACCTGCCACCTGCTTTCCTCTCCTGTCTCATTATCTTGCAGGCAATGGTTTTATGGTTTTGGCGGGGTTTTTTTTTAACCCTTTACTGTCACTTTCGTTAGATTTGGAGACAAAATGATGCAAATATATATATTTAATTTGTCACATTAAAGTTGAAATATACATAAACATCATTTTTACTGGTTCCATCCTGTTGATTAGTAGATGCATTATGTTCACATAACCATTATCCAGTTGTTGGGCAGTTAAATTGTTGCCTATTTTTTTCACCACCACTAAGGAATCTCTTTATGCACAAAGTGCTTTTTACCTTTGAGATTACTGTTTTTTAAGATATACTTCTGGAAACACAATTAATGACTAAGCTCAGAGGTTTTCACAATCCCTTTGCAAAATAGTTTTATTGACGAACATACTTACCAGCAGAGCATGGAGGTGTCCGTGTCTCTCCGGGCTCACAACCGCGTGCAAATTTCTCTTCGTATTTTATTTTATTTATTTTTTTAACATTTCATCATTTTTGAGAGACAGAGCACAAGCGGGAGAGGGGCAGAGAGAGAGGGAGACACAGAATCTGAAGCAGGCTCCAGGCTCTGAGCTGTCAGCACAGAGCCTGATGCGGGGCTGGAACCCATGAATCATGAGACCATGACCTGAGCTGAAATCAGACACTTCTCCTCATATTTTAAATCAAGGCCACGTTAGAATAGAGTTTGTGTGTGTGTGTGTGTGTGTGTGTGTGTGTGTGTGTATGTATGTATCTTTAAAAGCAAGACTTCTCTCCATGGAAGGAATCAAAGTGGAATCCAACAAGGGGAACAGCAGGAAGAACTCCCTGAGCAGCAAGGATGCCTTCAGGGAGCGCTATGAAATCAACACCATACAAAAACAAATGCTGTTCTGTAAAGGAGACTGAGCAGTGAGCTACTTGTACTTTAGTTCTTTATTCCCCCGTCAAGCTGAGATGCTGTTTAAGAATGTAAATGCTCTGCTTGGAGATCTATTACTGAAGCTTGAAGGGGTATCCAGAGGAGCCTAAAAAGACTGAACCGTGAGTACCAGAAAGGCACAGGGGTAGCTGGATAGAGTAGCAAGATGATGGGCTTGAAAGCCAAAGAGATTTAGATGTGTGACAATATATCCCACCCCTTCTTCCAGGGCCTCGGTTTTCTCATCTGTACTATGGGAATATTGCTATCTTCACACAGGATTGTCAGGAGACCCGGGAGAGAGGTTGTTGGTGTAGGCTTCTTGCTCAGGATTTCACCTGTGAAGCTGAATGATGGCCTAACCCCTTCCCATTCCTTCTTCGAGGATGCTTAGGTTTGCAAGGAAAAAAACAGAAGCTCCATTAGTTACTGTTTTACATTGCAGCTTGATCATTGATCTGGTGATTTCTTCACTTTTTAAGATCACTGACTTTAATAAGCTAATATCTTTTTTAAAATTATTTTTGATGTTTGAGAGAGAGAGAGAGAGAGAACATGAGCAGGGGAGGGGCAGAGAGAGAGGGAGACACAGAATCTGAAGCAGGCTTCAGGGTCTAAGCTGTCAGCACAGACCCCCACGCGGGGCTCAAACCCACGAACTGCAAGATCATGACCTGAGCCGAAGTCAGATGCTTAACCGACTGAGTTGCCCAGGCGCCCCTCTAATAAGCTCATATCTTAAAGCGTTTGTGTTTTCTTTCCCTTCTCCTGAGAGTGCCACTCCAACACTTTACTTTTAAAAGAAGATGTGCCCCCCACAAAAAAAAAAAGATGTGTCCACAGTTCCTGACACTTCAGTTGTTTATCGTGGGTCAATTAGTTTATTAATAGGCTACTCCAGTTTGTTTCTTTGTTGTGTTGTGTCGTGTTTTGATATATAGTTACTACAGTAACGAGGCACAACACAATGGCAAGCTGGGATTTCCTGTCCATAGCTCAGAAAATCCCAAGATTGATGTGCCAAGGGTGTTCTTAAAAGCTGGAACCTATGTGGCTTAAATCAGATGTGACTTTTAAAACCTCCTATTAAATTTCAAGTGAGTTATTTTAAAAGTAAACTATAAGTCTACTATAGCAAAGAAAGCAGTATTTTATCAGGAAGCTCTGGGAGACGCCCAGATCACTCAAATGGAGATAGAAAAGCCTGAAATGTATATGGCCAGATTAGATACTAACATGTCCATAACGATAACGGTGCATTTCTAAGACTAGCAACATGCTGTGGGCACCCAGGGGTTAACAGAGCCGGACCTGAAGGGAGATATTGATACAGACAATTTATATGAGCAATAAAAGACACTGAATAACTCCTGGCATGAGATATGATAGATGGCTTTGTTGAAAGATTTATATGACCAATCCTGAGCTGAGGTATAATATGCCCCTGCTTTGCTGGCTATGGTACCTAGCAATGAACAAAATTTTTGCAAAATTAAGCTAAAACATATATGTACATTTCACTTACATACTAAGTTATGTGGTGCTATATCTTATATAGAGGTTCCCTACCCAAAATCTCGTACATGATAGAAAAATCGAGAAGCATTTGTAATGCGTAGAGTAGGTTCTCCCCATCCACTGCCTCTATATACCCCTTTATCCTCTTGGCAGGCAAAACTCCCTAAAAGGGGTTTTATAAAATCTTTCTCAACCGACCCATAGCTTTACATGTAGATTATTGTACACAGGCTTAAGATGAGAGAGATCACAGAGAAGAGGCAGACAGACAGACAGACAGACTTATCCAATAACATGTGACCAGAAATGTCTGCTTTCTCCCAGGCTCTTAAAATCTTGATAGGATTAGAACCTTTATTTTACAACCTGTAAAAATCCCAAAGCTTTCTGCCAATATTTCAAAAATGGAGTGGGGGGGGGTGACAATCATATTATTATGGTCTTCTCTTTTCTCTGCCTTCGAGATACTGCTTCTGCTGAAACAGTGTTCTACAAATCTTAATCTGGAGGTGAAGTTCAAATCCTTCCTCAAGTTCACCAGCAATGACACGAAACAGCTCACAGGAACGATCTGTGAGTGCACGTGCACAGCGCACTTCATTGACTATTTGCAGGGGAGCCGGGGGAGATGGAGAAGGGGTTTACATCATGGAAAAACAAGCAATTTTAAATTGAGCATTAGAACAATGTTGTTTTTAAAAGCTCCTTTGGCTGTGTCAGCACCATGGAATTTCCACTGCTCACTCCACCCCCTGCTGAGACTCTCAGGGACTTCTCTCCCCTTTTCCCCCTCCTCTCCTCCTATCCACACTTAGACTTTGGAAGTCCTCTCTCACGCTTGTGTCTGACGACCCTGCTTTCTCCATCCCTGACTTCCAAAACAGCCCCAGGCAAGCGTCACCCCATCCAAACCCGTCCTGTGGGACAGAGTCCTTGCTACCCCGGAGGCAGGTGCCCCACAAAATGTTATACTCATTGCAGTCAAGTGAGAGGTCTGGCCCGGCCAGCTGATGTCCAGTCTCTGCGAAGCCAACAAGCCACACACAAAAGGCCATGCCAGCAAAAAATGCCCAGGGGGCACGCTGCTCGCTCCATCCATGGCTTCTCCGTAATTCATGCTTTTTCGTCCCGTCTTTCTCTGTGGGCTGCAGCTCATAGCCATTGTTTTCCTTCTGCAGCCAATGCAGACCTCAGGACCCCAAGCAACCTGTCTAGGCTCAGTGTCCCGCAGAAACACATTCCAGCCACAAAGGCCAGCAGGTTGAATTCCAATTACACACCTCTCAGAGGACTTTAAAGATGACCAAATTAGCTGTCTACTGCCATGCTTCTTAAAATTATTTTCCCTTCCTTTTCCCTTCTCCATTACTCCCCTGTCCCACCCTGCCGATATGTGTATCTACCATCTTCAATGCTGACTCTCTGTTCAAATACTTTCAAAGTCCATGACTCCATATGCCTGTTCTTGCTTTTATCCCCCAGGCTGGTCTCAGACTTCTTTCTTTCTGGCTCTTTTTTTCCCATCTCTATAGCACAAAAGCCCAGCAACTCAGCAGGAGTCAGGATTCTTCCAAAAGGGCGGAGAAGGGGAGAAATAGGAGCGTTGTCCAATCACCACTTGGGTTTCTATTCACACCCTCTTTATCTCTTCGTCTCAGAGCTATGGCCTCTTCTCTTGGCTATACATCCATCTTCTATGCCCTTCACAAAATCCCTTCAAGCAGAGGTCCAGTTCATTAGCAAAATAAAATTTACCTTTCGTTTTCTGAATTTAAAGAGATTTGGTCATTTAGAAATACAATGTCCTGTCTTGTAGGGCAGAAGGAATGAAGTAGGGGACAGAGGAAGACAGCAAAATGCTCATTTGTGTGCTTTCCCACTGTTAATGGTTCCCGCATTTGGCAGGAGGAAGGGACCCCTTACACGGGCTTTGAATCCTTGGGCAGGGACCTTCCAACAATTGCAAATCACTCTGTTGCATGTGTCCTGGCTCCAAGGACAGTCCAGAAATTAAGAGCATGTTCTAGGAGCTTAGCAATGAAATGATAGTCTTCCTAGAGGTCTAAGGGATGAAGAAGAGACAAAAAAGACACTATAGAAGAAAGAACATGGAGCTGGTTCTCGACGGATCACATTACCAAGTGAAAAAAAATGGGGCCAGGTTACTGCACCAAAAGGTAAAGTGTTTTTGGAGGCATTGTATGGACAGAAGAGATCTCACAGGGGAGCTCACGGGTCCCATGAGCACTCGACAAAGTGATTGGGCCTTGTGGGCTTAGTATTTCCCTGGTCATTCGTCTGCTCCCAACAGGGGCCCTTCAGGAGGGCTGCTCGGGAGCTAGCCTTCTCTCAAGATGTTCTCTACTTATTTTTAGCAATAACATGCCCATTTGTCAAAAATATGGAGAAATGTGATGGAAAAAGTGTGTTGACGGAATGTGGTTCATCAAATTTGCTTTTGTAAATCATATTAGGATCAGTAGTGATGATTTTAGAACTGAAAGAGGCCTCAGCATGCTTCCTGTCTTACTCCCAGATCTCACCTGACTTTGAAGGTGGGCAGACCTTGCTTGAAACTTTACCCTCTCACCTCTAGCCATGCAACCCAAGGCAAGTCATTATTTCCCTGAGCCCCAGTTTCTTTATCTGTAAAAGAGGAACAATAATGCCCAATTCACAGAGTACCATGAAGATTCAACAAGATAATGAACTTCAATGACTTAGCGCAAAGTAGGTGCTCTAAAATATGGCAATGACCATGATGCTATGGACTTTTAAAGGATGAAATGTCTGAGTTCCCATGAGATAATTCATCTGCCTTCTAATGAATATCTACTTAATCCACTCTTCCTTAAAAGTTCTCTTTAAAGATGTGGTCTGAGGAAGGGCTGATTCAGTGAGTCGACTCTCTGTAATCAGACTATTCCGTGATGGGCCATCTACTCAGCAAGCACCAGCAATGAGGTCTTGGGGCCCAGGGCCCCTTCTCCAACTCCCGTGCCGTGATAGTATTGGGGAACTAATGATGTGAGCTGGAACTTTCAAGGATTTTTATTACTGCCTAAAAAGAAATCCCGGTCTGCCCTTAAAAATCTCTGCTGTTGCTTGCAGATAAGAACAAGGGTAAAGTTCCTCCAAGAAATACAACCCTCTCCTCCTAGAGTTTCTCTTGCAGAAAAACAACACTATCCCCCAAGGAGTGGGGAAGGGGGAAGAAAGTGAAGTTGTAATGGAAGCTTGCAGGGAATTTAACCTGATCCTGTGTCTTTCAACTTCTCTCCAGGCCTGCCAAGGGCTCTCATAACCTTTCACCCTGAGGCTGCTCTGTATTTTATTAAATGAAACATACCCGTCATTCCCCTGTCCCCTGGATGTATGCAGCTGTGTGCCATGCGAGGCAGAGCCCGGGCTTCAGTCTTCTTCCCAGGAGTTCTTCCATGAGGCAAAGGTGATGCTCGGAAATCCCTGTGATTTGTGCTTTGTTTTGTTGTTTGCTCCTTGCCTTGTTCCCCAAGGAGTTTGAAGCATTTTCAGCAAAAATCATAAGGATAAATGAACAAACAAACAAATGTACTACTGTGGCCAAAATAGTTTCTATAAAACAAGAACTGAAAATAGAGGCCAGCAAAAATTTAAATTAGAAAAATTTGGGGTGCCCGGGTGTCTCAGTCGGTTCAGCATCCGACTCTTGATTTCGGCTGAGGTCATAATCTCATGATTTGTGAGATCAAGCCCTGTGTCAAGTTCCACAGTGAGTGTGGACCCTGCTTGGGATTCTCTCTTTCCCTGTCTCTCTGCTCCTTCCTGCTTGCACATGGGCTCTCTCTCGCTCGCTCTCTCTCAAAATAAGTAAACTTTAAAAAAAAGAAAACAAATTCAAGATGGGGGATGGGAAGAGTCATCACGGGCCGTAAATACCCGCAACTCACTATGCATGATTACCCCTTCTAATGGGTTCTCCCTTCCCTCTCTGACTCTTCCTGTTGCTGCCTCTTGCCTTTGGGGAAGGCAGCAGACACTGTCGTGTGGACAAATTTCCCTGGATGCTCTGCCTTCTTGAAACTCACTCTGTGGCTTGAGGCAAGTCATTTGCCCTCTCTGGGCTTCAGCCTCTTGGTCTGTAAAATGAGAGATAAGATTAAGTATAAAAGAGGCCAATCTACTACCAAGCTGTAATCATCAAGACAGCATGGCATTGGCACAAAAACAGACACATATACCAAGGGAATAGAACAGAGAACCCAGAGTTGCACCTACAAAGGTATGGCCAACTAAACCTTGACAAAACAGGAAAGGGTATCCGATGGAAAAAAAAGACAGTCTCTTTAGCAAATGGTGCTGGGAGAACTGGACAGCGACATGCAGAACAATGAAACTAGACCACTTTCTTACACCATACACAAAAATAAACTCAAAATGGATTAAAGACCTAAATGTGAGACAGGAAACCATCAAAACCCTAGAGGAGAAAGCAGGCAACAACCTCTTTGACCTCAGCCACAGGAGTTTCTTGCTCAACACATCTCCAAAGGCAAGGGAATTAAAAGCAAAAATGAACTGTTGAGACCTCATCAAGATGAAAAGCTTCTGCACTGCAAAGGAAATAATCAACAAAACTAAAAGGCAACCAACAGACTGGGAAAAGATATTTGCAAATGACATATTGGATAAAGGGTTAGTATCCAAAATCTATAGAGAACTTACTGAACTCAAAACCCGGAAAACAAATAATCCAGTGAAGAAATGGGCAGAGGATATGAATTGACACTTTTCCAAAGAAGACATCCAGATGGCCAACAGACACATGAAAAGATGCTCAACGTCACTCATCATCAGGGAAATACAAATCAAAGCCACACTGAGATATCAGTTCATGCCTGTCAGAGTAGCTAAAATGAACAAATCAGGAAACTACAGATGCTGGTGAGGATGTGGAGAAAGGGGAACCCTCTTGGACTGTTGGTGGGAATGTGAACTGGTGCAGCCGCTCTGGAAAAGAGCGTGGAGGTTCCTCCAAAATTAAAAATAGAACTACCCTACGACCCAGCAATAATACTCCTAGGAATTTACCCAAGGGATACAGGAATACTGATGCATAGGGGCACTCGTACCCCAATGTTTATAGCAGCACTTTCAACAATAGCCAAATTATGGAAAGAGCCTAAATGCCCATCAACTGATGAATGGATAAAGAAGCTGCGGTTTATATATACAATGGAATACTACGTGGCAACGAGAAAGAATGAAATCCTGCCATTTGCAGCAACGTGGATGGAACTGGAGGGTATTATGCTGAGTGAAATTAGCCAGTCAGAGGACAGATATATGTTTTCACTCATATCTGGATTTTGAGAAACTTAACAGAAGACCTTGGGGGAAAGGAAGGGGAAAAAAATAGTTACAGAGAGGGAGGGAAACAAACCGCAAGAGACTCTTAAATACAGAGAACAAATTAAGGATAGATGGGGGGGGGGGGGGAGTGGGACAGAGGGAAAAATGGGTGATGGGTATTGAGGAGGGCACTTGTTGGGATGAGGACTGGGTGTTGTATGTAAGTGATGAACCATGGGAATCTACCCCAAAAACCAAGAGCACACTTTACACACTGTATGTTAGCCAATTTGACAATAAATTATATTAAAGAAAAAAAGAATAAGAGAGGCCAAGACATTTGTTCACAATTTAGTAACCCTGTTCCCCTCCTGACAGACACACGATAGAAGGAATGCAAGGGCCTCCCCACTCCTCCTCCCCCCATGCCTCAAGGTGGCCAGGGCAATAGGCACCTTTGTGTGGGGTTCTGAGATCCCAGGAAAAGGTGGGCAAGAAGGAAGGTGAACCGGCTGGCTGAGTTAGTGGCTTCAGGCCCTGGCATTTTATTCTAAGGAGGGCAGCATGAAGTGAGTGGGCAGAGAGCAGTGCTGCCCAATGGAAACACAGTTGACCCTTGAACAACACAGGATTGGGGCCTCCACTCCCATGCAGTCAAAAATCCACATGTAGGGGCGCCTGGGTGGCGCAGTCGGTTAAGCGTCCGACTTCAGCCAGGTCACGATCTCGCGGTCCGTGAGTTCGAGCCCCGCGTCGGGCTCTGGGCTGATGGCTCGGAGCCTGGAGCTGGCTTCCGATTCTGTGTCTCCCTCTCTCTCTGCCCCTCCCCCGTTCATGCTCTGTCTCTCTCTGTCCCAAAAATAAATAAACGTTGAAAAAAAAAAATTAAAAAAAAAAAATCCACATGTAATTACTCACTCCCCAAAACTTAACCACTAATAGCCTGCTATTGACCAGAAGCCTTACCCATAACATAAACAGTCAATTAACGCATATTTTGTATGTTTCACATATTACATTCTGTATTTTTATAATGAAGCAAGCTATAGAAAAGCAAATTCTGGTAAGAAAAGCACAAGGAACACAAAATATATTTACAATGCCACAGTGTATTTATCAAAAACATCCACGTGTGAGTGGATCTACACAGTCCAAACTCATGTTGTTCAAGAGTCACCTGTAATGTGAGCCAGGTATGAATTTTCACCTTTCTAGAAAACACTTTAAAGAGTAAAAAATAAATAAATAAATAAATAAATAAATAAATAAATAAAATTGATTTTAATTATGTTTATTTAACTCAATATATCTACAATATTATTTTTTTAATTTGTTTTAATGTTTATTTATTATTAAGAGACACAGCGTGAACAGGGGAGGGGCAGAGAGAGAGGGAGACACAGAATCGGAAGCAGGCTCCAGGCTCTGAGCTGTCAGCACAGAGCCCGACGTGGGGCTCAAACTCATAAACTGGAAGATCATGACCTGAGCCGAAGTCGGACGCTTAGCCGACTGAGCCACCCAGGTGCCCCTAAAATAGTATTTCATCATCGGGTCAGCATAAAAATTATTATTCATATGTTTTACATTTCTTTTGTACCAAATCTTCGAAATATGGTGTGCATTTTACACTTACAGCACATTGCCGTTTGGACTGGCCACAGTTCAGGTGCTCAACAGCAGAGCCACCTGGAGCTGGTGGCCAGCATCTCGGATGGTGGCTCTTGTGCTCTGAGCGGAAGAGGCTCATTACCAGAGAGCTGCAGTCTGTCCAACAAGGGGAGGACACAGGGTGGAGGCTGGGGGTTCACCCTCAGAAATACTCTAAGAACAACAGGACCTCAGATGAAGGTTGTGTGGGGGCTCGTAGGGAGAGTCAAGCCACCAAGTACAGGGACTCTGAGGCCAAGTGAGGGTCCCCGAGGCGTGGCGTGGATCTGCCGAGCCATGTCTCTGAAGTTGCTGGCAGCAGAGATACCTCCAGGGCCACTGCAGGAGCAGCTTCTGACCCCTGAATTGTGCAGCAGAAGGAGCGTGACCAGTGTTGGCTGATAGGCGACCTCAGCCCCCTCCCCATGTTATAGTGCACAGAAGTCCCAAGTTCCATGGCTGTTTGGGGGCTTCTCATGGACCTTGGTGAGGTGGGAATCTGAGCCAGGGTTGATTCAATAAATTCAGAAGTGTGACATTTTGTCCACCTCAAAAGTTACAGAGTAGTTTATACCCGTTTTATACATCCTCAAGTTCCACTTCACATCTTTCTTTTTTCTTTTCATCCACAAAACAGGAAGCTTGCTGTCGAAACAGTTCCGGGAATAAGCAGCACAGAGGCCCCCTCTCATCTGACCATCACTCTCATCCGGCATCATGCCCTGTCTTCCTGCAGGAAATCTTTGCCTCAGATTTGCCCAGATGCTCAAAGCTGGAGGACACCTGCCAGTCAGCGGTCTTCTTTTCTGGGGCTCCAGATTCTTCCTGCTGTTTTTATCTCCTATAGGATGAGGACCATCGAGCCCGGCCACAGAGCGAACTCTCTACCCTCCACCAGCCGCTTTCTGTGGTTGACATCACATGTGCAGAGATACTCCAGGCAAACTCTCCCGTTGTTGTCGCTGGAGATCTGATCCTAAAGCCTTATCGGGAATTCTCCACTGCAGGGTGATGAACACTGAAATTCCTTCACTTAATCCCTTCAGCTTAAGGCCTGGATTCGCGGTTTTCGAATCTGGCCACGTAATAGAATTGCCTGGGTAACTTTTAAAACATACCAGTCTCTGTTCCTGGTTTCTGGTTTACCTGGCCTTTGGGGGAATTTAACGAGCCACTCAGGCTGAGAAACACTGACCTAAACCAAAAGTGGGTGCTCTAGGGGCTGCTTCCTTTTTCCCCCTTTTCCTTCCTGTTCCCTTTTCTCCGAAATAGAGAGCGACCTCACCCTCTCCCGAGGAGGTGGAGTCCCAGATCCAGTTGTACATCAGTGACCACACAGCCCCTGAGTGAGGGCGGTGCTTGTCACACTTTAAAGTTCATATGGGTCACCCGTCCTGAAGTGCAAGATTCTGTGCTTCCAACAGTGTCCTTGCTAACGCTGCTGGGCCATGCTTTCAGGAACGAGGCACTCAAGTGCATCCCATGGAATAAAGAATTGTAATGTCATCTTTCTTCACGGCCACAGCCCCGCCACATCACACCATGAGCCAGTTATGCCCGCGGTCCTGAATGTGCCGGAGTGAGTCTACTCAGGGATGCGGCTGGAGAAGGTCTGTGCATTCGGTAACCTTTCTGAAGGCTTTGGAGGGTCACAGCTGGAGTTCACATGCACCGAACACTGCATTTTCTACCCCACTGGATCCACCCACCAGCATTTCCCATCATCTTCTTGCCCCACCTCCCCCAACTGCAGACACATAACTCCTGAGTTATGAGCAAGGTCTTCCCTGGTCTTGGCCAAAACAGATCCATCCATGTTCAACTCTGCTTTGAGGTCCGCCTTTCCAACCCGTGAGCTCTCCTGACACCCTTCCTAAGAGAAAGTCTGGTCAAGGGTATATTCTTTATCTTGCTGCATATAAAGCAAAGGAGTTCTTGTGGAAAGAGAGCCAGAGGGCAGAATGTGTGGGTGCACTGGGCATCCCCCAACCCCAGGGGCTCTGAGTTAACTCTGCAGAGCCCTCTAGAGGTGGGGACGCTTAATACCGACCCTGGATGGTGCCAAGCTCTGGTCTGAATACTTCCTACCAGGACCACATTATAACTTCCATGAATGGCACATCTGTTGCCTTCATGAGTCCCTTCCTCCATGAAAATAATAATAATAGTAACAAAAATGGAAAATTATATTTTGTGAGTGCATTGGTATAAAGGTGGTATCACATATTAAAAATACTCTCTCCCACCAAGAAAGGTCATTTTTTCCCTTTTGGTTTTGCAGAAAATTAGAACATTTTCCTGGGCCCCTAAAATTTAGTATTGCAAGCTCCAGCCATATGCCTACAACGCCTAATGGAAAAGTGGGTCTTGCTTCAGACACATGCATCCATTTAATACTTAAACAACCCAATTTACAGATGAGGAAGCAGAGAGAGAGAGTGTGTGACCTAAGTCAAGCAGTAAGTAGTGGGCTGGTTTCAAACCCAGACTCTCTGGTCCCACGCCACAGTCATAACCACTCTATGACGCCAGCTCTGTCCTTCGAGTGTTTGAACCGATCTTTGGGTGCTCACTCCTGCTACAGCAGATGTTCTCAATACTTGGCATATTAATAACAATAAGTGTAATAAGTGGGAGCAGCTGTTTATCGAGCACCTGCCATGAGCCCGACATGATCCTGCTCCTATGACCATCATTCTGTCATTAAATTTTCACAACTGCCGAATCAGACGTACATATCACATCACTATCCCTACGTCAAGATGAGGAAACAGAGGTCCGGACAGGTTAAGGAAAGTTATTCAAGGACACGCAGTCAACAACACATCCAAAATTCAAGCCCGTCACCTTGGATCTCTTTGCTAAACAACAGTGTACTGTATCAGGACAGAATTGTTATTTCATAAAGTCCTCATCATTTTATTGCTATCATCTAACTTCTGCATGGGGCCTGTCAGACACAGCTGTGTGTGCTTTCCATGAATTAACTCCCACCCATCTATGAGCAAAGCCTTGTTATTATGCCCACATGATAGACAAGGAAAATGAAGCACGACATTGAAGGAACTTGCTGTCTTCCATGAGGCTCTCCAGCCGCAGACCCTCTGAGGAAGAGTCACGTACAAATGATTTGTTAAGGAACTGCCTTTCAGCCTAGAAGAACAGAGCAGGGAAAGTGGGACCAGGAAGAAGAGGAAGACAAGCAAAGGGTAAGAAATCAGGCAGTCTGCAGAGAGGAGCATCGGCCTGATCTTGCACCTATACTCTGCATGTAAGTGGTCTCGGTTTTGCCAACCCAAGACAAGGGAGACGAGCCTTCTACACTCCTGTGTTCCCCAGTCATTAGTTAAGTATCATCCTAGGGGATCCACGGTGAAGGGAGTCAAGGGCACGAGAGCCGAGCACCCGCATTCTCCCTACACTTAGCCAAGATGCAGCTCTTGAGTATGAAGCTGGGGTCTGAACCCAGCCAGGTTCAGTGGATGCTCTGGCATCCACTATTGTAACCCCTATTAAATTTCTCTTTAAAGAATCAAGGAAGATAAAAAAGAAGGACTCATACTGACAACTCTATATCATGGGCTACCCTGCCTCAGTGCCCTACACAGCAGCGTCTGCTTAGCCCGTTATTCTAAGCTCATTAAATTAAAAAAAAAAAATGTTGAATTAATTGAATCCTACAAAACTAAAGAGCTATGAAGGGGAAAAAAGACTCTTAATTTATTTATGCAGATTATATGTTTCTGCATCTGCTAGTGTAGAGCCAGCAGACGTAAGCGTTTATTCAAATAGGCCCACATTTTAGAGTTGTTACAATACCTGCAACTTACAAGATGAGCATAATTATCCTATTTTTACAAACTCTAATATGATTTCAATTGATGTCAGTAAGTTTTGATTGAATTTGCTGCTGATTAGAGTTGATCATCTCTTTGAACAACAAGAAATTATGTCTCATTCAGTTCGTTAGCAAGACTAGTGTTCAGCTTATGAGCCATAGCACCAATGGTAATTATCAAGGATAATTGATTTCTAATGTGAACATATTAATTATGTAGATATAGGGAAATTAAAATATTCTACCCTGCCAATTATTATTATGAAAAATAAACAAGCTGTAGACTGTGGACAAGAAAGTTTAGTTTACTCTGCCAACTTACCTTTCTTCTTCCCCAGGAAACCGTACATGTCGATAATGTGGTGATGGCATAGACATACCACAGAGAGAGGCTCCAGCCAACTCCAAGGGAATCTGAATGTGACCCTTGCAGAGTAAAAGGAGGAAGAAGATGGACATGGAAAGAGAAAATTAAGTCCTCTGTATCATCTGGAAACTGGAAAGATTGTACTTCGTGGAGATAGCACCTGGGAGAACTCATTCAATCGTGCATTCGGGCAACAAATGTTTACTGAGCATTTACTATGTGTTGGACCCTGGGGTTAAAGTAGTGACGTGTGGCTGCCCTGATGAGCCTACAGCTGAAAGGGGAAGTTTGGCATCACCCATGAAAATACCTAAATACCTCCATAGATCTAAGTATTATAAACAAAAAGTACAAGCTAGTATGAGAAGGGCTAACAATAGGAGCTTGTTTAGATTGGAGGTGGGGTCATGGGAGTCTTCTCTGCGCAAAAGGTCCTTTAGCCAGAGACTCGTTGAGCTAGAGAGGTGGAGAGGGGAAAGGGCAGAAGTGTGAGTGACAGTGGAAAGAGTTGGGTGCATTGGAGAAAATAGGAAAGAGTCTGAAATGCAAGCCCCCTGGTGATGTCGTGAGGTAGTCAAGGCTAGGCTATGCAGAATAGCACCATCCAATAGAATTTTCTAGGATAAGAGCAATGTTCTATGTTTGCACTGCCCAAAACAAATGTGGCTATTTGCCAGAAATGAGGTCACTGCGACTAAGAAACTCCATTTGAAATTTTAATTTTAATTAAATTCAATAGTGACATGTGACTGGAAGACACCATATTAGACAGATTAGGCCCTGATAAGGATTGCAAATTTTAAGACTTGTAAGACGTACTGAAGATTTTGTAAATTCGAGAGCACCACAGTTCCATATATATTTTTAAAGATTACTCAGTCCTTAGAGCCAGGAGACTCATTCACAAGGCCACTCACTCTGGGAAAATAGAAATGAGATTTGTCAGATGCTTCTGTCAGCCAAGAGTATCATGTAATATTGTGCGCTTGTTGATTCAACCTGTTCTCCCAATTCTGTCCATGGTGCTTGTAAGGAGTGAAGATGTCTTAAGTGCAACTATAGTGATCCCAAGTGTAGTGATTGATTCCCAAGTCTGACACAGGCTGAACAAAGCAGAATATTTTTGTGGTATTTTTAACCTTGACCCTTCACACCAAAGACAGGAGACAAGAAGGTCTTACACGTTATGCATTAATGCCTCATTCTGGAGAATGCAACCCAGGGTTGCATTTTTGAGCCAACTGCAATGGCACGTGAAGAACAGAGAAGACACTTGACTTTCCATGCAGATGTGGCCCGACACACCAAGCTTGATCTGAATCAGGAGAATTAAAAATGCCCTAGTAGAATGGTTCCGATGACCCAGAATTGAGTCCTCCCGAATTCAAATCTGGCCATTGTTCGTGGGATCCAGTGACAGGCAACTGAGCCCAAGAGACAAAGCTACCCTTTGGGGCCACAATTTCAGCACTGCAGTTAGGAGAAACAAGTAAGGTCAAGCAGTGACCCAAGGCCCCCCTCCTGTTGAAGAACCACTTCTTCCAGTCCTTCCCCGGTTCATAGCTAATAAGCCATCATACTTATGTGACACGTATAATGTGTCGGGCACCGTTCTAAGCAGTGGGGGTGATAATAGCGTGGACATTGTGACAAAGTGAGAACTAGTGAATGTTTTACATACACACATACATACATACATACAGATAAAGATATATACAGAGATACATACTCAGACAAAATCCTTAGTGCTTACCTATATTACATATACATCTTTTCACCTCATATATTTTATACACATTTATATTTAGTTTTAATGATATCTGTGTTATTGTCTCCACCCTTGTCCCCAATCATCTTCATTATCCTCAATAATAATAACGTTATGAAAACAAATGATCTGTTTACATATACACACAGTGTGTAGGTAGTACTTATATGTATGAAATGTATGTATATAATACATATATAATGTAAAAATGAATGTGTGTGTGTGTATATATATATATATATATATATATATCACAGTATCCACATTATTATTATCATCTCCATTTTCAAATAAGTAACAGATGGGGCATAATGGGTTAAATAGCTTGTCCAGGGTCATGCAGCTACACGGTATCACTAGGATCTGTTCTCATCTCCCCATATGGTCTCTCCTACAACTGAGGCAAAAGTTGGTGCATGAACTTAGCACACTAGACACAGTACTTAGTCTGAGGGTAGACCACTAACCCAGACTGGTCTTATCACGGACCTAACCCGTGACCACTCAAGTGTCCAGATTGTGTGGACATCGCCCACGTTTTGGCCAATCAGGGTATTTCCTGAGAGTTTCTGTCTCTCTGGAAGCCAGTATGAGAAGATGAAAGCAAAAAGCTGTGGATGCTATGAGGCCAGTCTTGTATAGAAAACAGTGGGAGAGAAGGATGCTCAAAAGCAGAGAGAAGGAAAATCAAGTGGGAGAAAGAGTACATCATGGTGGGGTCAAAGCCGTCTGTCTACCATCTGTCTAGTTCCTGGAGTGCCCAGAATTGCCCTTTCTTCCAAGCCCAGGTTTCTGCCCTTTTTCTAACTCTGAGAACAACTTCAGAATCACAGGCTGGTTCTGATCAGGTTCACGTCCCTTGGAACGCTAGTACGGAAAGTGACTCACTAGAAGAGATTTGCACAGATTTCCACTACCACTCGGCAGGCCCAGGGCGAGATGCAGAGTGCCGAAAGTAATATTAATTAAGTCTAAATGTTTTTGTCCCCTGAGGGACTTCAAATACAGTGATTAAAGTTCTCAGAAATCATTCACTCAACAGCTTCAGAACATTTGGATATAATCTGAACTCAGTGAGTTTCTGCCTTCAGCATTTAATTTGAGCGATTGCCCTCAACAGCACCCAGCAAAGGTGGAAACCATGCCTCCATATGCTTTTCATTAGTGGTCCATCAGCCTGCATTTTTAGCGCACTCATTGTCCTCTGAACCTTTGTTCAGTAGGTACCTACTCAATTTTAATCACTGATAATGACATTTCTATAATTAAGAGGACAGAAATCATCTGGAATAACAAAGGTCAAGATCAGCTATGGAGGTAGGGAATAGAGTGCTGAGAAAGATACATTGATTTTTTGCATTTGGCCAAAGTATGGCTTTTCTCTGAAGGTTGTCTTCCTTCTAACTAAATGACGTTTTAACGTCATTTTAATCAGCCATTCCACATACTTATACTGAACACCTGCTATATGTGAGCCGCTGTGCCCAGGGTTGGGAGTATGAAAATGAAAGAGGCAACATCACACATCACTGTCTTCAAGGTGATCCATTTAGCAGTGGATTTGAGCACAGCACAAAACACTGTTGACAGCTTACTCAGCATCTATAGCCCCCTCCTCCTTCTTAAAAGACTCCTGTTATTGTTCAGTTATTCATGAGCCCCAGAACAAGATGGCCGCATCTCTAGCTTGAGGACTGGGCATGCTGGTTCTAAAGGAACCCCGTAAGCCTTGCCAGTGAGTTGATTAGTGCAGGAACCCAGGCCTAAGCCCTTCAGCACCCGGTCTTCCCAATTACCAAGACTGGTACAGAAGCAGACACGTGACCTCAGAGAAGTCAATGAAGTAACGAGGGAAAGTTTGCCGTCTCTCTCTGGCCATTGGATGTAGTGAAACCATGACAGTGATGATTTGCTCAACCTGAAGATGAAGCCAGCAGCCAGAGGACAACAGAAGCAAAATAATTACAGATAAACTGAGCAGAAGCCTCCAGATTAGGTCCACTGTGAAGTCCAATCAGCCTCTGCCTTCCCAGCAGCGAGGGTCTAGGTATTTCCTCATGATTTCAACCATCTTGACTTGGTCTCATTCTGATGAATAGAGACAAATGAACAGAAACCTGGGATGCAATGCTGAATGTTTGAAGAGTACAAAAGGAAAACTGAGGAGGGGGTGGCAGGATATCCCAGTGGAGAAAGTGGCTGCATGGGCAGGTCAAGGAAGAGACACCAAGGTGGAGCCTTAGAAGATGGATAAGAACCAAATGGATTGGGGTAGGGGCTAGGGAAGGAGAGCATGTCAGATTGAGGGAACAGCCAGAAAGAAAAACAGGAGAAAAATGCGTGAGGTTCAACATCCCTAACAGAGTGTAGCAAGTCTAAGGTGAGGCTGAAGCCAGATCATGAAAGATTTGGACACCATGAAAAGGAACTTGGACTTAACCCTGAGTGAGGGAGACCCACCGACACAAGTGAGGCAGGCCTGTCGTATTCAGGCTTATACTTCAGACAGGTGTCTCTGGTGCCCATGGAGAAGATGAACTGACACGAGATGGGTCCTTTGTGGCCCATACGGTCTGTGTGGCAACTGCTCAGCTCTATCCTTGTAGTACAAAAGCAGCCAGGGGTTGTAACTAAATTAATGGGTGTGGCCATGTTTCCATAAAACTTTATTTATAAAAATGAATAAAAAATAAATCTGTGGGCTGACTGACAGATTCTTACACCTCTTAATCTCATAAAAAGCACAAATCAAGAAGAATTAGCCCCCTGCTCATACCAGTCCCGTGACCCTCTCGTCACACTTGATGAAACGGAGTCTTTCCCTCCCCTCACAGCTCTGAGCAGCCCTCTTTCCCTTACTGACTTCACCTCTTGCCACTTCAGCCCTTGCTGACTTTGCTTCAGCCACACTGGCCTTCTGTTGCTTCTTGGGTATTCCTGGCTTACTTCCACCTTGGGACCGCAGCACTGGCTACTCCTCCTGTGTGGAATGCTCTTCCTCCAGGAATTGGTATGGCTCACTCCTTCATATTATCTATGGTTCTGCTCAAATGCCACTCCCCAGAGACACTCTTCTGCTCACTTTCTTCAAAACAGCTCACACACCTCTTCTAGCAATCTCTGTCTTCTAACCCTGATATTTTTTTTTTCTTCACAGCACTTATTACTGCTTGACGTTATATTATTTATTTGTTTGTTTACCGCCTTCTTATCTGTTTCTCTCACTGAAATGTAGCTTCATTAGAACAAGTAATTTTGTCTGGCTCACTGTTATATCCCCAGCATCTAGAATATTGCTTAGCATGTCACAGACAAAGAATAAGTATTTATTAAATGGATGAATGAATAAATTTCTGTCCCCTGTCACCAGAACAAGCCTTATTATGAGGACTTTATCAGGAGAGACCAAAGCCTAATTTGAAGCTGTGACCCTCAATTGATATACAAAGATGTTCACGTTTCCCATTTAGTGATCTCAGCTCTGCTTATGGGCTCTTAATACCCTATGATAATTCCTGTGTAATCATCCTGGAAAAAAATCTGCAATGCTCTTACATCAGGGTGTATCATTTGCGATATCCAGAAATACCAAGCATCCAAAATCACCAAATAAGTCTGTAAATACTTTAAGGTCAAAGGGAATTCAGGATCTTAGTATGATAGGGACATGACGCAGAGGGACAGAGGCAAGGATGTCAGTCAGGTGGGTGGAGTACAGATTTAAAGGACAAGTATAGATTGGCCTAGTGAGGTTTAAGAATCCCAACATCACCACCAACTGCTTGAGATGAAGGAAGTTGCTCTGAGATCATCCAGCCCCCTTGCAACTTTCTGTGTGGTCCCTGGACCGGCAGGATTGGATCACCTGGGAGCCTGTTAGCATCCCACAATCTCAGGTCTCAAGTACCAGACCTCCTGGATCAGATTCTGCCTGTCAGCAAATCCCCAGGCAATTCATGTGCACGTTCTGAGGTGCCACTTCACCCGCCTCGCCTGGCCGCTCAACATCCAAGGTCTCTGTTTGGTCTACTAAGCTTTGTCTTGCTCAGAATTACTATAAACTGATTTTTTTCCCCCACATTTAAAAGGCAAGAACATCACAAAGAAATCTGATCCCTAACTTTTTTTGGAAAAATATAGAAGCTGTCAGCCCTAGGTGTGTGCATCCCACACGGTGCCCATTGGTGGGGGGTAAGCAGTGACTCCCCTTTACCAAGCCTACACCTGCCTGCTGCAATCATCAGAGACACTTGTCCAGACACGACAGGTTTCTCCGTTTCCAACCCCTCATCTAGTCCAACAATCTCATTTCACAGAAAGGGAGAACGTGTTCAGAAGGGCTAAGCATTTGGGCTAAAGATTCATAACTAGTCTGATACTCATTCACTAATATTATCCTACCTGAAAAACAGGTAACTTCATGGCTACCTTGAAGATGAGAGAATTAAAGTACTTTAAAGACATTTGCGGGCTCTCTTAAAGAAATAAACAACAAAAATACTCTGATTCTCCAAGGCTGGCAGGGAAGAGACAGAGTCTCCCGACGGAGGAGAGGCTGGAGGGACGACTGAGCAACTGTACATGCAAGCAAGGACTGGCCCTGAGAAATGGCCTTTCCCTTGGAGATTCACCCAAGACCACTTCACCAGTCCTTAAGAAAAGAAATCTCGGGAGGTTGAGAGATCTCCTCGGCAAATGGAATTTACCTTTCCGCTGACAAGGAGGGGAAATTATGATGTGACACAGAAGTAAATTGGTGGACCCAGAACATCAGTGATCGACTGAGGCTTGTGCAAGTGCCAGAGATAAAAGACAGGGACGGAATTCTAAATTCCAGATTAAGCTGTTGCGCCCCAGAACCACAGGCTATTTTATACTCCTGAGTTTACCAAGCTTCCAATTCTCCAATTTCTCACTCTGGAAACTAATGATAACAGTAATAAAGATAGTAACAAAATAACAGTAAGAAAAAGAAACCATTGGAGTAACAAAACAGGTTGCTCTGATGGGTATTGTGATCGGAATTTATCACAGACATTATCTTCTCCGAATGTCACAAGAAGTGTGATCACTCTCTCATCTCACAGATTGAAAAATAACCTCTCCAGGCCCAGAGAGTCAATTGGTGCTCAAAGTAATACTCCAATCCACATCACGGGACTCATTTAAAGCACATATTTCCTCAAGCATATAAAAGTAAATTAGCTGAGAGGGGCCTGGGTGGCTCAGTCAGTTAAGCGTCCGACTTCAGCTCAGGTCATGATCTTACAGTTTGCGGAGTTTGAGCCCTGAGTTGGGGTCTGTGCTGACAGCTCAGAGTCTGGAGCCTGCTTCGGATTCTGTGTCTCCCTCTCTCTCTGCTACTCCCCACTTGTGCTCTCTCTCTCTCTCTCTCTCTCCAAAACAAATAAATGAACATTTTTTTAAATGTTCAATAGCCTTAAAAAATAGCTGAAAAAGAGACCATGGTGTCATGTAGGTAGCCCGATGAGAATCAATAGAAAGACCATGCGCAATGGCCATATTTGAAGAGAATACAGCTCAACAATTAGAAGTCCACACTTAAGAGTGAAAAGATCAAAATGCAACCAGCTAACAAGCTGTGTGAACTTTCAGATGTTACTTAACCTCTCTGAGCTTCAGTTTCTTCATGGACTTTATAGGGTTAACAACAGCCCTTACCCCATTCTAAGAGTCAAACAAAATAATGTGTATAAAAATGCTTAGTCCACTGCCTAGCACATAGAGGAAATAGTCAATAATTGAGAGCAATTATTTTTACATCAGTTTGGAAAGAAAAATCTCTAAATACAGCACCTAGAAAGACCTTAGAGGTTTATAAACCAAAAATTTAGGTACAGAGAAGAAATGGAGAGAGAGAAATCTTATTCCTCTAATCTAGCAAAAAGAGACTCCAGGGAAGCAGAAATTGTGATGTATAAACAGCTTTGAGATTACAATATAAATTAATCAAGGGAATTATTCTTCCTTTCAGAGGATTTAGAGTAAGGAGCAATGGCCTGAAGCCACAGAAAGGGAAATTTGGGTTAGATACAGCAATACAAGAATGTTCTCAGCAGGGAAAGTAATTAGGAAATGAAATAGACTCCCAGGGGTTAGGATGGTGGAATCTGCCTTGGCAGTAATCAAGGAGAAGTGAGGGAAAAGAGAACAAGCAGGCAAGAATTGCAAATATCCATCGATGGGGAGGAGAAGGGAGAGTCTCTACTCCTTTTAAGGAACCCATCAGAAGGTCAGTCAGCAGTCATTGATGACAGCCTATGTTCCTGGTGCCCCATGAGATCTTGAGGGGGATGCAGAAGGGCAACAGGAAGGATGCTGACCCCAGGAAGCTTGCCATCTAGTAGAGAGAGCAGATTCTAACCTGGTGGACCCCTTTTCCCCTTAGGTAGCACTCAACTGTTTCTACACTGTTGTAGAACAAAAGGCAGGAGTTAGATTTAACAACCGATGTTACTGGTTTTATGTAGACAATTAGAAAGTCCTTTTTTCCCTATGGGTCATAATGATGTTACAGCGTGAGATGTTACAATCAGACCTTATTTTGGTGGGGATAGCATAGTCAGATAATGTAGTGAGCCTCGTAAGGACAAGAGAAAAATAGGAAAAGTCACGAGACAAAGTTGACATTGATACCTACTTCTGTGGTAAAGAAACTTGGCTGAGAGGAAAATCAAGGTAGGCTAGAGTAGGCAAAGATGTCCCTTGGGATAAGCTGAGATTTAAGTTAGGTCTTGAACTGAATCAAGATGTATGAAGACAGTAGACAGCCATCATTCACTATCTATTGCTGTGATATTGCTGCTTAACAAAAATCAACCCCAAACCCAGTGGATTAAAGCAACAACCATGTATTAATTCTCACAATTCTGTGGGACATCTGGGTGGTTCTGTTGACCTGGACCAGACTCGGCTGACCTTCCCTAGGTTTGCTCACAGTCTGAGATCATTTGGTGTGTAGGCTGCAGCCTGGCTGGTTGAGAATGACTTCACAGACATGTTCACCCACGGGCATCTTGGGCTGTTCTTACAACATTGCTCTGAAAAAGCACAGAAGCACCAACACCTCATAAAGCCTGGGCTCAGAACTCAGAACTCCTCCTGACCATCTTGACGCCCTCTTGCTGAAGGAGGAAGATTCTGGTGATGTTCACTCCTGGCTCTTCTTTGGCTCCATCCAGATCCTGAGAAGCAGGGAAAGATTTTGACTGACCTGATAAATAACTAAGCTGCAAAAGGAAAAGGGAGGAAAGACTGAAAATCTCTGGTGATCCCATTGAAAAAGCATTTTACGGAGAGTTTAGAGAGAAGCAGGGTTTGGAGGTGGCGTATGCTAACAAAGCCTATATGACAAAGATGGAAAAAATAGTTTTTAAAATGCTTAACTGGAAATGAGACTGAGATCTTATTTAAAATCTTGTAGAAGGGGCGCCTGGGTGGCGCAGTCGGTGAAGCGTCCGACTTCAGCCAGGTCACGATCTCGCGGTCCGTGAGTTCGAGCCCCGCGTCAGGCTCTGGGCTGATGGCTCAGAGCCTGGAGCCTGTTTCCGATTCTGTGTCTCCCTCTCTCTCTGCCCCTCCCCCGTTCATGCTCTGTCTCTCTCTGTCCCAAAAATAAATAAAACGTTGAAAAAAAAATAAAAAAAAAATAAAATCTTGTAGAAGCTTTGGTAGAGGTTGAATTTATCTGCACTTATCCTCAGTTTGGTATTGGCATTGCTTTGAGCATGCCTCGGCTCAGCTTGGCAGCAGTTTGGTGAAGGGAAAGACCGGGGGACCCACCGGGAGCAGGTGCATCAGCTTCAAGCTACAATAAACATCTCACATACACCCTGGTTCAGGACGGACTGTGTGGCACTTAACCAAGGGGATAAATCAATCCCAACTTTAAATGAAGACTGGGAATGAAATGGCCTTTTCTAGAAAGAGATGGCCAATTCACCCAACCACACATAAATTTTGCCTTCATTTGAATTGGAAGAAATCTTGCAGCTCCTTCTTCTTGATTAAGAATGTCATAAATCTTAGGGATCAGAGGGAGAACCAAACTCTGTGGCTGGAGGAGTCTAACACATTCCAGAATGACATTGACCCCACTCATAAAAGTCTGCTCATGTTTTGTACTAAGACCTCAGAAAGTTAGTGCAGAAAATCAGAACTTGCTAGCTCAAAAATATTTCCAAATCATGTCCGAAAATAAAGCCTTATCCGAAGACTGTTTTCTATGCCTTCAGTATCCGTAAGCAGGAATTCATAGAGACTCGAGGCACATTTATTTGCTTTCTGACCACATGAGGAAAATGCTAGCCCAGGGGCCTGTTAGCCACAGCAACACCTGACGAGCAAGTTCATAAATTAGCAGTGGTTCCGATCCTAACAGAAAACCCTTGAAGATCTCTATCAAGGAGGGAAAAAGTGGATAAAGGACATGGGGTCGCCTTGGAGGAGCGCCCTTTTTGCACGGCTGCCAGTGTCAGCAAGAAAGCAGAGCCTGTTACATGGGGTCAGGAACTTGGGAAGCTAGAGGGCTTCTTAAGTCTTGAAACCTGAGAGCTGTCAGGTCATGTCAAGCCCTTGCTTAAAATCCTTCCATGCTGCCTATGTCTTTAGAGAAAGGGTCTGTTCCTATGGATCAAAAAGGCTGCCCAAACTCAGGGTCTCACTCATTCCCCCAGGGGCACCTCCCTTCAGCTACCCACCCACTGCTCTCTCACAAACCTGAAATCTTAATGGGCTGTAAGGTCTGGTGAATACAATGGTCCCACACGATACTCGTGGTTCTAAGCACTCTGCAGAACCTCTCCAGCTTAGGTGTCTTTGCACGTTTTGCTTCTACTGCTTGCAAAGCTCTTTCTGCTGCTTTAGATGAGGAAACCCCCTCATTCAAAAGCCATCCCCTCTGAAACCTTGCCACCCCAGGCGGGCATATGCTCCTGCCATCCCCACCTCCTTGGAGCTCTGTGCACTCTTTGTCCATAACACTTCCTTCCTTGTCCTGTTAAGCAGGAAGGAATTTTCCAGACATCCACCAGGGAGCGCTGATATAAAGATAATGAGAACTGTATAAATTGATGGGACTATTTATGTTAGTCCCACAGACTCAGCGGTTATCAAGTACATACCATTGACCAGGCATCCCCGATAGATAATCTGCAGCTCGTTAGAGGGAATACCAGTTTTAGTCATTCATCCACTCGTTCATTCATTCATCAATACATATTTGTTGAGTATCATCTATCGGCCACTATATCAATTATCTGTTCTTATTTAATAAATCACTTCAAAACTTAGTGAATTAATATTAAAAATTGAGAAGTTTCGATATCCACAACCATTTAATTGACCACCGTTCTACAATTTTGGCAGGTCTGGGCTGGAACCGCCGTATCTGTGGTGTTGGCTGGGACAGTGCAGCCGGGCTTGTAGGATACCAGATGACTTCACATCGACCTCTGGATCCTCTGCTCAGACGCTCAGAAGGCCTGCAGTCTGGCTGGCTCTCTCTCTCACTTCATACCGAATCTCTAATCCTCCAGCCTCTGTCTTTCCATGTGGTCGCACTAGTGAGATAACTTGAACATGGTGTCTCAGAGTTCCAAGAGCGGAAAGACAGAAACTATAAGGTCTCTTAAGTCCTAGACTCTAAAACTTGCATGATGTTATTTCTGCCACATTCCATGGGCCGAAACAAGTCACACAGTCAGCCTGCATTCAAGGAGTGGAGAAATAGACACCATGTCTTGATGTGAGGTGCAAAAGGGCGGGATGAGGGGGAGCACAGTTCACGGAGGGGGGGTGGTGCTAGGACATCCAGGCAGTGTCCAGGGTGGACACTGGGAGCACGCTGGTGAATAAGACACAGTGGTTGTCCTCAAAGAGCTCAAGGGAGGGTTTCAATAAATGGCTTAGTGGATAATTGCTAACTGCTCACTTAGGTGCCACAAATATCCACTGGGCGGGACGTTTTTCACTCTTTGCAGTCAAGGTGTCCAGAGCACGTTTGTAAAAGAATACTGTGATGCTGTGTTGGTAGTGGGGAAAACATATTTGCTCTGTTTTCCCAGAATATTGGCAGACTCCTCAGAACTGTTAAGACCCAGATTCTCCATCCAGACTTCTTTCTCTATAGGTTTGCCACACCTAGGTCTCGCCACACAAAGTGTTTGCATTCAGTTTTTTATTATCAGGCATCGGGTGAAGACACCCCAGGAGAAACTGTTGCTGCTTGTCCTGTCTGGATGCTATGACACTTAGCTATCTTTGTCCACCCTCAGGAATTGATATTTTCACGTGCACACCCCGCCATCTCTCCACCCAACTCAGATTGGACCGCTCTATCCTACCCATTATCTCTCTCAAAAGCCTTTACAACAGATCTTTCCCATGAACCAGCAACTCTTAAGCTTTTGAGAACCTGATCGAAATTCTGCATTCTCTCTCTGGATAAATGCATATTAGCATAAGCATGCATTTTGATTACAAAATCAAGGGGTCCACAGACCTCTAAAGCCCAGGTGAAGAACCATGGTACTGATGTCGCTCTTTTAATCTCTGTTTCTCCATTGCTTTACGCAATACCTGATACATAAATGAATGAATGAATTAATTAATTAATTAATCACTCAATCAATTCACCAATATTGTAGGACAATGCTTAATATCTCATTTTTCTTGCCTAGAGCAGAGTGAGGGCCATTTTCCCTGAAATGTAGACTGTCCTCTCAATGGTTAATCAAGAACAAGGATGGGAGGATTCCAGAAGTATTCACAGTCAAATCCTTCAAGCCTGCGGTGAGAGCCAGGGAGTCTGAGCATTTAGAAGAGGCTTTCTCTTTACAGTAATTCACCAATCCCTGTCTCAGGCCGGATCACCCCCTAAGCCTGTGTCAAGGATGGAAGCTTAGCTCTTGGTCACATGATCGCACTTCCTCTGCCTCCGCGTTTCAGGCCCACAGATCTCTGTTGGGTTTGGTGTAGGAGGAGAATATAAAAGCTGCCAGAAGAAAGACAAAACTGTCAATCACTCTCAAATTCTTTCTTGGTACAAGGGGAAGCAGGGGGAGCCTCTGAGCCCTTTTGTACGTAAAATAACTGATAGCTCGAACGCAACAGGCTGGATTCAGGAACGTTACCCTAGTGTGGCCAGACCTAATAATTTCATCTAAGGATAACTTTTCTCTTATCTTCCCTCCATCTCCCTGTTCTCCAAGGAACAGAGAAGGCTTTGTGGACTTGATTTCCATAATCTTCAGAAAACCCTGGGGGGCAGCCTCGGGGGAAGATGCTGAATCTTTTGTGCCTGCAGAGAATGTGTTCAGGGGGAGGGAGAGGTTTGCCGAGGTCACAGGATGCACATCTTGAAAAGCTGGGAGCCAGGCTCTAAGCCTACACCAAAACTGTCCAGACTGCTTGCCACGGGGTTTTGCAGAGGGACTCGGGGACAAAGGTGGCATCAGGTGGGTACCTGGGTGAACGAGCCCTTCATTAGCCAAGATACCGACCGGTCACCCAAGACACAATAACCTATAATCTAATAAAACCCTGTATCTAACAAAACTCATGTAATAGCCTGTATCTAATAAAGGCCTACAATCATCATCATCATCATCATCATCATAATCTATAACATGTGTTATTATATATAGTATATACAGTTATAGAACATATAACCTATAATAACAATAATAATAAATTATATATAATAAAATCCTAAATAACCTATATCTGATAAAACTTTGCCATTTAATCATAGTGTAAGACCAGGTCCCTGGCACCCTTTAAAATCAGATTAATGGTCCCAATCTCCTTTCATATTGACACGCTGGAGTCACCAATGCCAAGGGCAAGGAGAAGTTGAAGAGAAAGGGCACAGAAGACCCTCCTAGAGCTACTATATGTCAGGCATCTGTGAACTAGTTCAGTTGAAGAAAGGGTTAAGTACTGCTTCTTTAAAAGTTAGGACACCATTGCTCTTGACTGCCAGAAAGAGTCCAAATTTGGCTACAAACAGTATTTGGCGAGAATCATAAAATCCTTAAATCACAGCACTGCTGGGGGGGGAGAGAGGGGATTGTCAAAGACCCATAAATCAGTCAGCAGGGAGGTTTGAGCAGCCCTTTCTTAGCTCAAGTCACCATTTGGGCATTACCATCATTTGTAAAGTTTGCTGATTCAAGTAGTGTGAAATCTCCTTACTCAAGTGTGCAGCCTGCATCGAGTGTCTTGTATTTTCCTCTCAGGTGTAACCTCGCTACATAAGTAATCCTGGAAAAGTTGAATGTCTCCGAGTTTTAGGTCCCACATTTGCAAAATGAAGATAATAATGTCGACTGACTAAATGCTCAAGGAATAGGAACAGGCCCTATTTCTCCAATTTGCATACAGGAGGCTCACTCTTTTCAAAATTTGTTAAGGAAGTGAAACTGGTTTTGTTCCATTCTCTATTTCTCTGGCTTAATGTGGAACTATGATCTCAGGATGTTCCTAATGTTTATAGAAAGAATGAATGCTCTCTAAGATTACATATAAATGATTTAAACACCATGCGGTGTTTTGGAATGTCTACCCTATGATTCAATTGTAGAGCATCAATAACCAAGAACTAGTTATATGATCAGCAGGCAAAATGTCACCAGAATGACAGAAGTTGCCAATTAAGTAATTTATCATGGAAATATGTTGAAAGATTCTCGAACTATGTGCAAAGGGACCATTCTGTTATTTGGATCCACATTTTTACTGGTAAATTTATGTCAATAAAGTAACATAAATTCATTCTCATTAGGCATAATGAGTTCATCCAACTCAACTAATCATGGGGAACATCTGTCAGAGTGACCTTCTAACATGTTCTTTTCAGTGATGTCACAGAGCTTGTTGATTTGTACCTCCTCAAGTGCACCAGGAGGTCAAGGTCAGGGGCTGGTCAGTGCACAATGTCTGTGAAGCCCACCTCTCTCTTGCTATTGTGGATTGGTAGAGCTATGTTACCCAAAGTATATTCTAAACAAGTCCAGTCCTTTGGGACATGAGGAGAAATAAAGAAAGGAAGAGAGTGAGGAGGGCAAGAAGGTAGGAAGGAAGGAAGGAAGGGATGGAGGGAAGGAGGAAGAAAGGAAGAGTTTTCATGATCCTTTATGTTTGGCAAACACAGAATTAAATTATCTTTATTGCAAGACTTCTCAGAGCCATTATGACTTTCCAAGGGGAGGACTGGATATTCAATATTTTGCACTTTCTCTGCATGGCATATTCAGGGGAATACTGAAGAAAATATTCTAGCCCTGTGTTCCCTTTCCACAAAATATGAGTCAGGTCAATGTTCTTGGCTCAGATTCCACTGAAGTCCTCAGCTAGCCTCACAGTAGATTCTTTAGGCATCATGAGGAGAACACAGCACAGTGTGGATTTATTGCCAATCCTTGCTTCCTCAGTGCCCTTCAGAGCCAGCATGAAGAGTTCCTTCAGGACACTATAATAAGTCAGAACCAGCCTTGAGTTCATAATTAGAGCCCCTAAGTGGAGAAAAAGCTGGAGTGAGACTATATAAGTACTATTTTTAGGCAGGGCTGAGGTTAAACTAGGGTGTCTTACTCAGACATCAGTTTTCAAGTCTAAGGAGTAAAACAATAGGAAAATCCAACAATTCCAAGCCCATTTATCCACTAAAGATGAGCAAGAAACAAGAACAAAAGGGATTCTGGAAGCAAAAGGAATGGGTCCAAGGCGTTAAGAAAAATGGACTTGGGGACATAGTGAGTGAAGGAGTCAGCCTGCTTCTAAAGCCCAGGGCGCATGCTGACAAGAATGTCCTGAGAAGGCTCTAAACAAGGCAGACTATGGTTGAGGGAACCAGGCTCACAGGCTGGTGGCATCTAGAGTTGCTCTTGTTGTCACAGTCTTGGAATCCAACAAGTCTGGGGGAAGTCTTTTGTCCCTGCAAGCCCGCTGACACCTGACCACCACTGTGTCTGCCTTAACTTCCAGTTGGGTTTCTGATAAGGGCTTCAGTTCCTCACTTCCTGCAGACCTCGTCCTAACCGTGACTTTGCTTCTATGACCCAGCCACCAGAAAGGGTCTTGTGTCAAGACAGAAAGCCATGTAGAACAAGAATTTTGCTACCCTCCTGAGCCCAACATCCCAGCTGCCTGGAGGTTCCTGAGTGGGGATGAGGGCAAGAGGAGAAGATCCCAACAAGAAAATGAAAGGTCACAGTCTGAAAGTTTTCATCTGCTTCTTGCTCATTTTACCTTCTACGTTTATCCCTTGACTGTAGTGTTGAGCCTAAGATACTCCTGAATTTCCCTCCCATTTTCTTCTAAAAATACTTATAAAACATTATGCATACTGGAGAATACTTTATACATAACAATACGATGCATATTTATAATTTTCATAACAATAAGATAGAGACCCAGTATCCACCTTGGAGTTTAACAAATAGAACATTGTCAGTGCCTGCAAAGTCCCTCCGCACGACTAACGGACGCGTTCACCCTCCTCACTATCCCCCTAAAAAGCTGCTATCCTGAATTTTATGTTGATCATTCTCTTGCTCTTCTTTATGATTTTGCCATGGTAAACCAAAAACAATATAATGGTCAGTTTTGCTGGGATCTGAAATTTGGGTTACAAACATCATACCGTATATATTCTTTTGTAACTCGTTCTTTTCACTCCGTTTTGAGAACTGTAATGAAAAATATAACTCTCACTTCTTAAATTTCATTGCTGTATGGTATTCCATTGTTTGAACATATTATACATTATTTTGTAACCGTATTATGATGGGCATTTGATTATGTGTAGCATTTTGCCATGATGAACAAAAAATACTTCCAAAACTTTTTTTGTTTCTTTGTGTTTGAGAGAGAGAGAGAGAGAGAGAGAGAGAGAGAGAGAGAGAGAGCAGGGGAGGGGCAGAGAGAAAGGGGGACACAGAATCCAAAGCGGGCTTCAGGCTCCGAGGTGTCAGTTCAGCTGACACAAACCATGAGATCATGATCCGAGCTGAAGTTGGGCACTCAACCGAGTCACTCAGGTGTCCCCCAAAACTATCTCATACAGGGGTCCTATTGCATATGTCCAAGAATTTTCCTAGAGCAATGCTCCTCGAGTTTTTATTTCATTTGCTTGTTTATGCCTATCTGCATAAAGCTTTTGTAAAGCTAAATGTTCCTCAATAGTTTTGAGTAAGCCTCTAAAAATAAAGTAAGTCCAAATTTTCAGTAGAGGCTTAAATAGTTGCAAAGGCTATGATATTTGTCATACTGTAAATATGGTGAGGCTTTGTGATCAGGCCAATCCAAATAAAAAACCATTAGTGGTTGGAACTTTGTTCCACATATTCCTGTTCTCCAATGAGCTTTGATCTTCTGCAGGAGTGAGACAGGGAGGGGGATGTAAAGGAGGGAATGAAGCTAGATGAGGAAACAGTGGGCGACCCTGTTTCAGGGAACCTAAGATGGGAGGTGACTTCCTGTATCTCCAGATATCTCCTAGTCTGGACTCCTTCCGTCAGGCTGAGAAAACAGCCTCCCTCTAGTAGAGATTCTGGAATTGCTCCCACTTTTCTGGACGTTCTGGACAGTTTCAAGACACAGAAGAATTCTTGTGGGTATTGAAGCTTGAAATGAATGTAATATTATTACAGAAAAGTCACGCACTTCTTTGAATTCTTTCTAAGTTTTCTGCAAAAAGTCAGTAGCATTTCATGGAAAAATGTATGCAAAAACCTAGCATTTTTAAACATTATTTTTAGTGACCCATCAGCTGGCAACTTGATTGGATCCTTTGTCAGTTTGGTTGAAAGTAAAGAATGGTAACTCTTTGACTTGTAAAAGCTGTTCAGTCATTTAGGTATAAAGTTTTTCAGTTTCTCAGAAACATAACAAAGAGGCTTCATCATATATCTATTCCAGAAAGATGTATCAAATGACTATCCATCATATGGATAATTTTTTCACTTACAGTAACCTTGCTTAACCTAATGTAGTTGGAAAGGGTTAGAAAAAATAAACCCTGTTTATTTTCATCAAATTTTGCTGATACAATATTTTTGAGGAAATGCTTTTTATCTTATCAAGGTCTCTTAAGATATTTTTATCGAAACCTCAGAAGCAAGACTATAACTCAATCAATGTAGGGATAGTATCCAGTATGTAACTGAGCAGACAAACTAAGTCTTTAGTTTTAACCAATCAGCCAGGCCAGATACACTTCGTGTTAGAAGAAAATCTGGCTTCATTCTTAAATTAAATAAATGTGTTACTATGAAACCCTGACAAACATTTCACTTTTGTGATGTAACTCTAAGATTGATAAATGGATGGGCAGGTGGATGGATAGATAGATAAGTTATTGAGATAACAGCCTTGCTCTGAATTTGTTACCCGGATGAAATAAAGTGCTGCCGTCTTTGATACTCATAGGACTGATGTATTTTGGAGAGCAGTCAGAGATTTCCAGAGGTAATGTCATTAAATGAAAATAGTTATCACTTCTGCTGGATGCAGAACATCCTAATAGAAGCCAAATTATCCCATTGCTGTAAATGTTTTAAATGTTTATCATTTATTTTTGAGAGAGAGGGGCAGGGGTGGGGGGCGGGCAGAGAAAGAAAGAGACACAGAATTTGAAGCAGGCTTCAGGCTCTGAGCTATCAGCACAGAGCCTGACGCAGGGCTCGAACTCACAAACTCTGAGATCATGACCTGAGCTGAAGTTGGATGCTTAACTGACTGAGCCACCCAGGTGCCCAAAGTATCCCGTTTCTAACACAATACTTTGCTCTTAGAATAGTTTACGGGACCAGAAAAATCACAAAGCTCTGCCACAGCTTATGGTGTCTTAACTGAAGGAAGCTGCCGAGTAACAATGTCTTGTATTACCTCTGTGGTGCCCCCACCCCCAAGGATTTTTATTTCCTAGAGCAATATCTCTTACTCTTACACCAGAGTAAGAGAAGTTTAGTGAGAGGCTTTCTTTCCTAAAACGACAAGGGTGATTTTAAGGGGGGAGTTGGGAAACGGAGAACCAACAGGATGTTTGGGGTTTTTTTTAATCCAAAACATGTTGTCAGAACAATTTTAGTAAAGAATATATATAGATACTGAAAGTATAAAAATTAATTCACTTGGGGCGCCTGGGCGGCTCAGTCGGTTAAGCGTCCGACTTCAGCTCAGGTCACGATCTCGCGGTCCGTGAGTTCGAGCCCCGCGTCGGACTCTGAGCTGATGGCTCAGAGCCTGGAGCCTGCTTGCGATTCTATGTCTCCCTCTCTCTCTGCCCCTCCCCCGTTCATGCTCTGTGTCTCTCTGTCTCAAAAATAAATAAACGTTAAAAAATTTTTTTTTAAATTCACTTAAAGTCACCAGTGTTTGCAAACCCCTGGAAATCTTCATGAAGTCCCAGGAAATATACACACCCAGTTTGAAGACCACTGTCACAGTATATATATTTAGGAGTAGAACTGAAGGTCATAGAATGGAAGCATCTTCAACTTTATTAGATAATCTCAAAATGTTTTCCAAAGTGATATGCTAATGTACATTTCCACTTGCAGGGTACAAGATTTCCCATTACTCTACATTCTTGCCAACAATTGGTATTGTCGAGGTTTTCGTTGCCAATCTAATAGTTGTGAAATTTTATCTCATATTTGAATTAGTATTTTTTTCATTACTAAGGAGATCAAGCATTGTTCCTTGTGTTTATTGACCATTTCTGTTTCCCCTTTTGTGAAATTCCTATTCACTTCATTAGCTCATTTATCCATTGGGATCATTTGGCTTTTTACTTGTTGATTCTCAAGAGTTTTGTTTTGTTTCGTTTTTTAACATATTGTGTACAACAGTACTCTATTGATTACATGTATTAAAATAGCTTCTCTTGGTTTATGGATTACATTTTACTCTGTTTAGAACGTATTTAGATGAAACAAAGTTGTCAATTTTACTGTAGTTGAATTTATCAATATTTCCCTCTATGGTATGTGCTTTTTTATATCTAAAGAGATTATTCCTATCTCAAGATCATAAAGGAATTCTCCCATATTTTCTTCTAAAAGTTTTAAAGTTTTGCCATTCACATTAAGTACTCAATCCATCTGAAATTGATTTTTGTGTCTGAGATACAGTGAGGATCCATTTTCATTTCTTACCATCTAGATGAAGAATTGTCTTGGCACCAGTTATAGAATTTTCCATTCTTTCTCTGCTGATCTGCAGGGCCAGCTCAGTCATCGAACAGGCTTCTGAATGTGCGCAGATCTGACGACAGACTGTTTTTTCCATTGACCTGCCTAACTATCCCTATATCAAAATCACAATACCTTAATTATTGTAGCTTTATTTTAACAAGTGTTGATGTCTAGAAGGGCAAATGTACACCCTAGGGGGACATCATTTCATCAAGAATGTCTTGATTAATTTTGGCACTTTTCCTTTTGTGGCAGCCATAAAAGCACACTATTCAGATCTCTCTTCCTAGACAGATCGTGCCATAGGGGGTGCAGACAGCTGACAGTCTCCGGCTGTAAGTGCCTTCAAAACCTACTTCTGTTTAAACCTGAGGCCATGCATTCCGCAGTCAGGTGTCATGCGATAATTGAGCACAATGGTGGTTGAGCAAAGGCTCACCAGACCTGGCCGGAGTAGGACTCCTCTCTGAGCAGTCATTCTCCCAAGCTCCCCTCTGGGCTGGCGGAGCTAGACCACAGCTGCACTGCCCACCCAGTCTCTTCCTGCCTTATCCTCCTTTCTTCCTCCCTTTTTTGACAGAGGTCAGATCCACACACTAGTCTGTCCATCAACATACCTGTCCACTCCTGCTCCTTCTTCCCTTTATCGTTCACAGGCATCACACCCAAAAGAACCTCTTACACCTCTAACTCCATCTTGGTAGCTGTTACCCGGAGAACCCAACCTATGCACATTCGTGAACATTTTAGAAGTTTTTTTTTTTATCATCTTCCACAAGAAAGTTTGTTGAGATAGAGACAGGAATTGCACTCAGTCTATTGATCAGTTTGGGGAAGAATTAGCATCTTTACATGACTATTTTCCATACATACACATGTTATGTCTACGTAACTCTTCTTAATGTCTCTCAATAAATTTTTAATTTGCTACAAAAAATTACGTGCATGTCATTGTCCAATTTTTAAAATTCCAGTATAGTTAAAATGCAGTGTTATATTATTTTTTAAGTGTATTTATTTATTTTGAGAGAGAAAGAGAGAGAGGGCAGAAGAGGGAGAGAGAGAGAATTGCAAGCAGGCCCAGCACTGTCGGTGCAGCGCTCAATGTCGGGCTCACAGGGAGATCATGACCTGAGCCATAATCGAGAGTCAGACGCTTAACAGACTGAGCCACTCAGGCGCATCTACAGTGTTGTATTAGTTTTAGGTGTATAATACAGTGATTCAGCAAGTACTTAGTGCTCATCGTGAAGTGTACTCTTAATCCCCTTCATCTGTTTCACCCATCCCCTCATCTACCACTCCTTTGGTAGCCATCAGTTTGTTCTCTATACTTAAGAGTCTGTTTTTTGGTTTGTCCCTTTTTTAATTTGTTCATTTCTTTTGTTTCTTAATGTCTACATAGGCATGAAATCGTATAGGATTTGTCTTTCTCTGACTAATTTATCTTAGCATTTTAGTCTCCAGATCCATCCACGTTGTTGCAATTGGCAAGATTTCATTATTTTTATGACTGAGTAATATTCTCCCTCTTCTCTCCATCATCTCTTTCTGGAAATCCCATTAGACTTATGTTTGATTTTTTAAATTCTTATATTCTATTATTTTCATTCATATTTACCTCTCTTGTCTCTGTGAGGTGGATCCTATGTAATTCCCTCATAACTATCTTCCAGCTCACTTATTCTCTTTTTTGTTGTGTCTAATCTACATTAATCTTTTTGGTGAATTTTAATATTCACTTTTACTTTTTAAATTCTAGATGTTGTATATGCTTCCTTCCAATTATGATGAGTCAATTATGGTAGCTTCTTATATTTTTACCATATTTTCAATACTAAGATTTTTTGCATTTAAATATGTTTATTCTATACCTGAAAATTCCAGTTTGGGAATGTGATTCCACATTTTTTTTTATATCTGCTAACTGACTTATGATAGCTTCTTTTGCTTGTGCTTTTGGTGATGTGATGTGTGTGTGTGTGTGTGTGTGTGTGTGTGTGTGTGTGTGAGAGAGAGAGAGAGAGAGAGAGAGAGAGCTCGTGTTCCATAAAATTTTATGTTTGATTATTGTTTGAGGTCTAAGTTTAAATTTTCTTCATCCAGAAATAATTGCAATTTGCCTCTACCAGGTTAATGAAGATCTTATAGTCCAGAGTGAGAATATGTGAACTAGAAGGTAGATAAGAGGAAGTTACAGTTAATACTGTCAGGGAGATTTTTTTTTTTAATAGAAAATATGACTAAGAATTAAGTGACTTTTCAGTTGGAGATTTTGGTGAGTGCAGCCATTCGGATGGTGTGAATTCTTACCCATACCCATAGGAATTGGAGTTATTATTAGGATTCTTAGTGTAGTCTTGGTTCTACCCCTGCTTATCATTTCTCCTCCTTATCCCCATATATCCATACAGAGGCTTGAAAAAAAACAAATTATTTTTGCTACTTCCTTTGCAAAACAAGTTTTTTGCCTTGTTTTGCTTTTTGATTTGGTTGGTTAGATGTTGTTTTGTTTTTGTTTTTGCTTTTTCATTTCCTACAGGTTCTGTCTGATAGAGCCTGGGCTGAGGATTAATCTTCCATATAACCTCCCTTTATTTAGGCCCTAGCCTTTCTCTTCCATTCTCCACTGCATGACACATTAACACCAAATTCCAGATTTCCAGGTATTGACAAAAATGCCCCGAGAAAACATTAGTTCCAGAGTTTGCTTACCCATGGAATAATTTCTTGATATTTCATGCATTTTAAGAATTTCCTTTCTTCCTTCCTGCAAGTATATCATGCATTTAAAATGACATATTGGGGCATCTGGGTGGCTTAACAGGAGCGTCCAACTCTCGGTTTTGGCTCAGGTCACGATCTCACAGTTTGTGAGATTGGGCCCCTCTGCACAGACACTGCAGAGCCTGCTTGGGATTCTCTCTCCTTCTCTCTGCCCCTCCCTAACTCGTACACACACAGACACACACACACACACACACACACACACACACACACGCATTCTCTCTCTCTTTCTCTCAAAATAAGTGAATAAACATTTCTATAAAGATATTTAAAACTCAACAATAAGAAAACTAAAAGCCTAAATAAAAATGGGCAAAGGATCTGAACAAACAGCTCATCAAAGAATATATATGTATGGGGCACCTGGGGTGGCTCAGTTGATCAGGCATCCAACTTTGGCTCAAGCCATGATCTCACAGTTCATGAGTTCAAGCCCCACATAGGGCTCTGTGCTGACAGCTCAGAGACTGGAGGCTGCTTTAGATTCTGTCTGTCTCTATTTCTTCCCCTCCTCTGCTCAAACACACACACTCTTTCTCCTCCCCTCTCTCTCTCTCTCTCTCTCAAAAATAAACATTTAAAAAAGTGAAGATATACACATGACAAATAAGCACGTGAAAAGCTGCTCAAATCATTGTGCTTTAAACTGAATATTCGTGTTCCCCCAAAACCCATAGGTTGAAACCTAGTCCCCAGTGTGACAGTATTAAGAGGTGGGGCCTTTGGGAAGCGATTAAGTCATTCATAGAGCCCTCATAAATGGGATTTGTGTCCTTATCAAAGAGATCCCAGACAGCTCCACTGCCCCTTCTGCCATATGAAGATACAGAGAGAAGACAGCCATCTATGAACCAGGAAGTGGGCTCTCACCAGACACTGAATTTGCCAGTGTCTTGATCTTGGACTTCCCAGCCTCTAGAACTATGAGAAATAAATAAGCCCCCCTCTATGGTATTTTTATTATAGCAGCCCAATGGACTAAGACGATTTGTCATAAGGAAATTACAAATTGAGACAACAATGAGATAGCACCACACACCCAGTAGAATAGCTGAAACTTTTTTTAAAACTGACATTACCAATTTTTGGTGAGTATTCACATCAATAGAAACTCTGTTCCGTTGTTCACAGAAATGCAAAATTGTACTGCCACCTGGGAAAGAGTTTGACAGTTTCTTACAAAGCTAAATATAATCCAATGATTGCACTTCTAGGTATTTACCCAACATATTTGAAAAGTTATGTCCACCTAAAACATGCATATGAATATGTATAGAGCTTTTTCATGATTACCAAAAACTGGAAACAATCAAGGTCATCTTTCAATGGATAAATGGATAAGGAGACTCTGGTACATTTGTACAATAAAATATTATTCAGCAATAAAAAAAGTGATGCCACGAAAATACATGGATTAATCTTAAATGCATATTCCTAGGTGAAAGAAATTAATGTGTAAATACTAAGTACTATATGATTCCACTTACATGACACTCTAGAAAAACCAAAACTATCGATACAATAAAAGATCAGTGGTTGCCACAGGTTTCAAAGGAGAAGAGAAGGAGTTGGATAGATAAAGCAGATATTTTCTAGGGAGGTCACACTATCAAGTATGAGTTAGTACGATACTGTGGATATATTACACTAAGCATCCATTGAACTTTACTTTGCAAGACTTCATCTTAATGTGCACAAATAAAAACTATGTAAGTGGTCAGAGGAATCCCAGGATGGAAGGCAGAATGTGACAAAACAACCTAACTGTACTACAGAAGTACGAAACAACCTTCCTGAAGAGGTTAGAGGAGAAGGTACCCACCTAAGTAAATGTGGAAATGAGAAGAGTTTGTAAAACTAAAGGCACCATAAATTATACATAAGCACAATTAGATCGTCTGTAAGTTGAACAATTAAGTATATGGATGGCAAATGGTGGTTTCTCACTGTTGGAGTGGAAGATTGCAGGCATACCAGGGGAAATGCTAGAATGATCCCGATAATAGATTGGAGTTGGGAACATCAATATGAGCTCAAGTTTGGCTGAATATCTATACAGATGGTCACATATAGAAATATTTATAGATATCTTCGGGATCCTGTGTGGTTTAGTTGGTTAAGCGTCTGACTCTTGATTTCAGCTCAGGTCATGATCTCACAGTTTGTGAGATGGAGCCCTCTGTTGGCTGTGCACTGACAGTGCAGAGCCTGCTTGGGATTCTCTCTCTCCCTCTCTCTTTGCCCCTCACCCCCTCTCAAAATAAAGAAACGTTTAAAAAAAGAAATACTGGGGCGCCTGGGTGGCGCAGTCGGTTAAGCGTCCGACTTCAGCCAGGTCACGATCTCGCGCTCCGTGAGTTCGAGCCCCGCGTCGGGCTCTGGGCTGATGGCTCGGAGCCTGGAGCCTGTTTCTGATTCTGTGTCTCCCTCTCTCTCTGCCCCTCCCCCGTTCATGCTCTGTCTCTCTCTGTCACAAAAATAATAAACGTTAAAAAAAAAAAGAAAAAAAAAAGAAATACTTATAGATACCTTTGTGTATATTAATTAATATTCATGCATATATTCCCCTGTTTTGTCATCTGAGAAGACCCAAAAGTAACAACACTCCAACAGCCATGAGCACACCTAGCACCCAGACCTTGGTTTTGAACACCATTCGTCAAGAAAAGGAACCAGGACTCCTTGGAGAATGTGAGCTGGGCATAGTGACTTCCTTCCAAATGGTAGCTTATGGAAAGAGAGGGTGAAGGGAGTAACTTTGAAATGAAAAAAATCTGAAAACACTACCTCTTCTAGGTAATCAAGTCAACTTCAAATAATAAAGTCATGTTGTTGTGATAAAGTCACATTGTTAGTATGTACCCTTGATAGGATTTGATGAAAATGGCATTTTACTTTTATGATCTTTCTTCCAAAATTCCTGACTCAGTTTGAACATGAGAATAATGACAAATACAATTGAGGAGCAATCCTATAAAATATCTGACAGGTAATTCTGAAAAGCATCAAAGTAATCAAAAACAAAGAAAGTCTGAGAAACTATTATAGCCACAAGAACGCTCAGAAAACATAACTAACTGTGATGTGGTATCTTACATGGAAGCTTGGAACAGAAAAAAGACAGTAGGTAAAAATTAAGGAAGTCTGAAAAAAGTATGTACTTCAATAAATAATGTAAACAATATTTGGTTAATTAACTGTAGCAAATATTCTATGCCAATGTAAGATGTTAAATACTAGGAAAGACTGGGTATGAGGTATATGGGAATTCTCTGTGCTATCTGCTATGTTTTTATAAAGCTAAAAATATTGTTCTAAAACTGAACATTTATTTTAAAAATACTTAACTTTTTCCAGCATTAAAAAAAAATTTATTATTTGTTTTTGAGAGAGAAAGAGAGAGTGCACCAATCAGGGAGGGGCAGAGAGGGAGGGAGACAGAGGATCTGAAGCGGGCTCTGCACTGAGAGTGCAGAGCCTGATGTGGGACTCAAACTCACGAACAGGGAGATCATGACCTGAGCTGAAGTTGGACACTTAACCGACTGAGCCACCCAGACACCTCTATCCAGCATTTTTTGTTTTTGTTTTAATGTTTATTTATTTTTGAGAGAGAGACAGAGCATGAGCAGGCAAAGGCCAGAGAGACAGGGAGACGCAGAATACAAAGCAGGCTCCAGGCTCCGAGCTGTCAGCACAGAGTCTGATGCGGGGCTTGAACCCACGGACTGCGAGATCATGACCTGAGCTGAAGTCAGACACTCAACAGACTGAGCCACCCAGGCGCCCCTATCCAGCATTTTTAAATGAGCTATTAGGGCAAGAGTTTTAGTTAACATCTAATCTTCCATAATGCCAAAGACTGGAGGCCTGGGAACCTCTAAGACCAATGGTGTAAGCTCCAGTTCAAAAGCCAGCAGGCTCAGGACTCAAGAAAAGCCACGTCCTAGCTCAAAGCAGTCAGGTGGGTGGAGTTCACTCTTAGCCTTTCTGTTCTATTCATGTCTTCAGTTGATTGGCTAAAGCCCACCCACCTTAAGGAGGGCAATCTGCTTTACTCAGTCTACTAATTCAAATGTGAATCTCATCCAGAAACACTTGCACAGACACACCCAGAATAACATTTGACCAAATGTTCAGGCACCCAGTGGCCCAGTCAAGTTGAGACATCAAATTAACCATCCCAGTTAGTGTCAACAATGAGCCAGACAGCAGACCTCCAAGCCCTGGCCACTGTTCCTCTGTTCCACTTTCTGAACAGGAAATTCAGTTGCAGGGTCTATTCTGCTCCCATGGAGCCCTTCCCTCCAGAGGGGAATGCCCAGGGCACAAAGGCTTGGACATCCACTGGCTGGGCCTGTGATGAGGACTGAATGAGACAGTGTGTGGGAACACACTGTGTAAGCTGTTTAGTTCTGCAGAGGTGACATGTTCTCATTATTCTGCTTATTTTCCTGTGCATTAGCAGCATTCACATTATCTTTATGTTTTCCCAGCAGAAATGAAAATACAAGAAAACTGAAAAGCTTAGCTCCTAATAACTCAACAAAGAGAGGACCACTGGTATTGTCCACATCAAAGAGAATACTAGCGGCTCAAATTTCTGTGTTGCTTTTGGCACACAAACCACCTTCTAATGTACTGTTTCGTGTAATCCTACCAACATCCTGTACAACAGAGTGTGCTATTGTTTTGCTTTCGCAGATTTGGAGAAAGACCGAGAGAGATTAAGTGACTCTTCCAAGATAACAATGCTAGGAGGAAACCGAATCATGCTTTAACACCAGTCTTCATGTTCGAAATCCATATTCTTTTCATCCCATCACTCTCCTTTCGTGCCTCTCCTGACAGGAAAGAGTGAGCCCAGCCCTTGGCAGCATAATTACCCATAAAGAAAGACAAAGCCACTTTGCTAATGGCTGAATAACAGATTTGGGGTTCTTCTACACTTAAAAGAGTGTATCCACATAAGGGGTAACTGTATCTGATGGCTCTAGTTTCAGGATATCCATTGATTCATGCATTCTACCTCCATCCATCCAACCAATCAACAAATTAAAAGTCTACCACGTGCGGAATACACTATAGACACTGAGAATACACATGGCGACCCTCCACCTCACCATCACCATCATCAACATCATCTCCACCCCCATTACTTTGGTGATGTGCATGTTCTGTGTGACGAGGTGGGATGTCGGGAAGTCCAAGACTATAGCACATGATGCTAATAGTGTGTTAATCACTAACATGGCACCCACTCAACAGGGCAGACATCGGAAGGTATTATACTGGAGACACAATCAGCTCAACAAAATGAAGAAATGTAAAATTAATACATGATGTACACAGGAACCAATGAACTTGGTGGGGTGTATGGGGAAGGAGTTGTAATATTTGAATTAATAAAATTATAAAGAAATCTTATTCCTGAGTAGACAGCCTGATTAAAGCTCTTCAGGTCATAAAACGGGGCTGCATCTTTTGAACCTTGTGATTTCCAGTAGGAAGTTCCAGGAGGAAATTCAGCAGTCTGTACCCAATGGTATGGGTTTGCCTTGCTAGGCTGGTGTGCAGTAGGTCTTGACCAAAGTTGACCTCTTTTGTTTCCCTTGGTTCAGGAGGATATTTGTGGGATATTTTCCAGAAGAGAAGCTTTAATTTGGAAAGTAACAAAAATGCCTCAGCCAAGAGAACCACAAAATATAAACTGTTCTCTTATCTTTTTTTCTATGTAAACAATACTTCTTACTCCTCTCTAAATGCAGACCAAACATGGCTTCTGTCAGGTAGACTTCATTCCACTCTGACAAGCACCACTCAGGGTTGATGCATCTGCTTGGTAGCCTCCCAGGACACATTCCTGGAGAGCTGAGCACACGCTACTGTAGCATCTACAGATACTCCTTCTCTGCTGTTATTGTGGATGAAATGCCATGCTTCTAGCGTAGATAAACCCATTCACCTTTAAACTGCATTCTATTTCCACTTAGGCACTCAGCTACAGTAATTCTCCTCTCTCACTTATCTTTACATTCTCACTTCTTACATGGTTCTTCCAAATAAACATGCTGATATTTAATATAGCTTAAAAGAACACCACCAACAAAACACCCTTGTTAACCACACACACACACACACACCCTCCATCTACTCCACGCTTACCTGTCATGTCCGTGCTGTGGCTTTTATAGAATTTTCCTCAGCCAACAAAGCTAGTCCTCCCTCTACTGAGCAGATCACAACCAATGACTGACTGACATGAGGTACAAAAATGCTGGCCCAGGGACTCCTGGGTGGCTCAGTCAGCTGAGCATCCGACTTTGGCTCAGGTCATGATCTCACAGCTCATGAGTTCAAGCCTGGAATCAGGTAGCTGTTCCTAAGCAACATTGATTTGCTAAAAGAGAAAATGACAGGGTTGGCTCTATTAATCAACAATCTAAAACAAAGTGTGAGAGCCACAGGGCATTCTTGACGATATTTAAAGACCTTTATCTCTGATAGCTACAAGGCAGATATTGCTTAAGATCAGGCACAAGACTAAATTGCAAGAATTAAAGAATTTCAGAGAGGTCTGAATCATCAGCCTAGGTAAATATCCAATGAAAAAGTCATTGGATACAAAAATAGTAGCACTCTGAGGCTTGGGAAGGAGGTATCTGGACAGATGTATGTGAGAACGCTGATGTCCAAATTTTCTTGAACATTTGACCCTGAAGAAGTGGTCCACCCCTCTTTCTTAAAAGAAAGAAATCTCCCTTGCTTGAAACTATGCAGTAGTCTACAATGAAGCAGATACTTTACAACACAGTACTTTCTCTCATGAGAATATCTTTCCATCTTTCCTGCTGGCCACCAATCCATATTAGGGTGAACTCTTAGCTGGGCATGACTAAAGAAATGCCAATCTTGCTAAACCCAGAAACAGATTGTGTATTAAAGGAGCTGTAGGACCAAGCAAACATGTACTGCCAGGGCCAGAGAATACGACTGGGAGTGAATCCTGAGCATGCTGGACCAACGTAGAAATATGTAACACTGGACAATAGGAAGCTCCATATGGGATGCTTCTCTGTAATACAACATTTAATATCTTGACAAAGGTTCCAAGTGATGGTTGTAACACAGTACCAGGGTGACTCTTGGGAGCTTGGCAAAGGAGGCCCCACCTTATAGGAAGGAGAGGTACCAGAAAACCATGAAGGAAGGAATACGAGCCTCAGAGAGGAAGGCATACCAGAATACATCTATTCTTTGAGACCAGAAAATGTACCAACTAGACATTCTCCTTGGGAGGGCTCCAAGGACAATTTTTATTTTATGTTTTTAATTTTTTTTTTTTTTTACCAAGGTGATGAAGAACGCTCTAGTAAGAGAGTGACAAGAGTGAAAAACTGAGTAGTAGTTTTATTCTGTAGATCAGGACTAATAATAGCAGATGCTGCTACAGACTTGCGCTCCCTAATAGCAATGAGGATGATAAGAGGTCCAATGGCAGCACTTAGCAACCAGAAATAAAGTGAACCTATTTACCATGATGGACACCAAGATTCATATGGCAGCCAGGGGCACAAGATCTATAGGGATCTTGGAAATGGTTCAGAAAACATGGAATTCTTAGGGACAATAGCATGCAGATGGACAAATGGCAAGTCTGCTGATTAAAATACATAACCAAGGAATTTGTAAATATGGATAATCAGAAGGTTACAGTCAGCTACCCCAGTGGAAAGTCATGATTGCCCAGTAACATGACTTTCACATACCATCTGCTATTGCAAAAACTGGGTGGATCATAGTAGATGTTCATGGACTACCAAAAACTTAATCAAGCATAGGCTCATTTGTGGCTCTTGTGCCAGATACGGCATCTTTACTAGAGGATATTTATATGGCCTAAGATACACAGTATATGGCTATTGATCTGATGAATGTGTTCTTTTCCAAGCCTACAGAAAAGGAGGATCAGAGGCAGTTCATATTCTCACGGGACATAAAATAGTACAAATTCACAGGCTGCTCTAGGGTTATGTTAATTTTCCATTCCTTGTCATTATATAGTCTGAAAGGATCTTGGCCATTTGGATATCTTGAAGATGGTGGTGGGTATATCACTGTGGAACCCATTAGTCCCACCAGATAGCAAACCATCCAGAGGCTGTTGGCCTGTTAAAGTGATGAAACAATTTTTTGAGGGTACCGCTGAGGGGCCAGGTTGAAGATGACACCCTTTGAGATGGAGTGATATTCTTTAAGATGTGGTATCCACTTTACTTTTTTATTTAATTTATTTTTTAAATTTTTTTTAATGTTTATTTATTTTTGAGACAGAGACAGACAGAGCATGAACGGGGAGGGTCAGAGAGAGAGGGAGATACAGAAGCCAAAGCAGGCTCCAGGCTCTGAGCTGTCAGCATGGAGTCCGACGCGGGGCTGGAGCTCACAAACCGTGAGATCATGACCTAAGCTGAAGTCGGAGGCTCAAACGACTGAGCCACCCAGGTGCCCCTTAATTTATTTTTTAAATTTACATCCAAGTTAGTTAGCATATAGTGCAACAATGATTTCAGGAGTAGATTCCTTAATGCCCCTTACCCATGTAGCCCATCCCCCCTCCCACACCCGCTCCAGTAACTCTCTGTTTGTTCTCCATATTTAAGAGTCTCTTATGTTTTGTTCCCATCCCTGTTTTTATATTATTTTTGCTTCCTTTCCCTTATGTTCATCTGTTTTGTCTCTTAAAGTCCTCATATGAGTGAAGTCATATGATGTCTTTCTCTGACTAATTTCGCTTAGCATAATACCTCTAGTTCCATCCACGTAATTGCAAATGGCAAGATTTCATTCTTTTTGATTGCTGAGTAATACTCCATTGTATGCATGTAAGATGTGGTATCTACTTTAAACCAATAGCTATTACATGGCGATGTGTGTCCAGTGGACAGAACAAATGGGTAAGAGAATGAGGGATGGGAGAAGGGTGAGCTATTTAGGATATTTGGGTTTCCTTTGCCTGTAATTTCAGACTCTAGGTATAAATGCCCTGGTCTCCAAAGAAGGGGATGCTTCCACCAAGGGACCCAGAAGAGTGCTGCTTGGTTATTTTTGAAATCTTTGTGGCAGTAAGCCAACAGTCACAGGAAGCAGTTTCTATACCAGTAAGGGCAATAGACCCTAATGCTCATGAAGATACAAAACTTGTGCTATATAACAAGATGAGAAAAAGTAAGTTAGTCATGGAGGTGATTTTCCACCACCTCCATGGAGATGTCTCTTGGTAGTTCCGTGTCCTATAAATGGGCAAACATACTAACTTTAGTCCTATGAGATTATGTCCTATATCCTTCTTGGGGACAGACCTTTGTTAATGACTGGTTGATATGGAGGTTTGAAAGGCTGGTCACCTTTGTTCTCGAGGTGAGACTAATCCTATTACATTATTTGTACTTCAGAGTTTCCCCATGCAATCAAACTAAGGCTAGTTTTCAGTTAAAAGCACATTCTTGCTTAACTTTTTTCCCCTCCCTATCTTGCTTCCCTTGTGCCTCTTATCCTATAAGCATTTCCTGGGTAAATCACTACAACAAGAATGCCCACTTCAGGCTCTGCTTCTAGGGAATCCTGCCAAAGACATGGGGACATTTGACATTTTTGTTCACCGATGTATCAAAGTTTCTAGACAAAAATGCCTGGCACACAATAAGCACTATATTTGACTATACATGTGTTGAAGAAAAATTTAATCCTTATCACACTTAACATCTTGGTTTACTTGCGGGGTGCCTGGGTGGCTCAGTCGGTTAAGTGTCTGACTTTGGCTCCTGTCATGATCTCACGGTTTGTGAGTTTGAGCCCCACGTCGGGCTCCGTGCTGACAGCTCAGAGCCTGGATCCTGCTTCGGATTCTGTGTCTCCTCCTCTCTCTGCCCCTCCCCTGCTCATGCTCTCTCTCTCTCTGTCTCTCAATAATAAATAAATGTTAAAAATTTTTTTTAAAAATCTTGGTTTAATTGCTATTATTTATTTAGTTAGTGGTTTATTTTAGTCATTTTATCTAGCGCCTCCTATGTTCTAGGCTCTATGCCAAGTGTTGGTGACACAAAAAAAATGTAAATCAGTAACCTTGCCCCAAAGATGCTCTCAGCCTTGTCAAGTAGATATGTCAATAGAGTACAATATAATAAGTATCATGATACAGACAGTCTGGATCTTCCAATGTCTTTTACACTCAACAAGAAACACAGACGCTAGCCCACAGTAGCCCCTCCAATAAATAAATGAATAATTTGAAGTTAATCCTTAGAGCCTTATGAAATGTGAGCCTTGGTTAGATCTTGGTAGTCACAGCCTCTGTCGCACCTCAAAAACCCAGCAACTCACACTGATCAGCCCTCCATGTTGCTGCTCGCATCGGAAAAGCCATCCCATTTTTCCACTGGCCAATTCCTGTTCCCCGTATCAGACTCAGCTCTGATATCATCCGCCTGGACCATTCCCTGACCCTACTCCTCCCTGAGACCAGCCTAGGTGCCTCTTCTACATCTTATGCCTGGTTCCTTCTGTCTCTCTTTCCCATGACTTAGTAATCAGGTCAGGGACCGTGTACCTAAAACCTATCAATTGGCAAATTTTTAAATGATTTAACTTTTGTTTTATTGTCATTTGTTTGTTTTAAATTGTTTTTTTAGTGTCCAAGGGAGAATCAGCATGTGAAAAAGAAATATTTACCATGCCTTGGGTTTTCACTAATAGTCATTACTTAAATTTTTAAATTTAGAATCTATCTTTCCTTTAGCCTTTAAATTCAATTTTCAAGCCCAATATATTTGCCTATAAATTTAGTAATTGGATGTGAAACTTTGAAATGCTATTATTTGTTCTATTTTTTATTTCTACTAATTTATCTGATAAATTTTACAGATTAATTATCCCTAAGTCTGTGAACATTATTTGTAAAGTTTATCAGATTTTCTTAAACATATAAAATAAAAGTCACAAAAAGTTACAAACTTAACAAATTAAAATCTCTCATGTTATCTAAAACATCATTAATTAAATTCTCTTATCATGTCAAACTATGATCATATATCAAAAAATATTTCATTTTCTCAAAGACTTCAAATAGTCAACAAGACAGATGTGTTACCCTGACAACAAAAATCACTCTAACTCTTCCAAGATTCTCTTAACTTTTTTTTTAAATGTGTATTTATTTCTGAGACAGAGAGACAGAGCATGAGTGGGGGAGGGGCAGAGAGAGAGGGAGACACAGAATCCAAAGCAGGCTCCAGGCTCCAAGCTGTCAGCACAGAGCCCGACACGGGGCTCGAACTCACAAACCGTGAGACCATGACCTAAGCTGAAGTCGGTCGCTCGACCGACTGAGCCACCCAGGCGCCCCAAGATTCTCTTAACTTTAATAAATCAGAACTTATAAAATGAGTAGATGAGATAGTTAAGCATTTCAGTATCTCTGAAAGCAATGTATGAATTCAGTAAAGTAGAATCTCCTAAGCTTTTAAACAAATGTAATTGGATAAAACCTCTAAACATTTTAAATTAGAATCTCAAGTCTAGTTTCTCTAGAATGTTCAGATTCTCTTAAATATTGCAAACATCTTCTATCCAAAGAGCACAATGAATACAAAACTTTCTCTTTTCTTAAAAGTTTATTTATTTTGAGAGAGAGAGAGAGAGACTGTGAGGGGAAGGGGCAGAGAGAGGCAAGAGAGAGAATCCCAAGCAGGCTCCGTACTGTCGGTGCAGAACCTGATGCAGGGCTCAAACTCACAAACCATGAGATGGTGACCTGAGCTGAAATCAAGAGTCAGTTGGTTAACCAACTGAGCCGCCAGGCACCCCGCAAAACTCTCTATCACACCGGTATAATCACAATTTACATGAAGTTTTAAATGCCAAATTTATTTCTCCATCATTTATATATTTACATTTTATACCTTTCCAGGTTACAAAGTCACTTATCCAACCAAAGATAATAGAATTACCACATCAGGCCCCACGGCAGCAATCGACATCACAGATCCACGGTTGTCAGAGATTGGAGACCACAGTTGCCAAGTCAAGGGACTGGTCCAAAAGTGGTGACTGCGGAACCTGAATCACATCAGGAGGAAACAACCGGACAAACTCGAATTAAGAGATGTTCCACAAAACAACAGACTGTGCCCTTCAAAAATGCCAGTGTCTAAAAAAAGACAGAGAGACAGAGACAGAGACAGAGACAGAGACAGAGACAGACAAGAAAGAGGATCAAATAGACCTGACAACTAAATACAGTACATGATCCCGTACCGAATCCCGGATGAGGGAGGAAAATGGCAGCATTGGGACAATCACCGAAGTGGAATATGGACTATGTATCGGATAGTAGTTTGCACTGAATTGAAATGTCCTGAGTTCGATCATCACACGGTGATTATATTAGGGAAAGCCACTGTTTTCAGAAAAATCATGCTGAAGTATTGGGCGGTGAAGTGTCCGATTTTCATAACAGGTTCAGCAAAAATACTACTACTGATAATAATGAGAATAACGTAAAGAAGAAGAAGAATGCGTGCACGTTTGCAGAGAGAGAGAGAGAGAAAAAAAACAAGAATGAGGCAAAAATGTTACCAATGGGTGAATTTGAGGTAAAGAGTAGGTAGAGTGCAATATTCTTGCAACTTTTTTATAGTTGTTTTTACAAAACAAAAAGCTTAATTAGAAATTTAAATAAAAAGAGGTGCGTGGGTGGCTCAGTCAGTTGAGCTTCAGACTTTGGCTCAGGTCATGATCTCAGAGTTTGTGAGTTTGAGCCCCGAGTCAGCCTCTGTGCTGACAGCTCAGCGCCTGGAGCCTGCTTTGGATTCTGTGTTTCCCTCTCTCTCTGTCCCTCCCCTGCTCACACTCTCTCTCTGTCTCTCAAAAACAAATAAATATTAAAAAAAAATTTTTAAGAAATTTAAATTAAAAAATTAAAAGTAAGATTTGCAATGAGTTCCTATGAACTTGAATGTATCTTTAAAGAAAATCAAACTTTAGCAATAGATTATCAATATGATAGAAAAGCACTGGCAAATTTAAACAAACAAAGAATCAAAAATTGATCTACTGAAAAGATACTGGATTCTTTGGAGCTCAAGGAAGGTTATGAAAGTAGTTTCTGAGTCTGTGCTTCCAGAAGAGTCCCTAAAATTGTATTTCCTTCTAAGGATGAATGACAACGTTGCCTCCATTGCCTCACAGTGCTGCAGGCACTGGACCCTGACAATGCCCTTGGCAGAGTGGCTACTGGTCGTCCAGAAGCTAGACGCTCCATCCTAGCTATTCCTCTGGCCACCAGAATGGATGCTCTGCTGTCTCTGTTCTTTACATCAATCACCTGTCGTGCAAAGTCTCAGGCATTTGCTTCTGATTAACTGGATCTAAGGCATAAGTCAACGCACTAGCCACAAAGAAGAGTTACAATCTGTCCTCCAGCGCTTGCCACAGCAGGCAGGCTATGCCAGATATCATCAAGCGTCCCATGACCGGCTTCCCCAATCAGAGGGAGCAGGTTCCTATGATGGGGGGAGAAACAGAAAAGGACACTGGACCCTGGCACCCAGTGCAACCCTCTTACATCTTGCCCGCCATATCAAAGGGGCTCCAAGCCCAAGTCTTCTGGCTGGGATCTACCTTTGCAACCCCCTTTCTTAAGGTAACTTCTTTCAACTCATCACTGATGTGAGGAGACAGAAGCCTGCCTACCTCATCCTTACCTCTTGAAACAATATATATGGTTGCCTAATTAACTTGATAGAATTCTGTGACCCTCCACCCCCTTTCAGCATCCCAGTCAGGGTGGTGACTAATGTTTTCTAGTTATGAATTGCAATGGGGTGGTCTCCAGCCTCTTTCTACCTTTTGTATCGATCTCCCAATCGATACACCATTATGTGCTGGTATGTCATCAGATCTTGCCCAGGGCCTGGAAGACGGTAGGCGCTTGGGCAGAAGCATCGATAAGTGACCACATGAAGAAATGAATGAAGAGCAAGATGAGTGAACCGATGGATATCGTGGAAAATTACCTCTCTGGCTGGTAATGGCATACAGAACACACGGATTCTGACTCAAAACCACAACAACATGGAAACACATTCAGTCCGTTCCTTGGAAAATCATATTCAAACCTGGTATGTGGTTTCCTAAGGCTGCTGGGTCTGCAGGAGAGTGGAAAGGAAGGAAGGGTGGCCCTCCGTTCCTGGCTATGTGGGGGGGGGCGTGAGGGGCAGGGAGGGCAGGGGTCTCCTCTCTGCGGCAGAAGATGACAGGTCCAGCTGAAGATCTTCCTCTTCCAGCAGCACTTCCTGTTGTTGCCACTTTAGAAGGGATACCGCGTGACTAACCTCACCCTCAGTTCTGACACAGCAGCCATACCCTAAGCTAGAACAGTCTGCTTCACTCACAAATCCACACTTCTTTAGGTGGAATGGGGAGGACCCAAAGGGTTAATAATGTTCAGAATGAGCACAATGCCCCTAGTCCTGGGGCAAGACCTTCCACCCCTCCCAACTCTGTCTCTTTTTTTGGCCTTCCCTCTATGACCAGCGACCTTAAATCCTAAAGGCTGAAAAGCTCATTATCACGGGACAGAAATGTAAGTAAATAAGGCATTACAATAATAAATTCTACAGCAAAAGGCAGAACAGAGGAAAGGAATCTTTCCTGCAAAGGATTGGGCTGGATCTGGGCCATTTTCCTGCTACAACCATGAGAGAAGGCTTTTGTCGATTTCCAGACATGTAAATTAAAAAGGATACTTCCAGACAGAAATGGAAGGGGGGAGGGAAGAGTTTCTTCTTCATCGACCCTCAACCCGCATTCCAAAACTGGCTTTAAGGCTAAGAAGCTCTAATCCCTCAACCAAACAGAGGGAGCTAAGAAAGATTGGATTTGAAAAGGCCCCAGGAAATGAGATTGGCAATCGCTCTCAACACAGCGCTAGTCACAGGGCTTGGGGAGGTTAAAACGAGGTGAAAGGGAAGAGTTGAAAAATTATCTGCTGCATGTGTACAAAACACGAGGCTGGAACCAGTCGAACTGCTCCCTCATTTCTCTACCTCTCTGTGGATGCCTGAAGTGCTAAATCCAGGGTTGTGGATCCAAGTTGATGTGAATGGAAATGCAGCGCTTCTGTTTGTGACTCTGGTCTAAATTGTATTAGCGTAAGTGACAGGGGCTCCGCTCACGATTTGATTCGCAGGAGCCGACTGTTTCTGATGTTTTACTAACAATTTGGGTAAATATGCCGAAACCAATATGTTCAGCCAGGTGCTGGGCAAACTTAGCCCAGCGTGGAAAATCTGTATCCCCAGATGGAAGACGCGGAGTTACAAATTAGTGCAATTCAAACAGAAGAGGTTTGACCAAGGGAAAGCTTCAAGAGATCAAAGGGAAAGCAGAGGGGAAATTGGATACAGTTGCATGCCGTTCATTTAGAAGGCAAAGGGTACTTAATTATTTTATTCCAGTTTTTTTTTTTCTTCTTCTTCTTCTTCTTCTTGAAGAATTGGGTTAACGTGTTCACTATTCTAGTTTGGCCCTGCATTTTCCCATCTCATAAGAAAGCTCTGTGTCACGGTGATATGTTAAAGATGAAGGCATTTTCCCGCATCCGTATCAATCTGGGACCAGGTATGTAATTCCAAGCATATTTGACATCAGAACCCCATTTGTAAAAGGATCGTATTTACACATGAGTGTCATCAGAGATATATTTATGCAGGGTGCCATAATTTCTCTACTTTCCCACGTATTTATTAATTGTTTTCCCCTCAACCAATACATTGTTTTAAAGTGGTAATTAACCAACATAATAGCTTTTTAGTTATTATCATATTATATCATTTTATATCTCTGTGGGCATGTAAAATCACAACGATTTAGTTGTTTACCTCCCAGGTTGGGGGTCGCGCAAATAGAACGATAATTATATCTTAAAAGAATTGGAATCATACACCCATGGTGAGTTGTTGGCTGTAATCAGTGTATAAAAGATAAAGACAAGAATGCCAGGAAGTATGTTAATATTATTTACAGTGTCCCTAGAATTCAATCTGTAACCAAACAGCATGGCACGAAACTCCTTTGAAGGTTCTGGAAGGGAGGGGTAGTCAGGAGACAGGAACTGCGTGACGCATGAACTGATTAAAAGTATAGAAAGAAATAGGACTCAGGGAGGAAGTCGTGGCACACACTGGAGTAGGGTCTCTATAGCAACAGACCTAAGCTGTGCTTTGGCTGCAAATCGAGAGATATTAGGACAGGTGGGCAAAGTCCAGGCAGCTAATTTGCAGGGTGCTCAGTGGAGTCCTGTAGGAAAAAACTTACACTAAAGAAGTGATACTCTGACACCAGTCACAAAGTGTCGTCAGAGTTTTCCCCTGTCCCCAGTTCTTAGACCCCAGCTGGCTGTCCTACAATTGAACTCAATTCTGACCCAATCTACCAGGAGATAGCATCAGATTCTGCAGAGTGAAGGCTCAGTTCCACAAGACTGTCCCCACTTTAGATGCCAGTCACAAGTCTGGGTTGTCACCTGCACTTCTGACTGATCAGCTATAAATCAGAGGTCGCCATGACCCCTCCTCCGGCTTGATTAATTTGCTAGAGCAGCTCACAGAACTGAGGAAACCCATTTACTCAGATTACCATTATTAGAAAGGATGTTAAAGGATAGGAATCAACAGGCAGATAAAGAAAAACATAGGGCAAGATCCTTAACAAAGGAGTTTCTGTCCTCCTGGAGTTTGGGGTGTGGCTTGGTGGCTCAGGGAAATGTGCTGGTGCCCCAGCCCAGAAGCTCTCCTAATTCCTTCTTTTTGGGTTTTTATAGAGGCTTCATTACACAGGCATGATTGATGAAATCATTGGCCAGTGGTGATTGAACTCAACAGCTCCTCTCCCCTCTCTGGAAGTCAGGGGGGTAGGACTGAGAGTTTTAACTCTGATCAACACGGTTGGTTCCACTGGCAAGGAGCCCCCCATCCTTAGGTGCTTTCCAAAAGTCACTCCATTAACATAACAAAAGGCATCTTGATAGTTTTCATCGCCAAGGGTTATAGGAGCTGTGGGCCAGAAACTGGGACAAAGACTAAATACATCTATATACTGTATATATATTTTATTATAAATCATAATATTACAGGAAGGAGCCCCATGACGTAAGAGAAGGGAGGATAGAGACGGAGTCAGAGGGGCAGGAGTGAGGTCACATCCACCTTGTAAGATGAAGCGGGGAGTCTGGATCTTACTCCAATACCATTAGAGTGCCTGCATGCGCGCGCGCCTGTGTGCGTGTGTGTGTGTATGTGTGATTACAATTCAGCATTTATTTATTGAAAGCTACCACGTGCTAGACTCTGTTCCAGATGCTGCAGACAGAGCAGGCACATGGCCTCTGCTCTTTGAAGCTCATATTCTCAGAGGAGGACGCAATGCAGAAATAAACAAGATGATGTTGTGGGTCTTATGGAGAATTCAACCTGACGGATACGATAGACAGTGACGTGGGGCTACTTTTTAGACTGAGTAGTTAAAAGAAGTTTCTCCAAAAAACGGTGATGTTTCATTTGAAACAACAGTAACAACCAACATTTGCATATTGCTTAAATATGCAAGTCTCTACTAAGTACTTACACATTTTAAAGTTAAGATAGGCTGTATTGTTATCATATCCCTTCATAAATAAACTGACACAAAGACCGTTTCGGTAACTTGCTAATGCACCTCGGCTGAGAAGCGATGAATTTTAGCCAGGAAGTCTCGCAGCAAATCCCTCACTGTTTACCAGTTCAGTGTCCCGGTGACATTATCTGAATGAGAAGAGATGTGGATTTTGAGAAGGAGCCTGTCCTGTGAGACACCGCAGGGAAGAGCTTTCCAGGCAGAGGGAACAGCCAGAAACAGGAAGAAGGGAAAGAGGACTGGGGCATTGCAAGCAAGGGAGGAAGGGACAGGAGAAAGGCCAAAGAGGTCAGCAGGGGCCAGAATACACAGGGCTTTGGGAACCAGGATACAGGTTTTGCTCCAAATGTAATGGGAACTTTGGGCAGGTTACAGCATGTGCTAGTCTCCTAGAGATACCATAACAAAATACCACAGGCTGGGGGGCTCAGACAACAGGAGTTTGTTTCTTATAGCTCTGGAGGCTGGAAGTCCAAGACCAAAGACTTGGCGGGGTATGTTTCTGGTGACAGCGCTCTTCCTGGCTGGCAGACAATCTCCTTTTCATGGTGTCCTTACCTGTCCTCCCCTTGGTGCTTATGGGTAAAGAGAAAGAAAAAAGAAGCTCTCTGGCATCTCTTATAAAGACACTAATTTCAACATGATGAGCTCACCCTCATGACCTTATCGAAGTCTAATTACCTCCCAGAGGCCCCATTTCCAAATCACGTTGGTAGTTCAGGCTTCAGCATACAAATTTCGGGGAGATACAGTTCATTCTCTGGCACACTGAAAGTACAGACAGCTCTAAGAAAATCTTCAAAAGGGATTGATGCTCCAGTTTTCTTGTAAGATAAGAACACGTCTTTCAGGGGCACCTGGGGTGGCTCACTCGGTTAAGTGTCCAACTCTTGATTTCAGCTCAGGTCATGATCCCACGGTTGTGGGACGGAGCCCTGTATCGGACTCTGTACTGGGCATGGAGGCTGCTTAAGGTTCTCTCTCCCTCTCTCTGCCTCTCCTCAACTTGCACACGTGAACACTCTCACTCTCCTGGTATCAGAAAAACAAAAAAAAAGGACATGTCTTCCAGGAAGATGAGAGCCACCAGACAGACAGAAAAGGCACCAATGCACCAATGGCACCTTAGAAAATCACCTATACCTGAAGCTCAGATTGAGGTTGGGGGGGGGGGGGCGATGGAGAGGAGGATTGGCAGTGCAACAATGACTGATGAAATATTAGCTTGGGGAGGTGTCCCTGGGACAGATCAGGAGTGTATACTGTGGCAGGCGCTGGCTGTGGCTTATTCAACTGTCTTAGTTCAGGCTGCTATAACAAAACCCCATAGATTGGGTGGCTTACAAATAACAGAATTTATTTGTTACAGCTGTGGAAGCTGGAAGTCCAAGATCAGGGTGCCGACAGGGTCGAGTTCCGGTAGGAACCTAGTCTGGGTCACAGGTTGCCAACATCTTGTAGTGTCCTCAGATACAGAATTGTGGAATGGGCAAGGAGGCTCTCCGGGGCCTCTTTTGTTAGGGAATTAATCCCATTCATGAAGCTTCCGCCCTCATCACCTAATCACCTCTCAAAGATCCCACCTCCAAATACCGTCACATTTGGGATAAGGTCTCAACATATGAATTTTGAGGGGCACAATATTCAGTCTATAGCACCAACATCATTTGCTAGTTCTTCTCTGCTAACAGAACCTCAATTCAAGTGACATACAGAGGTCTCTTTATCAAAGTCAACCCCCTCTCCAGCCTAGGGAATAAATCATGACTGGCCTAAACTAACCATTCTCCTTCTCCAGTGGTTGGTCGAGCAGTAAACATGGGATTCAGTTCTGACCAATAAGATGTAAAGAGAAGTCTTTTGCTCTTCCTCCTTTTTCCTGACTCGAACATGGATGAGGGGTCTGGAGCTGCAGCAGGCATCATGGCTAATGTTAAAAATCATCGAGGTTAACGGTGGTGAGCGCCTGGAAGAGGAGATAGCAAGAGGAATGACAAGAAGGGAAGAGGAAGATTAGATGTTAAAGAGAGAAAGTTGACTGGACCGAACCACCAATGAGATGTGAGGGATGGGGGCCAGGGAAGAGCAGGATAGCACTTAGATTTCGAACATGGATGAATGGAGAACCGTGGTAACATTCCCTGTGGGAACACAGGAGAAAGGGCAGATTAGAGAGGAGGAGGAGAAAAGAATTCATTTTTCAGCAAATTGAATTTATAGTGTAACCAGAATTAATTAAGCCTCATTGTATCTAAAATTTGCCTCAATCATGGAAATAGTCACAATTTATTTATTTGTGAAGGCACAGCCAAACCTTGAGCACCTTGAGGGCAGAAAATGAAAATGATAATAAAAGCAAACATTTATCAGGGCACCTGGGTGGCTCAGTCAGTTAAGCATCTGACTCTTAATATTAGCTCAGGTCATGAGCCCTGAGTTGGGCTCTGTGCTAAGCATGGAGCCTGCTTGGGATTCTCTCTCTCCTTTGCTCTCTTCCCCTCCCCTGCACTCTCTCTCTCTCTCTCTCTCTCTCTCTCTTTCAAAAAAAAATTATCTATTTTTTATATATGCTAGGCATTATCTTAAGCACTTTGTTAAGATAAGGAAACTAAGGCATTCAGGGAGAATACCTTAAGATCAGAGAGCTCATAAATAGTGTTTCTGCTGAGGTTCTGGATTCAAGCCCAGGCAGTTAAGTTCTTAGAATTTGTGGGGTTACCCACAATGTTCTAGTGACTCTCAGAGACAGTTTCCATACTGACACCTCCCAGGGTACTAAAAACAAAGACTGTTGTCCAAAAACATGCACATGATGGATGAATAAATGAGTGGATGAATATCCAACTGCGTCTCATGAAATTTCGAAGACACTTCCTTAATTATTTGTTTAAAAAAAAATTCATGAGGGCGCCTGGGTGGCGCAGTCGGTTAAGCGTCCGACTTCAGCCAGGTCACGATCTCGCGGTCCGTGAGTTCGAGCCCCGCGTCAGGCTCTGGGCTGATGGCTCGGAGCCTGGAGCCTGTTTCCGATTCCGTGTCTCCCTCTCTCTCTGCCCCTCCCCCGTTCATGCTCTGTCTCTCTCTGTCCCAAAAATAAATAAAAAATGTTGAAAAAAAATTTTTTAAAAAAAATTCATGAAAAACTGTTTAAAAATATTCACAGGAACCTACAGCAACATGAGGTAGGCATGTTTGTATGCACCTTAATTCCAAAACTCTTAACCCGCAGAATATGTTATAAAACAGTATGGGCAAGAGGGAATTAAGGTTGTTAATCGATTGACCTTCCGATTATCCTGAGTTATTTAGGCCCAGTGTAACTGCGCAGGTCTTTAAATGAGGAAGAAGGAGGCAAAAGAGACAGAGTGATGCAATGCGAGAAAGACTTGAGTGGACACTGTTGGCTTTGAAGATGGAGGAAGGGGACCAAGAGCCAAGGGAGTATGAGCCACCACTGAAAGCTGGAAAAGGCAAAAAAAAAAATACATTCTCACTTAGAGTATCCACAAGGAATTTAACCCCGCCAATGCCTTTATTGTGGCCCACCGACACCCCTTTTAGACTTCTAATCTCCATAGCTGTAAGATAACAGATTTACGTTGTTTCGAGCCACCAAGTTGTTATTGCAAGTTGTTACAGCAACAATAGGAAGCTAACTTAAATTTTGTACCTGGAAGTGGGGTGCTATTAAAACAAATACCTAAAAATGTGAGTGGCTTTAAAATTATGCAATGAGTGGAGACTAGAAACTTTTTGAGGAGCATGATATAAAACAAAAATGCCTGGATGGCTTTGAAAAGAGTTAGTAGAAATATTGATGTGAATTACTCTGTTAGTGAGAACTTAGAAGGAAGTAAGAATCATGAGAGAGAAAGGTTATATCCTATTAGAGAACACCTAAATCATCAAGAACAGGCTGTTAGTAGAAATATGATACTAAAGGTACTGCCAGTGAGAGATGGATAGAAATGAGGAATCCATTATTGGAAGCCAGAGGACAGGAGACTCTTTATAAAGTGGCAGAAAGCGTAGCTGACTTGTGTCCTGCAGTTCCATGTAAGAAAAACTCACAAACAATGAACTTGGCCAGATAGCTGAATAGATTTAAGGTCTGGTTTCTTCTTGGTTCTATAATAAAATGGAAAGACATACGTTGAAGAACTAGTAAGCAAAATGGAGTCAGGACCTGATGACTTGGGACATGTTCAGCCATTCTGGATGGCAGAAAATGCTAAAATTGGGACATTTGCTTCCAGGAAAAGGTGTGACTGGACAGCCTTTTGAAATTCTTTGGAAGGATCAAAAGTTCAGAGCCTTTGGTCCCACAGATGGTCAGAGACTGGTGTGCCTGAGGAAACTTCAGCCTCATAGAGAAGTTACAAGTAGGCATTCTAGTAAAGAATTCTGGTGAGCCCAGATTTCAAACATCCCATCCCATGTGCCAAATATGTAAATTAAAAAGTCTCCAGGTGATGCAAGATGCCAGCAGCATCTAGTCTATGCCAACCCAATTTAGACCTCAGTTATCATAGAGCAAAGGCATCCCTACTGTGCCCTGTCTGAATTCTTAACTCTCTGAATTCATGAACATAATAAAATGCTTATTGTATCAGCTAAATTTGGGGGTAGTTTTTGTTTTTTGGTTTTTTTTGTTTTTGTTTTTTGTTTTTTTGTAGCAGTAAGTAACCAGAACAGCCATTATTTATAAACGAGAGAATAACGGACATGGAAAATCCAAAAGACTACACACATGATTTATTATAACTAACATAGAATTTCAGCAAGTGCAGTATCAAAACCAAACAATTTAAATAGCTTCTCAACATCAGCAACAGTTTAAAATTATAAATTTGAGAATGGAGGAGCCAAGATGGCGGAACAGCATGGAAGTTTTTTGTGTGTCTCGTGTCCATGAAATAGAGCCAGACCAACACTAAACCATCCTGCACACCTAGAAAACGGATTGGAAGATTAACACGACAATCTGCACAACCTGAACCACAGAATTCAGCAGGTACATGGCACAGAGAGGTGAACTTGGGGAGCGAGAGGCTGTGGGAAGGGAGGTGCTTTTGCAGGCAGAAAGAAGATGGAGACAGGGTGGGGGGAAGAATACGGGAAAAGCACCCCTCCCCAAAAGCAGCTGGAGAGAAAGTGGAAAATTGGAAACAGCCGCAGGGACGAAACTAAGAAGGGAGAAAGGAGAGGGTTTAAATTCCATTAAGACTGTAAACAAGGGGAGCGCAAAGGCTGCAACTCTGCAGCTCCATACCTGGCGGTGCTCTGGTGGGAAGGGCGAATCCCCAGGAACAGAGTGGGGTCTGGGAGGGTCTCGGGCCACATGGGGAAAAGCAGTTCCACTGTTGGAAGGACATTTGGTGGAGATTGTTGAAGCCACCTTGTCCCAGCAGACCCCAGAAAACGGCCACATTCTCTGATGCTGGAACAGGTCGTTAAGGGTGAAGTCTGGTGCCAGGTGCATGTTGTGATTTTCCATAATCCCTGAAAAGCTGCTCCTACACTGTCTCACGAACTTTTTCTGGGGTGGGCTGGCTCCTGGCTGCAGTCTCAGGGCATCAGTAGCAGCAGGGTCCAGCAGGTGTTCCTGGGTGCAGCCGGCATGCAGCCATTGCTCGGTGAGACCCTCCCTCAGAGGGGCAGATTGGGTCAAAGCCACAGTCCTTCAGAAGGAAGGGGCCAGGGAAAACACCTGCATCTGAGACAAAACTCAGGAGAGAGGTACTGCCCAGGGCCTGGTCACAGGCAGTGAAAACGCAGGGAATGGATGAAGCTGAAGACAGAGGACGGGTGCACGATTGCTGATCAGGGAGAACACAGTTCTGACACTAGAGACTGGGTGCCTGGGTGATGCCATTTTCACTGCTCCCGCGCATGCGCATACGCACCTACAAGCGATGCAACAATCCACCCCATTAGGCTAGCGCCATCTAGTGGAGAATGGAGACATTACACTGAGCCCCGCCCCACTGGGCTAACCTGGCTCTTCAAGAACACAAGTTTCACCAGCGGCTTAGTTTATAGACTATAAAGTGCTACATACACTGACTTCTAGGGGAAAATGAAGTAATTTCAGTCCTATTTCAATCTGTTAGCAGGTCTATCTATTCAATTTTCTTTCTTTTTTTTCTCTCTTCATTTCTTTTCTTTTTCTTGAATACAGACCAAAATATATTAAAAATATGTTTTTTAAATTTTTTTCTACTATATTCTTTACTTTTGTGTAATTTTTTTCAAATTCTATTTTACTTCCATCATTTTATTTTAGTCTACTTCAGTGTATTCACTTTTTCAAACTTTCAAACGATTTCCTTTTTTTCCCTTTTTCATTTCTTTTCTTGAATACAGAAAGAGAAAAAAATCATTTTTATTTTTAACTTTCACTAAAATATTTTTCTTTAGTTTTTCTACTATATTCTTTACTTTTGTGTATATTTTCTTAATTATATTTTACTCCCATCATTCTATTTTAGTCTACTTCAGTGTATTCATTTTTTCAATTTCTCGAACAATTTCTTCCCCCCCCTTTTTTTCTCTAATATGTCAAACCACTTTCAACACCAAGACCAAAACAAACATAGAATCAAGCCTCATTTATTCGATTTGTGTGTGTGTGTGTTTAATTTTTTAATTTTAATATTTTTTTAATTTTAAATTTTTAATTTTAATTTTTCTACCTCATTAATTACTTTTCTCCCTTCAAAATGACAAAATGAAGGAATTCACCCCAAAAGAAAGAGCACGAAGAAACAACACCCAGGGACTTAACCAACACAGATACAAGCAAGATGTCTGAACCAGAATTTAGAATCACAATAATAAGAATATAGCCGGAGTTGAAAATAGAGTAGAATCCCTTTCTGTGGAGATGAAAGAGTAAAACCTAGTCGAAATGAAATTAAAAATGCTATAACTGAGCTGCAATCATGGTTGGATGCCACAGCGGCCTGGATGGATGAGGCAGAACAGAGGATCAGCGATATAGAGGACAAACATGTAGAGAATAATGAAGCAGAAGAAAAGAGGGAGATTAAGGACAAAGAGCACGATTTAAGAATTAGAGAAATCAGTGACTCATTAAAAAGGAACAACATCAGAATCATAGGGGTCCCAGAAGAGGACGAGAGAGAAATAAGGGTAGAAGGGTTATGTGAGCAAATCATAGTGGAAAGCTTTCCTAACCTGGGGAAAGACACAGACATCAAAATCCAGGAAGCACAGAGGACTCCCATTAGATTCAACAAAAACCGACCATCAACCAAATTCACAAAACTCAGGCAAGGAGAGAATCATGAAAGCAGCAAGGGGAAAAAGTCCCTAACCTACAAGGGAAGACAGATCAGGTGTGTAGGAGACCTATCCACAGAAACTTGGAAGGCCAGAAAGGAGTGGCAGGATGGATTCAATGTGCTGAATCAGAAAAATATGCAGCCAAGAATTCTTTATCCAGCAAGGCTGTCATTCAAAATAGAAGGAGAGATAAAAATTTCTCAAACAAAAATGAAAGGAGTTTGTGACCACTAAACCAGCCCTTCAAGAAATTTTAAGGGGGATTCTCTCAGGCGAGAAAAGATGAAAAAAAAAAAAAAGACCAAATGCAACAAAGACTAGAAAGCACCAGAGAGCACCACCAGAAACTCCAACTCTACAAGCAACATAATGGCAATAAACTCATATCTTTCAGTACTCACTCTAAACGTCAATGGACTCAATGCTCCAATCAAAAGACATAAGGTAACAGAATGGATAAGAAAGTAAGATCCATCTATATGTTGTTTACAAGAGACCCACTTTAGACCTAAAGACACCTTCATATTGAAAGTAAGGGGATGGAGAACCATCTATCATGCTAATGGTCAACAAAAGAAAGCTGAAGTAGCCATACTTATATCAGACAATCTAGACTTTAAAATAAAGACTGTATCAAGAGATGCCGAAGAGCATTATATCATAGTCAAGGGGTCTATCCACCAAGATCTAACAATTGTAAACATTTATGTGCCAAATGTGGAAACACCCAAATATATAAATCAATTAATCACAAACATAAAGAAATTCGTTGATAATAATATCATAATAGTAGGAGACTTCAACACCTCACTTACAACAATGAACAGATCATCTATTCAAAAACATCAACAAGGAAACAATGGCTTTGAATGACACAGTGGACCAGATGGACTTAGCAGATATATTAAGAACATTTCATCCTAAAGCAGCAGAATACACATTCTTCTCCGGTGCACATGGAATGTTCTCCAGAATAGACCATATACTGGAACACAAATTAGCCCTAAATAAGTACAAAAAATCAAGATCATACCGTGCATATTTTCAGACCACAACACTATGAAACTCGAAATCAACCACAAGAAAATATTTGGAAAGGTAACAAATACTTGGAGACTAAAGAATACCCTAATAAAGAATGAATGGGATAACCAAGAAGTTAAAGAAGAAATTAAACAGTATATGGAAGCCAATGAAAATGATAATACCACAATCCAAAACCTCTGGGATGCAGGAAAGGCGGTCATAAGAGGAAAATATATAGCAATCCAAGCCTTCCTAATGAAGGAAGAAAGATCTCAGATACACAACCTAACCTTACGCCTTAAGAAGCTGGAAAGTGAACAGCAAATAAAACCCAAAACCAGCAGAAGACAGGAGATAATAAAGATTAGAGCAGAAATTAATGCTATCAAAACCAAACCAAACCAAACCAAACCAAACCAAAACTGTAGAACAGATCAATGAAACCAGAAGCTGGTTATTTGAAAGAATTAACACAATTGATAAACTACTAGCCAGTTTGATCAAAAAGAAAAAGGAAAGGACCCAAATAAATAAAATCAAGAATGAAAGAGGAGAGATCACAACAAACACAGCAGAAAAACAAACAATAATAAGAGAATATTATGAGCAATTTTATGCCAATAAAATGGGCAATCTGGAAGAAATGGACAAATTCCTAGAAACATATACTCTACCAAAACTGAAACAGGAAGAAATAGAAAATTTGAACAGACCCATAACCAGTAAGGAAATCGAATTAGTAATAAAAAAAAATCCACCAAAATACAAGAGTCCAGGGCCAGATGGCTTTCCAGGGGGATTCTACCAAACATTTAAGGAAGAGTTAACACCTATTCTCTTGAAACTGTTCCAAAAAATAGAAATGGAAGGAAAACTTCCAAACTCTTTCTATGAAGCCAGCATTACCTTGATTCCAAAACCAGACAGAGACCACACTAAAAAGAAGAACTATAGAGCAATTTCCCTGATGAACATGGATGTAAAAATCCTCATCAAGATATTAGCCAACCAGATCCAACAATACATTAAAAAAAAATATATTCACCACGAGCAAGTGGGATTTATACCTGGGATGCAGGGCTGGTTCAATATCCACAAAACAATTAATGTGATTCATCACATCAATAAAAGAAAAGACAAGAACCATATGATCCTCTCAACAGACGCAGAGAAAGCATTTGACAAAACACAGCATCCTTTCTTGAAAAAAACCCTCAAGAAAGTAGGGATAGAAGGAGCATACCTCGAGATCATAAAAACCATATATGAATGTCCCAAAGGTAATATCATCCTCAATGGGGAAAAACTGCGAGCTTTCCCCCTAAGGTCAGGAACAAGACAGGGATGTCCACTCTCGCCACTGTTATTCAATGTAGTATTGGAAGTCTTAGCCTCTGCAATCAGACAACACAAAGAAATAAAAGGCATCCAAATTGGCCAGGAGGAGGTCAAACTTTCACTCTTTGCAGATGACATGATACTCTATATGGAAAACCCAAAAGATTCCACCAAAAAACTGCTAGCATTGATCTATGAATTCAGCAAAGTTGCAGGATATAAAATCAACACACAGAAATCGGTTGCATTCCTATACACCAACAAAGAAGCAACAGAAAGAGAAATCAAGGAATCGATCCCATTTAGAGTTGCACAAAAAAACCATAAAATACCTAGGAATAAATCTAACCAAAGAGGGGAAAAATCTATACCCTGAAAACTATAGAAAGCTTATGAAAGAAATTGAAGAAGATTCAAAAATGGAAAAATATTCCATGCTCCTGGATAGGAAGAACAAATATTGTTAAAATGTCAATACTACCCAAAGCAATCTACATATTCAATGCAATCCCTATCAAAATAACACCAGCATTCTTCACAGAGCTAGAAAAATAATCCTAAAATTTTTATGGAACCAGAAAAGACCCCGAATAGCCAAAGCAATCTTGAAAAAGAAAACCAAAGCAGGAGGCATCACAATCCCAGACTTCCAGCTATACTACAAAGCTGTAATCATCAAGACAGTATGGTACTGGCACAAGAACAGACACTCAGATCAACGGAACAGAATAGAGAACCCAGAAATGGAGCCACAAACTTATGACCAACTAATCTTTGACAAAGCAGGAAAGAATATCCAATGGAATAAAGACAGTCTATTCAGCAAGTGGTGCTGGGAAAACTGGACAGTGACATGCAGAAGAATGAACCTGGACCACTTTCTTACCCCATACACAAAAATAAACTCAAAATGGATGAAAGACCTCAATGTAAGACAGGAAGCCATCAAAATCCTCGAGGAGAAAGCAGGCAAAAACCTCTTTGATCTTGGCCACAGCAATTTCTTACTCAACATGTCTCTGGAGGCAAGGGAAACAAAAGCAAAAATGAACTGCTGGGACCTCATCAAAATAAAAAGCTTCTGCACAGCGAAGGAAACAATCAGCAAAACTAAAAGGCAACCGACAGCAGAATAGGAGAAGATATTTGCAAATGGCATATCAGATAAAGGGTTAGTATCCAAAATCTATAAAGTACTTATCAAACTCAACACCCAAAAAAACCAAATAATCCAGTGAAGAAATGGGCAAAAGACATGAATAGACACTTCTCCAAAGAAGGCATCCAGATGGCCAACCAACCCATGAAAAGATGCTCAACAACACTCATCATCAAGGAAATACAAATCAAAACTACAATGAGATACCACCTGACACCTGTCAGAATGGCTAACATTAACAACTCAGGCAACAACAGATGTTGGCGAGGATGTGGAGAAAAAGGATCTTTTTTGCATTGTTGGTGGGAATGCAAACTGGTGCAGCCACTCTGGAAAACAGTGTGGAGGTTCCTCAAAAAACTAAAAATAGAACTACCCTATGACCCAGCAATTGCACTACTTGGCATTTATCCAAGGCATACAGGTGTGCTATTTTGAAGGGACACATGCACCCCAATGTTTATAGCAGCACTATCAACAACAGCCAAAGTATGGAAAGAGCCCAAATTTCCATCGATAGATGAATGTATAAAGAAGATGTGGTGTGTATATATATATATATATATATATATATAATGGAGTATTACTAGCCATCAAAAAGAATGAAATCTTGCCATTTGCAACTACGTGGATGGAACTGGAGGGTATTATGCTAAGTGAAAGTAGTCAGTCAGAGAAAGACAAAAATCATATGACTTCACTCATATGAGGACTTTAAGAGACAAAACAGATGAACATAAGGGAAGGGAAACAAAAATAATATAAAAAACAGGGAGGGGGACAAAACAGAAGAGACTCATAAATATGGAGAACAATCTGAGGGTTGCTGGAGGGGTTGTGGGGGGTGGGGATGGGCTAAATGGCTCAGGGGCATTAAGGAATCTACTTCTGAAATCATTGTGTACTATATACAAACTAATTTGGATGTAAATTTAAAAAAATAAAATTTAAAATAAAAAAATAAAAAATAAAATTATAAATTTTGAAAACTCTACCATTTATACATGTATGCAGGAATAAATCTACAAGATATATGTGAAGCTTTTATGAGGAAAATAATAAAGCTCTATTGAAAGATATAAAATGAGAACTAAATAGGTGGAAGAAAATCTATTCATGGATTGTATTACATGATATCATAAAGATGCCACCTTTGTCTATAGTGTCAGTGTAAAAATCCAAAAACACTTAATTATCTTTTTTAAGAACATGAAAATTTATTTCTAAAAGTTATATGGGATTACATTGGACAAAGTAAAACCTAGATATCCTGAAGAACAAATTAGGTAAATTTACCCTGTGAAAAAGCAGTACTTACACTATGGTTATATTTGTTAAGCCAGTATGCTATTAGCGATAAATAAATTAACCCCTGGAATAGACGAGAGAACATGGAACAGCATAGAGAACCCAAGGATACATAGAGACTTAATATATGATGGAGGGGTATTAAAGATCAGTGGGGAGGGGCACCTGGGTGGCTCAGTCAGTTGAGCGTCTGACTCTTGATTTCGGCTCAGGTCATGATCTCACAGTTTGTGAGTTCGAGCCCCATGTCAGGCTCTGTGCTGACAGCACGGGTCCTGCTTGGGATTCTCTCCCTCCATCTCTCTCTCTCTCTCTCTCTGTTCCTCGGCTTGCTTTCTCTCTCTCTTCCAATCTCAAAATAAATAAACATTAAAAAAAAAAAAAAGATCAGTGGGGAAAAGGTGGACAGCTTAGTAAGAGGTGCTGAGACAATTAGTTATTCACATCGAACAACTAAATTTGGAGTTCTACCTTATACCATATATAAATCCCAATAAGGATTTAAATAAGGATTTACATGTTAAAAGCATAACTCTAGGGATTCCTGGGTGGCTCAGTCGCTTGAGCACCTGACTTCGGCTCAGGTCATAATCTCACAAGTTGTGAGTTGGAGCCCTGCATCAGGCTCACGGCTGTCAGCACAGAGCCTGCTTCTGATCCTCTCTCTCCCTCTGTCTCTCTTCCCCTCCCCCGCTCATGCTCTCTCTCTCAAAAATAAATAAAACATTTTAAAAAATCATATCTATAAATTTTTTAAAAGACACCATAAGAATATTTTTTGACCTTGTGGTAGAAATAAGTTTCTTTTTTAAAAAAGTTTTTTAACGTTTACTTATTTTTGAGAGAGAGAGAGAGAGAAAGAGAGAAAGAGACAGTGCATGAGCAGGGGAGGGGCAGAGAGAGAGGGAGACACAGAATCCGAAGCAGGCTCCAGGCTCTGAGCTGTCAGCACACAGCCTGATGTGGGGCTCAAGTTCATAAGCTGTGAGATCATGACCTGAGCCTAAGTCAGACGTTTAACCAACTGAGCCACGCAGGCACCTCGAAATAAGTTTTTTAAACAAGAAATATATGAAATAAAAATTACAATCTCTAATGAAAAGACTACTAAATTCAACCACATTAAAATCAAGAAATTCTGTTTGTCAATAGCAATATAGTTAATAAAAAGACATGAATGATGAGCTTCTGGGTGGTGCAGTTGGTTAAGTGACTGAGTCTTGATCTCTGCTCAGGTGATGATCTCATAGTTCATGAGTTCAAGCCCCATATCAGGCTCTGCGCTGATGGCGTGGAGCCTGCTTGGGATTCTCTCCTTCCCTCTGCCCCTCCTGTGCTTGTGCTCTGTCTCTCAAAAGAAATAAAGAAACTAAAAAAAAATTTTAAAAACATGAGTGAAAAAAATTTATAACACTTAACTGTCAATGAATTAATATGTAGAATATATAAAGAACTACAGAAAAAGACCAATAATCCAATAGAAAGATGGGCAAAGTATATTAATAAGCATTTTACAGAAGAAACATAAATTGTCAGTAAACATGAAAACATACTTGACCTCATTAAAAAATCAGGGAAATGCATGTTACGTACACTCACTCTCTCCCCAGCCACCAGAACAGAACTTGAACAATATCTGACGGTCAGAGGTACAAATAGCCAGCCCACTTCCTGGAAGGTAGGTCTAACTCCACAGTATAATTTGTGCTCCAGAGAGTCCCCCTGAGATCTCCTTTAAGCTGGTCTCCAGCTGAGACTCTTTCTTGCTTAGCTTTTGCCCCTGCTGCATACTGCTTCCTGTATTTCTCTTCTGAAAAGACTTCTCCAATAAACCATTCAAAAAAAGGATCTACATCTCAGGTTGTATTTGTAGGGAGCCCAGCCTTAGAAAGAAAGTAAAATTTGTCAGCAATAGCAGGGGAAAGGGAAATAATAAAAAATTTTATTCAAAAGAAGGCAAGAAAAGAAGGAGAATACACAAAGTGGAACAAATAAAAAACAAGTAATGAGATAATAGATTTAAATCCAAATATATCACTAGTTACATAAGATATCAACAAATTAAGTTATTCTAGCTAAAAAACAAAGACTGTTAGTTTGTACTTAAAAAAAACAAAAACAAAAACAAACCTGACTCTCTGCTACTTTCCAGTGATATTCCTTAAATATAAGAATACAAAAAGATAAAAGTAAACGAATGTAACCTGTGTATCATGCGACATATGGGAAACAAAGTAGACTTTAAAGGATGGAATATTACTAGATACAGAAAAGGATATATAGTAATGATAAAAGAGTCAATCTACCAGAAAAATATTTTTATATCTAAGCTTATATGCACAAAATAACATAGCTTCACAACATATAAAGCAAAAAATAAAAAAAAATGAAACAAAACAAAAAGTTTCAAAGGGGAAATGTACAAGACCACAATCATAGTGGAAGATTTTCACATAGTTCTCTCAATAATTGATAGAACATGCCATCAAAAACAGTCCTTAAGGAAACATAAGATTTGAACATATATGGAATAGTGAACCTAGTTGACTTACATAAAATAATGAATGCAAGTGTAGGAAATATATACTTTTGTGACTCCCATATAACAGCTGCCAAAATTTATTTATGCTATGCCATAAAGTAAGTCTCAACAAATTTAAAATGATTAAACTACTATATATTCTTTGACTATAGTGAAATTAAAGAAGAACAGAACAACAAAAGCCAGCTGGAAAATCCCCTAACATTTTGAATTTAAGACTTACACTCTCAAATAACTAATGAGACAAAGAATAAATCAAAATGGATATTAAAATATAATTTAAGCTGGGACGCCTGGGTGGCTCAGATGGGTAAGCATTTGACTCTTGATTTCGGCTCAGATTATGATCTCACTGTTCGTGGCATCGAACCCCATGTCGGGCCTGCTTGTGATTCTCTCTCCCCTCTCTTTCTGCCTCTCCCCACCACTCATGCTCTCTCTCTCTCTCAAAATAAATATTTTTAAATAAATAAATGAATAATTTAAACCAAATGATGGTAAAAATTCAAGACATTAAAACTTATGGTATGTGGCTATAACCATGCAAATAGTAAAATGTGTAGCTTCAATTAAATACATCAGGTAAGAAGAATGGCTAGAGGTCAGTGATGTAAGATGATAGCAAGGAGGACATGTCAAGAAGAAAATAATGAAAAAATATTTAAATTAATGCAATACAATACAAATGTTCAGCAAAGAGAATCAATAAATGCAAACATTGATACTTGAAAATTTCGTAAAATTAGTTAATTCATTGCAAAACACGTCAAGAAAAAAATGCTAATTTGCAAAAAGGTAATATAAATGGAAAACCTAAATTATCTTATAAACACTAAAATTAACAAAATTTTCTGATCAATTGTTTCCATAAATTAGAAAACTTAAGTAAGTGATTTATTAAAAAAACTTATCAAAACTGATACAAGAAGAAATAATCTAAATATTCCTATGCATACTGAAGATATGAAAGTAATTAAATATTTCCATAAAGAAACTCAAGACCAAGATAACTTCACTGGTGAATTCTTCCAAACATTAGAGAAAAAAATAACATCAATAGTATACAAATTCTTCCAGAGTATAGACAAAGACAGTACATCAAAGAAGGTACATTTCCCAAGTCATTGTAGAAGGCCAGTACATCTTTGATACCAAAGCCTGACAAAGACATTGCAAGAAAATAATTAGAGACCAGTATCTAACATGAACATAAATTTTTAAAATATCAAACAAAATATTAACAAAACAAATCCAGCCACACATTAAAAGGATAATTAATACATTATAACAACATCATATTTAGTTCAGGAACATAAAGCTAACTTAATAGTCAAACATCAATGAATGTAATCTATCATATTTAATAGAATAACACAAGAAAACTATATGAACATGTTAATTATGCAAAAATTTGATAAAATTCACCATTAAAAACTTTGAGCAAACTAGGACTAGCAGGGAATGTATTATATTTGATTAAGAGCACCTACAAAAAAAAAAAAAAAACAACTTCAGAAAATATCTTACCTAAAGGTAAGATATTGAAAGTAATAATGTAAGATAAAGAAATAAAATAGATAGGGTTTGGAAAAGAAGCAAGAGTGTGTCATTATCCCCAGATAACATTATTGTGTATATAGAAAATCTAAAATAATATAGAGATTAGAATTTATAAGCAAACCTAGCAAGGTCACTGGATAGTTACTTAATACAAAAATTCACCCTTATTTCTATATACTGACAACAAACTACTAAATTTAAAAGATACTTTTTTACAGTAGGATCAAAAACATCAAATGATTAGGAATAAAAGAAACAGAAACAGAAAAGGTGTGAGAAAGGTGCAAGACCTCTAAGAGAAATCTATTGAGAAAAGCATTTTTAAAACCTAAAAAAAATAGAGGAATATATCATGTTCATAGATTTAAAAAAAAGTCTGTAATGATTAACTCCCCACAAGTTAATCACTGTAATTTAAATCAATATCCAGAATGATTGCTGTAAAAATTGACAAGCTGGTTTAAATATTTTTAATGGAAACATAGGGTCAAGAAAAGTCAAGACAGTCTCAAAGAAGGACAAAGCTGGAGGATTTATGGTGTCAGATATCAAGATGTAATATGAAGCTACACTAATTAAGAGAGCATAGTATTGACTTAAAGACAGACAAATAGGCCGGTAAAATGGGATGGAGAGTCCAGGACTGGGCAACACATAATGGACACTTGACATGAGAATGGCAAGGCAGTGCAGTAGAGAAAAGATGGTTTTTCAATAAATGGTATTGTGTCACTTAGATATCCATGTGAATCTGGACCATTACTTCATAAAGTACATAAAAATCTAGTCCAGACAGACTGTAGATCTAAATATGAAAAGGAGAACAATAAAGCTTTTACAAGAAAACACAGGAGAATATCTTCATGACCTCAGGGTTGGCCAAGATTTCTTAAACCAGACATAAAAGGTATTAATCATAAAGGGAAGGATTGATAAATTGGACTACGTTCAAATTAAAAACATTTGTTCATGCAAAGACACAGTAAAGAGAGTAAAATGACAAGACACAGAGTGAAAAAAAAATAACCAACAAAGATTTAATTTCAGAATGTATCTTATGAATCAATAAAAAAAAAAAAAGACTGGCAACCTACTCTTTTTACTGGGTAAATGGCTTGAGCAAACAGTTTAGAAAAAGCCAATAAATATATGAGAAGGTATGCAACCTCATTAATCATTTGAGGGACATTAATTAAGTCATGACACTGAATGACTACCTTTAAAAAGACTGAAAATCCCAAATATCGAGGATGTGGAATAATGAGACTTTTCTGACACCATTGCTGGCAGGGTATGTTGGAATGCTTTACGACACTAGGTGGTTAATTGAATTATGGGTTCTAACTCTTCATTTCTGTGTAATAGAATCATATATACACACCCTAACAAATATACCTTATGGGAGGTGGAGTGAATTTCTCCCATCTCTTGGGTTTGGCCATGTGACTTGTGTTATTCAATGGATGCTAGTGGACATAATGTGCACATAGACTCCAAATGTGCTTTAGCAATTAATACCATCTTGGTTCCAGCCTTGAGAAGAGGTTTCGTTGGCCATTAAAAAAAAATGTGCCTCGATGAGTCACGGGTCCAAGAAGGATGACAGACATATGGAGCAGATCTGAACTGAATGTCCAGATCGGATCTAAGTCCAGCTGAGTTCAGCTTAGATCATCAGCGTCCCAGCCAACCGACAGATTTGTGAGTGTTAAATGCTTACTGTTGTAAGAAACTCATTTTGATGTGGTTAATTGTGTTTCATTATTATAATAATAGTTGATTAATATTTGCTCTACATTCTAGAGATCAACATATGTCTACCCAGCAATTTCACTGCTACATATATCTCCTAATTACGTATCCAAAAGAAATGCAGGCATATACACACCAAATGTATAAGAAGGCTCATTGGAGCATTATTCCTAATAGCCAGACATTAGACACAACTCAAATATTCATCAACTTCAGAATGGATAAGAACATAGTAGTATACTCAATGAAAGACTACATAGCAAAGAAAATGAATAAATGTCTACCTACCAACACAGACAAATCTCACAAAGATAACATTAGACAAAGAAATTCATTCTCAAAATAATGCGTATTGTATGATTCTCTAAATATAAAATTTAAAAACAGATCAGGACAGGAATCATCTGCAGGGATGAGAAAGCACAAGACCACACTGGAGGGCTGGGAAGGTTCTAATTCCTGACCTTCACAGTTGGTTATGTGGGTTCACTCTGGGAAAATGTACAAAGATGTACACTTGTAACATGTACATTTTTATGAACACATGTTATACTACAATAAAAATACAAATTTTGATATTTGCTCTTTATATTTTTTTAAGGAAAAAACCCTTATTGGGAAATCAGTAGACTCAGACTCTGGTTTTTCCTCTTCCCTGCACCCAATGGCTTCCAAAGTGAAACAGGCAAAATCATCTTTCGAGGTATAAGAAGATAATACTGGGGCAGTTATTTAATTAGTTATCTTTTAAAAGAAAAGCCTTGGGGCGCCTGGGTGGCGCAGTCGGTTAGGCGTCCGACTTCAGCCAGGTCACGATCTCGCGGTCCGTGAGTTCGAGCCCCGTGTCAGGCTCTGGGCTGATGGCTCGGAGCCTGGAGCCTGTTTCCGATTATGTGTCTCCCTCTCTCTCTGCCCCTCCCCCGTTCATGCTCTGTCTCTCTCTGTCCCAAAAATAAATAAAAACGTTGAAAAAAAAAATTAAAAAAAAAAAAAAAAGAAAAGACTTACTAGTATTTGATATAAGACTGACACTCTCACCCTCCTCTGGCCCTTACGTCAGAGGGTCCACATGCCTGCCACTCAATGTCCACAGGGGAAGCCCAAGAACAAGTTCTTTGATGCACAAGAGACACCTGCAGCTTCCTCACATGTCAATTCACCGCCAGTATACCAACATGCAGGTAGCTAAGTGACTCTGAGCATTTTATGGTCCAGTTTTAACCAACCTCATAATCACAAAATGGAGAAAGGACTAAAAATACTCCTGCAAAGAAACTGGATTGAAAATAACAAAAGAACACAAGAGAAAAATAAGAAACTTGTAGATCCGAATTTTCCCCCTGTGATATTCAGTCTTAGTGAGCTCCATTACAAAATAGAAATAATTAAATCAGTAAAAATCTCTCAAAAATATTTTTCAAAATTGTTGCACTGAGGAATTAAAATTTCACAGTAGGGGCACCTGGGTGGCTTAGTTGGTTAAGCGTATGACTCTTGATTTTGGCTCAGGTCATGATCTCACAGTCATGAGATCAAGCCCCGCGTCTGGCTGTATGCTGGGCATGAAGCCTACTTAAGATTATCTCTCTCTCTCTCCCTCTCTCTCTCTCTCTCTCAAAAAAAAAAAAATTCATATTAATAATAAACTTTACCTAAGTATATAATGCTCCCCGAGAGACCAGGAAGTATGCCTTAAGCATAGTACAAAGCCATCACAACTCATGAAACAACAAATATTGTTCAATTCATCATCACCTCTTTCTTTTTTTTTTTAATGTTTATTCATATTTGGGGAACAGAAAGAGACAGAGCATGAGTGGGAGAGGAGCAGAGAGAGAAGGAGACATGGAATGTAAAGCAGGCTCCAGGCTCTGAGCTGTCAGCACAGAGCCCAACATGGGGCTCAAACTCATGAACCATGAGATATGACCTGAGCCAAAGTCAGATGCTTAACCGACTGAGCCACCCAAGCGCCCCATCACCACCTCATTGTTTATTTCTATCATGTATTTTATAGGTACACAATATGTTAGTATAGTGATTGATGTATATGAATTGTTTTAGACACCATTTTAGACAGAATGTTTTAGACATCACTGCAAATTAAATTTGATTGTCTATAAAATAAGGAACATTGAATGTGCAGCTGAATATTTCTTAGACTCACTCCTAGTTGGGTATTCTGTGAGTCTATCATTTTATGTCTAAAAACTAATTTCCCAAAATCTATTAAAAATGGAAATTAGAAAGTAGAAAGAGGATCGATATAAAGCGCCAACTATGAGCTAGCAGCTTTGTCTATATATCTCATTCAATCACAACACCCCCATAAGGACGATATTATTGATCCCATTTTCCAGATGAGGAAATGGGTATGTGAATAAGTCTCAGATAAGGAAACAGACTCAGAGAGCTCCTACTGTGGAGGAATTGAGAGTTTATTTTTAATGTTTTTTTAAAATTTATTTTTGAGAGTGAGAGAGCAAGCAGGGGAGGGGCAGAGAGAGAAGGAGACACAGAATCTGAAGCAGGCTCCAGGCTCTGAGCTGTCAGCACAGAGCCTGACGCAGGGCTTGAACTCACAAGCCCTGAGATCATGACGTGAGCTGAAGTTGGACACTCAGCTGACTGAGTCACCCAAGCACCCTGAGAGTTTAGAGCCAAGATCTGAATAATTGCAAATTTTCTGTTCTAACACATTACCACTCTGAAGCAGAAAGCAAAATTTATGTTTGGGTTTTTATATGACGTTTATGCTTATCAGAAATGTTTTGTTTTATTTTCCTTTGGAAGAGTCAGAGGTCTTGCCAATTATCACTATAAACTTCTATATTCCCAGTATCTAGTACAATTCCAGGCACCTGGTGGCATTCCATAAATACGTTCTGGGGGAAAATTTTTGAATGAATAGATTAATCAATTACTCAATCAATCACATGGTAGAATATGTCCCATGCCAACTAAAAGCCACTCTTCTGTGAGCAGAGACACTCTCTTACTCTGAATTTTGATTTTGCCATAAAAAAATAAATCCAATATGAGCCTTCTTTCAAATCTATATTGCACTGAATACAGAACCAAAACATGCATTTAAATCACTTATATCTAACTTTTTATGATGCCATTGGGGATGGTGTTCTTTTTTGCATTTGCAGTTAAAGGGTAGAACAGATGGTGGAAGTTTAGTTTCAAGTGATGGGCCCATTAAAATAACTTATGCTGTTGAGTGATTGTTCACTCTAATGGCTCCATTCATTATATCTGAGCTTGCAAGCTCCAAAATACTTGGGAAGGAAATAAGACTACAGGAAATGTTTGCTATATCAAGAGATTTGCTGGATTAGGAATGCAGACCCACAAACTCTATCCTTGAAAGTAAGAGCTTGCTGAAGCCTTCACATAGGACATTTGTTTCATGGAGAATCCATCAGCTTGGGAAGAGCCTTGCCAGAAGGAAACTTGGGGTTAGGAAGGAAGGAAGGTTCAAGGGAACAAGTATCAAGCACCCTTGAACCACATTTTTCCCTCCATCTGGCTTCTAGGAGAATGACAATTTGAGAGTTATAAAAACAACTGTAAAGGCAGGATGAAAAAAAGAGGAGAAGACACAAATGTCAAATCAGGATCTGGAGGAAAAGAAGCCTGGGAACCAAATGCAAACCTCCTTCACCCTATCGCCAATCTAGCAGCAAAGAAGTTCGCACTACAAGCTGGGACACACAAGTCCTTTCTATCTATTGAACTCTCTCATGTTCTTTTCAGTTTCACTGGCCCAGTGGGGGAATGGAATGTGTGCCTTGAACTAGAAATCTGGGTCCTGCTGATAATGGTGGTCAGTGAATGCCAAGTGCTACATTCTGTGCCTGGGAACTCAGATGCATTAGCTCATCTAATCTTCTCAAATAACGCAACGACTTAATTATTATTGTCTTCATTTTGTAATTAATAAAACTGAGTATGCTCAAGTCCCCAAGCCACTAAGTAGTGGCTCTAGGATACAAACCCAAGGCTATGTAACTCCAAAGTCTTTCCTCAGCCCGCTTTTTCACACTCTGGTGCTGCCACAAGCCACGCTAAAAGTTCTGTTAGATAAAATGATGGATCTTAGCTGGGAGATGTTTAAGATCAGGTCCAGTATCACATTCCATGATTACTGCATGACACTACAAAAGTAAACAACTTTTGTAATATTTATCATAGAATATTCAATACTCATTCCATAAATATTAACTGAGTGCTGAGATACAGACTCTAAATATTGAAACCTGGTTACTGATTCAGTATGCCCACTGCCCATTTGGCAAGAAGCAGAGAGCATATTCAAGTTGGATAGGTTAAGAAGAGGATCATAAAGAGAATATTTACATAGATGGGCAAGGATAGACAAGCCACCAAGGAATAATACAGGACCTGCACCTAGTGACATCCAGGAGCAGTATATGTCTCATCCTGAAGTGGAAAAGAGAAGGCAAACTTACTAGGACCTTAGAGCAAGTCGCTGTAAGGAGAGGCATCTGACAAGATCTGAGGTCAACCGAGAGCTGGCATGAAGGCAAATTTGCAATCCCTTCTTCCTCGACTGTATCAGTGGGGAAATGTTGGAAGTTTCTGGATTGGAAAACTAGAGGCAGCTCCACCTTTGAGGGAATATTCAAAAGTGAGTTCTGGCTACAAGGACTGTTCTTTCTGACCTAACATAGTCAACAGATATTTATTGAGTCTTTGTCCAAACACTGGGTTTACGAGGAGTGATTAAACCCAGAAACTTGACACGTAAACACGGGCGTTTACAAAACAGAATGAAAATTAAAATAGGCATAGTTCTGAAGTATATGAAAACTAATCTGAGAAAAAAAGCTTCCTAGAGAAGAATACACATGCTTTGCGTCTTGAAGGACACAGAAGATCATGTTACTTGACAGAAGGAGACAAGAGTGTTCATATCAAGATAGCCAAGTGTGTAAAGACCTAAAGGTGGGAAAGAGCATGAGTTCCAGGAGCTGTGGGACATCAAAGGGGAGACGGCCTGATAGTTCCATCTGGAGCTGGAGATGGAAGTGCGGTGTCACCCATAAGAATGAGGAAGACGGCCAGGGAGAGGGTGTTAAGATGGACGAAGAAATGACAGCAATCTATGGGGTTTGGGATGGGCAGGAGAATGGCCCCCAAGAGATGTCCACTTTCTAATGCCTGGAAAGTGTGAATATATTTCTTCACGTAGAAAAAAGACTTTGCAGATGAGTAAATTATGGATCTGAAAATGGGAGATTATCCTGCATCATATAGGTGGTCCCGATGTAAAAAATAATCAAGAATGAATCTCACCAAAGAATAGCCTCAGTCACCTCCACAGTATAGAGAGGAACCAAGGGTGGGATTTGAAGGGAACTTGGGCTTTATCTGAAGTGATTAATGGTTTTAAAGAGATACATTCATGCATTCATTGTGTAAATAATAGAAAGTCAAATAATTTTGAAATCCTTTAAATAGTGAAGAAAGTGTCCCAGACACAAATCCCTAGTAATATCAACATTCTATGTTCCAGCAGAGGAAGAGACAGGCAGGCAAACTCACCAGAAGGAACAGCAAAGGGATGAGAAAATCTTAAGGAAGTGTCCAGCAGGTTCAACCATGTTAAACACTGCTTCTGTATGAAAAGTAATATAAAGGCTAAGAAAATACCCATTGGGTTTAGCCCACCAAAGGCAGTGATGGCCTCAGGTGGCTGAGGAGTCAATGGGACGTCAGAAGTGGTGAGAGAGAAGGTTGCCAGGTCTTTAGGAAACCATAATGGAAAGATAAAGTTATGGAAACCAGAAAGACTCAAGAGGGGGTCTTGCAAGGTGGCAGAAGCTTGGGAATAGTTAGGTGCTGATGGGAAGAAGGGAAGCCGAAGAGGGAGGAGATAATTAAGGGAGCACTAGAGCAGATGTCTCAGGTAGGAAGGGAGGCCATCTGGTGGTGCACAGCATGGGCTTATCCTTGCAACAGAGCACGGGAATCCTTGAAGGCAAAGCTTCAAGGATAGATGAGCACACGGGGTGAGGAGGCAAAGGACATCAATGTGGCTTGCCTTGATTGTTTTTAGAAAATAGGAGGTGAGTCTGTGAACCAAAAAGGGTATGATGTTGGGTGGAGGCTTTAAGGAGAGTGGGGGGCTGTGGAACACTGCAGAGAACTGGAAAGAGAGCTGACCCAAGAAATGCACAAGTGTTACCAGGAAACATTGAAGACCCAGGTGAGTTCAAAGACCAGGAACCTAAACACACACTGGTCCACAGTGGCAGTAGTGACCAGGAACCAGGTGGGCACTCAACGGAGGAAGCTGGGTAGACTGATCCAGGGATGGGGCTTACAGATCTTCTGGCTGACAAAGACCTATGATTCCTCGAACTCTCTCCACCTCCCATTAGTTACCAATCGCCACTTTCTGTTGAATCCAGTTCCTGAGTTTCCCTTGAAAGTGTCCATTTCTTGGGGCACCTGGCTGGCTCAGTAGGAGGAGCAGTGACTCTTGATCTCAGGGTTGTGGCTTCGAGCCCCACATTGGGTGTAGAGATTACTTAAAGTAAATAAATGTTTTTTTTTAAGTGTCCATTTCCCCCCAACTTTTGTCCAAGTTGTGTTTGACATCTCATCTCACCTGGATTATTGTGGCATCCCTCTCTTCCATTCTGACGCTACATACTGCATCAATATTTTAAAAAGTAAGCATGATTACATTCTAAATCCCTTTAATTCCTTCCCTTTCCTTCAGGACAATACCTAAACTGAACCTCCCCCAGCTTAGCTCTCACTGAATCCAGTCTCAAACTTCTTACCACACTGAGTACCTTACAGTTTCCTAAGGATGACCTGCCTGCTCTTGAGTGAGACTGTGGTTAATTCCTCTCCCAGAACCATCTTCCTCCAGTTCTTCAATGTATGGACCCCCGTTCATCTTTCTGCTTCCATAGGAGACCCCATTTCCTCAGGCAAGTCTTCTCTGGCTTCCAAATCTGAAGAGATGCTTCCCTACAGGCTCCCATGAGCACCTCTTCTCTCCATTTTTAGCTTTATCATGCTGTCAGAACAGCAAGTTTCCTGTGTGTCTCCTGCCATTACATTCTGAGCATCGTGAGACATGGGTGCTATGACATGCTCACCAGTGGGTCCTCAGCACCTCACATCATGCCTGGAAAACATAACACATTCAATACATAGTTATTGAATGTTACTGAAAACCAGACCTCCAAATCCCCGGCCTTGCCCACTAGATTCTTTTATCTGTAGCACAAAAGGCTAAAAACATGACATGCAGGTATTTGGAAAAGGGGATTTATTCCTGACAAGCTAATGAGCCAACCACTTAGTATCATTAAACCGGTAGCATTTATCCCCATGGCCTGAAAAGAATCTATTTTGATGAAGGACATGCCAGGTTTCTTAACATCAATGCCAAATTATTTCTTAATTAACTCACAGGTATTGTCAATAGGAAAGTCCGATGTTGATTATAAATGAGAATTAAGGTAGGGAAACTGCTTCCTCCAGGATTTTAAAAATATGTTGTAGCTATTAAAAAATCAAGGTGATCTTTGAGTAAGGTTTGCACGATGCCTAATCTGCTGTTAATCCCATCTAGTGTGTTTTTCATCTCAGACGTTATCATTTTCATATCTAGAATTTTGATTTGGGTCTTTTTAAAATCCCTGCTATGTCTCTCCTTCACGTGTTCAGTGATCCTCTGGCTCCTTAGACATATGGAATACAGATGTAGTAACTTCTTTTTTTTTTTTTTTTAATTTTTTTTTTTAACGTTTATTTATTTTTTTGGGGACAGAGAGAGACAGAGCATGAACGGGGGAGGGGCAGAGAGAGAGGGAAACACAGAATCAGAAACAGGCTCCAGGCTCTGAGCCATCAGACCAGAGCCCGACGCGGGGCTCGAACTCACGGACCGCGAGATCGTGACCTGGCTGAAGTCGGACGCTTAACCGACTGCGCCACCCAGGCGCCCCCAGATGTAGTAACTTCTAATGCTTTCTCCACCAATTGTATCATCTGGGTTGCTTCTGAATCAGTTTCAATTGATTGATATTTCTCCTAATTTTGGGTCACATTTTTTTGTTTCTTTGCATACCTGATAATTTTTGATTGGGTGATAGATATTCTTGCAAAACTCTTATCACGAATGCCTTGTAAATTATGAGGTTTTCTGCTTTGGCTGTCGGGGGAAAAAATGGCATAATTCCCACCCCTGTATAAGCTCTGGGCACTGCTCCCTGTAATCTTTTTGGGTGGCTCTTTCCTTGGTCTTGAATGGTTTCCACACAGACTCGTATGGGTTGCTACTCAGATGTATATTTGAGGGAGGTGACCCTCTGTACCTCTCCAGAGTTCTCCAGGCAGCATGTTGGTATTATACCCTGTGACCTTTAATTGCCTCATCTTTCTGGGCCCCCCACATCTATCTCTCCAACTCCTCGAGTGTACTGGGCTCTTCCTGATTTCCTATCCCTGTGCGTGGCTGAAAATCTGAACTTAGACGGGATGAATCCCCAGGAGGGCTCAATAGCTATGATCTAGAACTTCCTTCCACTCCCTCTCTGTTGGATCCCCTGGGTCCTGTGTTTTCCTCTTCCTTGGTTTTGCTGAAATACACCTTCCAATAGCTTCATAAGAATGGTGCATGGGAAATAAAATTTTAAATCCTTTACTGCTTAAAAATGGCTTTAGTTTATACTCAGGCTTGATTAAAAGGTGACTTCATGGAGAATTATTTGTTGAAAATGATAAATGTCCTTCAGAATTTTGAGAACATTGCTCTTTGTCTTGTACTCTCTGATGCCATTCTGAACCTAGTTTTTCTGTATCGATTTGCTTTTTCATCTAAAAACATCAATTCTTCTCATTTTCACTGGTAGGCTAAAATTTCTTGCTGTTGTGCCTTGCCGTGGGTCCCCTTTCATTCACCATGATGGGGATGGGAGGGGGCCTTCAATATGAAAAGCAATGTCTTTCTATTCTGAGAAAGTTCTCAGTACTATTTCTCTGAAAATTTCCTGCCAGTTTTTCTTCATTTTACTCTTTCTGGAATCCCTGTTAGGTGGATATTCGATTCCATAGGTCGGTTCTTTAATTTTTCCCATTTCTTCTATTCTATTGTTCACCTCTTTGATTTTAGCTCCAGTTTTTGAAAGATTTTCTTGACATTTGTACCAATCTTTCTATTTAATTTTTCACTTTAGCTATTATATTTTTAAAATCGAAGAGTTATTCCTTTCTTATTGTTCCTTTTTTAAGTCATCCTGTCTTTTTCATGGATTCAGTATCTTCCCTATATCCTTAAAGATGTTAACAATACAACTTTTTAAATGTTCTTTTGCCCTCTTTTTTGTCTTTATTTCTTCTGAGTTTCTTTTTCTGTTTTGATTTCTGTCTTTCATGTTGGCATCTTTCTGGAATTTTTCGAGTGTCGAGTGATGCACTAATGTGAGAATGAGCCACGGAAACACGAGTGGCAGCTCTGTACTGGTGAGCCTCGCCGAGATGCGTTGGAGGCAAACTGGGTTTTTCAGCAGGGAGACCTCTGCGTGGCCAGGGTGTCCACATCTGTAGCAGTTCTTCTCTTCAGCAGTCCCATATCTCCAAAGAATCTGTGATCTCCTTGCATGCATTGGCGGTGATCGGAGGAGGATGGACCGTCCCTGGCTGATGTTCTGGAAATGAGTCAGGAAGCAGGGACCGGAGGTGGGCTGCAGTGTCTCAGCATTCAGTCTACAGACTTTCACTCGATGCCTCTTCTTTCAACCTGATTCCTCTCTTTTCACTGCACTCCGACTAGCGTCCTCAAGGCCTGAGACCAAACCTCCGGTCCATGGAGGAGGGAAGAAGGGCTGTCTCCTGGCAGCAAGAGGAAGGGGATCTAGGGTCTCACTGTTCTGTGTCAGACTTCCAAGCCATTCTGGTGTTTTCTTTTTTCTTTTTCTTTTTTTTTTTCATTCTGGTGTTTTCAGTCTTGGTCCTCACCTCTGGCCTTCAGCAGTTCATGGTGCTTCCAAGTCCTTGAATTTTCTTGAGTTCTGCGGGGCCAACATAGGCTCACTTTATGCTCTTACCCATCCCTGTGGGCACTGAGGCTCTGCTTCCTCTACTCTGCTGTGCCATTTACCCCTCCTCTGGGTGCTTCTGAAGTGTCGTTATTTGTCATACTCTGTTTTCTCCTCTCTTGCTTCTCTCATTTCTGAGAGAAGGAGGCACACATAAGATTGATGCTGGGGCACCCAGTGGCTCAGTCTGTTAAGCAGCTGACTCAATTTCAGCTCAGGTCAGGATCTCGCAGTTCGTGGGTTCGAGCCCCACATCAGGCTCTGTGCTGACAGCTCAGAGCCTGAGCCTGCTTCGGATGCTGTGTCTCGTTCTCTCTCTGCCCCTCTCCTGCTTGTGCTCTGTCTCTCAAAAATAAACAAATGTAAAAAAATAAAAACAAAAAAATGATTGATACTAATATATCCTAAGCAAATCACATGTACTCTCTTATTTAATCCTTACAACAGTGAGATGAATGGCAATGATACACCATCATGTAGACAGAGAAACTGAGGCCCAAAAGTTCTAAGGCATTTGCTTAGGTCACATGGTCACATGGTCTTAGGTGGCAGACCCAAGATTCACAACCAGTTCCGAGTCCAAAGACCATGACCATGACCTTAGCCACAGGTGATTCTGTTCTGACTTGAAAGGCAGAAACATGGACCTTCAAGTTTATCAGTTCCTGTAATCATTTGCATCTAGGTCCCCAAAGCTCCCCTGTATCACCAAAGCCATGGTGGTCCATGCATATGCAATCCCAGAGTATCCAATCTTGACCTCCAGTGTCCTGCATTACTGAAACACAGTCACTTGGACAAACTCCACAAGCTTTCCATTTTTTGTGTGCCATTTCTTTCATTAAGTACTTAATCTTGAGCAACGCCATATGCTGGGCACTGTGTGGAAAATGACTCAATGGAGCAAACAGGGACTGGCCTTTGGAGTGTTCATACCTACTCACAGAGAGAGACCCCTGAGATGAAGACACAAAGGAAAAAGGACAAACCATGACAATGTGCCCTGATGAGAAGAACCTGCTTTAGTTGGGATTTCAGGGACGGCCTCATGGAAGAGATGATACTTACATAGTTTGTTTGTTCATTCTTTCCTATATTTATTGAGCATCTATGATGAAAAGGGAAATCCAAACTGACATAGGACCTTCCAAGTGCCTGGCACTGTCCTAAGTGTTTGATGTATGCTAACTCATTTAATCCTCAAGAGCCTAAACACAGGTTCTGTTACTTTTCCCATTTTATAGAAGATAAAAAGGAGACACAGAGATTTGAAGTCACTTTTTCAAGTTGACACATCTAGTAAGTTTTCGGGCAAGATTGTGCACTGGTTGTTGGGTGCCAGAGTCAGCACGCTTGATCACTTTGCGAGGAGGAGGGGAGAAGATGGAGGTAAATGTAGCCAGGTGGGTGCCCTGCCCCCTGTGTAGTGTATATTCTAGAGATGGGAATGAGATGAAGCCGGTCATCAGGCACACACACACTGAGGCCATGCATTGTAAGTATATGAAATGGGCTTCTTGGGGAGAAGCTGAAATGTGGAGAAGTAACACAAGGCATGCAACCTCCCAGACCCATTTTCCCCCCCACACTGGTGGACTGGATCCACAGCAGCAGATGCATGGGAAGAGAGGAAGGCAGACCTACTATGCCAGCTACTAACAGGCCTCTATGTGGGGGGAGAAATGGGACTTCAAGATGGTCTAGATTTGTCTCTCTTCACCATTCTAGCAAAGAGGACATGGAGGGGGGAGGGACCAGTGTTTCAGGCAGAGGTAACCATGTCTGTGGGGGGTGTGAGGGAGTCAGAACATTGGAGGTCAAGGTTGGATACCTTGGGATTGTGTATATGGACCTGAAGGATTGAGGACTCAAGACAGGTTGGAATAGGAAGTCTTGGGAACCCCAATTGTGACTAGTGAATGGAATATGCATGCCCAAATGAAAACCCTTAGCAGAGGCTGGGGCTAGAGTGTGTTAGATGAGAGGGGAAATGATAGGAGCAGGGGTTGGAGCGGAGGGTGTGAGTCACATGATGCAGGCTTGGTAGGCCAAAGGACGTTTGGTTTTCAGGCCCCTGAAGGCCTGATTTCAGTTTTAAGAGCTCCTCCTGGCTACCATTAGGAAACTGGATAGGCATTGGGTGCTCAGTCAGTTCAGTGTCCAACTCTTGATTTTGGCTCAGGTCATGATCTCATAGTTCGTGAGATCGAGCCCCACATCAGGCTCTGAGCTGACAGTACAGAGACTGTTTGAGATTCTCTCTCTCTCTTTCTCTCTCTCTCAACTAAATAAGTAAACAAATATATATATATATATATATATATATATATTCAAAAGGCATGAGGGGAAGCAGACAACCCAATTAGATATAAAAGATGTTGGAAGTTTGGACCAACAGCCTGGGAGTGGAGAAGGAAAGAAGTGCTCAGATCAAAGCCATATTTAGGGGGTAAAATGGACACACTTGCTCATGTACTGGATAAGGAAGTTGAGAGAAAAGGAGGGAAGAGAATGGCATCAAGGTCTCTGTCGTGGCTAGACGAGAATTGTGATACCGTTGGGTGACAGATAACAACAAATTGAGTGACAAAGTGGAGGTGAAGGAGGCGGTGCTTCAATTTGTACCGATCGGCAGCGTCACCAGGATTGGGAAATATTGGTGGGGAGGCACAGGCATCCTCGTACACGGATTGCCATGGAAGGCCAGTCCAGCTCTCCATTTACCTGGCGCAGTGAGACCAACAAAACCGAGTTCTCTGTGAGCTCTAACAGGCTGGAAACCAGGCAAGTTGAAATGAGTATCTACCCCAGACTCCTCTGGGTCAGAGAGCAATCACCCATCCTGAAGTATGACCATTTTCCTCACATTTCTAATGCCATCTCAATGACACCTTACATTTTAGTTCAGATCTGCCATTGTATCCAGCTGGATTTCTTCTCAATTCAACCCAATTTTAACCCCGACGTTCAAGTTATTTTTCCCCATTATGCCCATAAATGGAAGCAAATCATACTATCTTGTATAAATGCAGCTGGTTTTCTCTCTCCTCTTTTCTCATTTTAGACGAAAATCCTCTGTCATCATCTTCTCCTTCTCCTTCTCCTTCTCCTTCTCCTTCTCCTTCTCCTTCTCCTTCTTCTTCTTCATTAACAACACCACCCCCTCCCTGCACCAGCTGACTTCCATACCACCAGCTCTTCCTCATCTCCTGTGTTCTTTCCTGTTTCTTCAGGGAGCCCCTGCAGAGATGTTTTCTTATATAATCAGATTATAGGTCAAATTCATCAAAGAGCCCACAGATACATTTCTTAGGAACATGCAAACTGATGCAGTAAGTAACGCATTCTTCATTTAAGTGGGAGCATGGGTAAATAATGGATGCTCTTTGGTAACGAAAAATGAAGTGAGGAATAAAAAGTATGCCAAAGTGCCTTGTTAAGCTGCAAAGCTGTGCAAATATACATTGCCATCACCACCATTATTATGACCAGGTTACGGTATTGTATATTACATATTTATATGTTTTATCTTTTAATGTTTATCTTTTTGAAAGAGAGAGAGTGTGAGTGGAGGAGGGGCAGAGAAAGAGGGAGACAGACTCTGAAGCAGGCTCCAGACTCCAAGCTGTCAGCACAGAGCCCAATGCAGGGCTCGAACTCATGAACCGTGAGATCATGACCTGAGCTGAAGTCAGACGTTTAGCCGACTGAGCCACCCAGGCGCCCCTTATAGGTTTTATAGTGAATTAGTTGATTTCAGTAAAGATCTTCGGGGTGCCTAATAAGAGGTATACTCTTCACTGAGCACAGGAGATGCAGAGATGATGGAAGATGGTCTCTCTGTGGCAAAGGGAAAGCCCAAAGGAACAAAACACATCAACAGATACTTTTGATGGGGGAAATAGAAATGCTCCAGTAGTGGTAATAGAGGGAAAACACCTACAATAATACCTACAGCAGGAGGTGCTCTGGCCGAAAGCCTATTTGGAGTCAGACATTGTGAATCAGGCTTGATATACATCGTCCTGTTTGAGCCACCCGGTGATCATGAAAAATAAGATTATTAACTCATTTTATAGAAGAGATCACAGAGTTATAGCCAGGTTGAGTAGTTGACCAAAAGTCACCAAGATATGGAGTAGTAGATGGAATAAGAGAGAATAAGTTCTCTCTAGCACCAAACTTGAACCCCCCCCCCCCCCCCCCACTTTTCCCAAGGACATATATGGAGTAGTTCAGGAGGATAGAAGAGGGCACTGAAATCAGCCTGCGGTGGGATAGGGGAGAGTGGGTCCTTGAGGAAGTCCACCAAAAAGAGATAACATCACAGCCATGTCTGAAATGTTGGGGTGGCCTGAGCAAGAGGGAAGGGGAGATGGGGCAGAAAAGCCCAGAGGCGTGGGCTTTAGCACCAGCTTTAGGCTGGTGGGCCAGACTCAAGTGGTAAAAGAGAGCTGGAGAATCACGTTCAGGGAGACAGGGCTGGGAGAGACGAGGTCAGGACCATATCACAGTGGGGGACCACATCACAGTGGACTATGTGCTGCACTGAGCAATCTGGACGTGATTCAGAGAGCAGTGGAGCAGCTCAAAGCATTTCAAGCCAATGGTGGGCACAGTTGATCTGGGCATGAGGAATCACACCGTCGGCACTGTGGAGGGTACACTGGGCAGGACAGAACTCAGGTCATGATCTCACGGTTCATGAGTTAGAGCCCCGCCCTGTGCTGGGCTCTGTACTGACAGCTCAGAACCTGGAGCCTGCTTCGGATTCTGAGTCTCCCTCTCTCTCTGCACCTTTCCCACTCGCACTGTCTCTCTCTCTCTCTCTCTCTCTCTCTCTCTCTCTCTCTCTCAAAAATAAATAAAAAATCAGAAAAAAATAAAAACAAGAAAATAATTGCCTTTCACTCTCTTGGACTTCTTTTTTTACTAGCATATATTACTTTTTGTATTTTCTAGAAATCTAGTTTATTTTTAAAAAATATATGACCATATTCCAAACAACATTAGGATTTTAGTGAGATGGATCCATGCCCCTATTTAACAATTGAAACAACTGGGGGTGCTTGAATGTCTCAGTTGGTTGAATGTCCAACTTCGGTGCCAGTCACGATCTCACAGTTTGTAAGTTAGAGCCCCACGTTGGGCTGTGCTCACAGCTTGGAGCCTGGAGCCTGCAGCCTGCTCTGAGTTCTGTGTCTCCCTCTCTCTCTCTCTCTCTGTCACTCCCCTGCTGGTTCTCTCTCTCTCTCTCTCTCTCTCTCTCTTTCTCTCTCAAATAAATAAACATTAAAAAAAAGAATGAACTGAATAAACTGAGTCTCAGAAGGGTGACACAATTTGCCATGCAGTATAAATATCTAAGAACATGGCTTTTAGCATCTGACAGATCTGAACTCACATTCCATCTCTGCCACTGTCTCACCTTGAGCAAATAGCTTCACCTCTCTGAGTTTCAGTGCTCTTATCTGTACAATGGGATGAATAAGGTACCCGATTCATAGGGGTCAGTGTTTTTTCCCTTTTACTGAGATGTAGTTGATGTATAACATTCTCTTGGTCTCAGGTATACAACATGATTTGATATGCACATAAATTGCGAAATGATCACCACAATACACCTAATTAACATCCATCACCAACCTAGTTACACACTTTTCTAATGATGAGAACTTTTAAGATCTACTCTCTTAGCAACTTTCAAATATGCAGTACCCTGTTATTAATTATAGCCGTCATGCTGCCCATTACATTTCCATTGTTTATTTATTTCATACCAGGAAGTTTGTACCTTTTGACCACCTTTACCCATTTCGCCCATATACAAGCAAATACTTAACTGCCTGCTAGTAATACATGCATACATAGAAGTTCTTATCCTTTTTTGAAACGCGGTAGACTACTATATACTTTCTGCATCTTACTTTTTTTTTTAATAAATACATCTCAGCAATCTTCCTATAAATATACACGAAGAACTTCATTGTGCAGATGAGTAAAAATTTATTTAACAGTCCCTTCCTGATGGACATTTAGGCATCTTCTGCAAGTACAAATAATGATGCAAAGAATAACCTTGCACAGACAGCGTTTCTCCCACAGAGGAGCATAAATGTTGGATAAATTCCTAGAAGTAGAAGTACCAGGTCAAAGAATGCATGCATTTGTAAATTTCATAGCTGCTTCCAAATTGTCTTTTGTAGACTTGTGCAAGTTTGCACTGCTTCCAGGTATATATGAAAGTACTTGCTCTCCTGTGGCTCTAAATTTTGGATTTTTGCCCGTCTAGAAGGTGAATAATGACATTTCCTCAATAGTTTTAATTTGCGGTTCTCTTTGTTGGAGTAAGTAGAACATTTTTCACATGGTTTAGATTTCCATTCATATCTTTTTTTCTATCAGTTCACATCCTTTGCCTTTTTGTCTTCTGATGGTGAGTGCGAAATAATAGAAAACATGTATATTGATCTCTGCAGCCAGTTCCTGACCCAGAGCTCCTAAAACCCTTGTAATTTTGTAAGTAATAAGAACACTAGGAGCTTACTTTGTTCTAATGTTTGGTTTTTCATTCTGCTTCCCGATGCCAAGTTCCTAAATCCTTTGGGATTTCTTGGTGATAGGAGTATCTTTTGTTCTAACGAGGGGACTCTTGGTGGGCTCCCCGGTGGGGGCTGGTCACCAGAAAGAACAAACCATGATTAGAAATTTGGAATTTTCAGCTTCCCCTCCCATTCTCCAACGAAGGGAGATGGGGTGAAAATGGAGTTAATGATGGATCAGGCGTATGTGATGAAGATCAAAATCTCAAAAGCACAGGTTAAGAGAGCTTTCGGGTTGGTGAACCAGTAGGGGTGTAGGGAGAATGCCATGCCTGGAGAGGTCATGGAAACTCCGTGCCCTTCCCACATACCTTGTCCTATGCGTGCCTTCCATCTGGATGTTCAACTGTATCCTTTAGCATATCCTTTTATAATAAACTTAAACATAAACGACAAGTAAACAGTTTTCTTGAGGTCTATGAGCGCCCCCCACCCCCAGCAAATTAATCAAACCCAAGGAGGAGGTCATGGGGACTTCTGATTTATAGCCGATCAGTCAGAAGCACAGGTGACCAGCTGGACTTGACCGGCTGGATTTGTGTCCCAAGTGGAGCGTAGAGGCAGTCTCACGGGACTGAACCCTTACCCTGTGGGATCTGACGCTATTTCCCAGTAGACAGCATTGGATTTGGGCTACACTGGATTTGGATTTGGATTTGGACTACACCCAGCTGGTGTCGCAGAATTGCGAGACACCTGGTGTCAGAGGGTTGTGAGTACAGTAGTAGCATCAGAGGATGGAGAGACAAGGAGTGAAGGTTTTGAAACCCTGGATCTTTCTCTTATAGTTTCCTAATTAGTCGTTTTCCTGGGACATGAGTTGGAAATGTTTCTCCCAACTTATCTTGTGCTTCTGAGATTGTCGAGTGTTTTCCTTTGCTCTTTTTTCTGTAGAAAGGGCATGGGGTTGGGTAAGCCGTTGCCAAAGCTGTGAAACTCCAGGTTATTGCTGATTAGAGCTCATGATCTTACTAGAAATAAGATGGCAATTTCTCCTAATAATACGGACCAAGTAGTGGAAAGAAAAAGTACCCAGTTGTCTGTTACGGTCTTCTTTTTCCTTAAAAAAATAAAACTTTCCTTTTAAGAAAAGATTCACTCTGAAGTATGAACTTTATAAGGTTTGCTTGAGGATTGCACATGCTTTTCTCTTTTACTAAAGAGAACTCATTTGGATTAAAAAAAAAAAAAAAACCTTATAGCAAGATGCTAATCTCTTATCTCAGACAAGAGTGCCTATGATTTTTGCCATAATACTTGGACCATGTGACCTTAGCAAGCCGCCACCAGAGGATTACATTTCACGAGCCAATTTTTTAAGAGGTGAACAAACCCCTTTGGGTGTTGATTTGAAAAATGAAAGGTAGAAAGTGACAACTTTGTGACACCATTTAAGAACGATAGATGTTTTTGATAAATCCAGCACTCACACTAAAGCCCGGCTTGGGATCCCATTTAATCATTCTAAAAATCTATCCATGAAGGGCTTCCTGGGTGCTTTTAAGTTGAGGGAGGTTATGACAAGAGATTTTCCATCATCACAGCATGTCACGTGGTGAGTAAGCATGCAAGAAATATTTGCTGGCTGACTGATATACTTTGTTGTGTATCGTATAGAAGAGTTTGGAAGAATGCAGAACTTTCTCTGAGGAACTGAAGAAAACAGCTGTTCCCTGACCTCAGTTTATTAGTATGAGACTTATATGTAAGTAATGCTAGCACCCTTCTTTCCCCCCAAATACTGATGGTGTGAACTCTGAATCACTTACACTAATCATTTGACATAGGAACAATAGCAGATTCTTCCAGTGACTTCTCCTCCACGAGAGATGATCACTGGGTCCTCCAGCTGCTCCGCCAGAGATGGTCACAAGAGCTCTGTCAGTGCTTCACTGCAGCCAGAAGGCAACTGGATTATTCAACCCACCCATGGCACCTGGCCTCACTCTCGGATTCCGGAGATTCCCACATAGCCTAGACCAGAAGACCGGGAGACAGACTGGCAAGAACACAAAAGCCATCACACTCTCCCCACCTCTCACGACTCTGAAGTTGGTGAAATTCAGACATTAAACTCTACGGTGATGCCTGGGTGGCTCAGTTGGTTAAGTGTCTGACACTTGGTTTTGGCTCAGCTCATGATCACACAGTTCATGGGTTTGAGCCCCGGGTAGGGCTCCGTGCTGACAGGGCAGAGCCTGCTTGGGATTCTCTCTCCCTCTCTTTCTGCCCCTCCCCAACCTGTGAATGCTTGCTCTCTCTCTCTCTCTCTCTCTCTCTCAAAATAAGTAAATTAAGACTTTAAAAAGACATTAAACTATCATAGCAAAGTATGCACGGAGGGAGGTTAATTCTGTGAGAAGTATGTTATTCCTTCACCTTAACATAGATGTTGAGCACTTTCTATATGCCAGGCACTTGAAGTTCAGAAGGTCCAGCAGAGAAGGAGACACATGAGATCCCAGACTTCACGGGAGAGACAGACAATGTATACAACATATGCACAAACAGGATGATTTCAGGGGACAGGACAACTTCAACAACTTAGACTGACTAGAAAGGCCTCTCTCAGGGGGTAACTTTTGAACTGGAAGTTTTACAGAATGAAAGGAAATGAATCATCTGTGGATAGAGTCAGGGAAATAAGAATATAGGAGCAGGGGCCTGTGAGGACAAATCCTTGTACTGAAAAGGATTGATGGGAAGAGTTAAAGAATGAGACAGGGAGTTTCAACTCCTGTATTTTAAAAAAATTGACCACCACTGACCCATCCTAACCTTCCCATTATACAGCTGCCTAAACCGAGGTTCAGAAAAATTATTTTCGAAAGGCCACCTAGCTTGGGCCACATAGTAAAGGTCAGCTTCTTGAATGCCAGCCAGCTTGCTCTTATTACACCATGCTGCCTCTTTTATGCACTCCTACATATCTGATGTTGAACTTCCATAGATAGCCCAAATCTGTGACATGACTCCAGCACGGAGGCAGATAACATGATTTAGCTCTGGGGTTGGAAAGAACAGAGAAAAGCACTCAGATGCATATTAAAGTCTTCCATTTAGAGAGCCACACAGTCACTCAGGAATCTCAAGCACCAAAAAAAGTAATTCTAAACGATACTTAAAAAAAAAAAAAAAAGTGTCACTCAAAAATCCCCAAAGAACGATAGAAAAGAGAATGATGGCTAGGATCATGGTAAAATGGTTACTTCAATCTCGTCAAAATCAAGTTTTCAAGGAAAGTCTTATGAATAACACGATGCTGGGAAAAAATATATTATATATATATATATGCATATATATATACACACACATAATATATACATATACATACACACAAATGTATTATATATAGTTATATGTGTAATATACATAATTGATTATATATATTATATAAAAATACGTGAGAGGCTGCTGTTATGCCCAGCAAAGTCTGGATGGGCCTGTTGGTGTAATCCATGAACAGAAAATACACGGACTTCCTGCTTCCTGACGTGAACCAGGTAAGAAGACTGGCTCGTGTTCTTATGGCTGTTCTTATGGGATCGGCTTTCAATCCATACTCACTCAGGACTCAGATGCACATGGGGCAGTGCCCTTCACCCCTGGACTATTTTTTCAGACTCTCTGACCTCCTTCCATCTCCCTTCCCCACAAGAAACTCATCCCTCAGAGCCCCAGCTTCAGGCGGCCTCAGTCCAGCATGGTCAAGGCAAAGGTCAGCGTCTGGAGAGGCCAAGGTTGACTTGCACCAGGGTCTTCCAGAGCCTTCAGGGGGAAGTGAGGGAATCATCTTCAAGACAAGCAAACCTTCCAGGTGCTAATATTGTGCCCTCTTACTGAATGCCTCGTTTGCATTTTTATGCTTTCCACTGAGGATGAGAAACAGACAGAAGGAGGGAACGAAGAGGACCCAGAATGTCAGCCTGCCTCCTGTGCACATTTCGGCCTCTAGAAAGGCAAAGGCAAGTTTTTCGTCAAGGCCTCCAGCGCTCCAGCTCTGTCAATCACTGCAGCTTTGGTTTCCATGTAGAATTGCTTCCCTGCCGGTGTGTCTGATGGAGGTCTGCTTGGGACTCAGCCACCATGAATCTAACAGCTCATCACCTGGGCCCTAAAGGGAGGGGAAGTTTGGAGAATCCAAAAAAGTTAATCTTATGCAATTCTCAGAAATTGGTATTCCGTTTGTATGGGACCGGCCTCTTTCTCTCAGGCCAAATTGACAGAAAGGGATCCAAGTGGCAGTCAAAAAAGCAAATTGTTGAGACTGTCTTTTAAACCACATCCTGCAGTGTGAAAATAAAGCATCTTATTTTTAGAATGCCAGCAGAATTGTTCCGGCTCTGCCCCTGCAGTTTCAGTAGTGGCCTTGGGCTCTAAAACCCTGACCTTGAAAAGAAAACGTTTACATTGTAAATGCACTGGCAGTGTGGAGACTATTCTATCGTGGAATATCCAATGGAGGCTAAAAGTTCAGAAGCGGCTTTGTCCTTTCTTCTGAAAGGCCTAATCCGTGGGGCTTTCACAGTGACAAAATCAACTCTTAGCAGTAATTGTGCATGGGTTCTAGCTATGAACTTGCATAAAATCTGAAATTTCACACGACCAATCCTGTTCTGGGGATTTTACCACTGATCATCAGAAAATGGAGTTTCTAGAGGGTTTTGGAGGAAATCGGAGCGTGCAGGCCCTTAGGCAAGCAAACTGGCTAACAAAACACCTTTAAAATCATCCCTTCTTCCCAAACACGCACGGCACCGTGCTTAGTCAGGACTAGAGAGTCCCAGGTTCTGATGTGATGGCTTCAAGGGAACAGACTGTGTTTATTTCAGATATCTTGAGTCGACCTCCCGAGGCACTCAGACATTCTTACTGTTCCAGCGTTAGGCTGAAGAGGGAAAGACTCAAAGTGGCTTTATGGCTGACTCCAGGGCCATTGCTAGAGTGTCAGGTAGAAGGATTAAGTCACTCTGACCAGTGGGCAAAGTCATAGTCAATGGGTAGAACAAATGGGTGAAAGCTTTCAACTCATATTGGAGGTGGGAAGGGGGTCCTGTCTGGTCATTAGGACTGTAAAGCTAGAACAATCCAAATCCAAAGTCCACGATCCGCTTGTCATTGGAGATTCCCAAGAGCTTAACTGCCGATGACAGTGGGGACTGCTTCATTAACAAGCCCTGATTCTGCCTTTCTCTGTGGCCATGGCCAACATCACAGAGTGGCCCAAGTGGCCTCACAGAAGCAGCTTTGGAAAATGGGGTTGTATGAATGGGTCGGGATGGGGACACTCACTTCTCTAGGGTCTCTTCCTCCTCAGGAAGTTCCCCCTATGTGCCATGAAGTCCATCAACTCATTTAAACTGCACAACGACCCTAAAAAAGCAGGTACTGTTATCATTCCTGCTTGAAAGATGAGGACACTGGGGCTCAGAGGTTAAGGAATTTTCCCAAGCTCACAGAGTGAGCAAGTGACAGAGGAGGGAACCCTACCTGTCATTCTCCAGAGTGCACTCACTTACTCTCTAAACTCTACCCGCTCAGAGTGACCTCTGCAGGCTCGCTGATACCCAGTCACGTGACCACCACTACCTGCCGTATCTGCCTTCCTTACGAGGGCTGCTTCCGTTGAGAGATCAGAACTCCTCTGATGTCAGTTTTGTAATTACAATGTCCCCTGTCCTCCCTACCCAGACTTCGAAAAATCTCAAGATTATCCTTTTTGGTTGATAATAGGCCTTTCAGTATATTTTTCAAATATACCTCCCCTGACACACACACACAGCCTCCACCGCCAATACGGTCAAAGCTAAGGAACGAAAGATTTGGAGTCAGCACACGTGCACATATACATCACAGTTGAATTGCCTGGGCATTGTCAGATCAGACAGAGATGAGGTCAAGGTAAATATATCTATCTGCGCGTGTATGTACATATCTATTGCTTTTGTGTCTTAATGTTTCATGCTATAAGTAATTCTTGGCCGAAAGTCGAAAACAAAGGGAATGAAAGTATAATAGCTAACATTTACGTAATGTTGCGTGCCAGACACATCCTAAGCTTTTTTCTTATATTGGCTAATATAATCCTCACAAAAATCCTGTGAGGTTAAGTGGTATTATTATCCCCATTTCAAGGATAAGGAAACCAAGGCCCAAAGAACTTAAGTCACGTTCAGTTTCAATACTTGAACCAGTGACCCAGTTAGGATTGCCAGGTGAGGGAGGATGGCAGCCCAAAGTAAAGTAATTTGGGGAGAGGTATAGAAAACAATATTAATTCAAGAGACATCACAAAGGACTGAATCGACAGCATTGGAAATGGGTGACAAAGGAAAAGCACCAAGATAGCTCCCAGGCTTCTGGTTGGCCCAGCTCCTGGCCATCAACAGTGAAAACCCCGCCTCCACAACTTTGCTCAGCCTGTTCCCTTTGTTTGGAATGCCCTTCCACGCTCTTCCATGACTTTTCAAGCCATGAAATCTAATCTTAGCTCCTTCTCGCCATTCTGCATTTACACTCCCAGATGCATTTGCGACTCGCGTCCAGCTTTTGGTCTTCTCTTTCCCTCCTTCTTTTGAGCTTTTTAGGGATAAAGACACAACATAGTAGAAAGCAAGGAGTCCCAAACTTCAGCCATCTGAGTGTCAATTTTGTGACTCTTGAATAGCCATGCCTGTGTTACTTTTAACTTTATTTTTTTATTGGTTATTTTAGGACAGCTTGAGATCTACAGAATGTTTGTGAGGTTGCTACCGAGGGCTCCCGTATTTCTCACATCCCACATTTTCCCTGTTATTAACGTCTTATGTAAGTACGGTATCTTTGTCACTATCAATGAATCCATATTAGTATATTCTCATTAACCACACTCTCTAAATTTATTCAGATTTTCTTAATTTTTTAATTAGTGTCTTTTTTTTTTTTTCTTGTCCAGAGTCCCACATTTCAGTTAGTCATCCTGTGTCCTTAGGTTCCTCATGGCGGTTTTAGTTTTTCAGACCCTCCCTGACTTTGATGACCTTGATGGCTGTGAGGAGTACTGGTCAGGTATTTTGTAGAATGTCCTTGGATTGAGATTTGTCTGATAGTTTTATGATGATAATGGGATTATGGGTTTGAGGGAGAAAGATCAAAGAGGCCAAGGGCCATTCTTGTCGCGTCATATTGAGGGTACATGCTGTCAATACGATTTTTGACTGTTGATTTTGACCTTGGTCACCTGGCAGGAGCGTTTGTCAAGATCCTCCATTGCAAAGTTACCCCTTTGCCTCCTTTTCCATACTACACCCTTTGGAAGGAAATCACTATGCATAGCCCACACGTAAGAAGTGGGGAGTCAGGGGCCCCTGGGTGGCTCAGTTGGTTGAGCATCCAACTTCAGCTCAGGTCATGATCTCCGGGTTTGTGAATTTGAGCCCTGCATTGGGCTGGCTGTTGTCAGAGCAGAGCCTGCTTCGTATCCTCTGTCCCTCTCTCTCTCTGCCCCTCCTCCACTGGTAGTCTCTCTCTCTCTCTCTCTCTCTCTCTCTCTCTCTCTCTCAAAAATAGATAAACATTAAAAAAAATAAGAAGTAGAGAGTTATGCTCTACCAATTTGAGGACTTGGGTAACCATCTACATAAATTATTTGGAAGTCTTCTGCACGAGAGACTTATCTATTCTCTCCCACTTATCTATTCAATTCATTTATGCACGTCACTATGGGCACATGGATACTTTCTGGATTCTTTAGGTGACAACCCAGTATGGCTTTATTCATTTTGCTGCTCAAATTGTTCCAGCGTTGGCTACAAGGAGTTCTTTCACTTGGTTCCTGTGTTCCTCTGATATGCCCCCCTCGTGGGAGATTTCTCTTTTTATGAGCACTTCCTTAGTTTCTGACAGTATAGGAGACTCCAGGTTAATTTTGCATATTTCCTACCCCAGTCCTAGAATCAGTCAGTTCTTCAATGAGCCTTGGTTCCTTTTTTGAGGATAATGTTAGGAAATAAGATCTGGGTTCTAGATATGTCCATTGTCACTGGGTATTGTCGCTTACAGTCCCTCTCAGCTTACAGAACAGGGAAATATATACATCTATTACTAACCTGAGATATACAGATGTCTATAAACATTTCTATATATAACCAACTGTATCAATTTTAAACTTAACAGGAGTTCATACCGATGTCTCCAATTCTAATTTGTTACCATAGGAACCGTTCTAGCCTTTTCCCTAGCCTGTCTGTATCATGCTACGCCAACAGTGAGAAGCCTGGCTCCCACCATCCATCACCTGTTTACTTCATTATTCAATTTCAATATATGTATTAGCGGTCTCAGAATTGTTAACTACCCCTTTGGGAGATAACTTTATCAACTAAAGTATAATACTTATGCGCACTTTGTTTTGCCTTTAATCTTACAGACTCCACTTTTTTCCAGTTACTAGGATCAGTACCTTCCCCCCACCCTCTTCAGTGAGGTTATTTCAAACATTTGCAATAGAGTCAGATTGTTTTATAACGTCCTGCATCCCATCCTGATATGTCCCAACCTCCTAAAGGATTATTTTTAAGTGGTATATGCTAATGCTCACTCTTTAATGTTCATGCTTTAGTGTTTTGTGGGTTTTGGCAAATACACAGTACAACAACAGCATTATTCAGAATAGTTCCACTGTTATAAAAAAAAAAAAAAATCACAGGTGCTCTACCTGTTCAACCACCCTCTCCCTAATCTAGAAGCCACTGTTTTGTTTTATTGTTTTTGTTTGTGTTTGTGCCTGTGTGTGTTTGTTTGTTTTTTTATAGACTATAATTTTCTCTTTTTCAGAATGTCATATAAATGGGATCATAAAGTATTTAGACTTCTCAGGCTGGCTTCTTTCACTTACCAATATGCATTTAAGATTCATCCGTGTATCTATATGGCTAGGTAGCACATTCCTTCTTGTCCTTGAACAATAGTCCATTGTTTGGAGGTACCACAGTTTGTCTATCTTTTCACCTGTTTTAGGACATACCAGCTTGCTTTTGGGTTTTGGCCATTATGAGTAAGCCTGCTATAAACATTCACACCCAAGTTTTTGTGGGGACATTGGTTCTCAAGTCAGTTGGGGAAATACTTCAGAATATGAATCCTGGTCATATGACAACACAGTTGGGCGTCGTAAGAGACTTCCCTTGTCTTCCAAAGTGGCTGTCCGGTCTTTGCATTCCGATCCGAACAAGAGTTCCTGTTGCTCCACATGCTAACCAGCAATTAGCATTGTCGATGTTTCATTTCAGCCCTCCCACAGCTATGCGACAGTATCTCTGTCGTAGGGTTAATTTCCATTTCTCCAGTGACAAATTGTGTTCGTCTACTGCTGCTGTGACAAATTACCACAGACGAAGTGACTTTAAATAACACAAAAGTGTTACATTTCCATAGAATTGGTTATAGGTCGGGACACCTGGGTGACTGAGTAGGTTAAGCGGCATGACAGCTCAGAGCCGGGACAGCCTGCTTCAGATTTTGTGTCTCCCTCTCTTTCTCTGCCTCTCCCCACTCTCTCTCTCTCTCTGTCTCTCTCTCTCAAAAATAAAATAAAAACATGATTTAAACATTTAAAAAAAGAATTGGTTAGAAGTCCCACACTGGTATCGCCGGTCTCAGGGAGCTAAAATCAAGGTGTCAGCCAGGCTACACTCCTTTCCGGAGGTTCTAGGGGAGAATCTATTCCCTGGACTCCCAGCTTCTAGAGGATGCTCACATTCCTTGGCTCATGGCCCCTGCCTCCCTTGTCAAACCCAATAACAACACATCGTTGTGATCCTTCTGTCAGTCGATCTTCTTCTGAGTGCAGCCAGGACATTTTCTAGCTTTAAGGACTCACATGATGGGATCCACCAGGATAATCCAAGATAATCTTCCTTCTCAAGGTCTTTAACTGAAAGCATAAGTGCTTTGGCACGGTAGGTAACATATTCACAGGTTGTGAGGATTGGAATGTGTGCATGTTTGGAAGGCCATTATACTTTCTACCACACAAATGATATTGAACATATTTTCCTCTCCTTATTTTCCATCTGTCTATCCTCTTTGGTGATGTCTTTTTCAGATATTTTGCCTATTTTTTAAAGTTATTGCTCGTTTTCTTACTGTTGAGTTGCAAGAGTTCTTTATATATTTTCGATACAAGTCCTTTATCATGTACATTTTGCAGGTATTTCCTCTTAGACTGTGGCTTGCCTTTTCATATTCTTAAAAGTGTCTTCTTTTTCAGTGAAAAAAGCTGTTAATTTAACAAAGGCCAACTTACCTATTTTCTCTTTCATGAATCATCTTTTTCAATGAAAAAAAGTTGTTAATTTAACAAAGGCCAATTTACCTGTATTTTCTTTCACGAATCATGTATCTAAAAACCCATTGCCAAATCCGGAGTCACAGAGACTTTTTCTTTTTCTTTTTTTTTTTCCTAGAAGCCTTGTAGTTCTGCATTTTACATTGAAGTTTATGGTCCATTTTGAGTTAATTTTTGTTAAGGTGTAAGGTCTGTGTCTAGATTTATGCTTTACATACAGACGTCTAGTTGTTCCAATACTATTTGTTAAACAAAACTATCCTTTCTCCATTGAATTGTCTTTGCTCCATTGTCAAACATTGGTGGACTATATTTTTGTGGTTCTATCTCTGGGCTCTCTCTTCTGTTCCATTGGTCAATGTGTCCATTCTTTTGTCAATACAATACTACCTTGATTCTTTTCACTTTAATGTAAGTCTTGAATTTGATGATGCAAGTCGTCCAGTTTTGTTCCTCAGTATTATGCCAGGCATTTTAGGTCCTTTGCTTGTCCGTGTAAAAATTTAAAGTCTACATTTTTTTAGAATTAGGTGGTTGATATCTACAAAATAACTTGCTGGGCTTCTGATTGGAATTGCATTGAATCTCAAGATCAAGTTGGACATAATTGACACCTAAGTGATACTGTGTCTTCCAACCAACCTATCAACACAGAGTATCTTTTCATCTATTTAATCTCCTTTCGTTTCTTTCATCAGTGTTTTGTAGTTTTCCATACGCATTTTCTACATATACTTTGTTATTTTTTTCTCCAAGTTTTTACTGAAATTCCACTTACTTAACATACAGTGTAATATTAGTTTGAGGTGTACGATGTAGTGATTCAACACTTCCATACATCACCCGCTGCTCATCACAACAAGTGCCCTCCTTAACGCCCATCACCTATTTCACCAAACCCCCCCACCCACCTCTCCTCTGGTGACCATCAGTATGTTCTCTATAGTTAAGAGTCTATTTCTTGCTTTGTCTCTCTCTCTCTTTTTTTAAACTTTACTCATTTGTTTTGTTTCTTAAATTCTGCACATGAGTCAAATCATATGGTATTTGTCTTTCTCTGACTGACTTATTTTTATTTATCTTAGCATAATACACTCTAGCTCCATCCATGTCGTTGCAAATGGCAAGATATTTTGTTAGATTTATATTTATTACATTCTTTTCATGCATTTAGCAATGGTATTTTCTTTTCAGATTTGAGTTCACTGTTGGTAAGAAAGGCCTTTAGGGACACCCGGGTGGCTCAGTCAGTTGAGTGTCTGACTTTGGCTCAGGTCATGATCTCACGGTTCCTGAGTTGGAACCCCACATCAGGCCCACTGCTGTGAAGACTGCCAGCACAGAGCCCACTTTGGATTCTCTGTCCCCCCTTCTCTCTTCCCCTCTCCTGCTTGCACTCTCCCAAAAATAAATAAATATTAAAAGAAAAAGAAAAAGAAAAAAAGGCCTTTGACTTTTGTACATTGACTTTGTATCCAATTACCTTGCTGTACTTGTTTATTAGATCCAAGAGTGGTTGGGGTATTTTGTAGATTCTTTGGGGTTTGCCAGCCAGTCGTGCCATCTTGGTCTTTTAATGAACATAATTAGACCATTCATATTCAAAGTGATTATTGGTATAATTAGATTATTATCTTTTATATATGTAACTGATTTCTTTTTTCTCTTTTTAAATTTTAGACACAGAAAGTGCGGGCGGGGGAAAGGTTCAGAGGGAGAGAGAGAATCTTAAGCGCTGCTCAGTGCAGAGCGCAAGGTGGGGCCCTACCCCACAACCCTGGGATCATGACCTGAGCCTAAATCAAGAGTCAGACGCTCAACTGACTGAGCCACCCAGGCATCCCATATCCAGCTTTTTAAAATAACGATAAGAGTGATGGCTTCTAAGCTCTTTACATGTTTGAGCTGAAACTTGAAGTCCCTATTTACTATTTTTTTTTTTCAAAATGTGTTTCTTTATTTCAGTGCATTCTATTGGACATTTCTTGTGATCCACAGAAAGCTCCTAGAGCCTATATATTGCTGTAGCTGCTTCCATGAACATTCCAAGTAGTAGATTTCAAGGAGGTCTGCAAAGAAATAAGCACAGAGCAGCACCTGGCCTCCAGCTACACCTGCTCCAGCTACACCTGGAGCAGCACCTGGCCTCCAGCTACATACTTCCTGTTTTCTGGCTTGGAGCTTTTGTGACACAGCCCTCAACTCCCCGTGGGAGCCCATGCAACACTTAGGCCTAACATGCAACCCAAAAGTACAGGAGAGTTAAGACCAATAGAGGAAAGAAGTCCGTGGATAAATGTTTTTCCTCTTTAAATCCCAGGGAGACAGGAATATCAAAAAGTTCTCAGAAGATCCTGGTGAGACAAAACACCATCGCCTGCAGCAATGGTCAATTCAATAGTTTGTTCTAGTATTTGCTTCCCTATCTTCTCCCCAGTGACTGCTCCCTGGAATCACTTTGCAGATGAATAGCCTACAGACAAGTCTTTGTCTCTGGCTCTGCTTTTAGGGAACCCAGGCTAAGACATAAGTTTATTTAAGAAGAAATTCTGCAACATATCTGTAAATGGAGAGAAACAACCATTTGCCATTAGACAGATGGTAACCGCCCTACCATTGTTTTCCATGACATCCCCACCCATCAACAGCGACTCCTCTTAGCTGTTTCTCTCCATCCTTCTTCTGAAGTTCACCCACCTCTTTCTACATGTTGAGAAAATAGGGAGAAAAGAGAAGAAAAGAAAAAAGAAAACAATGGCATTAACCCCTGTTGCTTACACCCCTGTGGTTAAAAAGGAAGTTTATTAAAAATTAGAACGGCACTACTCAAAGTGTGGTTCGTGGACTGACTGCTGGTCTGCCAACTGCTTTCTCAATCCATGAACAGTTAACAGCTTGCTCCAGAATGTAAGTCAGCTACATCACTACATGCAGTATTATGTTCAATTGGCTTTTTTTTTTAATTAAAAATTATCTTTAATTTACAGCGGACTTTTTTAGTAGCACAACTCCCTCCATGAAGGAAACGATGCACTGATTTACATTCATGTTTAGCCCCTTGCCTCATGGCTGGGGCTAAAGACTGTTTCTTTAGCAGTGAATTAAAGAGGTATAAAAATACTCAGAGTGGACATTTCATAGTAGATTCTACTTCTGAGTAATGCTCTACGGGCTTTACTGATATTACCTCATTTAATTCTTTAAAAGAATTAAAAGTGGATAATATTATTCTCATTTTACAGATAAGGAAGTTGAGGCACAGTGAAGTTCAATAATTTGTCCAACACAGCTAATAAGTGACAGTAGTAGCCTCCAAAGTGGCCCCCAGTGATCCTTGCCTTTTGTTATTCACACCTTTGTGCAGTAGGCTCCCATATCATATCAAAATTAGTATGTGTGACCAAAGAAAACAGCAGAAGGGATGATTTTCAAGATGTTATGGACTGAACATTTGTGTTCCCTCAAAATTCATATGTTTAAATCCTAAGCTCCACCATGATGATGATATTAGAAGGTGAGGCTTTGGGGAGGTAGCTATGTCACGGAGGTGGAGCCCTTATGAGTGTGATTGGTGCTCTTGTACAAGATATTCCAGAGAGCTCTCTTGTCCTCTTTCCGTGATGTGAGGATACAGCAAGAAGATGGTCATGGGGGGCCCTGGGTGGCTCAGGTCGTGATCTCTCAGTTCATGAGTTTGAGCCCCACATTGGGTTCACTGCTGTCAGCCTGTCAGTGTAGACCCCACTTCAGATCATCTGTCCCCCTCTCTCCCTGCTCCTGCCCTACTTGTGCTCTCTTTCTCAAAAATAAACATGAAGAAGAAGAAGAAGAAGAAGAAGAAGAAGAAGAAGAAGAAGACGAAGAAGAAGAAGGCCATCTGCAAACCAGAAGAGGGTTCTCACCAGACGCAGACGGTGCTGGCACCCTGGTCTTGGACTTCCAGCCTCCAGAAGTGTGAGAAATAAATTTCTGGTGTTTATAAGTTCCGCCCACTAAAATCTGTGCTATTCTGCCATAGCAGCCCCCAACTGACTAAGACACAAGTGTAAGTCAGAAAAGAGACTGTTGTTTCCCCCTTATTCTCTCAGATAGCTCTCAGAGAGCCTCTCTCAGAGGCTCTGGGAAAGGCAGCTTCCATATCATAAGGACACTCAAGCAGCCCTGTTGCGTGTGCACATGGCAAGGAACTGATGCCTCCTCTAGCACCAGTTTGGCAGCCATGTGAGTGTGCTGTCTTGGAAGAGGGTCCTCTAGAGGACTGCAGATGAGAGAGCCTGAGATAGAACCACCTGGCTTCGTTGCTCCCAAGTGTCTGGCCCACATGATCTGTGTAACAGAATAAACTTGTATTAGTATTTTAAGTCTCTAGGTTTGGGGCTGCCTTGTTTTATGGCAAAAGATAACTGATACGGGAGAACAGTCTGCTTCCAGGGCCCGTTTGCTTCACTGCTATGTGAAAAAATCAAAGATGGAAAAGGAGATGACTCCTTCCTTATGTGATGTGATGATATTTAACGCCAAACTTGCACACCACCTCCCCTCATCTCAGCTGACACCAGAGGTATGCATTCCAAACTTGAGAGATGCAAGGGAGCCCAAGAGAACACGGGATTGCAGTAAGATATGCCTGGATTTGGGGGCACCTGCGTGGCTCAGTCAGTTAATCGTTGGACTTTGACTCAGGTCATGATCTCATGGTTCAAGAGTTCGAGCCCCACGTCGGGCTCTGTGCTGACAGCTCAGAGCCTGGAACCTGCTTTGGGTTCTGTGTTGTGTCTCCCTCTCTCTCTGCCCCTCCTCCCCTCACACTCTGTCTGTCTCAAAAATAAAATAAACATTAAAAGAAAAAAAATTTCAATAAAAGATATGCCTGGATTTGAATCCTGGTTCAGACACGTTTCTTACTTTGGACATCTCCAAAAACGAGGCCCTCATAGCTAGGGAGAAAAATAACAACTTACAAGTCCAGTCTCTTTAGGCAGAGCTGAGAGCTGGGGCTACATAGAGCTACTTGGGAAGAGTAGAATTCAGGGACCGATGGATTTTTCAGAGGTGAAGCTGTTCACCGGTTGGTTGACCTTTAGCTGCGGATGCCTGTGTGACAGTGTTGCTGACTTGATGCCCTTCAGCACCGTGGGTGTTGAGGCAGGGTGGTTATTCATCAATGAGGATGAGTTTAAAACCAGGTTTGGCCAAAGAAAAATGAGTCCCTTCCTAGCAGGTTAGGAACTTTCTATTCTCCCTTGAAGCCCTTTCAATTCAATGTTCTCAGCAGCAAAATGAGCAGAACACAGATGTTGTGACAGCCACTATTTCATGCCTTGTGTAAGCTACTTGCCATACATTCTCTGTTGCGACTACTTAACTGAACCACCGTAGAGCAACGGCCACCAGAAACAGTAAGGAAACAGGTGGATGTGGCTGCATTCCCACGAAACTTTTTTTTACAAAAGTAGGCACCAAGCTGGACTTGGCCTGTGGGCCATAATTTGCTGAGCCTGCTCTAGTTTTGGCGTCGGCTCCAATGTGCTTTCTCTCCTCTCCGAGCTTCTAGATATGCCATTCCTTCTATCTGCATTATCCTTTCCCTTCTCCTAAAATGCTTTGCTCCTGCTCCTTCCTCAGTTCCCAACTGAAGCATTATTTCCCTGGGGAAGGTGCTGTCCACACCTTTGTCCACACCCTGCTTCCCCAGTGTTCCCTATTTCCTCTTTTATAACCTTATCTCGTGTTTGTCTTGTGCTCCATTTGAGTCACAGGGCTTGGCCGAGCCTTGATAAACATCAAGGGAAAGAAGAATGAATGATGTCTGAGAGGGCATCTGAGACAAACTTGGACCATTTCACACCTGTGTCTGCCTATTGTACAATTTTTCCTAAAGCTACCTTGCTCCCAAGAAATGGATTCTATGCTCGTATATTTTGTTAAACTCACTGGTGATTTGGCCTCTATTTTACAGTGCAAGATTCTCAAAATGAGAAAATGTCTGTGAAATTCGTGTTTAAGACACTTTCATTCTCTTGCCACTATTTCCCCGCAATGGTGACCTTTACATTTAGCCTGAGTCTAAGTGGGGTTGTCAGAACATCAGGTTACATTATGCAATGCAGCTATTTGTGCCTTTTAAATTTTTTTTTTCAACGTTTATTTATTTTTGGGACAGAGAGAGACAGAGCATGAACGGGGGAGGGGCAGAGAGAGAGGGAGACACAGAATCGGAAACAGGCTCCAGGCTCTGAGCCATCAGCCCAGAGCCCGACGTGGGGCTCGAACTCACGGACCGCGAGATCGTGACCTGGCTGAAGTCGGACGCTTAACTGACTGCGCCACCCAGGCGCCCCCTATTTGTGCCTTTTAAAGACGAGGTAGGTTCCAACATGGACTCACAGCAGGAAGGTGCGCTGATGATATTCTCGAAAGCTCAGCCGCCAGGATTGGATCCAGAAGTGGGTCAGCAGTCAAGAAGACACATGCTTCTTGGAAATCAGTTGCGCTGAAAAGAGGTCTCCATTTATCCTTCCAGAAAATAAGTAACCCTTGGCTCGTGCGCAGCCTCGCTCCTTTAGGCAGATTGCAGCGAGGCTTGTGTTTGAAGGAGAAGCATGGGATTGTACTCAGGAATTATTTTTCTCCTTCGGAGCTGGTGTGTGGATCTGTCGTGAACCGCGGACTCATCGATTGTCCCACCTTATCTGAGAACCTGAGAGCTCCCAGGGCTGGCTGGTGGCAGCTACTCCAAGGCATGGGCCATCTCCTGCCACCGTTTTCGCAACAGTGTGATTCGCTGACCCCGCCTGCTTGTTGACAAATAGCTCAAAGGGCTCCCAGAGACTCTTCCCGCTCTGGGTCACACAGGGGATTTCTTCAGGGTAGTTTCCGGGGCAGAGCTGGAAGGGCCAACACTGTGGGAAGGAGGGAGCAGGGAGAGGGGATCAAGCCCCAAAGGACAAGGCATGGGTTTCTGCCTGGGCTGCTGTGCTGTCCCTACTCCCAAGGACTATGCCATAACCTGACATCTGAGAAGAAAGACAGGAAGCCAGTGGTACAGATGCACAGAGATCATACATGGAGAAGAATTAGCACAATGTCTAGGTCACCTTGGGAAACTTCAATGTGGTAACAATCAGAGGACACCCTCCTGAGCTTGTACTCCCAGTCCAGTTTAATTCGTAATGGTCCTGTGCAATTTTAGTTTTTAAAGCCCACCGACCTGTTGACAGGTGGGATCATCTAATAATGAGAAGCATCATTGGGCACTGACTGTGTTCCAGGCGCTGTTCTGGGCTCTGCAGCCTATTACATGAAGTCCTCGGAAACGGCTGTTTTTCTAGGCTCAAAATGGCTAACTACCGGCAATTCATGTTTCCATCTACTATCACCTTTTGTTATTTTGACAACCATCTTGTAAAGACCGTTGTTTTCCGGGGGCACCTGGGTGGCTCAGTTGGTTGAAAATTGACTCCTGATTTCGGCTCAGGTCACAATCCCAGGATCACGGGGTCAATCCCCGCATTGTGCTCCATGCTAAGCAGGGAACCTGCTTAAGTTTCTCTCTCTCTCTCTTTCTCTCTCTCTCTCTCAAAAATAAAAAACTAAAAAGAATTTTTTTTCACTAGAATTAAACATTTTTAAAAGCTGTTGTTTTCTGGTGCTTTGAAGCTCTGGCTGAGTTTGAAACTCACCTCTGCCACTCTGGTCGAATGTGCTTTAGTTTCCTTCCTTGTAAAATGGTATGAATACTACTACTGGCTTGGTAGGATCATCTGAAGATTAACAAGTTAGTGAATGTCATAGCGCCCGGCATGTAAGTGTTCAGTAAATACAGCCATTACCATTGGCTCTGCATAAAGTTATGTTTAAGGTCTTCATTCTAGAAATACCCTGTGCAATGATATATGATGTTTTTTGTTTTGTTTTGTTTTGTTTTGTTTTGTTTGTTTTTTTGTTTTCCCTGCCAGGTATTTATTTCTTCTTCTGTGATAGCAGCCTAATTTCCCTTTCAGTTAACTTGCCCTCATCTGGTAGAGTTGTGTGTCAGCCTTGCCTCCCCTAGCTATGGATTACACATGGGGCCCAAAGTGGATCAATCCCAATGTGTCCTGCCTCTCATGTACTTTCAAAGCCAGGCTCATCTGCTTTTTCTCTGATTCTTCAGCTCTTCTGTGTTCTTCCAGTAAACTCTGTTTTTATACAATGGGGGGGGGGGGGGGGCGTATAATGAGAGGTAATTTAGCAGATTATTAGCAAGTTCATTGGTTTCTGTTGTTGCCACCAAAGATCCTTGACGTATATATCATTAGAAATAGACATTTTAACCTATTCTTTCTAAATAAAGAAACCAGCTAACATATAACTGACTCTCTGACTGGACCTTTACTCTTGTGATTATGTTTAAGATATCTTTGCAACAGTAAGTGTCATTAGCTCCATTTCACAGGTAAGGAAATCAAAGACCTAGGTTTTCATGCCAACTCTCTCAGTCGGTGGCTATGTGTCCTTGAGCAAGGCTCTGAACCTCTCTGAGTCACGGCATCCTGATGCGGGAAGTGGGGTTGCTTACACACCCACCCCCTCCGGGTGGTTCTGAGAATTATACAAGATGATGGAGATACAAAAGCACTTCGTAAACAAGTAGTGCCATATAAGTGGACAGTTGTATTATGATTTCCTTTGGTCAAAGGATACATTTTAATACCTCTTCTTGGTGTCTAAGCCATTTGTTCTTTCGGCATCATCATAATAACGTCGAAAACAGAGGTTTTTAAGTGCCAGTCCCAAGTTATGTGTACACCAGGAAAATGAGATTCTTTTTCCTGAAAGCAACATTGTACCTTCATGGATTTCCCTGCTGCTTTTCTCCCTTACCGGGTCAATCATGGCTGAAGCTTGCTTTCCTCGCTTTTCTGATCAAACTGCAAGCATTTCTCTCCTTTTACTCCTATTTCTCTCCTTTCTTTCCCAGTCTCGAAGCTCCCCAAGGACCAATAAATGCCAGCAATGACTACACCCAGCCTTCTGAGGGTTTTTAGTAAATTAGAGATGAGATCCAACTTCCTGTATTAGAACTGGGATTCAAATGAAGGCTTTCCAAAGTCTACCGATGATTATATAAAGAGTAAGCAGGAATTGTGAAAATTAGGGATATTATTTCCAAATGCCAGTATTTTTAATAGACAAATAATGCAGCGGATCAGGCTGCAGTATATTAGTAAAGGATAAAGAAAAAAGAAGGTAAACAGACTTCATTTGTGAAGGGCCGATGAATATTCTTATTGGCCCATAGTGCCATCTTGTGGATAGTTTTTAAATAGGGTTTAGTTTTCAGCCATGATTGCATTAGCTCAATTATTCCAAAGCATCCGTTAGAAGCCGCAAATAATTTCCTGATAACCCAAGAAAACACAGATGATCACACCTGGGAGAACCAATTTGTTGATCTCTCATCCTCGCTGGGAGTGGTTGACCAGTCATCCCATGCTTTGAGTTACACGCACACACACACATACATGCATATGCCTTTTTGCCAAAAATTTTAGGGGGTTCACGAAGCTCCTGACTCTATGTTTGGAACGTTTGCTTTGCAGCATTACCTTCAGCGATGTGATGGAGTCCCAGATTTGTAACTATCACTCTATGCAGATGTATCTCAGATGCTCACGGGCCCTTCTCTCTTCAGGCCTTTGAGTCCAGCTTCCTTCACTATTCCTGATTTAAACATCTTGCCCTTTCCTGTAGTTTAATCATGCTGACAGCCTCTCAAGAAATACTTCTGGACACATTCAAATTCAGAGCCGTTCAAAGTCAGGCTCATATGCCACCATCTTTGGGAAGCTTCTCCCTAATCTGAAAGAATTAACCTTTCCCTTTTGTTATCTCTTAGACCATTTTTAAAAAATTCTTTGCATAAAATAGTTCAGACTTCCCACAATCGATAACTGACCAGGTAAAGGGTTAGCTCTTGAGAAAAGGCAACATGCTGTATTTATCTTTGCAGTTTCTACAATACTAGAGGGAGGGATTTACCTTGTAGTCACTCCTTTAATATCTGTGAAGCTGAAAGACTTGGTTTAATTTTTTACTCTATACCTTGAGATATGAGCATGAGAAAGGTTAAGCTTTCCAAGTCTTGGTTCTTCATTTGTACACAGAGGTCCGATAGCTCCTACATGTGGATCCTTGAAGAATTCAATGAAGTCATGCATGGAATACACTTGGTTCAGTTCCTGGCACATAGTTGGGGATCAAAATATGTTTTTAAATAAAAGGATCCTCAGAGGAGGAAAAGGCTGAGGTCACTGTCTCTAAACAAAAGTCTTCCTATGATTTTGGAGATGAGTGGGTTTTCTTTTCTTTTAATTAAAAAAAAAATGATTAAGAAGTCCCTAACTTTTAAGAATTGAGCCAGGTATTAGAGATACAAAGATGAATCAGCATTTTGCTCTTTGGGGGCAATCTTTGAAATGTCTCAATCGATATTGAGATGCCCCCACACATTATTAATAATTGTATTATTGTATTAATAATATTTATGAAAGGAATTTTTTAAAGCCTACTTTATTTAGGCCTATGCAGCTGGGTTTCCAGTGTGATCCAATAGTTGGCAAGAGTAATCTGCTGTGGCTGGTTACAGTCTTGTGGCAATCGTCGTTTTAACAGCACTGGCACATTGCTCATGATGCAGTAGAAAAGGCACTGAAGTTGGAGGAAGAGGGTCTAACTCCAAGGACATGTCCTTCCCTCCAAACCACATTGCCAGAGAAGAATGAGCCTGGGCTTCTGCCACTCATGGGTGTGTTCATTACTGTTGCTATAACTTCATTGATGTCCTATACGATGATTTTTTGGCACAAAATAGCCTGTGCAGAAGCTCATATTTTTAATTAAAAGTGTGTTTGTTTTATAACTAAAAACATAATATCTCATAATATCTTCCTGAGTTTTGCCATATTACTTGCCAGATTAGTCTTTAAAGTGTTGATCCGGTGAATACTCCCAGCGCCTGAAATGTGAACTTCTGTTTTCTCATATCCTTGCCATCCTTGTCAAACTTCATAGTCTCTGAAAATCTGATTTGTTCAACTGACAGATATAACGTGGTGTCTCGTCGCTGCTTAAATTGGGCATTTCCATGACGACTGGGGAGGTTGAACTCTTTTCCTCTATTGTAAGTCGCTTACGTGTCCCATTCTGGCTCCCCTATTCAAGTCTTACCATTGTGTTGGTTTTCGTGCCTTTTTCTTGTTGACTTGCACAAATACTTCACATATTTTAGATGTCAATCTTATTCAAAAACTCTCTTATTTTTTCATTACCTTACAGGTTTATGTTTCACATTTAATGCCCTTTTTTAAATACTTATTTATTTAGAGAGAGAGAGAGTATGAGGGGAGGAGCAGGGAGAGAGAGAGAGGGAGAGAAAGAATCCCAGTCTCCACGTGGTCAGCCACAGAGCCCGACACGGGGCTCCGTCTCACAAACTGTGAGATCATGACCTGAGCTGAAATCAAGAGTCAGAGGCTTCACTGAGCCATCCAGGTCCCCCTGTTTCACATTTAAGTATCAAATTATCTAAAAGTACCACCACCTGTGTGGATGATGTGAGGCAGAGATCTCACTTGGCCTTTACCAAGATCAGCTTCTTTAGAATCTGTCCTTTCTGCCTTTATTTGTCTTGCCATCTCTATCATATATCAAGTTCCTAGATACATGTGTATCTTCTTCTGAACTTTCCCTTTTTTTCCCATTGTTGTAGTTGATTATTCCTGTACCAGTACTCTTTTCCTTACCATGGCTTGTTAGTATGTCTTCATATCTGCCAAGGAATTCCCCTTATTTGCTCACCTTTTCAAAAACGGAATTGACTTTTGATATTAGCCACATATTTGAAAATTAATCTTTCCATTTTATCAAAAAATAATGCCGGAATTTTTTGGAAGTGTATTTAATTTATAAATTAATTTCAGGAGATTTGATTCCATTATAATTTTAAGTCATCCCATCTGTGAACGTGATGGTATAGTCATGTATTCAGATATTTGTCTATGTCCTTTAATAAAATTTTACTCACTGTGAAGATCTCATGCATTTTTTTAATTTTAATTTTTTTCACATTTATTTATTATCGAAAGACAGAGAGAGACAGAGCATGAGCAGGGGAGGGGCAGAGAGAGAGAGGGAGACACAGAACCCAAAGCAGTCTCCAGGCTCCAAGCTGTCAGCACAGAGCCCGTCACGGGACTACAACTCACAAACATGAGATCATGACCTGAGCTGAAGTCGGGCACCTGACTGAGCCACCCAGGCGCCCCTCATGCATTTTTTGTTAAATAAACTCCTAGGTGTGTTATGAATCAATGCTATCATGTTATTTTCCATTATATATTTTTTTAGTTTTTTATTGCTGACATAGGGGACATTAAAGCTTGAATGATCTTCGCTAATATTACCGATATCTCTCACTAGTTCTAATAGTTTATGACACTAATATGGTATGTGGATCTTCCAATCTGCCCTGGGTAGTTGGTACCAGGAGGAGAGGCTAAACTCCAGTTTTTAGTTGCTCTCCTGGTGAGTTTGAGGAGAGGGGACCATACCTCAGAACGCTGACTCTTCAGCATTCTATATTCTTCTCAATCTTTCCAATTCCTTACCAGGCAACTGGTCTCTCTATTAGTTTCCTAGGGTTGTTTTAACAAAGTACCACAAATTGGGTGGATTAAACAAGAGAAATTGATTGTCTTGTGGTTCTGGAAGCTAGAAATCCAAGATCAAGAGATGGGCAGGGTTGAGTCCCTCTGAGACCTACAAGGAAGAATCTGTTCTGTGCCTCTCCCCTAGCTTCTGGTGCTTTGCTAGCAATCTTTGGTGTTCCTTGGCTGGTAGAAGCCTCCCCCAATTCCCGCCTCATCTTTACATGACATCGTCCCTCTGTGTGTGTCTGTGCCAAAATTTCCCCTTTTTATAAGGACACCAGCCATATTGGATTAGGGGATCACTATAGTCCAGTATCATTTCATCTTATCTAATTACATCCACAGCAATCCTACTTGTAAGGTTGCATCCTGGAGCACTGAGGGTTAAGACTTCAACATAGGAATTTTGAGAGACCCACAATCTGTAACAGCCTTCAAAGATCCTGTCTGGACCTCTGCCCTGAATGCTACAATACTATAATCTAATCATCTACTCCTTGATAAGAAGAGGGGAATGAAGAGGTTTGCCCTAACCTGTTGTTTGCTTGCCACCCCAACTGCATGTGAGTATCATTTTTCTTTGGCCTCCAGTCAGGGCTGAGCTTATACTCCTATTTCTGATTTACACTGGCAGAGAATGTGTGAGTGAGACACAAACACAAGAGAGCCTCCCTCACTGCTCATCCCGTCCATCTGAGCTGCCATTTTTCCTCCACTTTGTGACCCAGCCACTATTTCCCTCTCTGGGAATTTACTATTGTTTTTATTCACATTCTCAGAGCCACCATCTTTTCTATTGCTTCATTCATTTCAAAGGATGCTTTCAAGGGAGGAGACATAGTCTGCCTTCCTTTTCTATCTACACAGAGTCATCCTATGCCTGAAATTGTTCTCTGGAGCCTCAGTATGCAGACCAACCCTTAGTTCACCAGCCATTTCTGAATTAGGGAAGGGGGAAAAAAGGAGATTTTACATTTTTCCCAAACGGAGGCAGGTGGATGGATAATTAAAGCTAAAAGCAAAGTTTTAGAGTATATTTTAAAGATTTTTGCTCAAGAAAGACTAAGCAGCTGTAGAAGTCAAGATATTGATAAATGATGGTTTCCCAGACATGGTTATTGTTGAAAACAAAACGATGCTTGTTTAGGTGCCATGGAGATACTCATTTTTCTTTTCAGCATTATTCAGTCGACAACTCTGTTGTGGTTCTTCCTTGTGTTGTGATGTACTTTGAACACCTGCGTGTAATGGCGGAAGCCCTGGTGTGGGAGACAAGATGCCCAGGGACTCGCCTTTGTCACTAGCTGAGTCACCTTGAGCGGATCACTGAGGCTCAGTTTTCCTCTGTCGGGCCATGGGTCAGACCCGTGGAACATTCAATTCTCACCCAACGGAACATGAAGTAGTGTTTGCTTGTCAGGGAGTGAAGATGGGTGTGTGTTGTAGCTCCATTAGTTTCTCAGAGACCTTAAGGGAGCTAAATCTCTATGAAATTTTGCCCTTATTTCCTCTCCTATGTATTCAGCTCACAGAGACATGAGATGACCATTCATGGCTATGAGATATCTCATTCAAACGAGTTACTCATTTGAAATGATTGGAAATCAAGTTGGTCATATCTATCTGATGACAACCCGAGATGTATAAACACACAGTTGAACCCCAGTGTCTAGACTTCTACTTGTATAAAAAATGAACACGTTCTGAAAATATCCAAAAGAACACAAGAAGAAGAAGCAAGTGCTTTTTTGACTTAAGGAATTTACTTCAAAGGATGAAGGGGTTCTAAAAGGCCTCCAAAGAAAGACCTGTATGTATGGCCAAAGGGCTTTGAGAACCACTGCTTTCTGTTACCAATGCCTCAGAATGAGGACACGAGAATGCTGCCCTTTCAGAGACAGACCATATATACCTATTATGAGGGAAAAAAACCTACGATGCCATTAAAAGTGATTTCTATTCAGAAATCATGCTTGATCGGCTGTCATTGTTGCTGTTTAATAAACTTTATTATTAGAGAAGTTTTAGGTTCATAGCAAAATTAAGCAGTAAGTAGAGAGTGTTATACACACCCTGTCTGCATTGCACACAATGGCCACCCCAATTGTTAACATCTCCCACAGATGTTGCATTTGTTACAATCGATAAACCTACACCCGACATGTCGCAAAGTCCACAGTTTACAGTAGGGTTCACTCTCAGTGTTGTTTATATTCCATGGGTTGGGACAGATGTATAATGACATGTATCCACCATCACTGCATCAGAGACAATGGTTTTACTGCCTTAAAAATCCTCTGTGCTAGGGTGGCTCTCCAACTCTTGAGCTCAACTCAGATCATGGTCTCCAGTTTGTGAGTTCAAGTTTGAGCCCCACGGCAGGCTCTGAACTGATAGCACAGAACCTACTTGGGATTTTCTCCCTCTCTGCCCCGCCCACACCATGCTCTCCCTCTTTCTCTCTCAAAAAAAATACATAAAACTTAAAAAAAAATCCTCTATGTTCCACCTGTTCATCCATCTCTCCCCTGTCATGCTTGCTTTAAAAGAAAAAAAAAAAACTTAGGGGTGCCTGGGTGGCTCAGTCAGTTAAGTGTCTAACATCGGCTCAGGTCATGATCTCATGGCTCATGGATTCAAGCCCCATGTTGGGCTCTGTGCTGACAGTGTGGAGCCTGGAGCCTGTTTTGCATTCTGTGTCTCCCTCTCTCTCTGCCCCACCCCTGCTCATGCTCTGTCTCTCTTTCTCCCTCCCAAAAATAAATAAATATTAAAAAAATTTAATCTCAGTATAACTTTTTATTATGCAATAACTTAAGATTTTCAGAAAAGTTGCAAAAATACTACAGAGTTCCTATAAACCCCTCAACCAGTTTCTGTCGTTGTGAATATCCTACATTGTCAGGGTGGATTTGTCAAAACCAAGGAACTGAAATTTGTACCTTGCTATTAACTGAGCTCCAGATTTTATTTTGCTTTCATTTCTTTTTTCATTAATATCTTTTATCTGTTCCAGGATCCAATCCAGAAAACCACATTGCATTGAGCTGTCATGTCTTCTGAGTCTCCTCTGGTCTCTGTGACAGTTTCTCTGTCTTTCCTTGGTGGTCATGACCTTGAAAGTCTTGAAGAAGACTGTCCAGGTAGTCTACAGAATGCCCCATAATTTGCATTTGTCTCATGTTTTTCTCATGATGAGCCTGGGATTACAGGGTTTTTTTTAAGATGGGTTTTCTAGAAACTAAAGATGTGAATTATCCTTCTAATTACATCAAATTAGGGGGTACATATTTGCATGACACCGTATCACATGACATGATGATGTTAACTTTCATCACCTGGTTAAACTAGTGTTTGCCAGGTTTCACCACTGTTAAGACACTATTTTTCCCGTTCCCTATGCTATTTGGAAAGAGTCACTGAGCACAGCCCACACTGAATAGGTAGTGAGGAAGGGGAGTAGCAATTAAACTTCAAGTCTTGGAGGGGGACCATCCACACATATTTGGAATTCTCTTTTATTGCTTGCTCTTTGATGTATACGTTCCATTTTGTTTTATTTGTTTGTTTTTGCCATATGTCGGCGTTGTGAAACAGTTGGCTCATATCAGTTTTGGAGGGTCTATTGTTAAATTTTCAGGAATTTTGCAAGCTGGTTGACATATCTTGGCAGCCTGAAATCAATCAGGGTAGGAGTATTTACACCACAGATATTGGCAAACACTACAAATCAGGGCTTCCCCACTGCTCCCTTCTCCCAGAGAGCTGATTGTTAAACAGTTACCAGCACACCTCTGTAGGCCATATATGACAAATAAACATAAAATGCCCAAGATGGCAAAGAAAGATAGTGATTACCTATCACTATGAGCTCTTTATTTCTTTGCTGATGGAAACAAACAGAAGTGTGAGAACATGCCCCTCCTCTGCCTCCTCACTCCTACATTAGATATTATACCATTGTGCACAAACAGACTCAGCTGAAAACCTGGGCAACCCATCTCCTGATAGCCCCCATCAATGAGTAAAATAGGCCATCTCTGGAGCACTAACACTCTTCAGACTACCAGCTGATAGGCTTCTAATATTTATATCGATTTCTATTATCCTGAATGCAAACAGGAGGTCATTGGATCAAAACAATCATTATTACTTACAGCAGTAGCTGTCTCCATTCCTCATGCACCAATTCTTTCCCCTTCTGAGGTGGTGCCATGAGACCCTCGCCAGCAAGGGAAGAGCCCTGATAACATAAATCTGAGAAGTTGTATACATATTGCCTCCTCCACTCCAGAGAGGGAGAGAAACCCAATCTCCTTAAAGTCTATGTATTCCCTTTGGGAGGAGAAGGTGAAACTTCCTCAGTTTTTCCCCTTCAGAATGTAATAAATGTCCCCCAAGGAGTAGATGAGGCAAACTGGCATTTATAACCAAGGGTTTTATCCCCCTTTGAGGAGTAACCACAGAGAAAGAGACAAGTTTCTAAACCTTTCCTGAGGTCTGTTGGTTACTTAACCATGCTTTAACTTTCCAGTCTGGTCCTAAAACCAAAGTCTCATTTCATTGCTTAGAAAGCCCTAACAACCATGTAGAAACATAAACATATTTTCTCTACTGTCCCACACCACCTTCTGGTCAAAAGTAGGAACAGTACAGATTCTGAAGTTTTATTGGACAAGAAGTAAAAGGAGAACAAAACTCCTTGGCTGTCCTCAGTCTCTGGGGTCTTGACTTTTCTTTTGTTATAATCCAAACATCAATGTTATGGCTTAATCAATAGAGAAGAGGCAGCCCCAATTTATAGAAACCTAAAATCAAGCACATATTTTTGAGGATGGTGTTTGGTCTTGTGAAGAAACATAAGTAACAAATCCTGCTCCTCATGAGAATGATAAGCAAACTCATCAGGCAAAATTAGTGATATGTCTCCCCAAAGTCAGCACAAAGGTTAGAAGCTAGAAGCTCTCCAAGGGCAGTGATTCTCAAATACAGCCTATTCTCAAACATATATCTCCATTGCTGGGGCCCTGTGCAGATGTCCTGAACTGGAATCTCTGTGATTCTGTGCCCAGGAATCTATACTTGTACAGTCTCTCAGGTAATACCCAAAGATGTAAACAGATTTGGCATCAACTGCTACAAAGTTAACTAACTCCCAACTCAAAATGATATGACTTGGGGAAAGGTGTGTGGCTCCACCTACAGGTGATCCTTGGTTCTGCAGCAATTCAATGTATAACTCAATATACACTTCTAACCAGAAGTACCCTTTCAGTGGGACATAGAAATAGAAAACTAAACATTTATATTTTTACAATTATTGCCTTCAGTTCAACTCTTTAGAGTGTCCTTTGAAATATTTAGGGACATCTTGGACAGATTCTGTAACATTCTAGACATCTTCAGTTATTAAAAGTCCAGACCAGTTTAAAATTTCTAGACATCTTGAGCCAGACCAACACTAAACCATCCTGCACAACTAGAAACCAGATCTGAGGATTAACACAATCTGCACAACCTGAACCACAGAATTCAGCAGGTATGCAGCACGGAGAGGTGAACTGGGGGAGAAAGAAGCCACGGAGGGCAGGGGGCTGCTTTTGTGTGCAGAGAGAGGACGGGGGTGTGGGGAGAATATGGGAAAAGCACCCCCCCAAAAGCAGCTGGAGAGAAAGTGGAAAAGTGGAAACAGCTGCAGGGACTGAACTCAAAAGGGAGAAAGGAGAAAGGAGAGGGTTTAAATTCCATTAAGACGATAAACATGGGGAGCACAGAGTCTGAAACTCCACAGCTCGATACCTGGCGGCACTCTGGTGGAAAGGGTGAATCCCCAGAAGCAGAGTGGAGTCTGGGGTTCTTCAGGCCATACGGGGAGAGCCAGTTCCCCTGCTGGGAGGACAACTGGTAGAGGCTGTGTGGGTCCCCCAAAGGCAAGGCCCCAGTGGACCTAGGAGAACAACCACATTCGCTGGTGCTGGAACAAGGTCATTCGGGGTGAAGCCTGGTGCCAGATGTGTGTTGTGATTCTCCATAATCCCTGAAAAGCTGCTGCTACACTATCTTGCAAATTTTTTCTGGGGTGGGCTGGCACCTGGCCACAGTCTCTGGGCATCGACAGAAATACGGTCCTGCAAACTTTCCTGGGTGCAGCTGGCACCGGCCATTGCTCAGTGAGACCCTCCCACAGAGGGGCGGAGCCAGTCAAGGCTGCAGTCCCTCAGAAATAAGGGATCGGGAAAAACAGCTGCATCTGAGACAAAACTCAGGAGGGAGGTGCTGCCTGGGGCTTGGTCACGGACTGGGCAAAAACGGAGAGTGGACAGAAGCTGAAGACAAAGGACAGATGTACGATTGGTGATCAGAGAGAACAGAGTTCTGATACTAGAGACTGGGTAGCTGGGTGATGCCATTTTCGCCGTTCCCACGCATGGGCGTCCACACCTACAAGCACCACAACCCTCCACCCCAATAGGCTAGCAGCGCCATCTAGTGGATAGCGGAGCCGTTACACTGAGCCCCGCCCAACTGGGCCAACCTCGCTCTTTAGGTACACAAGTCTCTCTGCCTGCTCAGTTTATGGATTATAAAGCACTTCATAGTTTGACTTCTAGGGGAAAACAAAGTAATTTCAGATGTATTTCAGTCTGTTCACCAGTCCATCTATTCAATTTTTTTTTCCTTTTCTCTCTTTTTCTTAAATACAGAAAGAGAAAAAAATCATTTTTGTTTTCAGTTTTTACTAAAAATATTTTTCCTTAATTTTGTTCAACTATATTTTTTACTTTTGTGTAAATTTTTTAAAATTCTATTTTACTTCCATCTTTCATTTTAGTCTATAACAGTGTATTCATTTTCTCAAATTTTCAAATGATTTTTTTTCTTTCCCCTTTTTTCTCTAATCTATCAAGCCCCTTCTAACACCAAGTCCAAAACACACATAGGAGTTAGCATCATATATTTGATTGTGTGTGTGTGTGTGTTGGTTTTTAATTTTAATATTTTTTAACTTTAATTTTTTTATTTTAATTTTTTTACCTCATTAATTCATTTTCCCCCTTCAAAACGACAAAATGAAGAAATTCACCCCAAAAGAAAGAGCAGGAAGAAACAACACCCAGGGACTTAACCAACGCACAGAAAGCAAGATGTCTGAACCAGAATTTAGAATCATGATAATAAGAATACTAGCTGGAGTCAAAAATAGATTAGAATCCCTTTCTGTAGAGATAAAAGAAGTAAAAGCTAGTCAGGATGAAATAAAAATGCTATAACTGAGCTGCAATCTCGAATAGAGGCCATGGCAACAAGGATGGATGAGACAGAACAGAGAATCAGCAATAGAGGACAAACTTATGGAGAATAATGAAGCAGAAAAAAGGAGGGAGATTAAGGCAAAAGAGAACAATTTAAGAATTAGAGAAATCAGTGATTCATTAAAAAGGAACAACATCAGAATCATAGGGGTCCTAGAACAGGAAGAAAGAGAAATAGGGGTAGAAGGGTTAAGTGAACAAATAATAGTGTAAAATTTTCCTAACCTGGGGAAAGACACAGGCATCAAAACTCAGGAAGCAGAGGACTCCCATTATATTCAACAAAACCGACCATCAACAAGTCATATCATAGGCAAATTCACAAAATACTCATGCAAGGAGAGACTCATGAAAGCATTAAGGGGAAAAAAGTCCTTATCCTACAAGGGAAGACAGATCAGGTTTGCAGCAGAACTATCCACAGAAACTTGGAAGGCCAGAAAGGAGTGGCAGGATATATTCAATGTGCTGAATCAGAAAAATATGCAACCAAGATTTTTTGATCCAGCAAGGCTGTCACTCAAAATAGAAGGAGAGACAAAAAGCGTTCCAAACAAAACATAAAGGAGTTTGTGACCACTAAACCAGCCCTGCAAGAAATTTTAAGGGGGACTCTCTGAGGGGAGAAAAGGTGAAAAAAAAAAAAAAAAAAACAGATAAAGACCAAAAGCAACAAAGACTAGAAAGGACCAGAGAACACCGCCAGAAACTCCAACTCTACAAGAAACATAATGGCAATAAACTCATACCTTTCAGTACTCACTCTAAACATCAATGGATTCAATGCTCCAATCAAGACATAGGGTAACAGAATGGATAAGAAAACAAGATCCATCTATATGCTGCTTACAGGAGACCCACTTAGACCTAAAGACACCTTCAGATTGAAAGTAAGGGGATGGAGAACCATCTATCATGCTAATGGTCAACAAAAGAAAGCCTTCTATCTCTATTTCTCTTTCTTCCTCTTCTGGGACCCCATATGATTCTGATGTTGTTCCTTTTTAATGAGTCACTGATTTCTCTAATTCTTAAATCATTCTCTTTTGCCTTAATCTCCCTCCTTATATCAGAAAATCTAGACTTTAAAGACTGTATCAAGAGATGCAGAAGGGCATTATATCATAATCAAGGGGTCTATCAACCAAGAAGAGCTAATAATTGTAAACATTTATGCTCCAAATGTGTAAGCACCCAAATATATAAATCAACTAATCACAAACAAAGAAACTCATTGATAGTAATACCATAATAGTAGGGGACTTCAACACCCCACTTACAGCAATGGACAGATCATCTAATCAAAAAATCAACAAGGAAACAATGGCTATGAAGGCTACATTGGACCACATGGACTTAACAGATGTATTCAGAACATTTCATCCTAAAGCAACGGAATATACATTCTTCTCCAGTGCACATGGAACGTTCTCCAGAATAGACCATATATGGGACACAAATCAGCCCTAAATAAGTACAAAAAACCGAGATCATAGCATGTATATTTTCAGACCACAATGCTATGAAACTCGAAATCAACCACAAGAAAAAATTTGGAAAGGTAACAAATACTTGGAGACTAAAGAACATCCTACTAAAAATGAATGGGCTAACCAAGAAGTTAAAGAGGAAATTAAAAAGTATATGGAAGCCAATGAAAATGATAACACCACAACCCAAAACCTTTGGGATGCAGCAAAGGCGGTCATAAGAGGAAAGTATATAGCAATCCAGGCCTTCCTAAAGAAGGAAGAAAGATCTCAGATACAGAACCTAACCTTAGGCCTTAAAAAGCTGGAAAAAGAACAGCAAATAAAACCCAAAAACAACAGAAGACAGGAAAAATAAAGATTAGAGCAGAAATTAATGCTATCGAAACCAAAAACAAACAAACAAAAAAAGTAGAACAGATCAATGAAACCAGAAGCTTGTTCTTTGAAAGAATTAATGCAATTGATAAGCCACTAGCCAGTTTGATCAAAAAGAAAAAGGAAAGGACCCAAATAAATAAAATCAAGAATGAAAGAGGAGAGATCACAACCAGCACAGCAGAAATACAAACAATAACAAGAGAATATTATGAGCAATTTTATGCCAATAAAATGGGCAATCTGGAAGAAATGAACAAATTCCTAGAAACATATACTCTACCAAAACTGAAACAGAAAGAAATAGAAAATTTGAACAGACCCACAACCAGTAAAGAAATCAAATTAGTAATAAAAAATCTGCCAAAAAACAAGAGTCCAGGGCCAAATGGCTTTCCAGGGGGATTCTACCAAACATTTAAGGAAGAGTTAACACCTATTTTCTTGAAACTGTTCCAAAAAATAGAAATGGAAGGAAAACATCCAAACTCTTACTATGAAAGCCAGCATTACCTTGATTTCAAAACCAGACAGAGACCACACTAAAAAGGAGAACTACAGACCAATTTCCGGGATGAACATGGATGCAAAAATCCTCAACAAGATATTAGCCAGCCAGATCCAACAATACATTAAAAAATTATTCACCACGAGCAAGTGGGATTTATAACTGGGATGCAGGGCTGGTTCAATATCCACAAAACAATTAACATGATTCATCACATCAATAAAACAAAGGACAAGAACCACATGATACTCTCAATAGATGCAGAGAAAGCATTTGACGAAATACAGCACCCTTTCTTGATAAATACCCTCAAGAAAGTAGGGATAGAAGAATCATACCTCGAGATCATAAAAGCCATATATGAACGACCTAATGCTAAAATCATCCTCAATGGGGAAAAACTGTGAGCTTTCCCGCTAAGGTCAGGAACAAGACAGGGATGTCCACTCTTGCCACTGTTATTCAACATAGTATTGGAAGTCTTAGCCTCTGCAATCAGACAACACAAAGAAATAAAAGGCATTCAAATTGGCCAGGAGGAGGTCAAACTTTCACTCTTTGCAGATGACATGATACTCTATATGGAAAACCCAAAAGATTCCACCAAAAACCTGCTAGAACTGATCCGTGAATTCAGCAAAGTTGCAGTATATAAAATCAACACACAGAGATAGGTTGCATTCCTATACACCAACAATAAAGTGACAGAAAGAGAAATCAAGGAATCGATCCTATTTACAATTGCACCAAAAACCATACCAACACCTAGGAATAAATCTAACCAAAGAGGGGAAAAATCTATACCCTGAAAACTATAGAAAGCTTATGAAAGAAATTGAAGAAGACACAAAAAAATGGAAAAATATTCCATGCTCCTGAATAGGAAGAACAAATATTGTTAAAATGTTGATACTACCCAAAGCAATCTACATATTCAATGCAATCCCTATCAAAATAACACCAGCATTTTTCACAGAACTAGAACAAATAATCCTAAAATTTGTATGGAACCAGAAAAGACCCCAAATAACCAAAGCAATCTTGAAAAAGAAAACTAAATCAGGAGGCATCACAATCTCGGGCTTCAAGCTGTACTACAAAGCTGTAATCATCAAGACAGTATGGTACTGGCACAAAAACAGACACATAGATCAATGGAACAGAATAGAGACCCCAGAAATGGACCCACAAATGTATGGCCAACTAATCTCTGACAAAACAGGAAAGAATATCCAATGGAATAAAGACAGTATCTGTGGCAAATGGTGCTGGGAAAACTGGACAGCGACATGCAGAAGAATAAACCTGGACCACTTTCTTACACCAGGCACAAAAATAAACTCAAAATGGATGAAAGACCTCAATGTAAGACAGGAAGCCATCAAAATCCTCGAGGAGAAAGCAGGCAAAAACCTCTTTGACCTTGGCCGCAGCAACTTCTTACTCAACACATCTCTGGAGGCAAGGGAAACAAAAGCAAAAACGAACTATTGGGACCTCCTCAAAATAAAAAGCTTCTGCACAGCGAAGGCAACACTCAGCATAACTAAACGCAACTGACAGAATGGGAGACCATATTTGCAAATGACATATCAGATAAAGGGTTAGTATCCAAAATCTATAAAGAACGTATCAAACTCAACACCCAATTAAACAAATAATCCAGTGAAGAAATGGGCAAAAGACATGAATAGACACTTCTCCAAAGAAGACATCCAGATGGCCGACCGACATATGATAAAATGCTCAACATCACTCACCATCAGGGAAATACAAACCAAAACCACAATGAGATACCACCTCACACCTGTCAGAATGGCTAACATTAACAACTCATGCAACAACAGGTGTTGGTGAGGATGCGGAGAAAGAGGATCTCTTTTGCACTTCTGGGGGAGGAGGAGAAATATTTGCTGTGGGGAGAGATGCTCAGCCCCCTCTCTGAGTGAGGGTTCTCTTACTGACTACCTGAGGAGCCCCTCTGCTCCCACCTTACTCTCTGACTTCTGTTTCCCTCACGGGGAGCCTAAAGGGCTATGGGACCCTCTTCTCAGGATCACCATTTGAACAAATGGGGTAAGTGTTCCTCTCACTCTTTTCCTCCTAGGTACTTGTCCAGCACAGTGGGCTCTCGCAAGTCTCCTGCCCTCAGCAATATAGAAGCAAAAAATAATTAACATCGTTCAGGGGACATGTCATGTTGTCCCAAGAACTCCTTACTACCGTCCACTCCAGTCTGCAGTGCCAGGCAGCCTGCATGGTCTGCTGCACCTCAGCAAGCTACTGGTAGGGAAGCAAGATGGCCGTCCTCCATGCAGATACCCTTGATTCCTATACACGGCTTTCTTGGAGCATCCCCTGGTTGGGCTCTTGGAGGAGGGAAGTATGCCTCTCCTCCCTAACAAAGCCAATAGTCCTGCACTTGGGTGAAGGGGTGAAACATGGCTAATAGTGGTAAAGCCTGTTTTGCCCACCTGTATGTAATCCCTGATTGGAGTCATCAGATCCCAATCAAAGATTGGCAGCTCTCTTTAAAATGCTGCATACTCCACACTTTTGTTTTCAGCCTTGGGTCCTATTCACCAATAATAGAAGGTAAGGAAAAATCTTAATCAGGAGTCTGTTACACAGTTGTATTACCCCTGAAGCTGATTGTGGGAAAGACACTGAGCTCCAACCGATCTATTTACCATTGTATTTCCCATGCACAACAAGGTGCCTGTGACATGGGGGTTACTCACTAATTCAAATGAATGAATGAATGAATGAATGGAATGGATGAGTGAATAAATAAATGAATGAATGAATTTGGCTGTATGTTGGGAACCAAATTAGAGAATTGAGTCTGTCTTCTTCTAGGTATACTTAAAGATATTGCTAGGAAACAGTAGCCACCCAGTAACTATAACTAGTAGTAACAGCAAAAAGGCATTCAAACGAATGCTGTGTAGGATTATGGTTTTACCACTTCCAACAGCCCTCTGAAGTGAGCTGTTATCATCATTTTCTAGAAGAGGAAACCAAGGCTTAGCTACTCTAGAAAAAGGCCTACGTACTCTAAGGATATATCAAGATTTCTCTGGAGCTTCTTTTCTTGACCACATTGAGTTTCCTTTTTTGACTGAAAGCCACAAGTTTTACTTTTTGATCCTTCAGAGTAGGAAAGGCAGCCAGGTGTAATTTCACAGGATAACATCTGAATGACAGTGGTTAATTGCAGCTCTGTGTGGATGGGGACACTGGGATCCCAGCATGGTCAAGTAATATACCTGCCCTGCAGATGTCAGGGGCAAGTGGTGGGGCACACATTCCACCCCTGATCCAGGCATCTGTCCATACTTTTTCTAGCGAAAGTTAGAAGTTGGCAAAGCCTATCTGGCGTCTCCAGCATCACTTCCTTCCACCACCTCAGTACACTTCTCTTTCTTGGGCTTGGTGTCTGCTCTTTCCCCCACTCCTGTTTTGTCATGGGTCGCTTTTACTCCAATCTACCCATGCCTGTATTATCTCTCCCCGTGGGCATCTGCATTTAATCTTTAGACTCATTGGTTGCTCTGCTTGAGTACTGGACCTACAATCAAATGTCCTGAGTTTCAGCTCTACCTCCAGTATTTATTTCCTGTGTGATCAGAAAATAATTTCCTGATCCAGGACATAATTTCACTCAGGTGTTCACTTTTGCCAAAACCACTTCCAAGGTTGCTTTGGGAATTAAATAAAACCGGGAAATTACAAGACAACATAAACCCTTATTATTAAGATATAACAGCGTTTGTCTGCAGTTGAAGGAGGGTCAGGATCAGTGAGAAGCCGGAGGAGGTATTGTCCATGACAGGTAAGGCCTCTCAGAACCTCCGGCATTATCCCACGTGGACAACATGAAGTGATTCATAGTGGCTAAGACGGTGGGTAAGAATTTCAGCTGCAGAAGTCTGTGTCTTTTTCCCCATCTAAAAAAAATGGAATGATGACAGTGGCAATATGACAATGAGTACCTGCTGTTCAGTGTTCAATAAATGTTACCTGTTATTTTCTCCCTAAGCTTCCCCTCCTCTCTCCTGTTCTGGCAATCTTCATCTTGGCTTGGTAAGCTGGTTACTGACCAGGGAGACCTGCATGAAGGCAGACGCCTCGGAGAGGTGAACGCTCCCTTCTTAGGTACTTCCTTTGTCTAAACGGGTTCCCATACTTCCTCTCATAGACCCTTCATGGACAACTCTGTAACTGAGATTCCACAGCCAGGGAATGAATGGCTATCAGAGTTAACCTGGTCTATTAATTTCTTCATAAAGCACGTCCATAGATTGTTAGGAGAGTCTGACCAGGATCCGTGATTTAGTGAAAACACACATTTTGGAAGCCAGCAGGGATGTGCGTGAATGGCTATGTGACATTGCACAAGTTACTTAGCCTCTGGTACACTCTGGCAGACCCCCTTGTTTGGCCGGTCCAATATTTATTTTCGTCTCCTGTCTCTTTTCTCACCTTCCATTGTAAGGGTTGCAAGGCTAAATACTCACTTTCCTAACTTCCCTTACAGCTTGATACAGTCACATGACAACGTTCTGGCATGTAAATAGAAGTCTTCTGAGATTACAGGGGACTTCTGGGGAATGTTACTCTTCCAGTTTAAAAAAAAAAAGTGCAAATAGGGGTACCTGGGTGGTTCTATGGGTTAAGTGTCTGACTTCAACTCAGGTCATGATCTCATGGTTTATGAGTTCAAGCCCCACATCAGGCTCTGTGCTGACAGCCCAGAGACTGCAGCCTGCTTTGGATTCTGTCTCCTTCTCTCCCTGCCCCAGCCCTACTCACACTCTATCTCTCTCTCTCAAAAAATAAATAAATAAACACTTAAAAAAAATTTTTTTAAGTGCAAATAAACTAATGCCACCCCTTTCCCTTCCTTTTGCCTCGAATGCAGACATAATGGCCGAAGCTGTGGCAGCCATCTTGCAACCATGAAGAAAAGGCAAAAGAATTGCCCAGATGTCAACCCTGCCATTATTGAACTCCTGAGTGAACACCAGACCTGCATGAAGAAAACAAACCCTTATTCATTGCATCTGCCCTAAACAGTTCTTCAGGATTTTTAAAAAGCATCTCTACTTGAAATAATATCTGTCAAAGGAGATTACCTGATTCATAAGGTTATTGAAAGAATTAAATGAGATCCTGTGTGTAAATTGCTTTGAAGCTAATAGATGTCCAACAAATGTTAGACCCCAAAGAGCAATCCTTTGCCTTTTCTCTCTCTTCTTACCCTGTGGATTTAGTGAGGTGTACCTAGCCAACAAATACATCAGCCACCATTGTTCTCACTTCTTGCTGTTTCCCAGAAACAGATCCAGCAGCAGGAAATGGGACAGCAGAGTGGATACGGGTATAGAGTTTGAGTCAATGAGATGTGAGTTCAACGCTCACAGTGGCAGCTTACTAGCTATCTGACCTTGGGCATGTTGTTTAACCATTTCTGAGCCTTGGTTTCCTCATCTACGAAATAATATTAACATCAAAGCGTTGTGGCAATCAGTATAAAAAGTTATTTGTTGGGACGCCTGGGCACCTCAGTCGGTTAAGCATCCAACTCCCGATTTTGGCTCAGGTCATGAACTCATGGGTCACAAGTTCGAGCCCCACGTCAGGCTCTGTGCTGACAGCTCAGAGCCTGGAGCCTGCTTCGGATTCTGTGTCTCCCTCTGCACCTCCCCCACTTATGCTCTGTCTCTCACTCTCTCTCAAAAATAAAATAAACACTAAAAAAACTTTTTTAAACAAGTTTTAAAAAACTTTGTCTGCTACATGGCAAGCAGTGAAGGCAGTTGGTGGCAATCACTGTTCTCACTAATGTATCTATAAGTGCCAAGAGGACTAGGACCAGCTCTGACATTTTTTCCTTTGACTCCAGGCCCTGGCAAAAACTAAGTACCCAATGCAGATTGGCCAAAGGAATGAATGAGTAAAGCAAGATGCTTCTTGAAAGTAAGTTCCACCCATCTTATTTGCATCTGTATCCTCACATCTAAGGCTGTTCCCAGCAAATCGTGGAAAAATCAGTATTTGTTGGATGAATTTTCAACCTTTAATCAAAATGAGTCTCCAGTCAGATAATGGAAAGCACTGAACGTTGACATTCAATATAAGAAAATTTATTTTATGGACTTCTCAGAGGTAAACCTATTTCGTTAATTTGGATGTATTCGATTTTGATGCCCCCTCCCTTTGGAGATTATATATAAATAAAATTCTTGTATATCAATCTTCCTTATAATGAAGACAACAAATAGGAAAAGTCATCTTAATGACACGTGACATTTTCTCCCCCTCTTTGGTTTAAACAAATATCTCTGTGATACAGGCTTAATTTTTAGACCTGTATTCAAAAACTTGAATTTTCCAATTTGATAATATCTCTGCATGTTTTGAAGTTCATGATCCTATATAAAAGATTTTTCAGTTTCTCTATTATTGTCCTCTGTCTTTTAATTTGTTAGTAATAGATTCCAGTCCCTCTTCAGACCCTTTTGGTAGATTTTTTTACATATGAAACATTAGCAGGACATAGTATGAAGGGTGGTATGACCTATCACCAACATCACTGTTCTTTATTTATTTAAACTGAATTATTGCCAATGGCTTTTAATATATACTGTCTTTTACATTTTTCATTTTTATTTATTTACTTTTTGAGAGAGAGAGAGAGCAAGCCAGGGAGGGCGAGAGAGAGAAGGAGAGAGAAATCCCAAGCACTGACAGTGCAGAGCCCAACATGGGGCTCAAACTCAGGAACTGTGAGATCATGACCTGAGCTGAAACCAACAGTTGGAGGCTTAACTGACTGAGCCACCCAGATGCCCCTAAAATATACAGTCTTTTATAATGTTTAATTTTCTACATATTTCTACAATTTCCTACTTGTTCTAACATAAATGATTTTTCTTTCTTTTTAATTTTCCAGAACCCAGCCTAAAATTTTTCATTGTCTTTCAATCGTTCTGAATGAAAAATAATATTAGTGATTCTCATTAATATTTTAGGAGAATAAAAAGAAATAATTTATTTATAGTCTTCAGTGCTCACATTTTGCCTGAAGGAGGAACCATTTTTTATTTAAGGAAGAAAGACTGTTGTCATCATTATCTCTCAGTAATAATTCAAGATGCTTATTATTAATAGATATAAAATTAAATTAAATCTAGAACTTACTGCTTATGCCAAGAACTTTCCAATAGTCAAGACCACTATAATCATAACTCATATTTGTATAACTTTTTACCAAAACATTTTCATATTCATTATGAAATTTACTCAATAAGACAACTCCGTGAGGTGGGAATAGTTTTACCAATTTGGAGATAAGGAAACTGAGGCTCAGAGTAGTTATTCAAGATACAAGTAGAGAGAGTCAATCCTGACACCAGTTCTAGAACTCACTCCATTATTATTTGATAGCTGTCTCATGAAAATCACAGAATGAAGGGAATTTAGAGACAAGTGATGGAGGAAAACATGGCAACTTAAACAGATAGAGTTGAAGTGCATTTATGCATCCTACAAGAATGAGCTGGAAGCCTACTATGTTCCATTGTTGATCGGTGTTGGGATAAAAATGGTGAACAACACAAATGTGGTCTCTGCCCTCTATGAGCTTACTCTCTAGCAAAGAAGAGATGTAAATAAATCAGTATTGGGAATCACAAAGAGCATCTGAGATCTCCTCTTGCAATTCATTCAATTCGCAGGTAAAGACAATGAGGTCCTGAGAGGTGACAAGACTTGTCCAAAATCTCACAGGCAGATTGCCAGAAATCCAGGACAGGAAGCCAAGGTTCTAAATTTCCAGTGTTATGGTTTCCCAATATATAAAAATCATTTTCGACATTATTATTGAATAATAGGCCAAAGAAAACAGGGAGGTTTAGAATCAGAATTCTTATTTCATTTTTAACGTAGGTAGGGATTACCACGTACTCATTTCCATATTATTGTGGCTGCGGTCACTACAACAGCAGACTTGAGTAGCTGTGACAGAAAATATTAAGGCCTGCAACACCTAAAATATTTACCCTCTTGAACTTGAAACAAACATTTGCCCATTGTTGTGGCAGTAGAAAGAACTCCAACCTGGAGTCAGAACATATTGATCTTAACGCCGTTCTTACTCTTTGCTAACGGTGTCCAGGAGGTGGTCTAACTTTTCACCTGCCCACTATCTATCCCCTCCTTCTTCCAGTAAATCACCGAGGTAAAGTGTCCCCCTGACAAAGTTCTGTGACATGATAGCTGCATCACTTAGAAGGCGTTTAGCGTCAAGGAGCTGAGGACTTCTTTAAATAATTAGGAAATATAGAACTAAACAGAACTGTGTTAAGTAAGAAGGAAATATACACAGAAACCCACAGACAGCCAAACGTCTCTGCAATAGTACACTTGGAGACTCAGTGACATCATTCAGGGTCAGGGATCTTGGCACCTCTCCACTTTATAGATTTCAACCAATTCTTCATCCTAACGCTTATTCCCTTTGTGCTTAAAAGATGCAAACAATTTTTCCTGCAGGAATCACATCCTCTGACTGAAACAGATTATCCAGAAGTGTTGAAAACAGTAAAGTGCCGTACACATATTAGGTGTTATATTGCTATGCTGCTATTTTGCGAACTCCCCCCCCCAAAAAAAACAAATAAGAAATAATGGGAAAAAAAAAACAAATAAAAGCAATGTCTTGATTTTTGAGTACTTGAGATATTCACTAATTTAGTCACTCATTAAGAAAATATTGTTGAGCACATGCTCTAGGTCAGACGCTGTGCTAAATGCTGGGATACAAGATTAAGACAAGGAGATTCTACAACAATTCATTAATAAAGTCACAGTCCGTGACTTTTGTATAAAGAGTTATTAGTTGGTCTCAAAGTTCCTCTAAAAATGTTTATAACAGTGGTTGAAATTTGGAAACCCAAAGGTTACTTCTTGGGTTGTCCAGACAGTATTTTAAATTACTGGAGAATTCTACATAATAATCCAGATTTCTGCCTTTCACATGGGACATTTTTTTGGATTTGAGCAATGGTTCTTCCCTTAGGTGTGGATGGGGCATGAGTCTTCCAGTTTCCAAATACTGTCATCGGTGCCTTTTGCTTTATATTTTGCCTGCTTTGCTTATTTACATTCCTTGTCTGGCTGTGAAGGGAGGTCACAGGCACTGGTGTGGACTCCGAGGTGCAGGAAAAAAAAAATTTATTATGTCTAATGCTGGTCTTCTGCATTCAAATGGATACAAAACCTCACCCAAGTAGGATGAAGTTAAGTTCCCTAAATTTCTTCCAGTTTAAAGCAATGCCATTCCAGGTAAATAGCCCAAATTTCATAAGCCTGAACGCTTGTGATTCATTCTGCTCATCACTAAAATTTAGCCATGAGGCTAGCTTAAGAAGAAAGAGAACAAGATGTAGGAAGATTAAAGGATCCGTACCTGCCATGTCTGGATTGGACATGAGAAAGGATGTCCCAAGAGACAGGAAGAGAGAGGAATAAAATATCCCCTCCCCATTCTGGTCCCAGCCAGTAAACGGCAGCCAAAGAGACAGATGTGCCCTCACTTACCCTCCCTGGGCTCTGGCTGGGAAAGGAGAGGGTGCAGCCAAGAAATGAGAGAATAAGAAAAGAACAGGGTGCACGCCACACTTACACTTGGGGGTCTGGAAAGCAATCACCTCCCGGAATGTCCCAGCAGCACCGCTGAGAAAATATTCCCTGGGTGCGTTTGGCACATGAGACACTGACCCAATACATCAGGAACAAAATCACATTCCCTCCTCTCATAAGGCTTACGTTCCAGTGGAGAGAGACAAATAGTAAATGTGATTCCTAAGTGAGTCATATAGAACTGTCTTTAGTCGGGGTTTTGAAATATGACTCTGGCTGCTATGGGAGGAATGGACTCTAAGGGGGCCTAAGTGTTGACAACTACCATGGTAATTAAGGCAAAAGATGCCAGTGGCTCCAACAGAGTGTTGCAGTAATGTGGGGAGAAGTCAGTGAATTTGGGAAACATTTCAAGATGGAGCCGGCATGAGTTCCTGTCCCACTGGACTTGGACATGGGAGAAAAATAGGAGAGTCATAGACGGCACCAGTGTCCTTGGCCATAGGCAACTGGAAGGTGGAGCTGACAGTGCCCGAGGTGGAAAAGATGCGAACAGAGACGCTCTGGGTGGGGGGTGGGGTTGGGGGGCAGATCAGGTGTCCATGTTAAGGACCGAAATGTTTGGTAGTCATCAAAGTCGAGATATCGAGGAGGAGCACAGGGGTAGATTTCATGCTGCTGAGACAGAGAGGCCCTCAGTTTCAACGTGGAAAGAATGGAGTAAGAAGACACAGCAGGGAGCTGGGTTGAGAACTAATTGCCTGCCATGGATCCCCCGTGGCCAAAGGCTACATGTGGACGTGACAGGGGCCCAAGAGTTCTATAGTGCAAATGAAAACTGAGACGAGGCCAAGTGGGCTGAGAAAAAGCGGTGGCCCCTGACCAGGCCACAGAGGAGAAGGCCAGGGGCCATAGGACTGCAGACCTCACAGGCCCTGCATGCATGGCTACTCCCAGCAGCACAACACCCAGGGCAGAACCACCAATCCAAGGAGCATCCCCAACTTAGTCCTCAGCGGAGCCCCTTGAGGATCCAGATGTGTTTGAGAGCCATGTTTCTTCCCAACTGCCCCCAAGATCGAATTCCTCCGTAAGATGAGAATTCTGAAGGAGAGAAGAAGCCTCATCTCGAACCTAGAGCGGAAGGTCTCCGGGTGCCTGGGCAACAGCTCTTTCCTATGGGACCCTAGGTTGGAGGTAGTATTTTACTTCCTTTTTTAAGGCAGAAAACTGAGGTTCAAAGAAACCAAGTGATACGTTTAAAGGCCACTAAGAAGCTCCATATATACACTACAAGTACCAACCGAAATATCACGGAGAAGATGATTAGGTGTTAGAGCTGACCGCTGGGACATCTGGGATCTGGGCTTTCAGTCATCATGTAAGCGCTGCTCCGTGGAGGTTCAAGCCGCATGCACTCTGGACTCAGCACGGGCTGGCCCTAGGAGCCCAAGGGCAGTGCTCAGAAAAGAGTCCCAAGCATAGGCGTTGGGAATAAAATGGTCTGAAATCAGGAGAGGGGCTCCCAGACGCAGTAAAATGGACCCAAGGGGATCTGGGCGGGACACAGTGTCCAGCGGGATTTATCTCTCGTCGATTTGTTTCTTTTAAATTGTGGTCAAAAACACATAACATCAAATTTGGCATCATGCCCATTTTTAAGTGTATAACTCAGAGGTTCTGAGGCCCTTCGCACTGTCGTGCAAGCATCTCCGTCATCCACTGCAGGCTTGCAAAATTAAAATTCTGTCCCCATTCAGCAGTAGCTGACTCCCCATTCACCTTCCCCCGGCACCCAAAACCCACCGTTTTATGTTCTTCTGCCTCTGCGACTTTGGCTCCTCGACATGCCTCGCACAAGTGGAATCATATTCTGGTTGTCTTTTTGTGACTGGCTTACTTTGCTTGGCATTCTGTTCCAAATATCCCTTCCCATTGCAGCCTGTGTCAGAAGGTCCTTCCGTCTTAAGGCTGAACGAGTCCCTCTTATGTACCTATCACATTCTGTTTGTCCATTCACCCACCGATGGACATTTGGGCTACTCTCACCTGTTGGCTATTGACAACAGTGCTGTGATGAATATAGGTGTGCAGAGGGACTTATTTTGAACGTAGGCTGTGCCAGGTATCATTATCTCATTTAGTTCTCCCAACCATCATGCAGCATGGGGTGGCAGACTGCTAAGCATCCCCCAGCGTCCATTTCCCCCTTCTTCCTTAGTAGTAGAACCCTCTCTAGCTTTTTTAAAATTTTTATCATTTTTATGGAGGTTCCACACCCAGCATAGAGCCCAATGCAGGGCTCGAACTCACAGCCTTGAGATCAAGACCTGAGCTGACATCAAGAGTTGATGCCAACCGACCAAGCCATCCAGGGGCCTCTAGTTTTAAATCAGCACAAAGCAAATGAGCAGAAAGTAAACGAGAGACAACAAAGGAAAGCTGCTGATGCTAAGCTCCCCTTGCAGCCGGAGGTAACTACCTCACCAAGTTCTCTCCAACGGCTGTGAAGAGAAGTGGTCCGTGCAGTTTCCAGGCAGGCTGTTCACAGCCGGGGGTGCACCCTTACCTTCTCTTTCCTACAGGCTGGAATGTGGATGTGGTGGCGGCCTATCTTGGATCTTGTGAACAAGAATACCCTCCTGCCCCCACCCAGAGACAGGGAATAAGGTAGAGAGAGTGTGAGCTTCTGACTTAGGCTGTTTGTGTGGGGCGTGGCATCCCTCTGTCTTGCCTAAGACACAATTTTTTGAGGTCTTCGCTACAAGTGTCAAACCGTATCCCAACTAATACTGATAGATTGATTATTATTCTTGCCGTTGCACAGATGAGGAAACTCGTGCTCAGACAGACAGAATGCCTTACATGCACTCATGGCCATGGATGGACCAGCCCTGCCTGGCTCCACGCCTGTGTTCTTCCCATCACGCCATCTTGCCTCAGATCATGTTTATGGGAGGTATATGCATAGGGGAGAGTGTGTGCCGTATAGGCGTGTATAAGAACATATACGAATTTAGATTGCGTTATTAAATTCCTATTTCTAAAAAAAAAATGAAAAGTTACAAATTAAATACTATTTTAATTGCACCAAAGGCACTTAGGATTCAAAGGTATTTTTTTTCAAAGATATTTTTTAAAAGAATTCTTTTATGAAGTGAAGGCCACATCCCCAGTTTTGTTCTGTTATTCAAGGTTGGGTTTTCCTATACTACATTTAGCTTACTTAACACAGATCACATGCACACAAACACACACACACACATGCACAAATGGATAAATATGTCTCAATTGCCTTAATAGCCTATGATATTTGCTTTCAGGCTTCATTTGTCATATTGGAGGAGGGAGAAATCTGGAAGAGGGGAGGAACAAGATGGGTAATTCACAAACTTTTAAATAAAATTTCCTTAGACGTATCATATTTGCAGTTTAAATGGTTTTTCTGTTGCATGAGTGGTTTAACTACCCCCCTCCAAAAAAAAAAAAAAAACATGAGAGGGAAGACAATGAAGCAAACTGAATCATTGGTTTACAACCTACAATGACCATGACTTTAGCTGGGAGTGTATGAGAGTACTTCCTTAATTCTGCCATCTGGCAAGGTTTTCCATGTGATTAATGAGAGACCATTGCACAACATTACCAGGAGGGAAACAATTCCAATTATGCATAAAGTGAAACCACAATTACTATGCAAATGATTTCAGTAATGTAATAGAATGGGATATCTGGTCATTACAGGGCAGACAATTCACAATGCTAATTGGGGTTAGTGTGTTTTGAGAAGGTAAATAATATTAACAGTAAAATAAATCCAAACTAATATTAGGTTTGATTTTGCCTATAATCAAGGGGCATGGTCTGGCTTCTGAAATTACATGTATATTAAAAAGATAAACCATACTTGCTGTAGGCATTTTACTTCTCTCAGAAGTAAAATGCCTTTGGGTTGAGACACCGGGAGCAAAATGATACCGAGATGAGATTTAGCATTTGAGAGGGGGGTCAGCTGTTGAGGGTCTTTGGGCCAGAAGATCTGAATGGAAATAGACAAGCTTTCATTCTCAGAGTTGCCCAAATAGACCTGGGGCAAGAGGTGATGCTCAATCTGAAGAACAGGGGAGGACAAAAAAAAAGGAAACTGCTGATCAGTCATCCACTTGAAACCTTTTTTTCCCCCAGTCTCTTTTCTGTTACCCAAGTATAAGTCCTACATCACCACCCACTTGTTCTGTTATGATCACTTTCAAATCAGTTTCTTCTGAGTCCCTCCTCCTCCCCATTCATGCTCACCTCTCCACCAAGCCATGCTATGGCAGCTCATGAGGTCCTTCCCTTCCACTGCTGAGTCCCACACATTTTACCTCTGGGGGAAGTACCCAAAGCCTCCTTCATCAAACTTTTCTCTCCCCATTCTGCACAGCCACCAGAAGGGCACAGAACCTGAGCTTGGATAATCAGAGTCATTCCCCCAAGACTCTTGCAAAATGGAGCCCATTATCGCAGCAGCAGTGCCCACATTTTGAGCCCGTCCAGCAGCTTCCCCTGACCCTGCCTCCACAGCAAACACGCCATCTGTTTGTGGCTCCTCTCATCCTATTTTTGGGCCAGGTGTTTTAGCTTCACTCCCATTCCCTGATCCACATGGCGTCCTGCTAACAAATTCCCCTTCTAGATGACCCTAACCAGCCCTCGTTTCTGTGGATTTCCAAAAAGGAACCATAACTGATACGCTTCTCCTGAGAAATTTAAGCTAGATCTACATGGCATTCAGTGGATGGGCATGAGAAGAAGGTCATGATCATCTTGTAAATTGGTGCTGTTTCTAGAGATTGCTTGTGGTCATTTGACATTTGGAAACATCCTGTGAGTACATGATATCAGAAACAGTGGAAGCAGTGGTTGAGAACCAAGCTCTCAGCATAGACCATGTGGGTTTGAACCTCACTTCCTCCAGTTGAGAGCTTGTGTGGCCTTGGGCAAGTTGCTTACAAGGAAAATGGAGAGAGCAAGAATACATTCCTCCTAGGATTGCTGGGAGAATGAATGAGTTATACATGCGGATTTCCTAGAGCCGAGCCTGATACTGGCAAACATTGGGAGCATGTAAAATGTGATTAAGATTTCCGAAAAATAGCCTATGTGGGCAGGCAAAATAAGATTTAAAGCATAATGACTCAATACACTTACTTGACATCTGTGTACAAGGATTTATGCCGCTTCCAAAGTAATTCCCCTGGGGCTACTGATATCCCATGACACTGCCATTATTCAAGTTTGGGGGGAGTTGGTGGGGGGGGTTGGTTTTTGGTTTTATTTGCTGGTTCCAAAATTTCTTTTTTAGAACTTTGTTTACAGCTGCTGTACATAGATTGTGGTGCACTTTTTCCAGTTGGAAGGGGATTCAGTTACTAAATACCAGGAGAGAGTTACTATTAGAGCAGGTAGGCGGTGTGTGACCACTACTCCCACAGTCGCCCAAGCCCTGCCAAAAACCAAAATTGTGAAAGTGAGGATACACGCCTCTTTGCTCCCATGGGCCCTACTGGCTCAGGGAACCCAAGTCTTCTGGTAAAACTGCAGGCACTTGCTCGTCTGACAGTAAAGTCACTAATCCAGAACCTTAAGTGTCCTCGCTGCCCCTTATGGGGTCTCAGATGACCAGCAAGGAAGCCCGGGCCTGGGACATACTCCTGCCTCCCCTGCTCCTAGAAGGCACCAATCAGTACCTGCTTCTGCTGCTGCTACCTCTTGGTCCTTCACTCCTAGCCCTGTCCAAAACACTTATCAGGCTCTCCAGAGGTAGCCAGAGTTTGATGCATGTTAACTTGAACACTTCCCAAGAGTCAGATCCATGGGTCTAAAATTTGAGAGCTCACTGGCATCTTGGGAAATTTAATCCTCTACCCAGTTCTCAGTTTGAAGATAATGCCCCTCTCAGTACTCCGAGTGAGACACTTGAGCTCCCAGCTGCCAAAAACAGCAGGAAATGAGTCCCCAGGTCGCCCCCCTGGACTCCAACACACACAGTGCTTCACATTCAGGACTCCCCGGTGCCCACAGGTGTCTTGGGTCAGGTGTAGTAGTGGAGGATATAGTCAAGGCACTGGCGTCTTTCAATGCATGTTTGATTCAGAGAAACAGTGGTGGCCGACTGGAAGCTCACCCAGTCATGTTCTGATCCCAAGTGGTGGTCTAGTCGCCAAGTCCTGCAGAGGACACAAGCGGTTGGTATCATCTTCTAGGATAACTCATCTTGGTGGTGAGCAGCTGGCTCACCAGCGCTGCAGTCCCTGGGAAGGTTCCCCTGGCCAGTCTCTTAGAAGAACGCTCGCCTGGTTCCCTACAGCCTCAGGCACAAGTTGTCTCTGACAATAGCCGCCATCAATGACAAGTATGGCTCGCTGAATGAGAAGAGGCTTGGGAACAGAGTCATGGTTAAACCTCTCAGTGAAAGCCAGAGCCACTCAGAAGCGGGGCTATGGTTGGAGCTCTCCTATAGAAAGCACCTAACACCAGGCTAGTAAAAGGTGCCAACTAGCTGCCATTCTGAGTTCTAAGTTGGGAGCCAGATGTTGGGAGCAATTATCTTTATCTCCATAAAGTACTTACTGAGGGAGGGTCACTTCAGCAGAATGAGCACCAATACCACCTCCAACCACACATTGATGTGAAAATAGGGTAAGGATGGGGCAGAGCTTAATTTGGGGCTGCAGTAAGAGAACATTTAGATGTTGCAAAGTGCCAACCTACCATCCTTTCCTTTTAAGACAGGAGCAATGTCTCTAAGTAAGCATATTAGCTCCGGCACCCAAGGCAGTGTCTCTCATCCAATAAGAGCTGGATAAATATTTGTTCAGGACCAATCCCTCTCTGTAAAAACAATTTCCAGGCCTTCAGTGAGAGATTCTAAGAGATAGAAAGACATCTTCTTTCAGTCCTGCTAGTCCCAATCTACTTCTGAATTGAAACAGTGACAGTCATGATCCCTTTTCTCCTTCATTTTTTCCCCTAATTTTTTTCTAATCTTTTCAAGGAGATAAAATGTAGTTTAAAAACTAACACCACCAAATAGAACATAATTAAATGTCCAGTGAGCTCCGTGGAAAACAAACGTGGCTGTGCCCAGAGGTAAACAAGAATATGTGGCCAGGGTGGTTCTCCATCCATTTTCACTGTACCCAACCTAAAAAGGCCCATCTCGAACAAGACCAATGCCAAGTCTTTCCCTACACCTCTTCATCCCCAAATCTACCTCTTATCTGTCTCATCAAATCTCCATGGTACAGTTTGGTTTAGTTGTTTTGGGTTTGTTTGTTTGTTTGTTTGTTTTCTGCTTTAGCTTTGGGTTTTTTAAACAACATAAAAAAAATAAAAGCAGTATAGAAATGTATAGAGTAAAAACTAAAAATTCCCTCAGCCCTCAAGGACTGTTTGTGTTTCTCTTATAGGATTTCTTTGCTTTCCCTTTTTACTGTAATTTTTTTTTTTAATTTGACTTCCCTCCCACAATTTGGAAGTTCATGGAAGGAAAATAATGCATCTTATTCACTTTTGATCTACTTCAGAACTGGTAAAATTTGAGATTGAGTAGAACCTTAAAGCATGGATAGGTTTTAACAGGTAGGGAGGATAGGGAAAGCTATTTGAAACTGGCATGCTATCTGACACTTAGGAGAAAAGGTATGTTTGTGAAATGAATGAATGAATAAATGAATGAATGAGAGATTTATCCGCTGTGGTAACCAAGTAATGGATTGAGATAAATTCAGGATCAATAAAATGTATGAATAAAAATTTTCCTAAACAATGTAAGAGGAGAGGGGTACCTGGGTGGCTCAGTTGGTTGAGATTCCGACTTTGGCTCAGGTCATGATCTCACGGTCTGTGAGTCTGAGCCCCACGCCGGGCTCTGGGCTGACAGCTCAGAGCCTGGAGCCTGCTTCAGATTCTGTGTCTCCCTCTCTCTCTGACCCTCCCCTGTTCATGCTCTGTCTCTCTCTGTCTCAAAAATAAATAAACATTAAAAAAAAATTTTTAATGTAAGAAGAGAGGAAGGAAAAGAAAAAAATAAAACAAATAGTCTTAGTGATCATGTTTTCAGCAATGTTGCTAAATTTAAGCTGGTATAAATTCACAATTTTTGTTTCCCAGTTTTTGACACTTTCTCCTTCCTTAATTCCTAAGTACATGCTGAATTACATGTATTAAAATTTTATTTCAAAATTTTAAAGTATATATTCTTATAGAAGTTTGGAATTTCTCTTTTTCTCCTTGTTTTGGTTTTGAAGGGATACCAGCCTCGTAAAATGAATTTAAGAGCTTTCTTTCTTTCTCTATTACTGGAACAGTCTGTGTAAGTAAAACTTCCTTCATGATGTGATAGACTGAGTCTTGAAAATTGTCTGATCCATGGGAGTGAGGGAGCGTGCGTGTGTGTGTGTGTGTGTGTGTGTGTGTGTTTATTTTTGAAACTTGATTCAATTTCTTTGATGTTAATAGGACTCTGCAGATTTTCTATGTCCTCTTGGGTCATTTCTCAAGCTTAAAGAACTTTATTGGCATAAAGCTGTTCATGATATTCTCCTATACTCTCTTTGTATCTTTGTAATCCCTTCTGTATCTGCAGTCATGATTCCTTTTTCCTCTTAACAGCAATTATCATTTACCACTGATATTAATGCCAATCAATATTGCTGGAAGTTTATTCTGTTACTTTTTTCAAAGAAGTTGTTTTAGTTAATGTTTATTGGTTGTCTATAATTTTTTGTTTCATATTTAATTATTTTCTGTTCTTATCTTTAATATTACCCTTTTCTCTTGTTTTGGGTTTATTCTGCCACTTGTTTTCTAGCTTTATTTGTAATTTTTAAATCTTTTTTTTGTCAAATAAATGTATTAACTCCATAAATGTAAAGTATTTATTACAATTTGGTCTTGCGATATACATTATTAATTGATTACTGTGGTGGTTTTTTTTTTCATTTTTAAAACTATGGGGACTGTCTATAGTATTGATTGCTAGTTTGATCGCCTTTTAGTAGAACAACATAGTCTATAGTGTATTTGTTTTCAGGTGTTTGCTAAGACTTTTTGTGGATTTATACATGTTTATTCTTTAATTAATCGGATCAGGGTGGTTTTATTATGCCTATTTTATTATATTGTCCAAACCTCCTAAATCCTTTAAAGATGCTGTCTGTCTTATTTATCAGATTCTAAAAAAGATATGTTAGACTCTCCAGGATTGGTAAGAATATTCCCATTTCTCCCTGAAATCCTCTCAGTGTTGGTTTAAATATTTTGAAAATAAAGCTGGTAGATGCAGACGAGTTCAGACCTATTTTAGTTTCCCAGAGAATTGCTTAATTTATTGTTCGGTGATGACTTTATCTCTTACAATGATTTTATTTCCATGAAAAAGCTAATATTAATTATTAATGTATTTTAAGACAATATTGATAATTCAGAATTACTAATGACTAGGCTCATATTGATATCGCTATGACTACTTTTCAAAAAAAATTTTAGCTTGTATAGAGGAGCGTTACAGGAGCCAAGGAGGGTGGTTTGGGCTCACCCCCGTTCAAGCCAGCTGCCAGCCCATGAGCTCAGCATCCCCCTGCTTAGGCCACCCACTCTGGTGAGGGACAGTGGATGCATGCCCTATAATTGCAGTCATTTCTCTTCTTCCCTGCATGCCCAGGTGGAGACGAGGGCAGGGCCCACAGGCTGGATGGATAAGACATTGCTAATAAACACACCTTCATTGGCTAAAGACCATTCCAGACACTGCAAGAGCCGAGGGTCCTTCTTCTGACCAGGGTCAGCATTCCATCTCTTCCCCATCCCAGCTCAGCCTTATCAAGGACAAGGAGCACGTCCTAGTGTCCAGGATGCTTGATGGCCATCAAGGCACTTCAACCTCAGCTCAGCTCAGTCTGGAAGAAAGCCTGAGACCAGGGGAAACCACGGCACCCATTTGGGTGTATATTTACGCTATAAAGTGAGGGAGGTACATTTTTTAAAAGTCTGAGGTCATTTCTAGTTGAGGAAAATGCTTATTGCAATAGGTGACCTGCTCTTCGTACGGGGAATTTCAAATCCGAATTATGCTGAGAAATTAACTTATAATTATGCTGAGAAATTAAACAAACAAATCCTCAGAACTGAACACAAGAAGGTTGCAGTGAAGAGAAATGATGGCAGGGGGATGGATATTAGGAAATTCTAAGGTGGAGCTTGGCAGAGCAGGAAGACTTTTCTTCAAACGCTCAAACCAATGACAACGTTTTTTTTCCCCCCCGAAAATTCCCCTTTTTTCTGAACTTCCACCTCTCTGGCAAATGAAACATAGCAATTTTCAAGACAAAGCAAGCTCTGTGTAAGTATAAAACATTTTAAAACATACAACATGCTTTCGAAATTTATTTTAGTCCTCCAAAAATCTAACAAGGTAACTCTTCATCTGTTTAAAAAAAGACTGAAATATATGTGTTATATAGACCCTCTATTTGTAGGAAATCTTTCCTATACCAGCTTTATAAAACTTAGGAGAATCCTAATACTTAACCAGAATTCAGGTGCAGAAAGCACAAAATCTGAAATCACCAGCGCAGCCCCGTGGCCATTCCACTAGGGGGCAGCATATAATAACGAATAATGGTACTGCAAGGGCATGAAGCGAAAAGCTACTTTCATAACAAATGTCAGTCCCACAAAGACTCTGAAAGAATATAAAAGAACTTGAGTAACTTTCAGCTTAACTTTAGAGTACTGTGGATCTACTAGAGGCGTTATTTTACTCCACACATTCACACTTTCTACTTTAAGTACAAACTCTTGAGACTGAAGTATGATATGGGTAGAAGGGTTGGATTCTCTGACGCATCTTTTCTTCATTTACATTTAAACTAAAGGAAATGAAAACTGATCTCCTAGCCAAGACAGCTTTCAACAGATACCAAGAATCAGTTGGGGTGCCTGAGTGGCTCAGTCGGTTAAGCGTCCGACTTCAGCTCAGGTCATGATCTCCCGGTCGGTGAGTTTGAGCCCTGCGTGGGGCTCTGTGCTGACAGCTCGGAGCCTGGAGCCTGTTTACGATTCTGTGTCTCCCTCTCTTTCTGCCCCATCCCGTTCATGCTCTGTCTCTCTCTGTCTCAGAAATAAATAAAAACGTTAAAAGAAGAATTTAAAGACTCAGCTATAACAAAGCCTTTCTCAAAGTCAGATCTTGAATTTTATTTGGCAATTAATGATCTAGAAAAGGAACTCAAGATTTCAGGGAAACATAGCAATCCAACTGAGAAGTTTAAGGCCAAAGGTCATTCTACAAATTCAGGGCATGAACATGTTTTGCTCGGCCTGAAGTGTGTGTGTATGTGTGTGTGTGTGTGTGTGTGTGTGTGTGTGTGTGTTTTAAGAACAGTCTGTATTCAAATTCACACTCTTTCATACAAAACTCCAGATCCCTGGGTTATCTGGAGCATACAGAAGATCCGCCAACACTGAATCCATATTTTCACACGCAAAGAGAGGCTGGAAGCAAACGGTGGCTGCTCCTTTTTGACCAAGCAAGAGCCCTTAAGTTTTTTTCATTTCCTCTGGCTCTATTATCTATTTCCTAGCTATATTTTTTTAACGTTTATTTATTTTTGAGAGAGACGGAGAGAGACAGAGTGCAGGTGCAGGAAGAGTAGAGAGAGAGGGAGACACAGAGTCTGAGGCAGGCTCCAAGCTCTGAGCTGTCAGCACAGAGCTCAGCGTGGGGCTCGAACTCGTGAACTGCAAGATTCGTGACCTGAGCTGAAGTCGGAAGCTTAACCGTCTGAGCCACCCGGGTGCCCCAACTATACTTGCTTTCTATTGTTATGTAACAAATCGCCACAAACTTAGAAGCTTAAAACAACACCCACGCGTTAGCTCACAGTCCCATGGATCAGAAATCCAGGCCTGCATTTTCTGCCCAGGGGCTTGCAAAGCCAACATCGGTGTGTTGGCCAGACTGCAACCCCATCTGGAACTTAGAATCCTCTTCCAAGCCTATGGTTGTGGCAGAATTCGGTTCTTTGTGGTTGTGGGCCTGAGCTCCCCATTTCCTTCCTGGTTCTCAGCAATTCCTATCAGCTGCCTGCGTCCCTCACCATGTGATCGCCTCCCTCTTCAAAGCCAGCAAGGGAGAACTTACCACGCACTAAATCCCATTCAGGCCTCCAATCTCTCTGCAGAAGTAGCCCGGTCCCCTTTAAGAACTCAGCTAGTTAGTTCAGGCCCACCCAGGTTACTCTCCCTTTCCGAAAGTCAGTGTGCTAGAGGACATAACCTAGTCATAAGAGTGATGTCCTCCCACAATCACAGTTCCAGAGATCGTACAGAGATTATAATGGAACATGCCACTGTGGCATTAGGCAGATCTCAGAATCCAATTTACTGCACTTGGCTAAGAGTCAGTTTGTCATTTATTGTGAAACATACACTCTTCCTTTTTCAGAATAGAGTTTAAAGGAAATGGAACTATTTCTATGCAAACATTTCTATTAAATGATAAGAAAGGGAAAATGATGAGTGGAAAGGCCACATAGTTCCACAAAAAAACCAAGGAAAAGATTCTTACGTGTTTCTAATGAAAATAAAAAGGACAATTTGTAGACCGAGGCCTCGTGTTTCTTTTACGGTACCATCTGGTTGCTTTGGGGGTTTCCGTCTGGGACCTCTAATTTAAAGCATCTCCTGAGATCCATCGCCACTAAAACCCTCTGAGTCCCTCTCAAAACACACCCCATGGGACTCTTGGCCCCTCACTCCTACTTCTCCCTTTCCTCTTGACGTTGGTGTCTTAAATCTCCCAGGTTCGCCAAGACGGAGAGTTTCCCTAATCCAGTGCTTCTCAAACCATCTTCCGGCAAAGGAACTTTCTTCCCCCAACCCACCACAGACTGATGCTTTTGTAAATCGAAATAATGCAGTGAAAACAGAATGCGCTTACTGCGTATGTTCTTGGATGTTCGAGCAATATTAGATTGATATTAAAGTTTCTAAACTTTATCTCACTAAAGGCTGGTAAGCCACGGCTCATGGACAGCTACCACTCCACTGACCACACAAAGCTCACGATGAACTTTCATCAAAGAAATTTTCAGTGCAAATCCTGTGTAGTATCTAATTACATATATCGCTATGGCTGTGATAACTAACTTTTCTTGTGGAATTATTATGTGCCTCTGTCAAGTTTTTTCTAGTACTTTATTCACATTATCTCCTTTGATCCTCAAAATCTGCTGATGAGTGAATTCTGTTATTTTATAGGTATGCAAACCAGGCACAGATAATGTAAATAACTTGGCCGCATTCGCACAGTCTGTTCTCAAATACCATGCTCTGTGGCCACTCAAGTAGCCACAAGGGTTGTTAGAAATTGTACCAGAAACTAGGGCTCAAACTACAACTCCTCTGTCTCCTAGATACATGACATGGGTCAAATTATTTAACTTCTCTAAGGTCCAATGTCTTCATTGAAATGCAGTATTATAATCTGCGGCTCACTGGGAGAAAATAGGGAGAGATGGTTACACGATATAGTTTGTATTAGTACTTTACAAATTGTAAAATTCTCTTCCAGCATTAATTATACACACACATCAATTTTTTTTAAGGTGATATTGGCATAGTCTCTAACCAACGTCCTTCAAAAAGCCTCTTTCAAATATGCTGTACCGGTGAGGGCTCAGCAGGGGAAGAAAACCCACTCTTCCACACAGAAACAATTGAATACCGGGAACAGAGTTGATGGAAATATTATATTTATATTATATTTATATATATATTATATAATATCGTATATATGCATATATAATATATATACACATACATGTACCAGAGACATAAGAATATTTTGTATCTATACATAAATATATATAATTATAAACATATTTTTACACGTAAGTAAATATAATATATGTAATAAATATGAATATATAATAAATAAAATATATATGACATATATGGATTCAACACAAATAGCAAAGAATCGTCAGTCCCTCCACCTTACAAATGCTTCACATTTTAATCTTTTGTTCTCAGTTTTGTTCATCTGTTTATCTTCCTGCCACCCTCATGGCTGCACTAGTCCAAACGTACCAATATAGCTTTCATAAATACATAGATACCAATCATCTGATTTACATAAAAATGCTGTCAGGCATAAGCTTAGCATAGCAGACACTGGGACTTAAAAGACGACTGCCGTAAAATAGTTAAGTGCAGGGGACATCTCCTATTTATTTTCACCAGATGAACAAGGACCTGGAGAAGGTGGAAAGCATAGGGCCAAGCGTGGAAGTGGGGAAACTGGCCTTGGGAAAAATCCAGGAAACCAATTCACAGAAATAGGGAGGAAGAAGAGCTAAAAAGAGAGGTGTTTTGAAGGGGGTGCTGCAGAACTGGCCTATGGTCCCTGCAGAGTAGGAGGTCAAGGGGACAGGGCGGGGTTGGGGCTTAAGGGGAGAGAAAAAAACTCTCCAGTGGGCCATGGTGAGGGATTGGAAACCACCTCACCGTGGAATGGCAGTCAGTCCTAAATGGGCTCAGGGCCAGCTGTGGGGAGAAGTCATCAGTTCCTGATGTTTCCAATGAGTCTTGAGGCAAGACCTGTCTCCTCTGAGAGTCTTGGTTCTGCTCTCCACCTTTCATATGCAGGCATACTTGCATTGGGAAGATGTGTATCTTACACACACATTATAGATCTGCAGGTGGTGAGGATCGGGAATTGTTACTTTGTGTTACTCTGTGCCTCTAACTCTTCTCCTCTCTAGTTTAGCATCTCAACCTGCAGCTGCTCCTCAACTAACACTCATTCTGCCATCTTGGCAGCTTTCTCTTGGAAATAAGATAACTCACGACGAGAACTGGTACATCTTCATGTTACCTTGTGGGATGGTTAAGTTTATGTCATCTTGGCTGGGCTACAGTGCCCAGATATTTGGTCAAACATTATTCTTGATGTTTCTGGGAGGTGTTTTGGGGGGAAAGTTTAACATTTACATCAGTGGACTCTGGGTAAAGCAGTTTGCTCTCCATAATGTGGGTGGGCCGCATCCAAGCAGTTGAAGGCCTGAATAGAAAAGGACTGACTTCACCCATGCAAGAAGGAATTTTGTCAGAAGAATGCCCTTGGATTCTAACTGCAACTCTTCACTGGGTCTTCGGACTGCTGGCCCACCCCATCAGACTTGGGGCTTGCCAAGCCTCCGTAATTACATGAGCCAATCCTTAAAATATATCTATAGATACATGATTAGATAGACATGCAGTTAGATATGAAGATTAGAGACATACAAATGATAGAGATAGAGACAGACACATCATGTCGGTCCTATTTCTTCAGAGAATCCTGGCTAATACACTTTATGAAAAGTGTTTTCACATAAGCTACCCAGCAGGTGCATTATGAAAGTTATTTGTGCCAATCAGCTTATACGGGCTTTTCAAAATTCTTTCACGTGAAAAGGGATATAAACTTTTGTGATCCCTTCTCCATTTCTCTTCGCTAATTTTCAAACGCCAAAGCCCACAGCAGCTACTGAATGCTCATATCTGGTATGAGTTACACAGAGGTAGGCTAAGCCTCAATTCATTAGTAGCACTTGTAAAAAAAGAAACAAACACACCATAATTAATGACCACGAGCTTGTTTATTCCCCAACTTCCCCTCTGATCTTCGAATAAGCTGCTTTTCTTCAAATAATGCAGGGTTTCTAACCTATCAGTTATAAATATTATTACAAAGTGGATTTGAAATTCAGCAGCACATCTAGAGAGAATGATGAGGATTCTGTTGGAATAAAGATGACTAATGATGTATTATCAAGAGCAGCAGCAGCTAAGGCTGGTGCAATTGGCAACTCACCCACGTAGTTCCAAAAACAGACCGCCTCGTTGAGATCCATGATGTAATACTAGCAGCCTTCTGATGGAGAACTCTCTGGGTCTTCTCTTTGACCCAATTCACTGACAAAGCTTTACTTTCAGGCAAACAATCCTGAGTTAGGATGAGAAGTAAATGGAGAACAGCATAGCTAAGCTGTATTCTCTCTCCTTTCAAATCTACTTTATGGAGGGCCTAGTTTGGGGGACAGAGCTGCCTCAGATCATAGGCACCAACACAGTCAACCCAGATTCTGAAATCACAAAATTGCTTGTCCTTGCTGGAAAACACCTGCTACCCTATGCAACCCCCCCCAGCCCCATACCATCTCTTCCTCTCCCCTAGTCCCTGCTTGGGACTGCGCCAAGACCTTCCCACAGTTTCTAAGCCAAAAGATCATTCTTGGCAGAGTGGAGGTCCTCGGAAGCCCATTTTGAAGCCATCGCTGGCATGTCTTCTGATTGGCCAGTATCCATGCGGTACTGATCTGTAAACATGTGGTGTGTCATACCTGGCTGGTAGGGAAGGTTTTGAACATTCTTTTTATTTTTTTTCCCGCATACAAAGGTTTTTAACTAACGTATATTGGCTCCTGTTATTCCAAGCACCACGATCAATCTTCTCTCTCTCTCTCTCTCTCTCTCTCTCACACACACACACACACACATCCTTTACTCCTCATGACAACCTTGTGATGTAGGTGGTACCATAATAATCCCCCCACCCCCCTCAAAATCATATTAATATTAGCTAACATTCTTTGTGCTGGATGACAGGCCCTATGCTGGGCACTTTACATGGATTCGCTAATTTAATCTATAACGATGTCATGAGATACAGGCTTTTCTTTTTTTCAACGTTTTTATTTATTTTGGGGACAGAGAGAGACAGAGCATGAACAGGGGAGGGGCAGAGAGAGAGGGAGACACAGAATCGGAAACAGGCTCCAGGCTCCGAGCCATCAGCCCAGAGCCTGACGCGGGGCTCGAACTCACGCGAGATCACGCGAGATCTCGCGAGATCGTGACCTGGCTGAAGTCGGACGCTTAACCGACTGTGCCACCCAGGCGCCCCCAGGCTTTTCTTTTTTATCCCCAATATCTAGATGAGTCAACTAGCACCAAAAAAATTGAGTAACATCCTCAACACTGAAGAGCCGCTAGGAACTGAGCAAGAGCACTCACCAAGGTTTTCCCACCCACTGCATTCTCCGTTCTTGCCTTACAAGTTGATATTGGCAGAAGCACTGAGTAACAGGGCTACCGCAATTTCTAAGTGGCTTAAAAGCCGATTAAGCTCTCGCTTTCAGCTTTAGCATCGGCAACTTCTACATTTCACAGCAGAAAGGTTAGCATTCCAACAGCTAACTGATCTCTAGGTGAAACTGTGCTCCTGTTGCTCATTGGCAATTCTAATCTCCAAAGGATGGGCATTTTACCATAGTGACTCTTTCTGTGTTTTTATTATACGTCGTATTTAAGGTGAAAAAAAAAAAAAACTGTGGCTTTGACTTCCTGGGGCTATCGCAGAGCAGAGGAGTTGCTGGAGATTTTCTCTGATTCCTGCCCCCACCCCACTTTTCCCTACTCCTATCCAGAGGGGAATGCTTCACCACAAGCTCTGGGACAGGGCCTATGCCTATTTCATTGGATCCCCAGCCACGAATCTAGTGCCTAGAACATGAGAAAATAGAAAACGTTGTTTTAATACAGGAATAAGTACGGATGATAGGGATGCCTGGGTGGTTCCGTGGGTTAAGTGTCTGAATCTTGATTTTGGCTTAGGTCATGATCTCACAGTTCATGAGGTTGAGCCCTGTGTTGGGCTTTGTGCTAGCAGCACAGAGATTCTCTCTAATCTCTGGTGCTTGAGATTCTCTCTCTCTCTCTCTCTCTCTCTCTCTCTCTCTCTCCCCCTCCCCCTGCCCTCTCTCTCTCTCTCAAAATAAATAAACTTAAAAACATTTTAAATAACATCAATGTCTCCAAAAGAGGTTGTGCCTTCAGTCATGACAATTATTGTACTTCCCACAATATATTTTCTAAGTCCCTTGGGTTAAAAAGTCACCATATCCAGTATACGACATCTGACACCTGGTTCTCTCTTCATTCTTTCATTTCAACAAGCATTTACTGAAATAATCATTCATTTATCTAACAAGTGTTTGTTGAGCACCTGTTATACACTAGGCAACGTGCTCAATTCTGGGAATACAGTGACACATGAGAAGGTAAGCAAGGTCAATTACTCAGGCAGCGTATGTTCTAGTTGGGTGAAGGAGGTGGAAATGAATGCATTCAGAAAACAACTCCGAAAGTAATACGCAATATACTTATCAATTGTATGAAGGGCTATGAAAAATAAAATAAATGAGGGGAAGAGATGGAGAAACTAGGAGTAGCAATGAGAAGATGGCCTTGGGCTATCTAAAGGATGAAGATCATGTCACCATGCAAAATGGTGGGAAAGAGCATTGTGGGCAGAGAGAAGCGTACGTACAGGTGCTTGGGCTCTTGAGAAACAGAAAGGAGGCTGATACTGCTCCAGTACAGTGAGAAATGGTGAGGGGCAGGACGGAGAAGGCAGACCTTGCAAGATTTCATGGTACTGAGTTTGCCTTTTATTCTCAGAGAAATGAAAGGCCAACGGAGGGGAATGAAAAGAACTTTATGTCTACTGCAGAGAGGACTGAAGAGGGAAAAATAAAGAGAGGGAAGTGAAGGTGCCTTAGCAGTAGAAATGGAAAGAGGTTGATGGGTTCAAGGCCAGCATGAACTGGGTGTATTGGATAAGGACAATCTGGCCTAAGCAACTGAGATAGGAAAGAGTGGAATAGGAACAGGTTACAATCAAGAATTTTTGCTTTGTACATATGAGCTTTCCTTTGCCTATTAAAGACCCAGATGGGGCTATCAAGTAAGGAGTTGGATATACAAGACTTGGGTTCCAGGGAGAGACAGAGATTAAAGCTGGAAGTAATAAATTTGGGTATCGCCAATAGATAGATGGTATTGAAACCAAAGTAATATGTACAAGGATTTGTCTCTTTAAACACCAGTTACAAACTATGTTAATCCCATGATCCTGAGCAAACACACGACTTCTTCATGCCTCCATTTCTCATCTGTAAAACAGAAATGAAAGTGCCACTCTTAGGGGCATTGTGAAGATGAATAAAATAATCCATGTTCCCTCCTTAGTCCTGGATAAGCACTCCATGAGTGTTAATGTAATTTTTCTCCCACAACTGACTTCACACTTGCTCTTGGTATGACTGCGTTAGGAAAACTCAAGTCTGAGTGCCTTCAATGGGGTCACTTGGACATGCTTGCTCTACCAAATTCTAGTAGTCTTGGTCAGTGCCCTTGCTGCCCTTAATCTTCATCTGCAATCTCAGGCAGCTTTGCCCACCCCCACATGTTCATAATTCTTTAGGCAATAAGAAGGCATCAGTCTCGGGGGTGAGGTGTCCATATTCCCTCCTGGCAGACATTCCCCTTTTTTAGGTTTGCTTTGAGGACCATCCTAACTTGGCTTCGGGAATAAGCCCTCCTCTCTTCCCCCAGAGTTGGGAAGATCAGAGAAATGCCATGATGCTCTTACATCCGTGAATCCCATTTAAAGCATCTTCTCAAGCTTTTCCCTACATAGTTGAAGGTGGTTAACAGAATTGATAGCCAGAGGACCCGTTTGTTCATTTCAAAGTCCCCCACAAATGTGTCCAACGTTGCTCTTTATAATGAATTTGTCATACAGTGTAACTAGTTTTGGTCATCAGCCAAAATTCCAACAGAAAACATCCCATTTCTCATCATTTATACTTTATTTTTAGTTTTTTCTTAGTATCGGATTTATTAGCTCATTATGACCTCCAGGCAAATAAATACTGGCCTGAAAGTCCAAGAAAGATTTAGGAAGAATAACAGTATATATATTATTGTCTCTTCTTTTCTTACGCTTGTGATACTGGTTACAAATCTGCATAAGACATTATAAATATCTGTACTACAAAGCAGTTCATAGAAAGGGTCATCTGGGTGATGTTTGATTTTAAAGAAGGGTGGTAATTAATTGCTCCTTCTCCTCAGAGTTCAGAACTAATTAAGAAATGGAGTCCTATGCATGGAGACCCAAACATAAGCCTTATCATTCAGAAAGAATGGCTCCCCAACTCCCCCCCCCCACCACCCCACCCAATTCGGCAAGGCAAGATGACAGCCTGTCTTCAGAACCCTACTATATGCAGTCAGGGGCCAGAACTGTACTCCTGTCATTGGCCAGCAGAGCCCTGAGAGGCAAACAGGTGGCCTCTTTTGAAGGCAGGGACACACAATCACAGATGCTTGTACAAGCAGACATCGGACTCCCCTGCCTTCCAAATCAGGACGGTAAGAGAGGAGAGAGATACCACAGCATTCCTTGTGTCTTTTCCTTTCCTTCCTTCCTTTTTCCTTTCGTGAAGGAAAGGTAGGATGAGGGATAAGAAGGGCCCTTCAGTAGGCAAATGAAAGAGCTAAATGCTGTGCACATGCAGAGAGTAGAGAAAGATCACCTGGAAGTGGAGACACCCAAGGAGGACGTCATGATGTTCGTTTGCTCTGGGGCCACAAGGTGTGCATTTTTCAGGGGCAGGGGTACAGGCAGCGTTCCCGTCAGAGGCAGAGCATGAGTGAAGACAGGGGGGCACAGGCAGGGGTGCTTAGGGAAAGTAGGTGGCCTAGACTGACGTGAAAACCAAGGCTTCGATGGGGACCGGAGGCAGACAGTGAAGAGGCCATCTGGAGCCAGGTTGGAGAGGATCTTGGTTACAGGCCAAGGAGTTTGTATTTTATTTGGTCAGGAATTGGAAAGCAGTCAAAGTTTTTGAGTAAGAGAGGAACATAATTATAGCAATGCTTTAAGAAGATTAAGTGGGCAGCAGGGTTCAGAATGTATTATCTAGAGAGTATTTGGAAGCAGGAAGATCAGTCAGAGGCTCCTGTACAGGTTGGAAGTGGAAGGAACGCTAATTTGTATCATCACAGTGTGATGGGAAGGCAAATGGCTTGCGTCGTGCTTTAGAGTTTACAGTTCTTGTTGCATTAATTACCTCATGTGATGTGGTAGCTGCGAAAAGTAAGTAACTCAAGGATAGACATACCCTGAGTTATCAATAACTGTTAATTGAATAAGAGCAAGGGACACTCGAAAGGACTCGGTGACTATAAACGGGAAGGAAGGCAAGTGGGCATTCAAGATGACCCACAGCCCTCAAGAACTAGGATAAGTGAATTGATCATCAAATATTTATTGAGCTTCTACTACAATGCCAGGAATCGTTCCAGATGCTGGGCTATAACAAAGAGCCTGATAGACAAATCGTTTATCCTCAGGGAGCTTATATACTAGGGGAAAGAAATAATCAATAGATATGTAAAGAAACATAAAATTAAAATACCTGGGAGGAAAGGGATGAACATCAGAATAAGTGAATTCAGGGTAAGGCAGGTGCTTTTTAAGATAATGCTATCAGAGAAGTCCTTTTTCTGGAAGTGACTTCTGAGCAAAGACCAGATGGGAGGGAGTCAGAGATCCACACAAAGTTCTGAGGGAAGAGTATTTGAGGCAGTGAGAACGGTAAAGGGAAATCCTCAAAGCAGGCAATGGTCTGGCATGTTCAAGAAGCACCCAGGAGGCCTGTGCAGGCAAAGCAGAGTCCACAAGGTGGGGGTGGTAGGAAATGAGTCTATCATAATAGAGTGATAAATGACAAATGAGGGGTAGGTCAAATCCTAAAGGGTTTTGTAAGCCAGGCTAAGGACCTCTGGCCATGGTGGAGAGTCATTTGTAGAGGGGCAAGTGTGAACATGCCGATGATTGACGATCATTGGACTAATGTGATATTGTTAGAGAAGATGAAAAACAGCCAGAATCTGTTTATGGTAGGTAAGACAAGGCTTATAAGATTCTTTATTGGATTTGATCTGGAGTGGAAGAAAAAAAAAATTAAGAATACTTCCAAGGTTTTTGCCTTGAGCAGTTTGATAAATAGCTGTGTCCCTACTGAGATAGGGAATCATGGACAAAGGAAACAGGAGCTTTGCTTAGAGCCTTTGTCTGTGATAAACCCAGAGACGTTGCAAAGATATAATTCTGGAGTTAGGAGGAGGGGTCAGGGTTAGAGATATACATTTGAGAGGGCTTTGCCGTCATCAAAAATACAAAAGCCAGGAGGGAGAAACTGGTTCTTACGCTTACCCAGTACTTACTAAATACTTAGTATGTGTGAAGCACTTTTTCGGGCCCTAATGGGTGCGGATACCAAAGTCATAGTTCTCCTCTTCAGAGGGCTCACCATTTACAAGCAAGGAAACAACCAAATACACCGTGGTGGGAAGAGTTCTATAGCAGCAGCTTCCAGGGGGTACTGTGGGAGATTGGTGGTGGGGCACTGGATCCAACAATTCAAGCAAGTTTTCCTAAAGAAGGTGACACCTCAGAGAAGTTTTGAGGGTTGCAGAAGGGTTGTCTGGGGAGAAAAAATCAGACTGGGGGAGAAGGGCATCTCAGGTGGGCGGAGCATAGTTGATAGCATAGAGATGCGTGGGAGCACAACACGTCTGTGCAACATTTATGTAGGTAGGACCAGAAAAGAGGGGGCTTGTGGGAGAGTGGCAGGAGATGAGACTGGAAAGGTAGGCAGGGACAGGTCTTGAAGACCCCTTTAGGCAATGTTAAGGGGGCTGGTTAGATGAAAAGAGGACAAGTTCTGTTTTGGAGATGCCAAGCTTGAAATGCTAATGGTGTGTGTCTAAAGGGTAACAGAAAACAGAAGATGGGAACTCCAGGGAAGGTCAGGGCCAGATTCATATTCTTATGTCTATTTATGTAAAACAGAGATATGGATATAGATAGATATAGGCACAGATATGGATATAGATACCTATAAAATCTCAGAGTCTCCTTCATGGGGGTTATCATTGAAGCCATAAATGCAGATTCAATAGTCATGAAATAGAAAATGCAGAGAAAGAGGGGTGTCTGGGTGGTTCAGTTGGTTGAGCATCCAACTCAGCTCAGGTCATGATTTCACAGTTCCTGAGCTCGAAGCCCACATGGGACTCTCTGCTCTCAGGGCAGAGCCCACTTTGGATCCTCCGTTCCCCTCTCTCGCTCTCTGCATCTCACTGCTCATGCTCCCTCTCTCTCAAAAATAAATATATTTTTTTTTAATGAAGAAAAAGGAGAAGCAGGAGAAGAAAAGTTGTAGGTAAAACCCACAGTTTGAGGACTGGAAGAGGAGGAGGTGTGAGGATGGAAGTTAGGACAAGAAAGGTCAGGGACGTTTCAGAACTGGAAGAACACATTGTCATGGTAGCCAAGGAAAGGGGGAAGGTTCCTGAAGGTTCCCTGTGGTTCGCAGTGTCACACGCTGAGCAAGGTTAAGGAGGGTGAAATTGGAGGGAAGGTCATCAAACGAGGTGGCCAAATGGTCCCTTGGTGGCCTTTGGGAGAATACATAGAAGGCTGGGGGTAAAACTTGGCAGCAGGGGTTTAGGGTGACTAGGATCCCAGCAAGAATGAAGGCAGAAAAGGCGGACTTGCAAACCGCTGTTCCCAAGCTTGTCCTATTTTTATGCCTGGCATCTGCCTTTTGTGCTCAACCTTCACTTGACCCTTTTCTCCTGGCTCTCTGTCCTGTCTCTGTTATTCTCACTGTCAACTGTCCCAATGTGACGGCACCTCTTGCCAGAGGCAGTTCTAGCGTTCGGCCATCCGGCAAGCCATGACCTGAATCATCAAATACACTTTATCAGATAAGGAAATGGGTCAAAGGTTACCTTGATGAAAGACATGCTGTCATAGATTCTGTAAAACCAACAGAATTTCTCTTCCCTTTTTGTTTGCTTGTTTGTTCTGAGCAGGTGATGGATGTTGTCCACTGATTTTTCTGAATCTATTGGAATGACTGTGTGATTTTTTCCCTTTATTTGCTCAATTTAAATTTTTGATTTTTATTTACTTAAAAAATTTTAAATTGAGGTATAATTAACCTATAACCTTATATTAATGTCAGGTGTACAACACAATGGTTCCATATTTGTGTATATTGTGAAATGAGTACAAAAAGTCTAGTCAAGGGGAGCATGGGTAGTTGAGTCGGTTAAGCGTCAGACTTGGGCTCAGGTCATGATCTCGCAGTCCGTGAGTTCGAGCCCCATGTCAGGCTCTGTGCTGACAACTGCGAGCCTGGTGCCTGCTTCAGATTTTCTCTCTCTCTCTCTCTCTCTCTTTCTCTCTCTGTCCCCCTCCTGCTCCCGCTCTGTCTGTCTCTCTCTCTCTCTCAAAAACAATACACATTAAAAACTATTTTAAGTCTAGCTGGCATTCATCACTATATATAGTTATCAATATATTTTTTTCTTGTAATGAAGACTTTTAAGATCTGCTCTTTTAGCAATTTTCAAATATGAACATATTATTAACTATAGTCACCATGCTGAACTAGAAATCTGTACCTTTTGACCCCTTTTTCCCACCCCCTACTCCAGCCTCCAGCAACCACACCCTGCTCTCTGTATCTATGAGCTTGGGTTTTTGTTGGTGTTGTTTATTTCTGCCTATAAATGAGATCATACTGTATTTGTCTTTCTCTGTCTTCCTCATTTCACTCAGTGTAATGCCCTTAAGGTCTGTTCATGTTTTTGCAAATGGCAAGATTTCATTCTTTTTTTATGATTGGATATATTCCTGTGTGTGTGTGTGTGTGTGTGTGTGTGTGTGCGTGCGTGTGTGTGTGCGTGCATATCCCTCCATTTTTTATCCATTTATCCACTGATAGACATGTAGGTTGTTTCCATATCTTGGCTATTGTAAATAATGCTAACATGAACATGAAGTGAGTTTATCTTTTCAAATTAGTGTTTTCATTTTCTTTGGATAAATACTCACAAGTGGAATTGCTGGAACATATCACAGTTCTATTTTTAATTCTTTGAGAAACCTCCATACCATTTTCCACAAGTACATGGCTGCACAAATTTACATAGCCACAGCCATGCATAAGGCTGCTCTGTCTCCACGTCCTCAACAGCTCTTGTGATCTCTTCTCTTCTTGATAGCCATTTCGCATGCGTGAGGTGACATCTCATGGTTTTGATTTGCATTTCCCTGATGATGAGTGATGTTGAGCATCTTGTCATGTACCTGTTGGTCATCTGTATGCCTTCTTTGAAAAAAATGTCCATTCAGATCCTCTTCCCATTTTTCAGTTGAATTGTTTGGTATTTGTTATTGAATTGTATGATTTTTTAAAAAAATATATTTTTGATATTGACCCCTTATCATATATATGATGTTTGCAAATATTTTCTTCCATTCAGTAGGTTACCTTTTCATTTTGTTGATGACCTCCTTTGTTGTGCAGAAGCTTTTTAGTTGGATGTTTATTTTTGCTTTCGTTGCCTTTGTTTTTGGAGTCAGAGCCAAAAAATCGTCACCAAGACTGATGGCAAGGAGCTTACCACCTGTGTGTTCTTCTAAGTTTTATGGTTTCAGGACTTAATTCATGTCTTTAAGCCACTTTGAGTTTTTGTGTGTAGTATAGGACCGTAGTCTAGTTTCATTCCTTTGCATGTGTTTGTTCACTTTTCCCAACGCCATTTATTAAAGAGATTGTTCTTTCTCCATTGTATATTCTTGGCTCCAGAATCTCTTTAAGGACACTTTCTACTGGGAAGAATGTCACCTATCTATTAACAATAGTTACCCACCCAAGTCCTGGCCAGTAGGAAGCTGTAGGAGAGGATGCTTTTGAATTTTTGCGATATACACCATTATATTATTTTAGGTTATTATCATTGTTGTCGTTTTCCAACAAAGTTTGTTGGTTTTCTAATTTAAACATTTTTTTTTAAAGACATACCCTTCATTCTTCTAATCTGCAGAGGTACTACTTGGCTAAGATCATCTATACTTTCTTTATGTTTTCCTCCCAACAATCTTTGGCAGCCAGCATTAACTCAATGGAAATGTTGGCAAACTCTCGAGTCAGACATTTGTTCCCTTTAATGTCACGACCATATCTAGATAATTGTTCTCCTACATCAATTGATACCTAGCTTTTAACATAATTGGATTCTTGCATATCCAAACGCCACTTATGCAAATTAAAACAATGACTCCATTCAATAAACCGGAAATGATAACCACAGTCATTATGAAAGTAAGTGGAGCTAATCAAAGCCCCATCTTCATCATTTTCTTTTTAGAGACCGACAACTGAAACAAATGATCAGGAAGGGAATAATTGGCCATTTATTCCAATCCACGCTTTTTCTAATAATAATAAAGAGCATAAATAGCAAACAAAATTAGGCACTGGGCCCCCTGAGCCAATCAATTACCAAGTCATGATAGCTTTACCTCTTCTGGCTGGAATCTTTTCCTTTTATCACTGGTTCACCCAGGCCCTGTTCTTTTGCTCTGAAACATGTCAACAGCCTCCCAAACTCTATTCTTGCTTTTCTTAAATATGTCCTCCACATCGGTCACTGAAATGAGCTCTCTCATACAAAAACCAAGCCATTGTCTTGCTTAAAACTCTTCGGTGGCCCTTAGAGCAACATGGAATGTTTCAGCTCATTGTCACAGCATGCAAGATCAGTGGTTTTTACCTGTGGACGTTCTGAATTCAGTTTCGCAGTATGCCAGATTGAGCTTTCACTTTTGACTTGGGGTTATTGTGTGGAACTCAGATCACTGCCAGACCCCACTTTCTCTGTGACGCATTCCCCTTTGGGAAAACTTATGTCCTCTTTTGTCACTGTACCCGGGTAAGGATGACCACAGTCCACTGTGGCAGGTTTACCTAATTTTAACCCCGGTTGAAGAGGTTGTTGACTTCCTTTCTTCCCATCCAGTGGGCTTTTAGGATCCTATGCAGATACATCCGTTCTCCTCCCAAACCTCTATGAACTAAGAAGGGTTTTGCAGCATTTTTTGTTAAAGTTTATTTTCCAAAGTCAAGACATGCCTCAACTCTTATATTTGTATGATGGGATGCAGCTCCAGTATGGCTTTCAACGTTCACTCTTAAATAAAAAGTTCTACCACACCAGGCACCCTCTCACACGCATATAATCGGATTTGTGTAAAACTCAACTGACTATAGATAGAAGCACACGCATATGTATGTTAAATATATCTCTGCTCGAAATAATATTTTTCTGGAAATACTTTCAAATAATATTATTACTGTGTTCTGGGTGGCCTAACAGATCATTTCCTAACTAACATTAGAGCCTTCTATGACTTTAGCCGGAACCCAAATGATTGAACCCCTACAAGTGACTGTCCGTTATTTCTTCTGCACCAGACTTCTAAAAGAAAAAAGGAGAGAAGCTACTAATTACAGATTTGTCGGAGACTATTTTAAGGAGCTGTTGAAACAGCTTCTGAATCTATAGGCCTCAACCACACATGCACACATAAAAATACAATATCTAGTTCTTAAGATCTAAAGACTCCACTTGGCTCATGTGGGCCCTTTCACCAGGTGTAACCCTCCTCTTGCGAGATCTTACTCAGGCATCTAGAAAATGGTGACTGCGGAGATAGGAATTTCCACTGAAGACCAGATGAAGAACACCTTAGAAACATAATGCTGGCCCTTCTGATGGCTGTAAAAATATCTATAGGACCCACAGATATCCAGTCAACTAACAAGCTAGGGTCTTTGAAAAACTCTTAAATATATAAAATTACAAAGTTGGGGGGCGCCTGGGTGGCTCAGTCAGTTAAGCGTCTGACTTCAGCTCAGGTCACGATCTCGCAGTCCGTGAGTTCGAGCCCCGCGTCGGGCTCTGGGCTGATGGCTCAGAGCCTGGGGCCTGCTTCCAATTCTGTGTCTCCCTCTCTCTCTGCCCCTCCCCCATTCATGCTCTGTCTTTCTCTGTCTCAAAAATAAATAAACATTAAAAAATAAAAAAATAATAAAATAATAATAAAATAAAAGTACAAAGTTGGTACATGTATGTCTTCAAGTCCCCCAGCTTTCTAGGGCCATTCATTCTTAAAAGGAACTTACTTAAGGACGTTAGGCAGCTCTAGAACCTCTAGGAGGACCAAAGAGTCACGTTTGGAGCCATCTAAGGACAATGCTCCCCATTACATAAGGAGTCCCGCCCATTTGGCTTGAGATTACTGGGAGGGATTATTAAAGCCTTGTGTCTTTCTTCACATTATAGTTCTTTTTTTTTCTTTTTCAAATAATAAGAACTTTATAGCCCAACACTCACCCCATTTTTGTCTAGCTTTCAGGGAGGGCAGAGCTCAAGTCAGAGCTTCCTGTAGTAACTCCCCACTGCCCTTTTGGAATAGCCTTATTTATGTGGAGTAAACTTTACAAAACCAGGTGGAAATCCCAAGTAAGGTGGACAAATGAGGCAGAAAGCGTAACACGCAGCCTCAGTCAATTGCTGCCAGGTCAAGGTACAAACATAGAATAGGTCTGGCCTTTTAAATAGTCCCTGGATTATCAAAAGTGAATGTCTGCTGCTTTACTTGTGTCTTCTGAGGTCATCGTTTCCTTAAATATCCTAATAACATTGTCTGGGCCCCAGTACCATATACTTTAGGAAACTCTGCGGCCATCTTCCCCTGACACAGGCACACACATACAGGCACCACGTGCACACGCTTTTTCCATCCCTGCGTCACTCTCCCCAAGGTACCCCAGGGAGCTTGCTTCTAGTGCTCAGTGCAACCTCTGACTTACCCCTTTCCCTGCTCCTCTGCTCTAAGATTGTTGGTATCATGGATGCTATGGGTGCTCAATCAAAAGGGAGATACTTCATCCAGGAGATTAAATTTCTCCCATGCCCCCTTCAGAGAAAGGAACAATGACTCACAGACACAAGTTTTAGAAAACCACAACTCTTGCCTCAAGTGGGGACCGGCTCTATGGTGCAATTCACGCTCTGGAGCATCCCTGTGGAATCGGCCCCAAGTTAGTCCTTGATGAAGCCATACCCCTGCCAGGCTTTTTTCTCTCATCCCTCTCTCCTGAGGACTCAATACCTCCATACATTCCCTACATCACGTTCATGGCAATTCCTGTCTCAGGCTCTGCCTCTGGGCAACCCGGCCTGACCCAGTTGTGTTCAGTAGACTTTTTCCTGAAGGAGGATGATGATCCAACATAAAACAGCAATGTTTAGATTTGAATTCAGTGCCACGTTGGTAAAACAAGGACTACCAGAGTGGACAACCATAGGGCATGCCCCCCTCTTCTCCGTGTAGGACAATAGGATGATATCATATCTCTTTTGTAGTTTGAGGGGCTTTTATTCTTCCTCTCTTAACTGCTTCCTGGGGAAGGAAATGAGCACTCAAAGAAAGGGACAGAAAATCGTTGGTGCAGGGCCCTCCCAGAGTTTGACAGTTGCATTATTTTAAATGTTTCTAAAAGCTTTTTTTTTAATTTTTTTTAACATGTATTCATTTTTGAGAGAGAGAGAGAGACAGAGCATGAGCAAGACAGGGGTAGGGAGAGAGGGAGACATGGAATCTGAAGTAGGCTCCAGGCTCTGAGCTGTCAGCACAGAGCCCAATGTGGGGTTCGAACTCTCATAAACAGTGAGATCATGACCTGCGCCAAAGTCGGATGCTTAACTGACTGAGCCACCCAGGCGCTGCTCTAAAAGCTCTTGAGGTAAAGACAAAACACAGGAATGAGCTAATTAGACCCTTGAAAATCTGCCCTTCCCCAAACTCCTTTCTCCCATTTTCTTTCCCAGCCACTTTTATCCACAAAGTAAAGAACCTTTCCCTCAATTCGTTTAGGGACCATGGCAAGTGTTGCAAAGTGGAATGTGTGAAGCTGTGAGGGAAGGCACGTTAAAAAAAACAACAACAACAACGACAGCAAAATGCTGAGTGAATTTGAAGATCAAATTGGCTTTATTCAACAATTCACAAATCACGCAGCATCCCCTCTAGCAAGTAAAAAGAACTCTGAGGAAGTGTACAAAATGGAAAGCTTTTATAGGTAGAAGGGGGTAGAAAAGGAAGTTTTAGTAGAGTGGACTATTTTGGCCAGGCTTCTTTTGGGGGAAGGGCGGGGGTCTATCATGCAGATCACCTCACTAGGGCTGACCGGATAATTCCAGGTTGACTGGGTAAACATCACATTCCCAGGAGAAGCTGAAACTGCAAATTGGGGAGGTATTAAGTCGTGGTTTGTTGACGTTGGGCTTAGCCTAAGTAACTCCTTTTGGGGCCTGTTGTCTCTTTTTCTTTCTTTCTTTCTTTTTTTTAAGTTTATTTATTTATTTTTGAGAGACACACAGGGAGAGAGAGAGAGAGAGAGAGAGAGAGAGAGAGAGAGAGAGAAAGGATCCCAAGTAGGCTCCACACTGTCAGCACAGAGCCCAACGTGGGGCTGGATCCCTTGAACCATGAGATCATGACCTGAGTGGAAATCAAGAGTCAGAGGCTGAACCGACTGAGTCATCACGTGCCCCTGTCTCTTTCTTTAATGGGTATACAGGGATCTGGTCATGAGGAAATCGTGTGAGAACTGAGATACACAGGATGGGGTGATTTCCTCCTTCATGGGGCACCGGTGGTGTGGTGTGAACACGCACATTTCGAGGGCAGCTGGGTTAAGTTGGTGGGATATATAAATTGCCCCGGGGCCCATAGACAAGGAAGCAACCAACATTACTTGAAGAGGAGGAGGGAGAGGTCAGAAGCATTTTTACAGAGTATATGACATCTGCCCTGTGCCTGGTAGGATGAGGTGGATTACCAAGGAGGAAAGGAGCAAGAGGGAAATCCCAGCGAGAGAGCCCACAAGGTACAGAGATGTGAACGCAGATGGTGGTGCTGGGACCGGGTGAGCACAGAGTCCTGCAGAGACATGGCAGGAGACGACCCTGGGCAGAACCAGCTTGCGAGGGTCCAAAGCATCCTGGAAATTGTTCCCTGGAAATTGTGGGTGGTGCCTTGCTCATATATGTTATAGAGGCCAATCTACCTAGCATGTTGGAGATAGAGAGAAATTGAGAAAGAGAAATGAGAAGGTAGTGAAACCAGTTAGGAGGCTTTTGAAATGTCTCGAGAGCTTATTGGGTATTTATGACACGCTAGGCACTGTTCCAAGCATTTTCCACATTTGATTTCACTTAATCCTCGCCATGACTGAATGTGACAAATGCTGTTGTGCACAAATAACAGGGGGAAAGTGAAGCACAGGGGGGTTAAGTGAGTTGCCAGGGGGTTAACGCTAGTGAATACAGAGCGATGAATTAAACACAAGGAGTCTGACTCCAGAGTCCGAAGACCTTTCTGCTCCACTCGGCTGAAATTGTCCAGGCAAGACCCACGGAAAAACTGTCCTAGGGCAACAGAGGATGGAAGAGCTGGGGACAGAACAAGAACGTCTGCAGGGTGAATACAGGTGAGGCAAAGAAGTAAATACAAATAACTGACGTTTCTAGTTTTCAGTGAACCAAGGAAAGGGGACCAGAATTCACACGAGAAGGTGCAACAGCTTCGGGGGTGAAAATACTATCGTGGCATGAGGCGTGCTGCGTTTGAAAAGCTTGGGAGACATTCCGGTGAACCCCTGGGGAATGTGTGATATACTCCCAGTCTCTCCTTCCTCTGTCCGAAGATACCCTCTCCGTCTTCCACGACTGGACATCATCACACTTGCTCTGTCCTCTGCTCTGTCAAAATGTCTTCGAAAGGAAGTGCCCGCTAGAGGTGTGCAATATTGTGATTGTATAAGAAAAAATGTATTTGTTCTTCATCCTGGTTCCTGGTGGAGTTCCCAAAACCCTTGGAATTTCCTAAGGGCTGGGAATATTAAAGGTGCCTTTTATATGTAAAAGAGGTGTCTTTGGAAAGTAGCTAAGGATGGGAGCTGGCTGGGAGGCGAACAGACCATATAATTAGAGGGCTGGAACTTTCAGTCCCATCCTCTGACTTCCAGGGAGGGGAGAGGGGCTAAAGGTTGAGTCAGTCGCGAATGGCCAATGGTTTAATCAACAATGTCTATGTAACTAAGCCTCCATAAAAACCCGAAAGGACAGGGTTCAGAGAGCTTTGAGGTTGGGGAGCTAGAAGGCTTCCATGTGTCACTGTACCAGGCCCCAAACTCTACAGGAACAGACGCTCCTTTGTTAATGACTTTGTCCTATGTATCCCTTCATCTGGCTATTGATTTGAAACCTTTAATAGCCTTTTCATAAATTGGTAGATTAGTGAATAAACTGCTTTCCTAGGCTCTGTGAACGGCCCTAGCAATTTACTCAAACCCAAAGAGGAAGTCTTGGGAACCTCTGATCTATAGCCAGTCAGCCAGAAGCACAGGTGACAGCCCGGGCTTACAACTGGCATCTGAAGTGGGGACAGCCCTGTGGGACTGAGTCCTTAACCTATGGAATCTGGTTCCATCTCTGGGTAGACAGCGTCAGAACTGAGGTGATTTGTAGAACACCCAGCTGGTGTCAGAAGTTTGCTTGATATGCGGTGGGGGGGAACCCACACGTTGGAATTGACACCCCCAAATCCTAAGATGCCATTTACACACTGAGGTCAGCACGTGCTCTCCTACGGGTGGCTCTGAATGAAAGGCTTACCTCCGTCAAAGGAATCAGGAACAATCAAGAGAATATGCTGGAGAGAAGGCTTCCTGGTATCTTGAGACTCTACCCTGCTTACGTGGACAAGTCAACCCTACCTACCAAGACAAACCTAAATGGCCACACAGATCAGGGTCTCCCATTAAGTAAGCCAAAGGCTGTAGACCAACAGGGGTATTTCTTGGAGTCCTCTCATGGGGCACAAAAGCATAAGGAATAGGGAACACTTTGGAATGTCCGTTAACTCCCTGAAGGACATCCAGGACTTCTTTCAAAAATATTCTCGGAGCTCCTGGGTGGCTCAGTTGCTTAAGCGTCCGACTTCGGCTCAGGTCATGATCTCAGGGTTTGTGAGTTGGAGCCCCACATCGGGCTCTCTGCTGTCATGCAGAGTCTCCTTCAATCTTCTGCCTCTCTCTCTCTCTGCCCCTCTTCTTCTCTCTCTCTCTCTTTCACTCTCTCTCAAAAACAAACATTTAAAAACATATTCTTATTCAGGGGACTCTTTTTAAAAACTCAAGCATCTCTTTCCCTCTCTTTTCATGTCTCCCTCTCACCTCCTCCTGCCTTCCCACCTCTACTCCTAGTTTTCTTTTTTATTAAAAGAAAGTTAGCGACGGATACAGAAGACTATGCATTGTGCCATTATTTATCATAGCAGGTTAGAAATAATCCAAACGTTCATCAATAGAGGACTTAAAAACTATGATATGTTCCCACGATTCTGTATATTGAGCCTTAAAGAAAAATGAAGTTCCCTATCTACCTATCTGTGGATAGAAAGATAAATTGTTATGCACAAAAAGCAAGGTCCAAACTGCTAAGTCATATGCCACCTTTCATATATATATTCTTACATTCACAAAAAGAGACGCTGGAAGAACAAAGCAGAAGCAAAATTAATTCCCCGTAGACAGCTGAAGCAAACAAGGTGGAGGGTATAAAGGACGGAAACTAGAGTGCCCTGTGTCTAACTACACGATTTTGACTTTGGAGTCACATAAATGTGACAAATACTCAAAAGGCAAAATTAAATGTAAAGAAAAAAAAAAGCAATGAAAATACTTCATGCAGAAATTAGGACTATTTTACAGAAGCGATTCCCATGGAGAAGTCAAACCGTGGCGTTGGGCCCCCTGAATAGATTCCCAAAGTAGGGGAACCCATGAGTGCCTGGTCAGGCCTCTGCATGGCTTTCCTAGGATCGGTGTCGGACGAGAGTGAAGGACTGTGGCAGAAAGACGATGGGGAATGGACAGAGAAAGACGGTATGGCTCAGGAAGAGAACCGCCAAGACGAAGGGACAAGAGGACAGGAAGGGAGGAACAGCAGAGACAAGACAACACTTCCCCAAACCATCTCTCCACCAGTTTGCAAACTCTCCCTCAGTCTTGCCTGAAATCTTTCTCACTCACCGCTACTTTTTTTTAAGTTAAAAATACTTTTTTCTAAATATTTAGAGAAGACTCTCTATTAGCAGTTACCCTGTGGGCCAGGGTGCTGTTTTATGACACTAATAGGTGACTTTCCTCTCCCGGTGAGTTCCTCCTTGTCTCCCAGCTCCCTGCTGGACTGAAGCAGGAGGCAGCTGTGGGTTCACTGCCTCGGGGAGCAGATGTGGAGGGTAGAAGATAAGGGCCTGCCTGGCTAACGTTCACTGCCCCACCCCCCACCCTAGGAACCCGTGAGGAAGAAGGGGGAAATGACATCTGGGGTTCTGAGAACACGAGCTATGATTCCAGGCAGGGAGGGAAACACTCGCGCCAGAAATGGTTACATGGGGCGCCTCCGCGGTTCAGTCGGTTAAGCGTCTGGCTTTGGCTCAGGTCGCAATCTCACAGTTTGTGAGTTGGAGCCCTACATCAGACTGTCAGCGCAGAGAGCCCACTGCGGATCCTCCGTCCCCCTCTCTCTCTGCCCCTCCCCCACTCATGCTCTCTCTCTTTCAAAAGTAAACGTTAGAAAAAAAAAGAAATGGTTATAGGCCCAGAAGCTTCTGGGCAGAGGGCTCCAGGGGCAGCCTAGCCAGAGTCCTGTGCTCCAGGCAAGACAGGGAAACACGGCGAGACCCATTAGATACAAAGTATTGTGCACAGGGAACTTTGGGGACTGGAAACAAAGATTAAATGGGTCCCCACCCATTGTTTGGTAGGCCGCAAGATCCAGGAACTGTGACATGTGTCAGAGAGAAAGTGCAGAAAAACCCCGGACGGAGTGAGGGTTTCCTCCCCTTTTCTTTCTCCAACGCTCTGTTCTAATGTGAGTGTAAAGTTCGTATTAAATTGGTTTAGAGATGATTTTACTGTAGTGTTCATTACACATCTCCATCCGGGGGATGAAATGTGTGCCCAAGACCTCTGATTTTTTTCTCCACCTCATCAGACATGCTTAGACCCCCAGGGGAATAGCAGCTTGGTGCACAGAAACCAAAGCAGGGTGTCTCTGGCTTTCTCAGGGCTCCCCCAGCCCCTTGCTGTCCTGCCTCGGTGTCCCATCCACATGCAGAGTGCAGTGCTCGGACCCGGAGGCAGTGGCATGTCAGTTGGGGTCAGGAAACGGCAAAGTACGCAAAGGCAGAAGCTTGGAGAACTTGTCAGGGAGAGATGCAGATTGATCCCTCAGTCCACCTTTATTTTATTCATGTGCCCACAACTAAATTCCACAGAGGTCAAACACACTTCACTCAGGAACAGCCAACAGGATTGTCCTGCACTTCATCCCGAAGGTTAACATCGACAATAACGGGAGAACAGGGACAGGGTGAAAGGGGATACTAGCTAAAAATATTCAAAGAGAATGCCCTTTCTTTGGAGTCCTGCAAGTTCAGGAGCTGATCTTGGTCATGACCTATGGAGACAGGTTTTCTTTATGGGAATCACCATCTTGGAACCTATCCACCTTCATAAATAAAGTTAACCTTTGGAACTGTGTGAACTGGCACATGAAATAATTACATTGGGATAAGAAGCCCACACTTCATATGTTCAATTGACCTCATAAAATTGTTATAGACTTTAAAAAAAAATAAAGTTAAGGCAACCTCCCAGTCGCTGCTTACCTAGATGAACTGGTTCTTTCCCTTGCCCGTCTGTCACACGATATTGCAACAAAGATTTGCTCACCTGCCAGGACATGAGCTCTGAGAGCACAGAGACATTGTCCCTTCATGGTTTAACCGCCACAGCTTACCACCGTGCCTGGTGCTGTTAAGTGCCCAACAATTATGAAGCGAAGAGACAGATGAATGGCTAGGTGGGCGCTCCTAGATGGACAGATGGCATGTGCCTTGGCAACTGCCCCATTATGTGGGAGGCAACCCAGGTTTTGCCGTAACTTGTGCAGTCCCACGACAAATGGAAGGAGCAGGGAACGGACGGGGTCATGGCAAAGTGGTGTTGTTTTCTGTTTTATCTGCCCTGTGAGTGGTGGATCTGAGTAGATGTGGTAAAATGCCCGGCTCACAACTGTCGAGCGAGGATATTGCAGCATTATCTGATGCCGTGGGCAGGATGTGGCGACAGGGCATTTTCAAAGCGGTAACTTTCAAGGGTCAGGGCAGGTGGTAGTATCGTGGGTTTAAGGACAATACTTAAGATCCCCTCGACTGAGGTGTGTGAGTGCCGAGCAAATGGTAATAGTTTAGGGTAGAGTTCCGAGTCCAGTCAGGATTCAGGATTATTTGGGAGACACCAAACTAGGAGCCCAGTTGGATGGGCTGATTTATGATGGTTATGTCTTCTGGGGCACATGGCTGCTGATGCCTCACTGGATATGGAGCTTTAAGGCAGCAAGACTGATGTCAGATCCCACCCCCAGACAGCAGGATAGTTCCAACGCACTCTTTTGGGGATCCCGTTCCAATTCTCATGTACGTTCATCCTCTCCCTCCAACAATCAGTGCATAACCATGTTCAAGGCTCTCTCCTACTAAAAGGAAATAAATAAACTAGTTAATGAATAAACATACTTACCTTCTTACAGCCAACAATGGCTGTACAATGGTTCTTCAGTTCCTTTTCACTCCTCTGATGAATATATCCAGCTGGGTATTTCTTTCTCCACTCCTGAGATGGCTCTCACTGAGCACAGTGATGATGTTGCTAAATCCAAAGGACGCGTTTCAGTATGGGTCCTACATGACCTCTGCAGCATCCATCGTCACCCACCATTCCGTTCCTTGACCTGGCTTCCGTGATAATGCCTCCTGCGGGCTTCTTCCTACCTCCTGCCTCTCCCTCATTTTCTCCTCTTCTAGCCATTTCTTCCCCAAATGTTGGTGCTCCTCTTAATGTTCCCGGGTGCTCTTCTCTCATGGTCTACACACACTCTTGTGAGGTATCACCTCTTCCCTCGGCCTCAACACCCAGACGAAAATGACTCTCAAATTTATTTTTGATCCCAGGTTTCTCTCCACACTCCCCCTAGCTGTCCAGAAATATCCTGTGCCCTGGATACCTCCCCTTGGCTATCCATGGGCTGAAGCGTGCCATTTCTATTCTGTCATTTTGAGTCAATTTGATCTTAAGCACCAAAATGAAACTGACAAGGGCCAAAATGATACACAGTAAAATTGGTTGTAGATAAAAAGCTTACTTGAGAATCACATATTGTTGGTAGATCTGAAAACCGCAAAATTTACTTCGGGAAAATACTGGACTTGCTACAAAAAAAAAAGTAAACTATAGCCGAGAAGAGCAAACCTAGCAAATGGTAAAAATTATTATTGCTCACAAATTAATGAACAATTATAAATATTTTATAAAAGCTTACGTGTGTAAAAAAGAAAAGGAAAAACATTCCATGCACCTGGATAGGAAGAACAAATACTGTTAAAATGTCGATACTACCCAAAGCAATCTACATATTCAATGCAATCCCTATCAAAATAACACCAGCATTGTTCACAGAGCTAGAACAAATAATCCTAACATTTGTACGGAACCAGAAAAGACCCCGAATAGCCAAAGCAGTCTTGAAAAAGGAAACCAAAGCAAGAGGCCTCACAGTCCCAGACTTCAAGCTGTGCTACAAAGCTGTAATCATCAAGACAGTATGGCACAAGAACAGACACTCAGATCAATGGAACAGAATAGAGCACCCATAAGTGGACCCACAAACGTATGGCCAACTAATCTCTGACAAAGCAGGAAAGAATATCCAATGGAAAAAAGTCTCTTCAGCAAGTGGTGCTGGGAAAACTGGACAGCGACATGCAGAAGAATGAACCTAGACCACTTTCTTACACCATACACAAAAAATCAAAATGGATGAAAGACCTAAATGTAAGACAGGAAACCATCAAGAGCCTCGAGGAGAGAGCAGGCAAAAACCTCTTTGACCTTGGCTGCAGCAGCTTCTTACTCAACACGTCTCCAGAGGCAAGGGGAACAAGAGCAAAAATGAACTATTGGGACCTCCTCAAAATAAAAACCTTCTGCACAGCGAAGGAAACAATTAGCAAAACTAAAAGGCAATCGATGGAATGGGAGAAGATACTTGCATACGATATATCAGATAAAGGGTTAGTATCCAAAAATCTGTAAAGAACTTATCAAACTCAACACCCAAAAAACAAAGAATCCAGTGAAGAAATGGGAAACAGACATGGATAGACACTTCTCCAAAGAAGACTCCAGATGGCCAACCGACACATGAAAAGATGCTCAACATCGCTCATCGTCAGGGAAATACAAATCAAAACCACAATGAGATACCACCTGACACCTGTCAGAATGGCTGACATTAACAACTCAGGCAACAACAGATGTTGGCAAGAATGTAGAGAAAGAGGATCTCTTTTGCACTACTGGTGGGAATGCAAGCTGGTGCAGCCACACTAGAAAACAGTATGGAGGTTCCTCAAAAAACTAAAACTAGAACTATCCTACGACCCAGCAATTGCACTACTAGGTAATTCATCCAAGGGATACAGGTATGCTGTTTCAAAGGGGCGCATGCACCCCAATGTTTATAGCAGCACTATCAACAATAGCCAAAGTATGAAAAGAGCCCAAGTGTCCATCAATGGATGGATGAATGGATAAAGAAGATACACACACACACACACACACACACACACACACACACACACACACAATGGCGTATTACTCGGCAATCAAAATGAATGAAATCTTGCCATTTGCAACTATGTGGTTGGAACTAGAGGGTATTATGCTAAGCGAAATTAGTCAGAGAAAGACAAATATCATATGACCTCACTTGTATGAGGACTTAAGATACAAAACAGATGAACATGAGGGAAGGAAGCAAAAATAATATAAAAACAGGGAGGGGGACAAAACGTAAGAGACTCTTAAAATGGAGAACAGACAGAGGGTTACTGGAGGGGTTGTGGGAGGGGGGATGAGCTAAATGGGCAAGGGGCATTAAGGAATCTACTCCTAAAATCATTGTGGCACTATATGCTAACTAATTTGGATGTAAATTTAAAAAATAAATTTAAAAAAGCTTGCATGTGTAAAATTTGACATGGTAAAAATACTAGAAATAAAAGAAAACCTATCACGGAAAAGCTATAATCTGTACAAATTTCACAAAGAGCAAGAAAAAGAAGGTGAAAAATCAATAAACTTCCTTGTAAAATGTACACAAGTAAGATTTTACCCTCATGGTAAAATAAAAATCAAAGTGGAAAAAAATGGGAACAGTTTAAATATGATATAATGGACCAAGGAATTAAATTGCCTTAATGGAATTCACTCTGGAATAAATCTTTGCCACAAAATTCATCAGTGTTGATATCATCCTAACATAGATGTTTATGCTCAAGAATAAAAAACCAGCAGCGTCAGAAATAGATAGGAGCTCATAATGATGAAGTCAAAATGGGTACTCAAAGTCCAATTTCCAGACTGGAGTCGCTTTCCTTTCCCCATACGCCCCCCATCAGTTCTCTTGTTTTCTCTCCCTTTCTTACCACCTGTCTCCCACCACATCTGACCACATCCTGCCTCTTTTGGCTCCTAAATGTCTCCCAACATACTCTCACCTCCCTATCCCCCCTCTAATTCCTGCAGTGGAGGCCATCTTCACGGCTAGGCAACAGCCTCTTAAGGGGTCATGTCAACTGCCTTGACCATCTCAAACCACACCACACACTACCAAGGAAGGAGGTCTTTCTGGAAGGCAAATCTGATTAGACGTTCTTTGCAGTTTCTCTGCCAGGTGCCTGGCTTGGAAGGCTCCTCATGGTATTTATGTCTCCAGCCTCAACCCCTCAGCCACTACTATATTGCACCACTCTCTGGCGCAGACCCAACACACCTGTTTCCCCTTTTGCCCCCAATCTTGCTACCTTCACCACAACCCCAGAACCCCTGTGCTAGTGAATTTCTATTCATCCTTTAAGAATTAAATTTCAATCGTCTGTTTTCGTGTCTGTCTCTCCCACTAAATTATAAAGTTCTCAGGGCAGGATCATGCCTTATTCATCATTATATTCTTAGTACCAAGTACAGTGGCTCACGTCTGATAGGATCTCTCTATGCATCTGCTAGAGTGATGGATGGATCTTATTTAATCTTCACGACAATCCTGCATGGCAGGCATTACTCTCCTTATTTAAAGAAGCTCAAAGTTAAATAGCTTGTCCAAGTTCCTATTGCAAGAAAGAAGCAGTCAAGATTTAACCTAGGGCTTTAGCTATCAAGCGCATGTTCTTTTTATTCCACAATGCAGTGCTTTTTAATTGTATGCAACCAAAATAGAGATATGGGGACACAGTTCCTACACACACAGCATTGAGTCAATAGGAGAGAATAATGCATTGAAAAGATCACTGGAACACAGCGTGTCCATGCCATTTTAGACACATGGGCTTTTTATGTATATAAAGAAAAAGAGAATGGCCGTGGGGAAGGGGAGACTAGGAAAGACTGAGAGGGCATCAGAACCAGGGTTTAAAGGATGAGTCAGAGCTTAACTGGCAAAGCTGGGAAGTGATTTCTCGGCAGACGTAGAAAATGAGTTCAGTTTTCTTCTACATCAGTTGCTGCATCGAATAAGCTTAAGAAATTAATATTCTCTCTGCGTGTAGTGTAGATGACAAAGCTGTTAATGCCAATATTTCAACGTTTCAAAACACACTGAAGTGATTGAATGTATAAGAGTCTAAGTGCCAGTGAGGTGATTTCTCAGAAGTACCGAGCAGGATGCTGTGTCTCTTCTGGGCTCTGCCAGAGTCCTCAGGCAGGCCATTATGAGCGTATTTCTCCATGTCTTATACCTCATCAACCTATTCTGCTGTGTTCCAAGTGCTAATTAAAATTGTACGCTGCCTGCCAAAGTAAAAGCGCTTATATTAAAATAATAAGTGTCTAAATTAAATGGCTCAAAACAGAGTCTGATTCCAAGTTGACATACAGTTCTTACTCCATAATAGTTGGGGAAGGGAGGAGAAGAATTAGAGTCAAGACATAAGATTTAATGAAGAGTGCATTCTTTGTGACCTTTATAATTATTCAAACAACCTACAATTTAAAGTCTATGAAAAGTAGCTTCCAAGCCCTCATCCCATTTTATCCCTTCAATACACTGAAATGACTTAATCTGGAATTTTGAGGTGAAATGTGATAGTCTCTATGTGAAGAATACATTCCTTATCATCATAATGTATCTGTAATTCTTTGTAAAAAGAAAATAGGTTCCTTTGCCTGATAGCCAAATATTTATTTATTTACTTACTTATTTATAGCAAGCGGGGTGAGGAGCAGAGAGAGGGAGAGAGAGAGAGAGAGAGAGAGAATCTTAAGCAGGCTCCATGCCCAGCATGGAGCTTGACACGGGGCTCAATCTCACGACCGTGAGATCGTGACCTGAGCCGAAATCAAGAGCCAGACGCTTAATCGAATGAGCTACCCAGGTGCCCCAGCCAAACAAATTTTTAAAAAATGTTTGCTCTACAAGTATCACACAAAGATAAATTTTCAGGACAAAAAAGTTGTTTGTGGTATTTCTTAACTAGATGTTGGAGTTGGGACTTGGAGAATAAGACTTAATGCATGGTAAATGCTCCCCAGGCTCCGACTAACATTCCGACAACAATTATGAGTAGCACAAGCAAATCTCAGTACATCTGAGGCTCCAAAAAGATTTGAGTTAATCTTCAACTTGGGAAGAAGGCCCAGAGGTGCTGTTATCAACCTGCTAATCCCCTATCGCCTCATTCCACTTCAACCATCCTTGCCTGTTCTTCTGTCTATACAGTGCCCTGCCTCCCCCACCATTTGTTCCCCAGGATTTAGCCCCGGAAATTGAATCAACCTAGAAGTTCCACTCAAACACTAGGCCTCCCTCTTCCCTCTGTATATGCTCTTCCATTGGTCTGTAAGGCCCTTTTGTTACCTCCCTCGGCCCCATCTCCCACTTGGCAAACACATCTTCCAAGACCCATTTGTTGCCACTGCTTTCTAAGTTCTCCTGGCTCTCCATAAAGCAGGATTACTCGGTCGCTTCTTTGTACTACCATGGCATTTCAATCGTCTACTGTGGTCCTTATTACCCTACAACATCATTACTTGTGCACAGGAAACACATCTCATTTATCTTTGCTACTCTAGGGCTTTGCACATCCCTGGCCCGTAAAAAATATTCAACAAATGTTGGTTGGATAAGCAATAATAAAGCGTGTTGATTAAAGGTTAAGCGATTTAGGGTGAACATTACAATTTAGTACGGGTGCTTGAGTTCCTCAGAAGAAAAATATTACAAATTAAGCCAACATTTAACTTCAGCTTAAAATAACGAGGTACCTAAAATCTTATCATCTTAGACCTGAAAGGGAACTTCGACACCATCTAGCCCACCCTCTGCTATATGGATCAAAAGACTGAGACCTGGATCTCATCCCAGGTTTCATGCTAGTGAGCAGCAGCACAGAATCCTAACTCAGGGCTCTGGACTCCCAAGTTAGTAGTTTTCTCCTGTTTACTCTGCTGTTTCCATTGAAAGACCTTTGCGAGTCTTTAGTTGAGAATTTAATTGAGACTAAATTCTAGGGCCTAGTCTCAAACAAAAGTTTTACCTACTGTGGTGCAGACACACACACACACACACACACACACACACACACACACACACACACA
>NW_024412376.1:156609567-156616610 GCF_014898765.1 Herpailurus yagouaroundi
ACACACACACACACACACACACACACACACACACACACACACACACACCAGATTATTTTGAGAAAACCATCCGTTAGCTAGAAACAAATGTTTGCATGGGTGAATCCACCTGTGTGTTTCTATAGGCCCCTGAAGGATTAACGGACACTGCCTATCTGAAAATTCGGTTTAAAAAATTTTAGGCTCCAAAGAAAAATCCTGTTGATATGTCACTTTAAAAACTATACCTTTAATACAAAGAAATTTATTTGCTTTGCTGGGTGAAGCCACTTATACTCTATATATAAAACAGAACACTGTCTATAAAACATCAGTGAAAAGATCGTATCATACCAATCAGACTTTCTCTGTAAAACATTATTAAAATGTTAGAGGTAAACAAAAGTAGAATATTTAGAGTGAACATTAAGTTGCCCAAAGTCAATGGCATCGGTTTATTTTTGTACCTTTAATTACTTAATACGAGACTGATTTTATTGTCTGCATTAGGATAAACCAGAAACTGTGAAAGAGCCTACAAACCTTGTAAAAACAAAATCAAATTGCATGAAACTCAATATTGTTTAGAAAAAGGGTATCTAACCACATCGTATCATAAATTCCAGCATCATGAACATTAAAATTGATTATTTCAAAATGGTTCACAGCACCAGAAGTGAATTTTTATTTGTACAATTGGTATTACGACATACTTAAGTATATGGATGAAAGATCAGAGTGAAAATAAAGAGATGACAAATAATGATCAGTTTTCTTAGCAATCAAATATTTATGTATGAATTATACATGCCAGATTTTTAACTGCAGCATATATATCTGTCATCAGCGGGCATATGCTTACAAGAATGTGAATTAATGTTAGTGTCAGCTTAGGCAAAAGATAATTAGGAAGACAGACCTGTCCCAAGAAAATAATCGTTGCTAAAGCCACAATACATGTTTTCTTTTTATTGCTATTTTGAACAATTAGCCACATAACTGTTCTCCTTCATGAAACTGTACACTAAGTTATAAGAGGTAAAAGTTGTTCATTATTTGAAATTGATGCCTAATTAGAAAATGTCAGAAACAACAGAAGGATTTTACCCATAAACATAAACCCAGAACATTGAAAATCCAAGGCCTTGAACTCAGATAAACACATTTCTAAAATTTGGAAAACAGAAACCCTAAAAGGAGACTTTTCTGAGAGTCTGAAAATCGACTATGCATTTGTAATACATTTTGGTAACAAAGACAAAAAAGAAGGATAAATACTTAGGTTTGTGTACGAAGAGACAAAATAGATGTTTATAAAACCCAGAAAGTCCATTTACTTTTAACTATCTTAGAAACAGAAATAAGGGAATAGAAAAAAAAATATTAAGATGGAAACAGTGATGAATGAGCAGAATGAGAGCAAATCGCAAGGGCGGGATCACAGCCTAAAAGAACTTAATGGGCATGGAAGTAAAGAGAAAAATTACTCTGTTATCTTGATCCATGAGAATTAAAAATGTATCCTAAACATCTTGTAAAATCCTCTGATTACCAATGACTATTTGATAAGTGGCCAAAAGAAGCAATAAATAACTCACCGCCAGGGAACAATGAAAACAAGACCTTAAAAATTCTGCAAGGCAAAATCCAAAAGGGCTAGCCAACATGAACTCAATGCTAAAATCCCCTGTGTTGGGTGAATTCTGAAGTTAAAGCCTTTGCTAGATGGAATTATAAAGAAGGATTTTGACAGTTATCAAAAAATTTACTGGAAAGTCTGAGTTTACTCTGCAGATTCTCGTTAATTAGCTAACTGAATGATTAAAACCATTCTAACATGGCATGTCTTTTTTTTATGGGTATAATGAAAAATGAACAATGTTCTTTCTCTTCAAAGAGAGAAATCTGGAATGGAAAGCTTGCTAAGTCATCACCGTGGGCCCTTTCACTAGTACTTTGCAATTTTCCAGAAATTTAAAATCTAAACCTTTTATCTAATCATGAACAAAATGCCCTATTGCCTAATAAATACGGATTTGTGTTCATACGCTTTGATTACATAAACATAACCTACTTTAGGTTGTCAGAACAGAGCATTTTTAATGGCATATCCCTTTTAGCAAAATACACTTTTCAGTAGGGTCTGAAACAAATGGTTTCAGTCCTATATTCTCGTGCCACAGAAATGCTTTGAGAAATAAGATTTGGCTCATGACTATTCTGGTTAACTTGTAACAGGTACATTGGAATCAGAGGTACATTATTCAATTTGTGCTATATCTACCAGAAACAAACTGCACTGGTATCCTTTAGAAATGCATGGAATAAAGCCCAGACAGGATAAAACTTAACGAGTATCAGTCCAAAAGTGACTGCCGAAGATAGAAAATATTAGTACTCAAACTCGGAGATACAATAAACTCACATTAGTTTGCTGCAAGGTTTGCTCTGGGCCCAGCACTATATTTTATTTCTTTAGAACATCAGTTGCAAAGCTGTCCCAATTTTTAAAAAAATACCAACTCTTACTTTTCCCTTTGAAGACAAAATGATGAATTAAATTCAGCAACACATTTTACAAATTCGACAGGTGGCATTTATGGTTTAGAAAAAGCCACGCATTACTGAAGTAATTTTTTGACTAAGAAATACAGAATTAAAACTGCAGATCTGTCCAGTGCTTGAAGCTATACTCCCAAAAGTAACTGTACAACAGTAATCATCTCAAATACCATTTCAGTTGCTCTTAAATGCCACCTTAGAGCAGTGTTCTCAGACTTAGGTATGCCTGGGTACAATATGGGAAAGTTGTTTAAAATGCATAAACCCTGGGGCGCCTGGGTGGCTCAGTCGGTTGAGCGACTGGCTTCGGCTTAGGTCATGATCTCGCAGTCTGTGGGTTCGAGACCCACGTCGGGCTCTGTGCTCCCAGCACAGAGCCTGGAGCCTGCTTCGGATTCTGTGTCTCCCTCTCTCCCTGCTCCTCCCCCACTCATGTTCTGTCTCTCTCTGTCTCAGAAATAAAATAAAATAAAATAAAAAATAGAATAGAATAAAATAAAATAAAATAAAATAAAATAAAATAAAATAAAATAAAATGCATAAACCCTGAGGCCTATGGTGAGGCCTGGAAAGGTCACCAAGGGCCCATCAGTTCTCATAAAGGGATGAAGAACTAACGCATAGATCAGAAAGGAGGTGCTTTAAAGACTTACATGTCTTTGATGCTTTGGCAATAAAGTTACCACATTTTAATACCCTGCATGCAGACTTTAGACCAAATTACAAAGTCATTCTGTAAATAAGGATTTCATACTTTTCTACACATCTTCATCATATAGGCATAGCGAGCTATTTTTAACCTGAGTCCGAGAATCTGAAAAAGGGTTTGCAAGGATTTTATTCCCAAATTTTGGAAGAGGCCATGAGGGTAATCTAGTCCAATATGTTATAGGGGGAAAAGGAAAATGAAGCATAGAGTGGTCACATGTGTTACCTTAGGTCAAAAGACTCTTTAACTGGAGTCAGAGAGCGTCCAGGCCTTCTCTTGATTTAGAGTCCTCACAGGTCATTAAAGTATTTGAAGTTTGGGCGCCTGGGTGCCTCAGTCAGTTGAGTGTCCAACTTCAGCTCAGGTCATGATCTCACAGTCTGTGAGTTCAAGCCCCACGTTGGGCTCTGTGCTGACAGCTCGGAGCCTGGAGCCTGCTTCGGATTCTGTGTCTACCTTTCTCTCTGCCCCTCCCCTGCTCATGCTCTGTCTCTGTCTCTCTCAAAAATAAATAAACATTAAAAAAATTAAAAAAAATAAAGTGATGTTTTTGTTACTCAGGAAAAGTATATAGAACAAATTTCAAACATATTTTAGCGGCACATATATAAAGTGCCATTGAGATAAAATGCTTTGTAGTTGAAAAGTAAAACCTACTATAAGTTTAAATGAAAGGAAACATTCAAAATTATCTGTAAAGGAGAAAGAAAAGTAGAAATAGTATTTTTTTTCAGCTTCTATTGTAGAATAGGTATTGCCCATTTACCAATGAAAAGGCACAGAGAACCAGTTTATAGACTTCATGACAGTTTTCAGGAGCTTGAATCCATGATTCATGCACAATGCATTCAATTTATTTTGTTTAGCCATAAAATCACAACTGTTAAATCTTTAATTACTAAAATATGAAGTTATGTAATTTATTTTTTTAAACTGTGTATACTTCTTTCCAAATTTCCATTATTTTAAAAAATGATATTTTGTGCTTTGCTATTTTCAAAATACAATAGCCACATGATAGACATTACAATTAGAAGGTACAAGAATACACACTTAATTAAAAATACATGCAACAATTTTACAAACTCTTAATTAAATTTATATCATCAAAGTTGTTACACATGTATATTAAAATGTAACTTTGAATATAGGATTCCCTTTCTTAAGAAAGGTTTTTCAGCTTGGGTTTTTCTCTTTTCTGCTGTTTACATATAAGATTCTTCCCAACTTCTTGTTCTTGCTCTTCACTTTCCTCTATTAAACCTATTTCCCATCAATAATGTTATTTCTTACATCAGCAGCTAGGACAGTGACATACTAATAGCACACCAGCTCACTCTTCGTTGAACTAAGTTAAATTGCTGTAGCTGACTGTCATCCAAATCGTTTTTCTTTTAAAATTTTTTTTAATGTTTAATTAATTTTGTAAGAGAGAGAGAGAAAGAGAGAGAGAGATAGACTGTGAGCAGGAGAGGGGCAGAGAGAGAGGGAGACACAGAATCCGAAGCAGGTTCCAGGCTCCGTGCTTTCAGCACAGAGCCGGACACGGGGCTCGAACTCACAAACCGTGAGATCATGACCTGAGCCGAAGTCGGACCCTCAACCGACTGAGCCACCCAGGCACCCCAAAATCGTTTTTCTCTTACAGGTTAACTCAGAATGCCATCTGACGTCTCTTTAATGGTGAGAGTTGTCATGTTTTTGAAACATTCCTATTGTTTCCTAATGGTGCTATTATAAATCTAGGCCTGTATCTTTTTACACCTGATATAAAAAACGTTGTTTCTGAACTCCTAATTATTTTCCAGAGACCTGGTGCTTCAATGCTGTGTAACTATTTCTTACCAAGACTTAGAATATGTATTTGAAAACACCCTTTCCTGGATTCTGAATCAGTTGCAGTAAGTTGAATTAACCCAAAGAAAACGAGTTTTTGTATGCAATAAGGTATTTGATTGTCTAATGACCAAAACCTATACAAGGGAAGAATAGTGTGAAATGAAAGTTTTATACTGTTTAAAAATGTTTTTCTAGTATGACTTCATAATGGGTTTGAAATTGGGCAGTTTCACAAAGCATTAAATAAAATAACCAGCTCCAGGGAAGACCCAGCTGATGAGAAGCTGCAAGTCTCTGTTTTCCCGTCTTCACTTTGCTCCTCAGCATGTGTCACCTTCATACCTAGTCTGGACACAGCGCTCCTTTCCTCCTTGCTGACTATTTTAAATGATAGGCACAGACTTTGGAACAGTGTTTTTCCTCCGGCCTGACACAGAAAATGAGAGAAATCCATCCCTACAACTGGCTGCCTTAGAAAACAGGAGTTCAGATTCCTTCCCTTCCAGCTCCTGTTGAGTTAAAGGCAGGGGCAATACGCCACTAATTGTGGTGAGGCGATAAATGAGAGCTGACACAAACAAGCAATACAAGTCTACCTCCTTCTTGACGATCAGTAAACAATGGAATAGGGATGGTCTTACACTATGAAAGATCAGAGAATGATAGAATTTAAGCTATAAGGAATCTTAGAGGGCGTAACATTTGCGTTACCTTTTGATTTTCAAAATGACTCTGAAGTTTTGACCAGACCGTTTGTTTTTGATTAAGGCTCAGCCTTGACGAAGTGTAACACAACAGAATTTCATGAAAATGGTCACAGCAATATTTAGAATTGTGTACCTGTGAACTGTTCTATGAAAAAGGGTAAGGATGTTCCAAAGGCATTGGTTCCTCCTTTTCCGAGGCCAAGCAGGGTCAGGTGCCAGCTCTGGAGCCTTTTTAGTCCATCTTGTTCCCTCATCTGGGCTCTTACCCTGCTGTCAGACTGACAGGTGGCTGCTCTCGGCATGCTGCCCCAGACCGTACACTGTTAAATTTGCTCAGAGTCCGGAACCAGGTCCTCGCTAGTGACAACAGGACCCTCAACGTTCTCTGATGAATCAACATGAGCCCGATTTTGCTCTATTCATACCTGTTTATAGCTGGCTGTCAAGTTTAGATCTAGGGAAAATTCCAGACAGCTTAATGTTAGGGGAAGAATCACAGTTTTCCTTGTGCTAATCAAAAGGGCAACAGACACAGGTCAGTTCTGAAGTTGGCAAATCGACTCGCCACGGTCACCCTAAATGGAGCACGCAGCAACCACGTGGGAGGCAGGTGGCAAAGGCCCTCCCTAGGTCCCTTCACGGAGCATCTTCACTTGCACCATTCCTGAGCCTGGTGGTCTTGAGGCCGCGCTCGGTGCGGAGTCACACCCCAGAGCGGCAAAGGACGGTGCGTTTAAGCAAAGTGGACGCCCAGGTGACGGAGCAAGGGCACCGCGGCGGCCAAAAGCCGTACCCCAACCCTCATCCCCGAAAAACAGTGCAGTACGCCCCCGGGCGCTTGAAACGCACCGGGCTCCTCGGGCTTCCCCTCCGCGCCCCCACCTGTAGGTCAGCAACCCCGAGCTCCTTCTTGCTCGAGTGTTTTGGAAACTGTCAACGGAAACCCAGAGGCCAGACAATGTGACGGGAGATCATAAATATGCAGAGGAGCTGGAGCCCAAATAGCGGACGTATGGAGCCAGGGCTCGCGGGGGTCGGGGATCTGGAGCCGGGCCCTCGCTGCCGCGGCCGCGCAGGCGGTGCCAAGACCGGGCAGGCGGCGCCGGCGCACTCCGGTCACCGAGCCTGCAAAAGGGGCCCCGGGCGGGCGGCCGCACACCTCGCAGACGGCGGGCAGCGGTCGCAGAGACCGCCGCCCCGGGGCTCCTCCGCCGACCCTCCGTCCGCCGCCGCGCTCGGCCCGCTGC
>NW_024412376.1:156617010-156669855 GCF_014898765.1 Herpailurus yagouaroundi
CTTGGCCGCTTTTGCAAGGTCTTTCAGAAAGACCCCCGGGGTATCCTCACGCCCAGTTCTCGTTGGAGAGCGTCTTCCACGTCTCAGGGAGCTCAAAACTGAGAAGCTCAAGGCTGATTTCTTCATCATTTTCCTGCCAAGGTGACTTTTTCGTTGTGTATTTTAAGCGAACTTGAGCCATAGAAACCTGTTAACTTGCCCTCCAAATATGTGTTCCTCAGCCACAGCTAGCAATGTGGTAGTGACCAATGACCGTGAAGTTCAGCACTTTTCCCCGGAACAGAAATATTTAGCTGTCTTCAAAATGTCACCTGTGAACTTTTCCCAAATCGAAACTTAAGCCTCTTAAAAAAAAAAAAAAAAAAATGACTCTATAGGAAAAGATGCCTTTGTAAATCATACTTTGAACGACCAGTTTCAAGCATATTGTTATAATATTTTGTAAGCTGTAGGATTTTTTTTTTTTTAATTTTAAATTGCATTTGTATTCATATCGTCGTTGTATATTAGGCTTAAAACAAAAAGATTTTGAGGTATATGTTTCACTGAATACAGTGATCACAACATTTAAATTTTTTTGTAATTTTTAAGTTTTGAACAGCAACTGAATCATAACTCCCTTGAATTTCTTCCCCCCAAATTGCTTCTCATGGGCAGTAGGGGCTGCATTAGCCATCATTTCCTGCAATTCCTGCAAATAAATGTTCAGTCTTCAGACTTACTGCATCACTGACTGTATTTGGATATTGAAAATGTAGGAATACTCAAATATCAGAAGGCTGATCAGGTGAGATCCTGTTTGATTTGTTAGTTCTCTGAACTAGACGTAGGTTAGGTTTTGAAGAGATCCGTGTCTTTGAAAAATGAAGTACGGACTGTGCCTTGTTCAGTCTTTTTTAATTAACCACTTAAAAATTCTCCACTGTGTTTGGTTTAGTTGTCAGTTAAATACTTGCTTTCAAGAGTATTTGCTTTCTGAATTGGCAGGCTCTAAGTAAGACAAAGTATTAAGTCTCAGCTATCTGTTTACTGACTTAGACTTGAACCTTAAAGACACTCTGGTGCCAATGGCAGCGAGTGTGGCCAGGTTTCACTACAATGTCTTTGAAATATTTCGGAGTTTCAGGCAAGCCAATATTATGAAAGCCTTTTTTGGTATTGTTTGCATACACGGAAAATGAAGTTGTCGGGAGCCTTTTGATGAGCACAGATGTATTAGGCTCTTGGAATAACCCCTAACATCCCTTCCTTAGCCCTTCCCAAGACGGGTCTGAGTACCTGGTACCATGAACGTCCAGAGACTTCACACCCGACACATGTATTCTTCATCGGCATGAGTTTCTGAGCATGGCTTACTTAACACGTTGGAAGCTGGACTTTTAACCCATAGTTGCAGAAAGTCTATCTGAGAGACACATCCAGCTTTAGCTGTGGGGGTAGTCCTCCTTGTCCCCCTAATTCCATCAGTCTTGTTGTGAGGGGAGATAGACGGTGGAAACCCGTGGGGATCAAGACTTAGTTAAGAATCCCAGGAATATTTCAACAGGGGTCACCAGCCAGCGTTGTACCCTGTGGGCCCCTTATTTTTTCCCCCAGGTGTCTGTCCCTCTCTGCCAGTCATACAGCTCTTGCCCTGCTGGTGTCCACCCTCTGAGTCGGATGCCCCTTTGTTTGGAGCCGCTCTCTGGACATTAGCACACTTGCAGCCATTCTTAAACAGCCAGGCTGCGAAGTGGCTTCTGCTTCACCTGGCTTTTCTAGCATCGCCCTTTTCTGCTGCTCTGTAACCTTTCCCTGTGTCTCCTCTAGAACTTAGAGAACTGTTCCCCAGGGGCTGGTCTGGGCCAGAGGGCCTTTGAGCGGCACCACCTGGTGTCATGTGGGAAGCGTTTCTCCCTGAATCAAATGTCTTCGATGTCTTGCTGCTTGCCCTTAAGGTGTTCCTCATCCATTGGAAAAAAATTGTTGACTGTAGTTGACACACAAGGTTGCATTCGTTTCAGGTGGACGGCATAGTGATTCAACATCTATAGGTTATGCTGTGCTGGCCGCAAGTATAGCTGCTGTCTGTCACCATATCCTTTTTTGTTTTGTGTTTTTGTTTTTTAATTCTGATTCTGCCTCTGATCCTCTAGTCCTCCTCCCCAGTGGACGGCAATCTTTGTTTTGCCTTTTGAAAGGCACAATCTTAGTGTCCTGGTGGCCCAACCATCAGTTAGTCCCAAAATTCTTTTTATTATTTTCCCAAGGAATTTAGAGCTCTTACGATGTTTGTTGGCCTGTCCTAACAGCCTAGGATTTCCTGAATGAATACACAGACGAGGTGCTTATCCACACTCTCCCCCTCCAAGTAAAATAATTCCAAACCTAGTGTTTGAGGTTAATATTTTTGCTTTACACCTGTCTTGGTTCACATATCTTTAGAAAATATATACGAATATTAGTTTGTGTATGAGCAGTTATTTGTACCACATACAGGTATCTACATCAAGTGTAAGCTTTTTTTTTTTTTCCCTCATTTCAAACTCTTCGAATCACTTGATTTTCTGAATGCCTTCATTGACTTATACGTGGTGTGGCAGTGGGTTGAAACTTTTCTTTGGTCCTAGAACTTCTACCTTAATGTAGTGTGCAAGGGATATGCCACTCACCATACCTGTTCTCTGTCTGTCTCTCAAACGTGCATCGTATGTTCCCCTATTGCCTTATGTGGTCACTGTTCTTAGACTCCGGGTATAGTGTGGAGCTGCAGATTCATCTCTTTTGTCTTTTGTTCCTACTCTTAAAAATACTACCAACTTCTATTGTCCTTTCTGATATAAGCTCAGATAATAAGTACATGTTACCATAGTTTTGTACTCATTCCCCACTTGACTCATCCGTAAAAGTTTTTTTTTTTTTTAAGTTTATTTACTTTGAGAGAGAGAGGAGAGAGAGAATCCCAAGCAGGCTCCCCATTATCAGCACAGAGCCCAATGTGGGGTTCAATCTCACGAACTGCGAGATCATGACCTGAGCCAAAACCAAGAGTCAGATGCTTAGCCGACAGAGCCACCCAGGTGCTCTCATCTGTAAAAGTTCTAAGCGGGAGAGTTTGTGTATAAGCCATGTTCCCATTTAGGAATCTAGGTCCAGCAAGTCAACTTTGGACTAAGAATTAGGCAATCTGTTCTTGGCTGGCTTCGGCTGTTGAATTGCTTTGTAGACTCTGTGCTTGCTTAGACCGTTTGCCTAATTCTTTGGCTCTGTGTCATGACTCCACTACTAAATAGTTTAGTATCTGCAGTACCTAAGTTGGTTCTAGTGCCCGTGGCGACTTAACAGTAGAAGACTTGATGTAAAATAAGCCTCACCTACTGGTGAGGAGGAAACAGTACCTATATAGTGCAGGTGCTGGAATATGCACAGGGATGGGTGTTGTCTGGAAAACAGAAGAGCTTCAAGCAAGGTTATGGTTGAATAGTATCGTGTCTGATTTCAACAGTGCCATGGGGCCCATGTTTGCCCTTTTGTTCAAATGGTGACTCTCCACTTCTAGAGCTCACACTTGTTATCCATGTGTTTTGCTGTTTTTCTCTTTCTTTTGCCCATTTTAGACCTCTTGCTTTCCCTCCATGAGGGAATGAGCAGAGGCAGGAAGAAAGCCTAAACCCAGAAAGGCCAGCTGAACTCCTTTTCACAGTTCCCACAGAGGCCTTCGAGTGGGACAAAGGTTTTAACTGTTCGTATTTTGTACGCCCTATTATTTGTGTAAATTATTACAAATAATTTATTTTTATTAAAATATCTTTTCATGGGATGCCCGAGTGGCTTAGTGGGTTAAGTGTCAGACCCTTGATTCCGGCTCGGGTCATGATCTCACAGTTGTGATACTGAGTCCCACACTGGGCTCCCAGCTGAGCGTGGGGCCTGCTTGGGATTCTCTCCCTCCCTCTCGGCCCCTCCCCTCCCCTCCCCCACTCTCGTGTGTGCACACTCACACTCTCTCTCAAAATAAAGAAACATTAAAAAAATACATAAATACCTTTTCATTTAACCGGACCTCATCTTCCACGGATGATTAAAGGCGGTTATTCTGATATTATACTCTAGGCAATTAATTTCTCATTTACAAAAGGAAGTATTAATAACTGTAAAACTGGGAAGTAACTTGGAGTAACCACAACCCTGAGATAGGTAAGATAAAATTAGCTTCTTCACTCTGGCAAGCTACTCCTCTGCTTTTAAAACTCTCACTTGCTTTATTTAACTAGTACGTGTCAACTAAACAAGCAGTGAAAAATTACTCATTTTGGTCTTTGACCAGTTCACTATCCTCACTTTTTAAACTGTTTAATTTCATCCTAGTTTACCCTCCAAAATGCAGCCCTGGCTGCTTATTTGTGGGCGGGTTTGAGGAATGTTTGCATGAAACAGGTCTTTGGAAAGACAGTAGTATTAACTGTCAGATTAATGACATTCCGGTCCCATTTTTAGTCCTTAACCCTGTAACCTTGTGACCTTTTTTCTCTGTGTCCCTATTTTCCATCTATAAATGTATAAATTTATGAGAATTCTACCTATTCTTAACGTTCCTAAATGAGACTATTTATAAGTAGTATGAGGGTCTTAAAAACTGGAATGATACTTTTACTACTATTTGACTTAGGAAGACAGAATTGCTGTTGTATTGATTTCTAGTTGGCCTTGTACAAAGATGTACCTCTGTATTTGTGTAATAAAATTACCTATAATATATTCACATAACCTTGGAAAAGTTTATTACGGTTTTACATTATTTAAGACTGTGGAGATTTGTATGTTTTGTAGTATTTTCCTAACAGTTAACCAATATTACTTTCCAATTTTTTAGGGGTCAGTGCTATTTTAAGAAAGGTATATTTGGACATATTACTTAACATATAAATATATTTATGATTACTCATTACTTTTAATTAATACTTTTGTATCTTGGGTTCTTATTTCTAAAACAAGCGATCTCAGAAAATAATTAAACATAGTCATCTTTGAGGGATGAGGAGAGCAATTTATACTATACTTTTCCTCAATTTAAGATACTGGATCGGGGTGCCTGGGTGGCTCAGTCAATTAAGCGTCTGACTTCTGCTCAGGTCATGATCTCACGGTCTGTGAGTTCGAGCCCTGCGTTGGGCTCTGTGCTGACAGTTCAGAGCCTGGAGCCTGCTTCGGATTCTGTGTCTCCCTCTCTCTCTGCCCCTCCCCAGCTTGTGCTCTGTCTTTCTCTCTCGCTCAAAAATAAACATTAATTTTTTTTTTTTTTTTTTTAAGTACTGGATCACAGGGGCACCTGGGTGTCTCAGTCGGTTAAGCTCAGGTCATGATCTTGAGGTTTGCAGTTCCTGAGTTCAAGCCCCACCTCGAACTCTGTGCTGACAGCTCAAAGCCTGGAGCTTGCTTCACATTCTGTGTCTCCCTCTCTCTCTGCCCCTCCCCAACTCACACTGTCTGTCTCTGCCTTTCAAAAGTAAATAAACGTAATAAAAAAAAATTTAAATACTGATCACAGAACATTTCTGTGGTGAAAGATGAATATTGATTAAAAATACTCTGGAGGAACTGATTTGCATTTATGATGGGTATTATTCTCCTTATATGAAATATTCATATATTTCAAGTGGCAAAACTTAGTTTTCCAATGTAGAAGCGGTTGTTTATATTATATGCTGACATTTCTTCTTGGTGAGAACTGGGTAAATGAACTAAAATTGGTTGCCATCTAAAAAGTTAAGTCACTGTTCAGAAAATAAACATTTGGATTATTTTATTTTGGAAAATAATTTGCTCTTAAACTATAAAGACAGATGTTTGGCATAACGAACGAGAGCGACGTTGGCTAAGAAGGAATGAAATGCCACCACGGTATGGAAAAAGTTAAGGTATACTTAGAATTCTTGAGGGGTGGCACCCACAGGTGAAACAAGAGGCTTCTTAAGGAATTAGCCAGGCAGCTCTGCCCACTCGAACGGGACAAGTAAGCTCAGGCAAATCTGTAGAATGCTAGAGAACAATATTTAAAAGAGCAAGAAGAAAAACAGTGAAACGCAGCTAAACTTGGGAACAGAAGACTAGGGAGCATCCTGCTGAGTATGTCTATGGCTACGGAAAGGTGGGAGCAGACTCACAAAACCAGGAGCCTAACTTAATTGCCCAGCTGCAGGCCAGCATAAGCCTCTTCTCCTTCAGTAGGAATCAAAGGGCTCTTTCTGGCCAGCTGAAGCCAGGTTAGGGTGAGGTTATCTTGTGTGATTGTCAGGTGGATGCTAATTGTGCTGTAAGGGAGAGAGCACGTTGGACTTGGAGGTCAGAGATCTAGATTCTATTCCCTATTTGCCTCTTACCCTTTCAGTGACTTTGGACAAGTCTCTTAACTTCCGCGACCCTCCGTTTCTTCATTTGTAAAACATGAACATCATCTGCTCTCTGTAGCTCTCAGGCTTGTTGTGACAATTTTATGAAGTACCGTGTGCAAGACCTTTGCAAACTGCCTCTTGGCCGATCGGGAGGATCCTAATCCCTTAAGCCGAGCCAGTTTATGAGCAGTGAGGGAGAAGGTAAGACAAAGCTTCCAGAATATTTCACCCCATGAAGCTTGGTTCCTTTGTTAATATTGCTTTAACGCATCTTTAAAAACCATTCCCTAGGCCATCAGTAATTGTAAGCGGACACTTCCTTTAGATTCAGGACTCACTAGGGGCTAGACATCGGGAAGATCAGGGTACACGGTGCCTGCTTCCAAACAGCTCGTGAGCTGGTTAGGGAGCCGACCAGTTAACAGTGTAACATCGTAGAGGTGAACCCAGGGTGCTGTATGTGCAGACAGAGAAAGGAGAGAATGGACGGCTCCCAGTTTTCCAGAAAGTACATACACACTTGAGACAATGATAGGCAGAATAATCTAGTGCCCCAAAGCCCACGCTGTGGCGATAGACTGCTTGATTTTGAATTCTGGCTTCCTGTGTGATCTTGGAGACCTCCTTACCCTCTCTGTCCCTTGGTTTCTTCATCTGCAAAATGGATGCAACAGTAGACTATGCTCCATAGTTTTGAGAGCTGTGCACTAAAAACACGTTTTTATCATTTGATTTTTTTTAAGTGCATTGTGGAATTTAAATTAGTGTTTAAAATTCCTGCATTTCTAGAAGTAGAATCCTGACACACCACTGTTTTATATTTAGAATATAGTTAAGACACTTTTGGGTTTATATTATATGACTTGTTTACAAAAAATTAGTTATTAGGTTATATAGTTCATTGAATATGTTTATTTGCCGCATTGCCCTTTATCCATGAAAACAAGCTTGCAGAAGTAGCATCAGTAAATGCTAGGGAACCCCAAACCAGAACTGAGTAATACCTCTCAGGTCTTTCAGTAAGAAGGAGCTCGAGACCTCGTGTCCTGCTTCGCACTGTCACGTGCTTTCATGCAAACCCTGACTGGACCCCTTGGCCGTCCTGTGTGGACGACGCAGGTAGCAGATGTTCTAAAACTGCTGCAGGCCTCGGTTTTCTCTTCTGTGAAACTACATCTATGACTTGAGCAGGGTCACAGGACTAACATGTGATAGAGAGGATGCCGGAACCCCCTTCTTCTGATTGCCAATCCCTGCTTTTCTCACGGATCCGAACAAAACTCTTATTATGGTAAAACTCGGTCATCTGCAGTCATCAGGGAAGACGCCACTGCGGAGGATAATTTTCTCAGTAAACAGGGTACAGCTGTCTCAATCTTTTAATTTGCTGTTTTAAATGTAAGATTCTGTAATGACCTGTTTCTGTATTTCCTTACCACGGCCGACATGCCGGCAGGCTGCCCAGCTGCCCTCCTGCCCCTGCTGTGGATGATGCGAGATCCTTGCCAGACCCCAGACCCCAGGGCACATGCTGGCTGTGCCCGCCGCCATGGCACCCCGTCCTTTGGGGTAGAGGTTCCGATACCTGGTGGGTGACCTTTGACAGTCACTTAGACACGCACACGGCATAGAGGCTCCTTATCTTTGGTTCTGCTGCGTCCAGCGGGGTACTGGGGCCTGTCACCCTTCCTCTGCTCACCCTCCCAGTCTCAGAAAATTCTTTCCAGTCACGGGCTGTTTTCTTGAGAATCTGGTGTTCTCTGCCTTTGCCACTTCTGTTTCTGATTCTGTTTTTGTCCTCTCTCTGCCACCCTCCTTTCCGTGATTTTGCCCCCTCCTCCTCCGATCCACGCCTGCTGAGCACCTCTCTTGTGTGTCCAGTCCGGCACGGGGGATGCAAGGTGAGGGAGGGACCTGGGCAAGAAAGTGCACAGTGTGGCACGGGAAGCGCAGGAAAGGGTGCGAACTGAGGGGGGAGAGGCTGCCTTGTGTTCAGGGACCTGGAGCCGTCCCCACGGAGAGGGCGCCTGTGCCTCTGTGCACTTGCCTGTGGGACACTGGAAGGGAATCTTCGCCAGCCCACCTCTCATTTTCGAGAAAGGAGAAGCAGCCTAGTAACTAGGGACCCAGAGATTCAGGGGAGGTGGGTGTGAGGCACAACTGAAAACAGCTGGGGGCCACATCCTAAGGGAGCTGTGTCACCACTCCTGAGGTGTAGGATGCGACCCACAGGGCCTGGCTGCCAGGGGTTAGGACCCAAGGGAGCCAAGACTGGAGGGAGGGCGCCAGTCAGGAAGCTTGTGCAGGAACTGGAGGGGGAGAGGAGGACCAGAGGAAGGTGACACAGAGAGAGGGGAAAGTTCGTAAATGTTCCAGGGGAGGAATCAGTGGGACCTGGAGGGGGGAGGGCTGGCCCCCAGCTTGTAACGTATGAGTGTGTCACTGGTGGTGCGGGAACTAGAGTCAGGGCTGCAGGGGAGGGCGGGCTGAGCTGAGCGGGGAGATCCTGAGCTCTGTTTGCAGATTAAAGTAGTGGGGGTGGGCGGAGAGTGGTTCCAGGTGCAGTTGACCGGGAGGCAGCTGGGAATTAGATGTGGTGACTTTAGGACTCAGGTGGTGGTTTTAACCTTAGACTGTGCAAGGAGAGTATATATAGGGAATAAAGGAGCGAAGAGAGGGTGATTGAGGGCATGTCAGGGAATACAGCCTTGTATTACTGTTACTGTAGCTGGTGCTTTGTTAGGACACAGGGACTAGAATGCGGAACGGCAGACCTGTACGGGTCAGGAGGAGGACCAGCTGCCAAAGATGCCCAGGTCAGAAGAGTCGGGCGATCATAGAGAGGAGAACCTGTGTGGAGGGTGGCAGGCGGAATGGGGACAGGGATCCTGGGGCAGTGACCTCTGGGGCTCGCTGGTGTCGGAGGAAAGTCGTGTTAAGTTCAGTCTCTCCTGCCTTCCGAGAGGCCTGCTGCTTCTCAGTGTTTACACAAAAAGATTGATAGTTATGGTATGTTTATTGATAAGTATCAGCTAATCAAAACATCCTCTGCTCTCTCATTGGGAAACTGAACTGAGTAAGAGTACAAATTTTGTCTTTCACTGGTTTGACTGTTCTTGTGTGCGCTTCAGAAGGCTTTCTTTTTCTCCCCTTCAAACAGCCGATCTTGTTCTGGATGTACCCAGCCTACAACATATTGGAAAGTCCCTAATCAAAAGTTGTGCTCTACATGGATTTGGTGATACTAAGGCCTTCTGATCTGAACACCTGTTAATGTGTGAACAGTACTGTTCACCTCCGGTGTCCGTGGCTCATTGTACATGTACTGAAAGCATGAGGCTCGCAGCGCGTTTGATGACTTGGCCTGCCCTGCATGGGGCTGGAGTGGGTGGAAGTCTGCTTTTCTCTCCGTCTGTTTCAGTCCCCAGATACCTCGCATGGTATCACCACCTCTCCAGAGAGATGACGAATCTGGAATTTACAGAAGTGTGTGCACGCATGTGTATATCTTTGTGTGTAATATAACTTCTTTACGTGAACAGGCCATTGACCTGATGCTGAGAACTAGCCATCCGTTCAGTCCTGGAGGAAGTAAGTTGTTTTAGGCCCACTGGGAAGACCCACTGCTTCTGGGTTTTCTCAGAGCTTTGCAGCAGTGTTTTTTGACTATATACTCTTCCCCATACCTCCAGACTTTGAATCCTAGCCCTCACAAAAGATGCAGTTCCATAAGTCAGTACTCATAAATGAAATGCACATTCCCTCTCCGTTGTTTTTTGGAGGGAACACCAGTACTGTGGTAAAAGGACCACAAGGGCCAGTTCAGAGCAAAGAGGACAATTTGAAATCTTTGTTATCCTGACTTCTGGCAGAGGGCTTGGCCTCCTGGTGAGTAAGAATAGGAAGGTGATGTGAGTTGGGGTACTGAAAAGTCATTGAGGTGATGGGCTGTCAGGGAAGCGTAACATGTTGGAAGTGGTTGGAACCTTAGCTTCTCATCTCAAAGTCTCCAGGCACAGCCAAGGGGAAAGACTCCACCTCCTTTGGCCTTACTTTCACGTGAGACGGGATGACTCTGGGTGAATCTGTTTTGGAGGAACAGAGGGAACAGGTGGACCAATCAAAGAAAGGGAAGTCGTTCTGATCTGCTTGAGGTTCTACTTTGTATGACTTGCTGTGATTATTATCCTGTTAGTAAGCCTTCACCTAGGGGGAAACGGCATTATTTAGATACTTTTGCAGGATCTCCAGGGCTGAAGAAGAAGGAAGAAGGTGCACTGATATCAGTGTAGTTCCTCCGGGGATGGTTTTTGCACTGGACCAATGCCTGTTTAGGTGACTTGACTCCCTTATAGCATATGTAGAGTCATATATGTGTGTATGTGTGTGTATACATACATACATACGTATATATATGTATATAGTATTCATTTTATATATACTTGCTCTCGATTCATTTTACCTCCCTTCTGTCCATCAGGCCAGGTCCTATATCACCTATAAGACCCAGGACTGGGCTCTTACAGACACTTTTCTAACTATTCTGATTAACAGTAATCATTCCTTATATATGTCTGTGGCGTTTTCCCTTTGTACCACACAGAGTAGCAATTGTCAACAATTTTTACTGATCGTTTGTATGTAGCTGTTCAGTTCTGGGCACAGAATTATAGATTTTTTTTATTCTCTTTTTGTTTTATATATGTATTATCTGTGACCCCAGCTAGCATATAAGTTTCTTGATAAATACTGTTCTTTTTATTTTGTGTCATTTTCTTTTCCTGTAGAGCTTTCATTGTTGAGGTTCCTCAGTGCTGAACTAACAAGAGGGTACTTCCTTGAACATAATGAGGCCAAGTATACAGAAAGAAGAGAAAGAGTATACACTTGTATGCGAATACCAAGAGAATTGGAAAAGGTACTATTTTTTTTTCTTTTACTAGACATCATTTTGAAAGTTATGTCAACATGTTAATTATATGAAAATAAACCGTGAATACCTTGAGTTGAGTTTTTTAAATATCGGGAATAATGCGATCATAGGTAATTAAATATATTGGGGAGTAGGAATTCCCATGTAGGAAGAGGCTTTAAAACTTCTATTTTTAGTGTAAGTAAGACTCAGTGTTTCTTTACTTTGCTACATATTAAACTTAACCATATTTCCACTTGTGTCCCATCCAGATCACTTCTGGGGAATTCATTTCCACCCACTCCTTAGCTCCCATCAGTTTTATTGTAGTAGGAGCAGCATTTTTCCCATTGGGCATGGGAAATTACTTAACTTCAGCCCTTTTAAAGGTTTCAGTTTCTCAGAAAGCCCTCATATTTAAAAACACATATGCCAGTCTCTTCAAAGAAAAAGACGATTCATTTCATCATTGCCACACAAAACCTCACATCCTGGGGTGGGCACAGCCACAACAGCACTGAATGCGTGCACACCGCCTTCCCTTGATTGTGTCTCGAGTCCGTGAAGACCAGTCAGATGTGACAGGAAGGCCTCTCTTTTTCCTCTGTGTTGCTTCAGTTGGTAAGTCTGGGCACTTCCAAGATTTCTTGCTAGAAAGAAAGGATTAAGAAATAATTCAGCTTCAGCTTTATTGGAATACAGTTTCATACTTTCATGGTAACGTAGAACTTACCAATGGTCTGATCACTTCCTTAGAATCATATTTTCTGGCGGAGTGGCTTTCAGAAGAGTTTTGTTGGTTAGCTTGACCAGAGTGTTCTATAATGGGGTGCGGTCGACGGTGAGAAGTGAGGACCCCGCTGGCTTGGCTGATGGTCTTTTATTTCTGACAATCCATCAGTGTGGTAGAGGGAAGGGAGTCAGATGTCACGTGACAGTTTGAGAAGCGTTGCTTCACCTGGGTTCTTGGTGGCGCGTGGCAGGCTGACGTTTTAGGGAGTTCTGTGTTCGGGCGGGGAGCGGTGGGAGCAAGCGCAGACCGGAGAGAGAGCAGTCGAGACAGTGAGACGGTTGTTGCCTGTGGTCAGGATCCTGATGCCCAGTTATGATAGTGTGGCTGCTTTTCCAGGGAGTCATAGGGCCCGGTGGGTGAGACGGAGGAGGGTGGGGTGTGCTGTGCACCACTGCGTCCCCAGGGCAACAGCACCTTGATTTTGCACATTGGAATTTGTTTAAGATTTTGGCCAGGGATGGGGGGTAACGTTTCTTCTGCTTGCCAATAATAATACTAGTAATCATTATTATTAAATGTAAACATATAAATAGTATATTTATAATAATTATAATTGTAGGCATTATCATTATGTCTTTGTTTTCTGAGCTCACTTTTTCCTTCCAACGATAAGCCAAGGCAGGGGAGTGTGAAGACACCGCAGAGGCAGTTGGAGAGATGGTCAGCCTGTGCCTGTTTCCTCGTCCAGGACAGTGCCGGCCGTGGTCAAGGTTTATCTACCTGGTCTCTTCGAGGGAAAGTTCTTCTTCCACCTGTCTGAATGGTTGTGAATTCCCATTTTTCTCTGGGGAGAGATTTGCCTGCAATCCGCAGCCAAACTGTAGACACGCCCAGGGGGTCGCTTCAAAGCAAGAAGTGTGTGTCTGACCCCTTTTATTACCCCTCCTGTAGCAGAAACGGTGAGCAGCAGTAACAGCCCTCATGATTATTAGCTCATCAGAGGCAGGTTCAATGCACACGTCCTTCTCTCTCCTTTACCAGCCCTGTTGAGATGCCAAGCAGTTTCTCAGTAGATTTCTCGCAGAAACTTGCAAGCATTTCACATTTCTTATTGTGACTGTTGTCTTCCAGGGCAAATGCCCTCAGGTCTTGGTAGGACTTCAGTATAAACCAGTGTTTTACACACCATGGTGCATGAAGGGACCACTGACGGGTTGGCTAACCCACGTGGTAGGTTGCAATCAATTAGGACTTGTTTCTAAAGAAAAGAATAGAAAAGCATCAGTGTCTGTTGCCTATAGGAGGGTATTTTCTCATGAAACTTTGGTTTTATTTGTGTGCACGTAAGATGTGTAACGTCTGGAAAGTTGAATTAACACTGCTCATGCACAACTGTAGAAATTTTCTAGCCCTGTTTCCCATCACAGAGACTTTTGCTTGAGGCCTATTTAGGAAAATTTGATTTAGTCTCTTAGAACAACACTTCAGAAGCTTTATTGCCTCAGATGTACAAAAGGATGTGCATTTTTCGGTTTAGAGAAGTTTCTTCTTAACATCTCAGAGTAAGTGAAATGTAGAGGGAAGCAGAATTCGATTTCAGTTTAATCATCGGCATAAATATCTCTCGTAACAGTGCGAGTTCCCTCTGGTGTCTCAGAGGCCTTTATTTTATGGGTAGGGTTTCACTTCAGGCTTTTATTACAAGAGTTGGGGGGGCTGTCTAGACATTCATGTCAATAAATTCATTGTCTGATGTGTACTACCTAATATGTAATACCTTTCCCTGATACAGAACACTTCTGATAGTTAACACTTTATACATTTTTTTTTCTTGTGTTCTGGTAAATGCTGTGATATTTTCACCAACCTTTTCAGGATGCGAAACTTGATAATTAAAGAGCATTTTGCTTCTACAAGGGTTGCACATGCTATAAAACACTTAATTAATGTTTATACTTTCAAGTCAAGAGAAAGGTCAACTCAATATCTCTTACTGAACCTTTTTACTTAATATAAAAAAAAAAATCCCAGAATTTTTGTGTAATCTTATCAGTGGATAAACCCATTACACTTGATATTCAGAAAAGGTGAATCGCTTATATATGTAAAATCGTATTTCTAGTGCTTGGCACTTTTTTCACATTTGAACTTCTCATTCTGATGTAAGGGGATAAAATTTTAGAGTGTTTCGTTCGCTTTGGGGAGCATTTCTTTTTTTTCTGCCACAAACTCCTTCCCCCTGTGCCCACACACCCCTTGGGTTCTTGTCCTGGTTCTGTTACCATAGGCACGTCTGTGTGGGGGCTGCGTTTTTCTCTTTATACAGTGGGGGACACTGAACTACACTTCGTCTGCGTTCTGAACTGAGAGGCAGGATAGTGCAGTGGTCAAGGGCACGAACTCTAAAGCCAGCCTCCCTGGATTTGCATCTTGACTCCACCATTTATTAGCTGTGAGGCCAATTTACTTCTGTCCATTTGCCTCATTTTTCTCATCTGTATATTAATTGTGTGGTATCCCCTATGTAAGTGTTTTAAACTGGTTTACAGCCCTCACTTCAGCAAGTTGGGCAATGCCCTGCCTTAGGAGAACAAGAGACATTTTGAAACTTTTCTTATCTTCAGGTTGCATTCCAACGGATGTCGCCTCACAGTAGGGGTTGCTGTCTACTTGGGCCCCCTGTACGGTAGGGTATATATAGATACCGGGAGATGTCTGGTGTCCATGGTTTCCCCATGTCCCACTCTGATCTTATATGATACTTTTAATCTTCCTACTTCATTTGCTGCTAAATTTGACTTTTCTGACCCAGCAAAGGGCATGATTTTCTGACTCTCTGCCTTCTTGGATTGCTGACCACAAGCAGAAGGAGCCTGTGGGAGAGAACTGTTTCCTTCCCTCTGTCTTTGTAACCAGGCTGTCTTAGAGTAAAGCATGTCTTTTTCATGAGGGATTTAGCTGATGGCCAAAAGAGGTAACACATCCCATCACCCTGACATTTTCTGTCAGGCCCTCTAGAGTCTGGCCTCAGCAGGCACATGACTGGAGTTTATGGTTAGGTCGGACCACACGGCTTTAACCAGAAGCCTTGTGAAATCAGGGCAGGGTCACCAGTTTCTTAGAAAATTCCTAGTGGGTAAGTGCTCACTGCTCCATAGCCCCCCCCCTTGACTTGGCCACTTACATCCCACCTCTGGCAGCTGTTTCTGTGTTAATAATAAAGCAGATAGGGGTGCCTGGGTGGCTCGGTCAGTTAAGCGTCCGACTTCGGCTCAGGTCATGATCTCGCTGTCCGTGAGTTCGAGCCCCGCGTCGGGCTCTGTGCTGACAGCTCAGAGCCTGGAGTCTGTTTCAGATTCTGTGTCTCCCTCTCTCTGCCCCTCCCCTGTTCATGCTCTGTCTCTCTCTGTCTCAAAAATAAATAAATGTTAAAAAAAATTTTTATAAAAATAATAAAGCAGATAGTGGTTATCAAATAAGAATTGGGTGCCAGGCACTGTCCTAGGCACTTAAAGTGAATTAGCATTAAGTCTCCCCCACAGCCACATGTGATACATGTTCTCATAAAGTCCCATTTTCTTCGTGTGCCCTGACATGGCGATCTTGGCTGGTGTCTGTGCTGCACTTGGACCCCCTGGGAGCAATTTATCCTGTACCACATACAAAATTAGCCCTGGGACAAGGATTCATCTGTGTGAATCCCAAACTGCAGGAACTAATAAGGAAATGCTCACAAAAGTGTTCTTTAAGATTCCTTAATAATATTTAAATGCTAATTTAAAGAGATACAGGTCACTTGTTCACTGATTTATCAGTTTTCTCAGTGTGTTTTGAGTGCTGTGTTCAGGCACACTGACGGCAGAAGCACAGCCCTCCACCCCAGACCTGTGAAGGTAATGGCAAGGTGATGAGAAAAGGAGGTGGATTTTGCACGTGCATTTTAGGGCTGGGGGGTATGGGTGGGTATGTAGGAAGATCCAGAGGTGGGAAGTCATTAGGGACAGGAGGGATACTGGGAGGGTAGGCCGGACCCAGGAAACTGTGAGTGGTCAGACTCAGCAGTGGAAGCTAGCTTTGGGAGGGTTTCTCAGGAATACTTTTACCTATATGTGTGGTAGACCACCTAACAGAGGCTTGGACACATTTCAAAAAAACTTTGGAGGAGTCTGGAGGAAAGATCTCAATGGCTCCAGCCGACTAATGAAGCCAGCCCGGGTCCTTTCTGTGTCTCCATTCTGCCATCGTTGGCAAATTGGCTTCTGGTCCTCGTGCTTGTTGCCTTTTAATAGAAAGATGGCAGCCGCAGCCTCAGGCGTTGCCTCTGTATTACCCTCCGAAAGGAGAGGGGGGCGACAGGTCTTCCAAGGAAGGGAGAGGCGGATGGAGAATGGCGGTTGGGTCGGCCACCGGCCAGAGCTCTGCGGCTGAAAACCAGAGAGCGGTGTTCAACGTGGATTGGCAATGAGAGAAGCAAAAGGAGCCCCAGATCCACGTACATCATCTTCCTTCAGAGCCAAATAGATTGATTATTTGTGTTCCCTCTTAAGGAATGTAGTCCTTGGGTTGAATGCACGTCAGGTGTAGGTTGTGACCATTACAAAGTCTTTTACCAAAATTACTTCCTCCTTTGGCTACATATGTTTATGTGACTTTGCCTGTCATGAAAAGTAGAACTAAAATAAAAGTGTATTTTTGACCATTCTTTGGTAATTCTATGCTTTTTGGCAGTCCTTTATTTCATTGTTACCATCCTTTGTACATTATAGTTATTTAATAACATTTAAAAAAAAATAGAACTCAACTGCTTGGTCTTGAATGGAACTACTTAGTTGTCTTAAAAATCTAGTAAATTCTTCTAGGCTTTAAATTTGCCAGCTGTGGGTACAGAATATTGTTGTTTTTCCACATAGGCTATTGCTGTGATTGAAAGTGAGAAAGAGTAGTGTCACGCGGGATAATTTGGGGTCAGAATTCAGTAATGTTAACTTTTCTTCTCAGATCTGCAGGTGACAGCCGAGTGGCCTGATCAAGGTGTTGAACCTCCTGTGACTTTGACTTTCTTTGTCAAAGATCAGGGGGTTGGACTAGGGTGTCCCGAGAGTCCGTGACTCTGAATGGGTTTGCATATGAGGAACAGAGGAAACAGGAGCAAATGGAAAGATTCACAGAAAAGGAAATTTTACTAATCTAATGGAGGAACTTAGTTCTGCTTTTTGGAGGGTCCAGGGGTGTAACATTTAGAAAAAATAATTTAACACGTTGTTTTCAAAACTACGAACTTACTCAAAATATCACATAAAGCCTTCTCGTTGTTTCTCAGTGTGAGTGTTCAGAAACATTAAGAAAATGTCACAGCCATTTGTGTGATCTTTATGTCAACAGAATAGTCCTGGGGTTTCATGGTGAAACGAATAGAGAGTACTTACCCAGACCCATGTTTATGGCAGCGATTTCTTGGACATCCTGCTCAGTTTCTAATTTCATGGAAGTGTGTTTGGGGAATCACCCCACTAAGTTCTACTCGTGATGCAGCTCTCGTTTGTGACACGACCTGACTCAGACTCCCCACCACGAGACTGCTAAGAAGCAGGAAAGCCGCGGGATCCACAGTTGTCAGAATCCAGCACCTCGGCAGCCTAGGCTGGTGCCCCTCTGGTTCAGTCTGAGGCTTGTTGCCCCTGATTGGGGTGGTGGTGACGGCAGTCCCTCACTCCTTCTGCGACGGTCTTACCTTTTTTGACTCTCTTTGAGGACAGCCAGCAGCCCCTCCAGAAGTGGGGCTCGGAGGCAGTGGGGGAGCACCAGGCATCCAGGGCCTCTCAGGCCCTGCTACCTATTGGGCATAGGGGACGCATCCGAGAGTTCTAGATAACCAGCCAAAGACTTCACGCTTCTGCCCAGTTCACTGATGTAGTTAAAAGACAACTTGTGAAGTTGGCAGTGTGGGGCTCTGTTGATCTTTTCGAAACAGTAACTTATTTCTTCACGTTGGCTTTAGAAACAATTTTAAATCTCTCCCTTCCTGTCTCTTTCCATTGGGTCGGATCAGGCCTTGTGATCTCTCATTGAGACTGTCATTCTCCTTACCTGTCCCCTCGGCTTCTCTCAGCCTGCTGCAACGCTGCTGATCCCTCCCTAAGAAAGTAGATTGGAGCCAGGAAGTGGTACGGTGTTAGGACCAGCCGGCAGCAGCTGCTAAGACCTGTTCCTTAGCATGACTCTCCCTTGTGCGTTGCAGCCTTGTTTGTTTTTGCAGATGCCAAGTCATGGTCCCTGCCTCAAGGGCTGTTGTGAGGAGTAAACAAGTTAATGTGGGTCGAGGGCTTAGAATGTAACAATATTCAACGTGACTTAAAGAGAGGCAAGAAAATCCAAGACCTTTCCACGTATAGAGTCTTTTTACAAATGAAAACCTTCAGTTCATTTACCTCTTAAGAAATGTATTCCTCATGTTAAAATATATGTCAGGTGTAGATTCTGATTATTATGAAGGCTTTCATCAAAATTACTTTGTTTTCCATGGTTACATATGCATATGTAATGCTGCTTGACATGAAGGTCCCAGGTTCACGGTGGTAATCCCATTGTCGGCCTTCCCCTGGAGTGCGGACTTCCCGGGGGGTGTGAATTTTTTAATTCAGGTGAATAAAAGTTATTATAGGGATGACCTTGAAGCAGTAATTGCTTTCAAAGTCAGTCATTTGTAAACCTTTTCAATTGACAACTCATTCTCCTAAGAATGATAATCCATTCTTCTCATAATGGATCCCTGCATGTGGGTTCGTTGAGAACTTCTGGAATGTAGGATAAAGGTATGTGCTCCTTAGTGATTACTGGAGATGCGTTCTGTCCCTCTTGTAGAGTGATCACATCCTGGCCATGCAGGCTCCTACTCACACTGCACCTGGGCGTGCCCTTCTCTTTCTCCAAAATTCTGTTCCTTCCTGCCGTGCCTGCCAAAATCTAGTGCCCATCATGTCTCCCCTGTGGGAGATCCTTGCTGACTCTGTTCCTCCCTCCCCTGGGTGTACATTCCCCAGCGCCACTCCCACACGTGCCCACCCTGCACAGACCTAATCTCTTTGCAGTGTTCCCAGAGCACATCATTCACCAGCACTTCCTACCTGGCCTGCGTCCGGCTCACTCGATTGTGAACTCCCTGAGGAACGTGTCCTTCCTGATGACCTTCTATCCCCAGTGTAGAATTAAGCCAGATACGGTCTCCGCTCTTGCAGGAGGAGACCCGGAGCTCTATAAATTGTGAGACCAGGGAAGAAAAGGGAAACACCGCTTCCCACTTTCCTCCTTTCCAGCTAACAGTCCAGGCCAGCCACCCTCCGCCTGCGGGTGCGGGTGCCGTGCGGTGGTTGTGGTGGAGGAGATGGTGTTCCGAATTGCCACAAGGTGGTTTGTGTCATTCAGAGAGGCGTATTCCAGAATGTGCTATTTTAGTGTTAGCCATAGAAGTTTATTTACTTTGCAATTTAAAAAGGAAGGCAGGAGATTTTTGTCAAAAGGGGACAGATTCTAAAAAGGTTAAGAAACCGTGCTCCATTCTCCATGGAGATTGGCACTTCTATTTACTTCTTTTGAGGTGAGTATTTTTCAAACAATGAAGGGCAATAGTAGTAGGTTGAAAACGAACGTGGGAAGAGCTGGTTGTATAAGTTTTCACTAGCATGTGGCGGTTTGTTGACCAATACATAGTGTTACAGAATCTCTGCCATTTTGTAGTTTTCTTAACACTCAAGTTGAGATCTTAAAAACTCTGTTAAATCTTTTTTTTTTTTTTTTTTTAGGAAAATTTGTATAAGGCCTAATCCAGTAGCAAGGTTGAGTCTGGAAGGATGAGTAACAGGGGTCATTAATAGAAACAGTGCTTCCGTTTTCAAAGTTTCGTGTTCTGCAGATGGACTGAAGTCTGGCCCTGCCTCTCCTGCTCACAGACCAGGCCAGCTCCCGAGTCTCAGCACAGAGCAGGGGGTGAGGGTGGTGGTTCTCGCCTCTCAGAGCAGAGCGGGGCATGGACTGAGGCCCCGTGCATAGAACCCAGATGCACCGCACAGTACCGGGAGAAGGCTTCCGAAGTCCTTCCAGACAGGAGCTCCTGCGAGACAGAAAGGCCAGCTAACATTTCTGTCCATTGATTATGTCTACTTACAGGTTTTTTATTCTACAGATTTGTAAGAGCTACCTCATTAATCCAGCAGATTATTTCAAAATCTATTTCCATGTAAATTTTAATAAGTCTCTACTTTGAGAATGAATTTTAAGAGGTATTTTCAAATTGGGGCATCTGGGTGGCTCAGTCGGTTCAGTGTCTGACTCTTGGTTTCAGCTCAGGTCATGATCTCACGGTTCGTGAGTTCTAGCCCCACGTTGGGCTCCGCGCCGACAGCACGGAGCCTGCTTGGGATTCTCTCCTTCTCTCTCTCTGTCCTTCCCCTGCTTGCTCTGTCTGTCTGCCTCTCTCAAATTTAAGTAAGCTTTTAAAAAAAAAGATCTTTTCAAAGTGAATATCTGCAATTTGTCTCAGTGCTTTTCATTCATTTTTGTACAAAGAGCTTCCCAGCTTTCCCCGAAACTCTCTGCCAAACTACCTGTAGCCACTTTGAACTGTCTTCACTGCCCCTGTGTCTGTCCATGAAGGGAACTGAGTTCCAACCAGCCTATCCCTGTAGGTACTTGTGTTTCAGAGAGTGCATTACCATCCTTCAGCGGGTTGGGAATTCAGGGAGACCAGTACTGCGTTATAAAAGGGAAGTAGAGGATATCAGCCTGTATCTTATGGAATAAAAGTGAATCTTACTTTGGCAAAACTTTTCTTTTGGGCTTTTGCATTATATGAATATGTGTGTAGTGAATCATAACAGTGTTTCTACTGGTGGATCCTGGTCAGAGTTTGGTTGCTCTTCTTTGGGCAATTTGCTCCTTTACAAGACTTGACTTTTTTTTTAAGACCGACCTTAAAATAGTGGTCATATATTTGATTCAGCTATCACAGTCTCTGCCACATGAGAGCTGTTCAATATTTGTTTGATTAAGAGGAAAGGAGGAATAACTCAAAGAATGTTAGCCCTGAGAATGTTTCACACAAGACCATGTATAGCGTTTTGTCTTCTTTCCCTGGGCAAATGCACAGAATGGAAAAGCAAAAGCCAAAAAAAAAAAAAACAAAAAACCAAAAAACAAAACAATTCCAGTGTCTGATCTCTTCTCAGAATATTGTCATCATGCTTTGGTTCTTTGCCGTATTTTCATTTTCTGCTCTTTGTTATTTATGTAGTGGTCAGTGTGAAGAGGTGATGTATTCATTCTAAGGGCTGCCCTGTAAAGGTGAGATGGGCATGAAATGAGATCCAAATCCACAAGACGGTAAAGCGTGCTGAGCCTGGGGTGGCGGTGCTGCAGAGGGCGAGGACGACGGAGAAATGGGTGAGCCCAGCGAGGGTCCAGTGCACAAGGCATGACTGCTAGCTGGTGGGACAGATTTGCACTCGGGCTGTAAAAAGAGGCACAGTCAGAAAGCCTTGTGCTGTTTAATTTCAGTTAGAACCTAGTGGGGTTTTTTTTGTTGTTTTGTTTTGTTTTGTTTTGTTTTGAGTCTGCAAGTGGCATTTAAAGGAGGGCAGGAGGCTTTTGTGTTTCTCAAAAGGGAAACAGAGCGTGGTATATGACACCGATTCCACTACAGTCATACCTTGGATATTTCGGAGGGATTTTCGTTAGGCATTGCTTCAGACTGCTTGATCACTCTGGGTCCAAAGAGAGAGGAAATCGGAAGGGCCTATTTTACCAAGATGCCATGCAAAGTAACTGAAGGTGTGAAAGTACACATCATTCCCTTCCTAATATATACCACACCCACTGCTTTTAATTCTTAGTAACGTGTTTTCAAAGTTAGCTATAAATCTCAATACGTGAAATTTATTTGCCTTTTATAAGTTCGTCATTAAATGTCTTATTTGCATTTTTTAATGACACTAGGTAAGTTAGCAGAAGAAAAGTTAGCACCAAGAAAACCGTGTTAATCCGTAGGTCTAGTGAAAGAAAACAGGGCGTAAGTTCATTTGGCTCTACTCAAACTGCTTCGACCAGAGCGTGTAGGGCCTTGGGTCAGGACGACACGGGCTTGAACGCCAGTTCTTTTACTCTGACCCGCAGCCTTGGGCGAGCATGCAGCTTCCAGAAGTGGGGTTTCCTCAAGTGGCCAGTAGGGATGGTAATAACTACCTCAAAGAGCTGTCAGGAGGATGAAGTAGCAGGCTCTTACCACTGTGGCTGGCTGGTGTGAGCACGGGTGACGTTGCTGTCCAACCCCCCCAAACTCCGGAGTGGCCGCGTGAATTAGCTGAGAAATACCCATGCGGTGAGTGTCCCGCGGGGCTCCAGGCTCACGCTGCACCTCGCATGCTGGCTTTACCTCCTTCGAGGATGAATGGTTTTAGGATCACATCCTGTTTATTAGGAAGTTTTCTCGTAAGGAATTTAAAAGAATCTTTGCTCTCTGAGAAAGTGCAACCTCCAAACAGCAGGGACAGTAGTTGAGTCCACTCTCCCACATTTCCAAACCCTGAAAGGCATTTGTGTTGCTTTTCTTGTGCATTGTGTGTTCTCACTACATGAGTACTTTCTCCCCACCCAGCTGAAATTTCCTTAGACCGCAGCCACTTGCCCTCCTTCCATTTTTCTGTTGCAGTCTGTTTATGTCGACAGCTCCAGACAGTCCACGGTTAGCATGCTGTGTGACATTATTGCTTGCCCGCTTGGTTTGCTGGGCTGGTTTAAAATGCAAAGAGAGGGGCACCTGGGTGGCTCAGCCGGCTAAAGGTCCGACTTCAGCTCAGGTCACGATCTCGCAGTCCTGGGTTCAAGCCCCACGTCAGGCTCTGTGCTGACAGCTCAGAGCCTGGACCCTGCTTCAGATTCTGTGTTCCCTCTCTGTCTGCCCCTCTTCTGCTTGTGCTCTCTCTCTCAAAAATAAATAAACATTAAAATGTATAAACAAACAAAACAAAATAAAATCCAAAGAGAAAGGCCAGTAGACCTCTGATACTCTTGCTCACCGTGAACGATTGTGAATACCAATTCCTCTAAGCCAGAGAGAGGTGGCTGCACTTTTTTTATTTTTTAATTTTTTTAATTAGTTTTCTTTATTTTTGAGAGGCTGAGAGAGAGAGACAGAGTGCATGTGGGGGAGGGGCAGAGAGAGAGGGAGACATAGAATCTGAAGCAGGCTCCAGGCCCTGAGCTGTCAGCACAGAGCCCGAGGCGGGGCCTGAGCTCACAGACCGTGAGATCAAGACCTGAGCCACCCAGGCGCCCCTAGGTGACTGCACTTTTATTCTTTAAGAGAAAGTTACAGTCTTCATAATTTCTTTCCTCCTCTGTGCCCTTGCTCTGCTTCCTCCCTCTGGAAACTTCTTCCCCCTCCCCTCCCCGCCCTGACTTCTGCCCAGTGTATCCTCTCCATGTGGCAGTAGCCCTCAGCTCACACGTCTTTAAGGGTCTCCCCTGGAGTGTTTCCTGCATCTCCCCAAGTTGGTTCCGCCATTCTCTCTCCAGGGCTCCCCTGTTCCTAGTAAACTTGGTTCTGTTGTAGCAGCAGTCTCTGTGGGTGTCTGTGTGCTAAAATTGAATAAGTGTAGTGAGGGCAGAAATCGTATCCTGGTGTCACGCCTGGCGGGCTGAGCTCGTTACGTGGCCCATATTCACAGCTTAGTGGGTGTTGGATGAATGAGTAACGTGCTCCTCCCCAGTGTAAGGTCACAAGAAAGACGACCACTTAGTCTCCTGCTCAGCGTGCCGTCTCCTGAGTTGCATGCACACCGAAATTACCTTCTGGGATGTGCAGGCTTCTAGTAGTTTCTGCCTTTGGAGGGCAACCAACGGTCCACCAGGAAACAGAGAAAGGCTTCTTGGCGACGAGAGAGCAGTAAATAAGGGCCACGAGCTTTACGTGGACCGTGCTCAGTCTCCTACAACACTCCTTTGCACGTGAAACCAGGAAGCAGATGCAGGTCAGTGCTGGCAGACAGGACACCTGACGGACCAGCTGCCACGGAGGGAACCCTGGAACGTGGTTCGCAGCACATGACTCGGTCCTCTCCTTGGTGTTCGTAGTGAGCCTACATTGTTTTAAAAAAACAGAACAGCTGTTAGGGTGTCTGTATTCTGATTAAGAAACCTCGTCCGTATATGTATATATTCTTTTGAGACATTTTGCAAAACATTAATGTGTCCTTTCTTCTTTTAAAGGTTTGCTAGGGCTTCTTTACGAGAGCACCACAGACCTGGGGGGGGGGGGGCTTAAACAACAGGAATTTTATTTCCCCACAGTTCTAGAGGCTAGAAGTCGAGATCAGGGTGTGTGTCCGCAGGGTGCATTTCTTCTGAGGCCTCTGTCCTTGGCTTACAAAATGATGTCTTCTCCCTGTGTATTTGTATCATCTTTCCTCTGTCTGTGTCTGTGTCCAGATTTCCGCATCTAATAAGGACACCAGTCATACCGGATCAGGACTCACTGTAATGACTTTATGTTAACTGAATTACCTCTTTAAATATAAAGAACCTGCCTCCAAACATGGTCACCCTCTGAGGTCCTGGACGTTAGGGCTTCAACATAGGAATTTGGGGAGGACACAGTTCTGCCCATAACATTGTGAATTTTAAACTACTTAATGTATTTACATAGGATAGTTCATTACCTCAGGTTTCATGGAGTGTTAATGTGTGAGGACATTGGGATCTCACCGTGCTTGTGTGTCAGACCCAGAAAGTCACCGCTCCTACAAGAGCAGAGTTTGGTCTCCTAGGTGTGGCTACAAAAAACTCCACCTTCCTACAAAATATGTCATGCATTTAACAGGACAAATGCATAACATTACTAAAAAATAGGAAGGATGTGGCAAGGGAACAAGAAAGAGGAAGAGATGCAAATGTTAGCAGCTACTCCTCCAATTAAGAATAATGCCTTCTAGGGTGCCTGGGTGGTTCAGTCAGTTGTGTCCGACTTCGGCTCAGGTCGTGATCTTGTGGTTCGTGAATTCGAGCCCCGTGTCGGGCTCCGTGCTGACAGCTCGGAGCCTGGAGCCTGCTTGGGATTCTGTGTCTCCCTCTCTCTCTCTGCCCCTCCCCCCACCTCGTGCTCTATCTCTGTCTCTCAAAATAAATAAATGTTAAAAAAAAAAAAAAAAAAGAATAGTGCCTTCTGGGACACCTGGGTGGCTCAGTCAGTTAAGCATCTGACTCTTGATCTAGGCTCAGGGCATGATCTTACAGTTCATGGGATCGAGCCCCACATGGGGCTCTATGCTGGCATCGAGGTGCCTGCTTGGGATTTTGTCTCCCCACCTCTGTGCCCCTCCCCCTCTTGTGCTGTTAGTCCCTCTCTCTCAAAATAAATTAAAAAAACTTAAAAATATAATGCCTTCTAAGTACAACAAATTTGAGTGCATGTGAAATTGTGTTAGAATTAGTAATCCCTTTACACATTTGTGACATAAAGACAGTATTTTAGGGGCACCTGGGTGGCTCAGTTGGTGAAGTGTCCTACTTTGGCTCAGGTCATAATCTCACAGTCCGTGAGTTTGAGCTGTCAGCATGGAGCCCACCTCGGATCCTGTGTCCCCACCCTCTCTCTGCCCCGCTCCCACTTGCACTCAATCTCCTTCAAAAATAAACATAAAAAAAAAAAAAAAAAAAAAGACAGTGTTTGAGCCCAGTATATGTCCTGGTCTTTCCCCATCCACGAAGCACTCTGATAAACAGGAGACAGCAAAATCAGAAAGAGTAAAGTTAAAGACTTTATCTGAAAGATTTTCAACAGTATCTTTAAAGTCTGAAGAGGTGCACATCAGGTGTTTCATAGTCATGGTCGGAGCAGATTGTCTTTTGAGTAATTGACTTCTCCAGGTGGTATACCAAAGGCTCTGTGGGGAGAACTACAAACTTGCACTTTGAAAAGGGATTCATCATTAAATGTGGCACATGTACAATGATTAACTTGTTATTCGCATAGCTGAGTTATGAGTACCGAATCTCCGACCGAGTTTAGAAATTCCTCATTTGAAATTTTCATCTACAGTTGTTTAGAGAATATTTATGTTTTGTTTTTGTTTTTGTTTTTTTTTTTTGTTTTTTTTTTTTGTTTGTTTGTTTTTTGTTTTCTTCTCTCCTTTTAAAATCCAGCTCATGGTTTTTGGAATCTTTCTGTGCCTGGATGCATTTCTGTATGTGTTCACCCTGCTTCCTTTAAGAGTTTTCCTGGCACTATTCAGGCTCTTCACTCTGCCTTGCTATGGCTTAAGGTAAGTTTAAGATCGTGAGCTATTTTAAATGTTTAAATTATTTTTGCTACTTATAAAAGTGGTATTTTACTACTTGTAGTTGTTAAAGTAAATAATCACTTGGATAGATTTTGCAGAATAGGGATAATTCATACAGTTTTCATTTATACTTTGGCCCTTAATGCATTAACTAATTCTGTTTGTCTTATTAATGAATATTATATAATGTGTTTATATAATATTTGTACTTTTTTCGTGCACGCTTTTTTTCCAAGTGGTTTTGAACTAGAAATTTGCTTTGGCTCGTGCAGTAATAATAACTCAGATGGCTACATAGGAGAGTGGGAAGGCCTGGGGGCTGAGAGCCAAGGACCTTGTGGCCACTCTTGCTACCTTGCCCAGTACCTTTGGTTTCTTGAAGTCCCTTGACTTCCTGGGCATCATTTGTAGGGTGAGAACTGGGTTCTGGGCTGGCAGTTACCAGGATCTCCTCAGGAGCTCTTACTTCAGGGCTTCCTCATCCTCTCATTTAAGAATCACTGTCTTAGTGGCTGTGGAGCCTTAGTTGCTGACTCCTGTTGATTCTCCCTCCAATTTGTGAGAGGGGGGAACTCTCGGAGAGCATTGTCCTAGTGGGAAAGCGCAGCCCAGCCCAACGTTGATTAATTGGTGAGATGTGGGGAACTAACTTCTCTGTTCTCTAAGCCTGTTTCCACATCACGGTAGAAAGGGGATGTTGAGAGCCCAGCATCTTTTACCACAAAGATTGGGAGGCATACAGAGAATACCCAGCATGATGCCTGGTTCATAGTAGATCAGAACAAATTCTAGTTTCTTTCCTTTCTTCTTTACCAAAACTAGGAACAGTCAGATGAAAATGTTAAGCTTACATGGATCTTAATGCTTTATTGAGGTTAGAAGTTTGGGTTTTACAGATTTCTCTTTTTGTACAGATACACCAACATGTCTCCACTCTATGGAGTCGTTCTCTATAACATCATTTTACAGTTCTTAGCAGAGTTGCCCAAGTGACGTTTCTCACATGGATCCCTTTTCTAAACACATTTCATTCTGAAAAAGTTTTAAGACACTGAAGTGGACAATAATAATAAACTTCATTTAACTATAAATTAGGTAGTGATTCCATGATATATAAAAATATGATTAATAAAATTATCAGTAACTTAACCATGGAAGCTGAGGTAAAAAATTAATGGTCGATATACAGAATTGTGTGTTGATTTTTTTTTTTTTAATGTCTAAAGTCATGGAAGATTCTCTTTTAAAGTAGTAAATGGGCATATACTTCATACTTAGTAAGCACTGAATAACACATGTAGTCCGTTTAGAAATGAACCTTAATCAGTTCCAATAAGGAAGAAATCATTCCAGTATAAGTGGGAAGAATTTATTGGTCATGATGACCATGTTGTGGAAAGAGTAAAAATTCTTTGCCACATTACATGGAGTAAAACAATGATAAAAATTAAGATCGCATCACTTATATGTGATGCTTGACATTCTGTAACCCTACCTACCAGAACGAGAGAATTGTGTTACAAATGGAAGATTCTTTTTAGAAATTTGATCATCAGCTTTCAGAATTCAGGTTCATTCTTTACACCTTTGGGAGAATTTTTAATGCTTCATTCTTATTAGCAGACCTTTTTGAAGACATTTATAGCATGGTATTTTAACATCAGCAAAGCCTAATCTCATATAGCTTTTTTCCTTTTATCACTATCAGGGGCTCAGTAAAATTATGGTTATTTTAGTTTTCAGAAGACCAGAAAAAAGTATCTAATGAAACATTACTGAATATAAGTCTTCATATGGACCGCATAGCCAGGATGGACACACAGAAATTCAGATAGAGCCAGGTGAAGCTACCTGACATAAAATAACTAATGCCATGTAGAGATGTTCACGTCTACACCGTGAGCTGAATTAGCTTTTTAGTTTTTCTCTGATCAGCAACGTGAGGGAACTTCGTGTTCCAGCCATCTTTAAGTGAATGGCTTTCAAAGACATAGTGTGTTCCGTATGGCCGTTGGCATGTGATGAGATAAAACAGTAGAGGGAAATACAACTTAGAGACTCTCTTCCTTCTAGAGTGGGTCCTTCCTCGGGTATGTTAGCACACAGTGGAGGTTCACGGAATGAGTGGCAGTGGAGATTTGTCAGTGTTTTCCCGAAGGCCTTTTTTAGGTTCTGTTTGAAGACCCATCTTGTTATTATTGTGCAGGCATCTAGAACTGTGTCATTTCTAGTGTTTCTTGTCACTTGGGGGAAGCAGGACACCAAAATAGCACGAGAGTAGTCTTTCAGTGTGTGTTCTGAAAACTAAAAGAGGTGTTGCAGAGAGCTGGCACATCTTCGTTCCTCTCCTCCCGTTGGCTTTGTTGTGAGTGGCTGATGGTCCCTGGAGCCGACCTTTACTAGATATTTGAAGATTTTTCTTAGCACATAAAGTAGAGATGATTGCTTTTGTGTATTACTTTAAAATACTTTCAGTGTAAATTAATTTGAGTAACATTTCAAAATCAAATAAAAAGTGTTCTATTTTCAAGGTTTTAGAGCTAAAATGACACTAGAGGGCAGCGCGTTACCCTACATGCATGACTCCGTTAAGTTTCCCAGTGCAAACCCTTGCTATTTCTGCAATGTGGACCAACTAAAAAATTACATTTTATGCTCTCTCTAATAAATATTGTATACATGTATACATATATATGTAACTAACGTGAAATGCAGTTAAAATTGTGTAATAGAACTTCAGCAACTTTCAGTGTTCTGTGTGAATGTAGGCCAGATTACACAGAATATGAAAATACTGCCTTACTGTTTTAGTACCTTAAGTATGCCTTATCCAAATTGAGTAGTTTGTACTTCCATTAGCGTGTATTCCAATTTATATTCTCTTGGAACAATTTAGAAAACAGTGTCTTTTGGGGCATTATTTTTAAAAGCACCAAAGTTGAAGTGTTTAAAACTTGAACTAGGATAAGAAAAGTACATTAACAAAACTATGGTTAATATTATGCCTAAGACCTCTTTAATTTTTGAAGAATAGAAAAATACATTTGTTTTTACAGAATTACTATTTAGAAATAGCCAAATTCTGCCTTCTCATACGTTTTCTTCCAACATTCTCTACTTCCATTAAAGGTTGATTTGTCTTCACCAGTGGCTGTGTTATGTTCCAACTTTTTCAGCAAGCAAAAAGTGCTCTTTCCTTCAGTCTGACTTTATTTTTCAAAGGGATAAAAGGAAATTCAAAAGACCAATAAAGAATTCGATTGTGGGGTTTTTTTCTGTTCCCTTATTCTTATATTCCTATATGCCAGTCTCTTTTCTCTAAGAAAGTTGCTGTCTTCCTAGTCTCTTAGTTCTGTTGAATTCTTCCCCCACAAAGCGGGGAGAAGGATATTTGTCAGGGTAATCAGGATGCTGACACGAACACAGTGACTTTGTGGTCTCCAGTACTGTTTCCAGATCACGTCAGTAGTTGTGTAACGTTGTTGCCTTCTTTCCATATTGGAGATCAGTGTGTTTGCCTCCTCCGCTTGCAGAGCTTATCTCCGGCAGCGCTTGTGAGATGCTTTTGAAAGCTGACAGCCTCCCGGATTTTCTGCTTTAGAAATTTACTCTTTGAACCGATTCCTAAATATTCTGTAAACCTCCCATGGTTTTTGGTTTGGGTTTGCTTTTTGCCTCTACTGACATCTCAGTACACGAGGACTCTGCCCTTCACTCCGGCTGAGGGCCAGGGCCATTCTCCACGCCCTCAAGAAAACCCAGCCTTCATTGCGATGTCCCCACTGGCTGGCATTTTGCCAGCTTTTGACCCTGTTAAAACATTGTTCATTTTGAGAAGTTGGCAGGGTAATTATCTTGACTTGGTGGGTGTGTTTGTGTTGCCTACAAAGGAGACACTGCTTCCATAAAAAGTATAGTGATCTCAGGAATACGTATTTGACAACTTTTTGCTAATGAATTAACAATCTTGAAAATTTTTTGCGCCCAAATGTTTTGTTGGAGGCTAAAATAAAAGAAAGACATCTAGATTATTTAAAAAAAATTTTTTTAATGTTTATTTATTTTTGAGCGAGAGAGAAAGAGCACGAGCTGGGGAGGGGCAGAGAGAGAGGGAAACACAGAATCCCAAGCAGGCTCCAGGCTCTGAGCTGTCAGCACAGAGCCCGACGTGGGGCTCAAACTCCTGAATTGTGCATGAGATCGTGACCTGAGCCAAAGGCAGAAGGTTAACCGACTGAGCCACCCAGGTGCCCGAGACATCCAGATTACTTAAAAGCAGATTCCTAGGTTTCTTCCCTTTTGATTGATTATGTGAACTATCTGTTTCTTGGAAGAATGGAAGTATTTGATTTTTTAGAAAAGTGGACTGCTCTTTATTATGCAAAAGAGGTATCAGACCTCATTTTTCCAAATTTACTTCTAGAGTAAATATAGAATAACCAATTGTGGAAGTGTTTTTAATTTACCTGACATTTTTGAGAATCCTCTTTCCTTCTCAAACTTGTGACTTCATTTTGTGTTTTAGAATTCTCCATAACATTTGAGCTAAAGTTGAGGGAGATGATAGAGAAAAACCATGCTCTCTGGTGCCAAGAACTGATTGGTATTTTTGAAAACTTTGCTAAACCATTTTAGACGGCAGTAAGTATAGAGTAGGCTTAGGTGATAAATGCCAGTGTGTTTTTCTTGTATTATCAGAGCTAATAAAATATGTGCAAGCAAATTTCCCGGCCTCACTTCGGTTTTAGACAGAACTCTTACTTGAGGTTTCATGGACTTTTTTGTTTTTAAGAGGCAATAGTGTCTTTTTCCTCGGGAGAGTTTATCCCCTAGGAAGGCATTCGTCTCTCAGAAGAATTAAGAATATCAAATGCTTGAGGGTTTCTTAAGCTGTTGGGTTTCCTCTATAAGCCTTACCTCCTTCAAGATAATTCACCCCAAATTCACTTCACAGACACACATGCGCGCGCGTGCACACACACACACACACACACACACACACACACACAGGACTTTTCTTAGGCCTGAGCCTCAATTTTGCCCTGAATGGTTAATCTACCCCCTATAGCACATGGAGGGAGAGCTCTTGGTAGCTCTGTCTGGGGAAACAAGTATGTTTGTGATTTCCTCTTATCAGGGTTGATCTGCGTGGCTGATATGTCGAGAGCAGTGTACTTGTTTAATTAGAGAGTCCTCTTAAATCGGGTTTGTTGTCCCGTCTCCTCACCATGGCACTCTGAGTAGTGTAGCGACATGACAACCTTCTCTCTCTCTTTCTCTCTCGTAAATCAGACCCAAGGGAGGAGCACTTTCACTTCCTTTATAGAATGGAATGTGGTGTCACAGGGACTCCTTGTGGTGAGTAAACCCTGATTTTTCCTTCTCTACTCTTGGCCAAATTGACATCAGTGCAAACGAATATTAATTATAACAGAAACGACAAAAACGGCATAGGCAGACGTAAACATTTGAAGATGGCCACCTGAAGAAAACATGGTTCCCTGTCCTTTATTGGTCCTAAAGCTCTGTCCACATTTTTGCAGGCTTTGACCATGATCTCACCCAACATAGAAAAATCACCAGTAAAATGATCTTTAATTACACTTGTTCAGACTTGACAGCAATACTTTCTCCTCGATGCCACAGCAGTCAGCTGAGCTGCTTAGCCACTTCCATCTAAACAGTTTTTATTTTGCATTATTCCAAATAGTGAACATAGCTTTATTAAACGAGTTGGGTTTTCTCCTAGGGGAGTTTGAAAGTATTTTGAAACCCAAGGAAAGACTTATAATCATTCAATTTCAGCATTTAGTCATTATTTTCCTACTGTATGTCAAGAGAACTTAGATTTAAAATACTGTTTCCTAATTAAGGAAAATATCTTTTTTAAATAAAAGAAAAATTTTTAATGTTTATTTATTTTTGAGAGAGAGACACAGAACGCGAGCAGGGGAGGGGCAGAGAGAGAGAGAGGGAAACACAGAATCCGAAGCAGGCTCCAGGCTCTGAGCTGTCAGCACAGAGCCCGAAGTGAGGCTTGAACCCACGAACTGCGAGATCATGACCTGAACCAAAGTCGGAGGCTTAACCAACTGAGCCACCCAGGCGCCCCAAGGAAAATATCTTAATCGCAATACTGTGTTTGAATTTACTTCTAAATTATAAAGGGACTTCTTTTTTAAAAATGGGAACCATATAATATTTTACATTTTTTAAAAATTTTGCATTCTTTTAGTTATACTACAAACAGTTAAAGCGTTCAGAGAGAAAGAAAGAAAGATTCACTCTATGTATTTTATAATGAAATATCTCGTGCTGATAGCTCGACACCTTTCTACACCAATTTGAAAATCAACCAGGCAGGGATTATCCCATTTTTCTTGCTCATTTGTGTTACCTTTTCTTTTTTCTTGATCTTTCTGTATGCTACCAGTTTTTACTTTAGTCTCAGCACGTTCCCTTCTGCCATGGAGCAGAAGGAAGAAGCCTACCTAGAGCATCTTTGTCCACCACCTTGTTCGGTTCCCATGAATCTCTGAGCCCTTTGAAACAACGGCAGTGCTTCCATAGACAATTGCGCATGTCCAGTGGAAGCGTCCGAATGAGTAAAAGGTGAAATTTAGAAATGAGAAAATGTGGTTTCTGTATGAGTGGCTTGACATGAAAATTTTAAAAATATTTTAAGTTCTGTTGAGTATCTTGTTTAATGTTACTCGTCTTGCAGTAACTCACAACCAAGCCTATACTTTAGTGGGTTTTTCACTTTGTCGAACAGCTTCCTCCGCTTATTTATGTGTTCGTGTAGGATTTTTGGCATTTGCCAAATGAATTGCCAGTAACTACCACTTCACAGACATTTATAACGGAGAACATGAACCTGAAAGTATTGTTTGAAAGCCCATTCCAAGTTGATTGGCAAGGCTATGGATAAGCTGCTTTTGGAGTTGGAAATGCTTATCAGATAGTCGTCTAAAAATATCTTGATGGAGAAGGAAACCTATATTGGGACTGGTTCAAGTTCTTTTAATACTGTGAACTTATTTTGAGGTTAGGTCTTTGCTTACTCAGAGATGCCGTGATAGATAAAGATACCTTTTAAGATGCCACCTTAGAAATAATTTTAATTTTTGCAATTTTCCTTTTTTACTAACAGGGATATTTATCTGAAAATAAGAGTCTGTTTCTTAGGAGGTCTGTTACTTTTATTCTTTATTTAAATGATACTCCTTCATTTTGAAAATCAAAGTTCTCTCTGGAGCAACCACTTATGATACTAGCAGTGGATATTTTCACCAGAGCAGAGAGCACACAGAAAGCAGTGGGTCCGGTGAAATATGGTCCTGTTTTTTTTCTCTTTTTAGAAATAACAAAAATGATGGATATATTTGCCGTTTAGCACAAAATTTTTCCAAATGAGATGTCAGGACAGTGATAAGTAATATAGAATTAAATTATTATGCTGAAAGAGAAAGGGTACCATTTTGTTGATTTATAAGTTCTTTTAAAGAAAAGTCTAGAATGGTAATAGAGACTACCATGGTAGTAGAGAACACGCCTTCTGGAGCCAGACTGCCAAGGTTCAAATCCCTGCTCCTCCATTGCTTGACTAGTAACTGTCCGGCTGTGGGCACATTCTTGACTGTACTTTGCTTCATTTGTAAGACTGAGGTGGTGATAGTACCTTGCCCATAGGATTATTGTGAACACAGAAATGAGTATATTCCAAGTGCCTAGAACAGTGCCTGCCGCATAGTAACTGAACTGTCATATAAGATGTTTCTACAACTTTTCTGTCGTTTTTACAACCTGGTTTAATCCTAGGCAAGATAAAGCTAAATTAAAGTTGTTTATGCTTAATTGTGAGTTATTATCATCTTTGTTCAAAATGTGTCATATTGTGTTATTTTGGGATATATTTTTCCCATGTTTGGTAGCTCTGATTCCCGACAATGACTTGTAATTAGTGATAGTATTCCTTCATAGATATACCAACACATTGGTCCTTTGTTGTAAATGTGTATGAAGACACATAATTGGGTGTGTGTGTGTGTTTGTGTGTGTGTGTGTGTGTGTGTGTGTGTGTGTGTGTGTGTGTGTAAAAGCCCTTTGTCTCTTAAATAAAATTACTTTGGCTGAGATCACTTAACTAAGTAGATGTCAATCTATTACCGAAAGCTCTAAGTATAGTTTCCTTAGTTTAATTAGTAATCAAAATCACCTTGGTAATTAATGCAAATTAATTAATACTGCCCTACTTTTGGTATCTATCATTTTCTTTAATTCATAAAACGTGACCTATAGTTTCTAAATACAGAGACCCACGGCTCTTGGCGATTTGTGATATTCAGCATATGCAGAGCCGCACCTGCGCTTCTGGGGAAGCGTTGGGAAGTGAACTCCATACCATTGCCGGTTTGTCCCCTGGCTGTCGCAGGGGAGGCAGTCACACATAGGCCACCTGTTCAAACTCTCCTCTTCTCATTGCTTGAATTAAAAATATGTTTAGTTCCACCTCTCAACAAATGTAATGCCTCTTCTGTTTTTAATCTTGTGGAAGTAGGGGCAGGGAATTACCTTGATAATCGAATAGGCCTTGACAGAGATCTGTGTTCTGGGCTGGGTGCTTGGGAGATGGGCCGCGATGAGAAACAGCCAGACTCCACGTGGGAGAAGAGGAACGGCACTGGAGGAAAGAGTCAGGGAGAGAGGGAAATAATGATAGATCTTCATCAGCTTTGTCCTTGAAGCAATTTTGCCCAAAACTTCAGCTGCTAAGAATAATTTCCCCTGGCATGTCAGTTTGTAGCGCTGGTCTCAAGACCTACGGTCTGACACAGACACATTCTGACCTGTCTCCCCAGTTAGACTCCCTGCTTCAGTTCAGTGTCTTCCCATCTACTTGGGAACCTTTGTAGACCTAGTTCTCATCGAATTTGCCTCTTTTCAGGACTTTTGCAGTATCCCATGTTCTATGAACAGATCGAATTCATATCTGGCTGAAAACTACGTGTGGTGTGCATTACAGGAAATAAGAATGAGGTCCTGTATCAACTGCTCGTGGAGCTGATACCGCAAACCTCATTTGTAAAGTGATGTTTCGCTGTTTGTGTAAAACAGCGTTTCAGGTAACAGTTGGGAAGGCTTGCAGATTCCTTGCTGATCTCTGCAAGACTCTGTGAAAGAAAAGAGCCCCTGATCCGAGTGGGGACAGTGGTTGGGAAAGAGCCTGAGAATAGGTCAGCAGGCAACACCGAATATACGGAGACCTTAGAAGGTCGAGGGCCAGCTGGAAAAGGAGCCGACCCCTTAGGCTGGTGCTAGAATGTTGTCACTGGGGCGGAAATGAAGAGATTCTGTAACTCCTGAAGAAAGTACTCAGGGCTTTTGTTGATGACACTGGGCAGAACAGCTGTGCGAACAGGAGGGGGAGCATTTCCTGTCGTGAGGAATTCGCCTGCGGACACAGAGCCGCTTCCGTTCCTGTCACGGGAATTTCATAGCCACTGAAAGAAATCTTAAATTTCCTCTTTTCTGTGTGTGTGTGTGCGTGTGTGTGTGTTTTCCCTTGTGATTTAGTGAGATGATTCCATGCACAATTTAGGTTTAGCTCTTTATGCTGTGATCTCAGAAGTGTAGGGGAGGAAACTTTTTCTTTTTTCCTTTCTAGATTCTTTGGCTGATCCAGTAATTAACCTGCCATAAAACAGACTAACAGGAGAAAAATTTGATTTCATATGTACAGGAGCTTATAAAAATATTTGAGACTCAAAGAAGTGACCAAGCAGGAAGCTTTTATGCCTTTAAGACAAAGAAAGAGTAAATTTGTGAAGAATTAACAAGATCCAGGTGTTCGGGCTTGGGGTAGCAAGTTAATGAAGAAGTGACAAGGGTTGCTTATACAGCCTTCTCAGCAATGGATTTCTTATCTCTGGTGATCAGGATGCCTTCTACGTCACTCCGGGTGCAGGGAGGGTGCCATTCATGGGGGAATTTATCTCCTGCTTTCAAGGGGACAGAAGAGGTCAGAGTGTCCTTGTATCAGCTGTTTCTTCAGTCACTTTAATTCAAAATAATATGCCACATTGGCATACTTGGGGGTGGATTGCCTTGAATCCCATGGGAAGTAAACAATGACTCTGCCCATATTAATTAGTAAAACAATTTGCAACTTGGGTCAAGCGAGTAAGAAAAAGATACGAGGGGAGAATTCACAGAAATGTAAATAACTTAAATATATAAAGAAATGCACTTTTCCATTGGGAAAAATCAGTGGCCACTACGCTAGATGCCATTTTTCAGCAGTGGGATTGGCAGAGATCCAGAAGTTGATCTATCCCTAGATTGATGCACTTGGGCTACAGCCTTCCTCATAAGCCACTAGTGGATATGAAAATCGGTACAGCCATCAGAGGGCAGTTCTGCTGCTTCTGTCCAGGGAACATGCCCTTCAAGTCCAATTTTAGGAGTTTATCCTGCAGATATACGTTAATATGTGAGACATGACATGTACATGGCGTCACGGTTTGTGGTTGCAGAAAACTGGACATTTGCCAGTGGTGTCCGGTAAATTACGGCACATCCACACAATGGACCATGACGCCATCATGGAAGTATGAACTCCTTGCGAAGAGACATGGAGAAGCCGCCTATGCTATAAATAAAAAGTGCCGAGGGCTACCGTTGTACCACAGGGGCTGAGCCAGCGGGCCGCAGGGTTTTGAGGTGAAAGTCTTGTGTCGAAATCATGGAAATCCATTGCTTCAAAGTACTTTATCAGCAGATGCCCGCCCTCTGCGTTTGCTTGTTAAGAGGGCCCACTTCTACTAGTAATTCTGGTTTCACATCTTTATATTTTGTACTCGACAGAAAACTTCACACTGCTGAATAGTCAGTAGAATTTGTTAGTTCTTAAAATATCAACGTAATTCTCATTTTTATTTTTGTATGCCAGTGCATGTTCAGTAAAGATTATTTCGAGAACACATAAAATAAAACTCATGTTTTTATTACTTCTTATGCATTTCAGGGACAGACGTTTGCTTCAGCCTGCTCAGGTGTGTGACATCCTGAAGGGTGTCATTTTGGTAATCTGCTATTTCATGATGCACTACGTTGACTACTCCATGATGTATCACCTGATAAGGGGGCAGTCAGTCATCAAGCTGTACATCATCTACAATATGCTCGAGGTGAGTTAGGGCACTCACACGGTCGGTCTAGCTTCCCAGACCGTGACAGGCTTGGCTGATGCACAGACTTGGGGCCTTCTGATATGGAATACTTGTCCGCCGACTCTAGTATTAGGACTGTTGTTGGCCTTGATGTTTATAGAGTCACTTAGAGACCTTGTTAAAAATACAGGTTCTGATTAAGTGGTTCTGGTCTGAGGCTGGAGAATCTCATCCTGGCGAGATGGTGCCCACTGCTGGTCCTGGATCCCCAGGGCGTGTATTGTCCTCAGGTGGGAGAGAAGGGTGCCTGCTGCCTGGAGTTTAGTCAGAACCCCCATGAGAATATAAGTTGTCAGTTGTTAGGGAAATTTGTTTGCAAATTCATTGGAAACCCACGTATACTTTTCACTGGACCTTTAAAAATTATGGAAAAATGATAGGATTGTATGTGTTTGCTATAATAGATTTATATTTTAACGTGCTTTGGAAGTTTTTCATAGAGCAAGCAAACAGAAGTTTCCCAATTTCTCCAAGTACTTAATATTTTTAATACAATATATTTCACTTTAAAGCAGTCAACCTATGAAAATCTGCTTTCATACAAAAATAATTAGCTATACAAAGCAAAAAAAAAAAAAAGGCTTTGCTTTAATAAATTCTTAAAATAGTAAGTAAGCTACCCTAGGTGATACAGTAAAACTTTTGAGATTCAAATGCATTTTCCTATACTACTTCTCAGGGACACAAGTAAAGTCTCCTTACCTTTTAAGTGAGCCAAGAAAGGACTTTCCCTACTGAGTTGGGCAGATGGAGTGGTGCGGGGACTGCCGGCCTGTCTGCTCTGAGACTGCGTTGCTGTGGTGGAGGAGGGTTCTCCGTATCGTCACGGAAGCCATGGAGCTCTGGCCGGTCCTGGTTACTCCTCAGTTCATTGACCAACATGACTTAAAACCACACCCAGCTTCCTGATTCTAGGCTCGTTGCCTGTGCTCTCGTTTCGGCCCCACCAAGCAGGATGCAGATGGTGGGAGTGGGTTTTTGAGGCAGAGTAGCCGCCCCACTCTCCCCTCCCTCTCACATACAGAAAAGCCCGGGCTCATCTCCTTCCTTCTGCCGCGTGAGTGGCTCTTCCTGCCAGTAGCCTACTAGTTCCCTTCCCTGCCTTCCCTCATAGGGGATTGTAGGTGCCGAGGGCTTCTACCTACCCCCAAACGTAATGCGCCCCCTAGTACACGAAGCCCTCTACGGGGAGGCCTCAGTACTATTATTCGCGAATAGGCCTTAAGGAAAAGGGTCCGTAAATTGCTGATCAGAACGGCTGAAACACATACTCACTTTGCAGACTACGGTTGATGACGTGGCTTCAGCACAGTGGACAGGAGTCCAGACTCTCATCTAGAGATAAACCGTCTCTGACCGAACCCTGCTTCTTCACTTACTGCCTTGCTGTCCTGAACTTGGCTGCAGGTTGCCAAGTGTCTGTAACTCTTACTGTCTCACCAGTGAACTGCGGGTGCTAGCGGAATTAGGAACGTTCAGTGAGGCAGTACGTAGGGCTTGGCACGGTGCCACACATGCGTTGAGATTCCCCGAACGGTGGGTAGCTCTTATGTCTTCCTTTAGCAAATATTTAATCAACAATTTCTGCATGCCAGGCACTGCCTTTAGACTCTAAAAATCCAGAGGTGAGCAAAGCCTGTTCTCATGGAGCTTATATTCTGCAGGTGGAAAAAAGACCATAAACAAGAAGATACTAGGAAATGATAAATACCATGGTGAAAAAGAACAGAGTGATGGGTTAGAGACTGTGGGAGCCCAAGGCTGATGATCTGGGTGTGGCTGCACATGACAGCTGAAGCCTGAATGACCTATGCCCTCCTTTTTTTGTTTGTTTCTTTTGTTTTTAATTTCAGTGTGCTTCCGGTTATTTATCATACTATATTCATAGAGATCAGTCCCTGAAAATGTTTTTAGGAAGTAAATCTGCATATTATATACTATGTAATGAATCCAAAACAAATTACAGCTACCATTGTTTACAAATATTATATTTTTCAAATTATATATTTGTCCTAAAGGATTTAAGTTCAGACCCTGAATCCGAATTTAGAGAATTAAAACTGGAGGACCCATGATTTTCATGTGCCTCTCCCTTTTATCTTTGCCCCCATGTAAGACACTCCTTGTTATAAATATAGATAATGAGTCTAAGTGTACAAGAATTTGAGCACTCACTGTATGTGAGAGAATAAAGAAACACCCCTGCATAAGTAAACAAAGATCTCTGTTCTTTTATAGCTTGCCTTCCAGCGGTATTTAAAAATCCCAACTCAGTTGGGATTGAGTTGCATCTGAGTTATAGTAACATACTTCGGTGGAATATTAAGAAACACGTTGCAGGGAAAAAAAAAAAAAGAAGAAAGAAAAGGAAACACCTTGCCAATAATTTTTCTCCTCAGGTAGCAGATCGTCTGTTTTCATCATTTGGACAAGATATATTAGATGCTCTCTACTGGACAGCAACAGAGCCTAAAGAAAGAAAAAGAGCCCATATCGGAGTGATTCCTCACTTTTTCATGGCCGTTCTCTATGTCTGTATCCTTTAAACTTACTGGAAATTTCAAGTCAGTGCATATTGTACATCATTTTATTTGGTTAGCTGCTTCTCAGATTTAAAGGGGGAGGAGTGTGTATCCTGAAGATTAGTGTGAAATGTCTGCTTTCTTTTGATAAATTGGCTGTAGTAGTGATTATAAATTAAAGAGACTTGTGTATGCTTGCTCCCTTTAACTGGGAAAAAACAGCTCTCGTCTCAGTGTAACTGATTATATGGAAGAACTTGAGAATGAAGGGTTTATATTTATACATACTTTATGTGATCTGTATAACGTTCATACCCACACTGGAATTGTGTGGAAGTTATCTTTAAGCCTGTGAATTCTTTGTTAAATCCTAGGGCTTAAAATGTATACGGCTCATCTAGAGGTAGAATTTGAAATTGGTTGAGAGGAATTTTGGAGGTTTTATCTCCTCTGTTCCCCACACCCCATCTTAAAGCTTTTCTTTTGAGGAGCAAAGGCTTTACTAGATAAACTTTGTGTGCGCGTGTGTGTTTACCCATACGTACGTTTGTACACACTCGTGAGCAGCTGCACTTCAGTTCCACGTGGGGTCAGGGCTCCTTCACGGGAGTTGTACTGTCTCTGAAAGAGTGAGACTTGAAAGGATTGGATTAACACTTGGAAAATGAAGGGACTAAGTGGGAAGACTTCTGTAAGCATAAAAGTTTGTTCCAAGTATAGGAAGTAAAATAGCTACTCTTTTCATGTAAACGAACTAGTCCAAGTGTAATACAGATATCATGCCTGCAACTTGTGGATGTTTTCAAAAATGACATGTAAAGAATCTTCATTATTAGACATTTCTTATTATCTTACAGTCCCCATCCCCTGCAGAACTACAGAGGTGAGTTGCTTCCAGACTTTTACTTTGTGTGCTTTTCTGTTTAGAAGGCAAATTAGCTAAGTCTCTTTTCTCAGTATTTATCATAATTTATTCCATATATTTAACAAACTGTTTTCAAGGCCTGTTTGCCAGGCCTTGTGCCAAATACCAGAAATCCAGAAAGAACCAGACAACCATCTTCCAGGACTCAACGGTCCAAGTGAATGGATGCGCAGAGGCTCATTTCTGCTTTCGTTTCACATGGGTCCCGTACGTCTTACCTGTCAAATTTGTATCACCTATAGCTAATAAGAAAACAAAGCATGAACGCAAGACTGGATTTAGAAAGCACAACCATGCCCCCCTCCACATTGTTCACTTTCAAAACTGTATAGTTGTATCTATTGATATCACGTGAAAACGGGCTTTTTCCTTGATGTCACTCCCCACTAGTTTTGCATGCAATTCTCATCATGGTTCAAGCAACCACTCTCAACGTGGCTTTTAACTCACACAACAAGTCACTGCTCACCATCATGATGTCTAATAATGTAAGTATGAGGTTTCATTTTACATTTTTGAGGTCATACGGCACTTTAGTGGTAATATTCTGGGTGGGACAAAGTTATTTTTTTTCATGTTATCTACTCTCCAGGAAGTTTTATATGTAGCATGTCCATTTTTTCATCTATTATCATGATAAAAGTCATGTTTTTGTTTACTATTGCAGTTTGTTGAAATTAAAGGAAGTGTTTTCAAGAAGTTTGAAAAGAACAATCTTTTTCAAATGTCTAATAGCGGTACGTACTCTTGGCTTCTACAGGCAGCTGTATGCAGTATTGTTTCGCAGTTCATTCTGAAACTGGGGTGTCACATTGCCTCCAGGTTACGGTTTCCTATACTTAAGCTCTGCTTTCTCTTACTCCCTCAACATCTGCACCGAGTTTTCTATTCTCCAGGTTATTGTAATCTCAAGATATTTAACATGGTAAAGGGTAAAGGATGGCATAGCGCCTTACAATACTTTCAGAGTTCCCTCTTCATCCAGAAATTTCTTTGTAACAGATGATATTCCCTTTTATAGATGTGGAAACTAACACAGAAAGTAATTTGACTTCCCCAAGGTCACCCACACGGACGCTAAGAGCAGAGTTATGACGTAACCCTCAGATTGTCTCTCTGTTCTCAGCTTTTTCAGTTATGCCTTACTGCCTCCTTACTACCTTGAGAAGCCTGAAGGCACAACATCTATCCCTGGAATTATCTTTCATAGTTATGAAAATCAAAGGAGCATAGTGGCTTGGATCTCAAAGTATAGCCCAGGGAACCCTGGAGGGGTATTCCTGAGACCCTGGAAGAGAGTTCACAAGTCAAGACTGTCTCATCAAAATATGAATATGTGATTTATCTCTCACCACATTGACATTTTCACTTTGGTAAAAAAATGGAGTTGAAAAAGCCCTAAGGAGATGCCACTGCACACACCCCAGAGTGGCTGCTCCTGTGGTGTGACAGTGCCTAATGTCGGCAGGACATGGAGTGATGGGCATTCTCAGGATTTGGTAGTGTGAGTGGAAGACGTTACGATTGCTCTGCAAAAACTTCTGGCAGTTTCTGATACATTGAAGTATTTGCCTGTCGTGCAACTCAGCAGTGAGAACACATTTTCACAAAAGACTTGTACCAGAAATATGACGGCTTTATTCATAGCAGCCAGAGACTGGAAACAACCCAAATGTCCATCAGCAAGAAAGCAGATAAACAAATGGTAGTTGAGCCATTCTGTGAAACCTTCCTCAGGTATTAAAAAGAAAAAAAAACACTGACCTGTTCAACCATATACAAAACTGGAATTTCCATACTAGAATTAAGTCAGTGAAAGATGTAAATGCCTTACCAATGTAGCATCATCCTATATATAAAATAGTGTATTTATTTTGCAGACATTTGTACATAATAATACTTTGATCACATTCCAACTAAAAGAAAATTATACATGCACTATATTACTATTATTTATATGCAGTGCAGTATTTATGTTAATTTTTTCCAGATATTAAGGAACGATTCACGAATTATGTGCTTTTGCTAATTGTGTGTCTACGAAACATGGAGCAGTTTTCTTGGAATCCAGGTATGTAACTCAACGAATATAGTGCCTTCGAATTTTACTCTTGAACCAAAAATCATTCTTTTACGTGAAATAAGATGAATATTGCAGAGAGCTTCAAAAACATCAGCCGTTCAACTCCTCGGGTATTGAAAATACCTGTTTCAGTAGGAGGGATTGAGTATGTTCTCTGAGGTGTGCCAGGATGCCGCATCACGGGAAGCAGTCTTCGGCCAGCATTCCCTGTGAATCTCACGGTGTCTCTAGAGTGGTGGACTCGGTGGTGAGCGGACCCTGCTGGGCGGACCCTGCTGGGCACTGCAGCCTCTTTGTTTATTTATTTAACGTGCTGGCGTTATCTAAACATAGCTCTTTTCCATTTACAGGGTTCACCAGAAAAACTTTTGTTCTTTATTAACATTTGTCTCTTACTCGTTCACTGCCTATTAATCGGCATTTTGAATAAGGATAAATTGAGGAAATATAATGTAAGGCAGTAAATTTGGTTACTTATACACCTTAAATCAGAGTTAACAGGAAGTTGTGAAAACTCTATGAATTTTGGGGGTACCTGCGTATCTCGGTCGGTTGCGCATCCGACTCTTGATTTCGGCTCAGGTCATAATCCCAGGGTTGTGGATGGAGCCTCATGTCAGGCTCTGCACTGGGTGTGGAGCCTGCCTAAAATTCTCACTCTCAGCGGGGAGTGGATAGAAGCCAGAGACAAAGGAGTGGTGCGCGATTGCTGATCGGGGAGAACAGACTTTCGATACTAGAGACTGGGTAGCTGGGTGACGCCATTTTCACCCCATCTGCACACGTGCATACATACCTACAAGTGCCATGACATCCACCTCAGTAGGCTAAGCAGCGCCATCTACAGCGCCGTTACACTAAGCCCCACCCAACTGAGCCACCCTTGCTCTTCAGGAACACCATTAGTCTCTCCACCTGCTTAGTTTATGGACTATAAAGTGCTTCAGAGTTTGACTTCTAGGGGAAAATGTTGTAATTTCAGTCGTATTGCAGTCTGTTCGCTAATACTCAATTAACTTTTTTTCTTTTTTGTTGCTTCTTGAATACAGAGAGAGAAAAAAATTTATTTTCAAGTTTTTAAAATATTTTTCTTTAATTTTTCTATATTTTTTATTATTTATAAATTTTTCAAATTCTATTTTACTTCCATCATTTCATTTTATTCTGTTTCACTGTATGCATTTTTCAAATTTTCAAACGCTTTCCTTTTTTCTTTTTTTTTTTTTTTTGTTACCTTTTTTCTTTAATCTATCAAGCTCTTTTCAACAACCAGACCAAAACACACCTAGGATCTAGCATCATTTATTTGATTTTGTGTGTGTGTTGTTTTTAATTTTTTTATTTTAATTTTTTTTACCTTCTTAATTACTTTTCTTTCTCCAAAATGACAAAATGAAGGAATTCACCCTGAAAGAAATAGCAGGAAGAAACGACCACCAGGGACTTAACACAGATATAAGCAAGATGTCTGAACCAGAATTTAGAATCACGATAATAAGAATTACTAGCTGGGGTTGAAAATAGATAAGAATCCCTTTCTGTGGAGATAAAAGAAGTAAAACCTAGTCAGGATGAAATAAAAAATGTTGTAATGAGCTGCAATCTTGAATGGATGCCGTGGCGGCAAGGATGGATGAAGCAGAGCAGAGACTCAGCAATATAGAGGACAAATTTATGGAGAAAAATGAAGCAGAAAAAAAGAGGTAGACTAAGGCAAAAGAGCACAATTTAAGAATTAGAGAAATCAGTGACTCATTAAAAAGGAACAACATCAGAATCATAGGGGTCCCAGAAGAGGAAGAGAGAGCAATAGGGGCAGAACGGTTATGTGAGCAAATCGTAGTGGAAAACTTTACTAACCTGGGGAAAGACACAGACATCAAAACTCAGGAAGCACAATGGACTCCCATTAGATCCAACAAAAACTGACCATCAATAAGGCATACCCTAATCAAATTCACAAAATACTCAGGCAAGGAGAGAATCATGAAAGCAGCAAGGGAAAAAAAGTCCTTATCATACAAGGGAAGACAGATCAGGTTTGCAGCAGACCTATCCACAGAAACTTGGCAGGCCAGAAAGGAGTGGCAGGATATATTCAATGTGCTGAATCAGAAAAATCGGCCAAGAATTCTTTATCCAGCAAGGCTTTCTTTCAAAATAGAAGGAGAGATAAAAAGTTTCCCAGACAAACAAAAATTAAAGGAGTTTGTGACCACTGAACCGCCCTACCAGAAATTTTAAGGGGGACTCTCTGAGAGGAGAGGAGACGGAAAAAAGAGAGAAAGAAAGAAAAAAGACCAAAGGCAACAAAGACTAGAAAGGACCAATGAACTCTACCAGAAACTCCGTTCTACAGGCAACATTATGGCAGTAAATTCATCTTTCAGTACTCACTCTAAACGTCAGTAGACTAAATGCTCCAATCAAAAGACATAGGGTAACAGAATGGATAAGAAAACAAGATCCATCAATATGCTGTTTACAAGAGACCCACTTTAGACCTAAATACACCTTCAGATTGAAAATAAGGGGATGGAGAACCATCATGCTAATGGTCAACAAAAGAAAGCCGGAGCAGCCATAGTTATATGAGACAATCCAGACTTTAAAATAAAGACTGTATCAAGGGGCGCCTGGGTGGCGCAGTCGGTTAAGCGGCCGACTTCAGCCAGGTCACGATCTCGCGGTCCGTGAGTTCGAGCCCCGCGTCGGGCTCTGGGCTGATGGCTCAGAGCCTGGAGCCTGTTTCCGATTCTGTGTCTCCCTCTCTCTCTGCCCCTCCCCCGTTCATGCTCTGTCTCTCTCTGTCCCAAAAATAAATAAACGTTGAAAAAAAATTTTTTAAAATAAAGACTGTATCAAGAGATGAAGGGCATTATATCATAACTAAGAGGTCTATCCACCAAGAAGACATAACAATTGTAAGCATTTATGCTTCAAATGTGAGAGCACCCAAATATATAAATCAAGTAATCACAAACATAAACTCATCGATAGTAATACCATAAAAGTAGGGGACTTCAACACCCCACTCACAGTAATGGACAGATATCTGAAAAGAAAATCAACAAGGAATCAATGGCTTTGAATGATACACTGGACCAGATGGACTTAACAAGATATATTGAGAACATTTCATCCTAAAGCAGCAGAATTCACATTCTTCTCCAGTGCACTTGGAACATTCTCCAGAATAGGTCACATTCTGGGGCACAGATCAGCCTTCAACAAGTACAAAAAGATCAAGATCATACCGTGCATATTTTTAGACCACAATGCTATGAAACTTGAAATCAACCACAAGAAAAAATTTGGAAAGGTAACAAATATTTGTAGACTAAAAAACATCCTACTGAAGAATGAATGGGCTAACCAAGAAGTTAAAGAGGAAATTGAAAAGTACATGGAAGCCAATGAAAATGATAACACCACAGCCCAAAACCTCGGAGACACAGCAAAGGTGGTCATAAGAGGGAAGTATATGCAATCCAGGCCTTCCTAAAGAAGGAAGAAAGATCTCAGATACAAAACCTTACCTTACACCTTAAAGAACTGGAAAAGAAACAGCAATTAAAACCTGAAACCAGCAGAAGACAGGAAATAATAAAGATTAGAGCAGAAATCAGTGCTATCGAAACCAAACAAACAGTAGAACAGATCAAGGAAACCAGAATCTGGTTCTTGGAAAGAGTTAACAAAATTGATAAACCCCTAGCCAGTTTGATCAAAAAGAAAAAGCAAAGGACCCAAATAAATAAAATCAAGAATGAAAGAGGAGGGATCACAACCAACACAGCAGAAATACAAACAATAATAGAATATTATGAACAATTATATGCCAACAAAATGGGCAATCTGGAAGAAATGGACAAATTCGTAGAAACATATACACTACCAAAACTGAAACAGGAAGAAATAGAAAATTTGAACAGACCCACAACCAGTAAAGAAATCAAATTAGTAATCAAAAATCTCCCAAAAGACAAGAGTCCAGGGCCACATGGTTTTCCAGGGGAATTCTACCAAACATTTTAGCAAGAGTTAGCACCTATTCTCTTGAAACTGTTCCAAAAAATAGAAATGGAAGGAAAACATCCAAACTCTTACTATGAAAGCCAGCATTACCTTGATTTCAAAACCAGACAGAGACCACACTAAAAAGGAGAACTACAGACCAATTTCCGGGATGAACATGGATGCAAAAATCCTCAACAAGATATTAGCCAGCCAGATCCAACAATACATTAAAAAATTATTCACCACGAGCAAGTGGGATTTATACCTGGGATGCAGGGCTGGTTCAATATCCACAAAACAATTAACATGATTCATCACATCAATAAAAGAAAGGACAAGAACCACATGATACTCTCAATAGATGCAGAGAAAGCATTTGACGAAATACAGCACCCTTTCTTGATAAATACCCTCAAGAAAGTAGAGATAGAGGAATCATACCTCGAGATCATAAAAGCCATATGTGAACGACCTAATGCTAAAATCATCCTCAATGGGGAAAAACTGTGAGCTTTCCCGCTAAGGTCAGGAACAAGACAGGGATGTCCACTCTTGCCACTGTTATTCGACATAGTATTGGAAGTCTTAGCCTCTGCAATCAGACAACACAAAGAAATAAAAGGCATTCAAATCGGCCAGGAGGAGGTCAAACTTTCACTCTTCGCAGATGAGATGATACTCTATATGGAACACTCAAAAGATTCCACCAAAAACCTGCTAGAACTGATCCATGAATTCAGCAAAGTTGCAGGATATAAAATCAATGCACAGAAGTCAGTTTCATTTCTATATACCAATAATGAAGCAACAGAAAGAGAAATCAAGGAATTGATCCCATTTACAATTGCACCAAAAACTATAAAATACCTAGGAATAAATCTAACCAAAGAGGTGAAAAATCTATTCTGAAATTATAGAAAGCTTATGAAAGAAATAAGTCACACACGCACACACACACAGGAAAAATATTCCATGCTCCTGGATAGAAAGAACAAATATTGTTAAAATGTCAATACCACCCAAAGCAATCTACATATTCAATGCAATCCCTATCAAAATAACACCAGCATTCTTCACAGAACTAGAACAAACAGTCCTAAAATTTGTATGGAACCAGAAAAGACCCCAAATAACCAAAGCAAGCTTGGAAAAGAAAACCAGAGCAGGAGGCATCACAACCCGGACTTCAAGCTGTACTACAAAGTTGTAATCATGAAGACAGTATGGTACTGGCACAAGAACAGACACTCAGATCAATGGAACAGACTAGAGAACCAGAAATGTACCCACAAACATATGGCCAACTAATCTTTGACAAAGCAGGAAAGAATATCCAATGGAATAAAGACAGTGTCTTCAGCAAGTGGTTCTGGGAAAACTGGACAGCGACATGCAGAAGAATGAACCTGGACCACTTTCTTACACCATACCCAAAAATAAACTCAAAATGGATGAAAGACCTCAATGTAAGACAGGAAGCCATCAAGATCCTCGAGGAGAAAGCAGGCAAAAACCTCTTTGATCTTGGCCGCAGCAATTTCTTCCTCAACACATCTCCAGAGGCAAGGGAAACAAAAGCAAAAATGAACTATTGGGATCTCCTCAAAATAAAAAGCTTCTGCACAGCGAAGGAAATAATCAGGAAAAATAAAAGGCAACCGACGAAGTGGGAGAAGATATTTGCAAACGACATATCAGATAAAGGGCTAGTATCCAAACTCTTTAAAGAACTTATCAAACTCAACATCCAAAAAACAAATAATCCAGTGAAGAAATGGGTAAAAGACATGAATAGACACTTCTCCAAAGAAGACATCCAGATGGCCAACCGACACATGAAAAAATGCTCCACATCACTCATCATCAGGGAAAAACAAATCAAAACCACAGTGAGATACCACCTCACACCTGTCAGAGTGGCTAATATTTACAACTCAGGCAACAACAGATGTTTGCGAGGATGTGGAGAAAGAGGATCTCTTTTGCATTGTTGGTGGGAATGCAAACTGTTGCAGCCATTCTGGAAAACTCTGTGGAGGTCCCTCAAAAAATGAAAAATAGAACTACCCTACGACCCAGCAATTGCACTACTAGGTAATTCATCCAAGGGATACAGGTGTGCTGTTTCGAAGGGACACATGCACCCCCATGTTTATGGCAGCACTATCAACAATAGCCAAAGTATGGAAAGAGCTCAAATGTCCATCGATGGATGAATGGATAAAGAAGATGTGGCATACATATACAATGAAGTATTAGCAATCAAAAAGAATGAAATCTTGCCATTTGCAACTACGTGTATGGAACTGGAGGGTATTATGCTAAGTGAAGTTAGAGAAAGACAAATATATGACTTCACTCATACGAGGACTTTAGGATACAAAACAGATGAACAGAAGGGAAGGGAAGCAAAAATAATATAAAAAACAGGGAGGGGGACAAAACATAAGAGACTCTTAAATATGGAGAACAAATAGAGCATTACTAGAGGCGTTGTGGGAGGGGGCAATGGGCTAAATGGGTAACAGGCATTAAGGAATCTATTCCTGAAATCGTTGTTGCACTGTATGCCAACTATCCTGGATGTAAATTAAAAAAAATAAATTTAAAAAATTCTCCCTCACTCTCTCCCTCTGCTCCTTTCCCCCCACTAACATGCACCATCTGTCTCTCTAAAATAAAATAACATTCTATGGGTTTTCATCATCCATTCATAAAGCAGACATTTACATAAGGCTGGGCACTGTGGCCCGCATAGACAGTACTGAGATATGTGTAGGACTCTCAGGCTAATAGTGAAAATAGGTAGTTAAACACAGTCTGGTAATGCTGAAGTGAGCTTGGTGGGGAAAGGATCATGTGCTCAGGTGTCTCAAGTAATTAAGAGTTTTTTGTTTGTTTTTTTTTATTTCTGACATTTTTATACAACCTTGTTCTTAAGGAACAAGCTTATTTTTTGCATTTCATTCATTACCTTCAATGCGATACACTTTCCAGGCTTTTAATAACTTCTTGTTAATTTATTTTGATTCATTGCTAGTCTAGTCTTCGGGTACCTATGAGAAACCAGAAACAGATGTTAAGTGAGATATATGATCTTGGAAATAAATTTCCAGAAGTAATTTTCTTGTGGAAAGCATAAGATGAAATCTATTTTACGGTGGCTTGCGTTCCTGTCTGAATAGATCCAAAGTCTGCCTGAGTTGTGGCAGCAAAGCCGTGCTCCACACACTGGGATTTTCTCTGTGTAGCTGCGTTCTTGGTTTACAACTACGGCAGCTAATATGGTGTCTGCATGAGGCTGGGTAGAGGGCATGTGTGGCTGGTCTCAGCAGAGCCCACATGGGATCAGCAGTCTTGAAGCAAGCTGTTGTGCCAAAGGACAGTAGTCCTAAGCCTACTGACAGCTGGAGGTTTGAAGTCATATTCTCATTTGTCCTGGGACTTTCAGCAAATTGCTTGGGTCTTCTTTATTACTGCTATGGTGGTGTGATGAAAGGATCACTTAATGTTGGTGAGTCATCATTCCTTCACTCTCTCTTTAGTTTCTTTTTTTTAAATTTCTTTTCTTAAAAAATGCCATTTACGGAAGCTTCCTATAAGCCTGCAAGATCATGAATAACATGAGAGTAATGCTAGCTGTTTTGTGTGCCAGGCACTTTGCGCTGTCCATCTTTATTCTCATAGTGGTGAAATACAGATGCTTTTTATTTTGTAGATTAGGAAACTGAAACTTAGGTCATGAAGAAACTTGCCAAAAGTCATGTAGCTAGTTAGTGGCAGAATTTGACGTGGAAAAAAGTTTCCTGATTCCCAAAACCTCAACGCAATGCCAGACCCACTAAAACCGTTAGCTCGGATGGCCTGAGCTGTATTCTCTCCACCCTGCCCTCCAGTGCCCAGATCCCAAACTGCCTAGGACCTTGTTGACATTTCTAACCTTTTTCTTGCTCTGTCACACTCTCACATCCTTCTTCAGGGTCTTAGGAGGTTACTTGTTTGCATTTTTTTATCAGGTACTTGGTACTGAATTGACATTTTAACAAATAATGGTAAAGGTGCGCAAACTTGACAGATTGCATCTGTGGGATACTGAAATAAATGATCAAAATCTTTGAATCTTAGGGAGCAAAGAGAGGAAGATCGTTCCATTGACTCCAGCACATGTCCCAACTAGCTATTTACTAGCATACCAGGCAGCTATAGAATTAAAGGGTTTTATAACAAGCCTGCTCAATTAGTCGTCCTAGCAGCGTGTTAGCTGTGTGAAGGAATTCAGGGGCTCCACTCACCTCTGTGACCTGCCCCTCAAGGGCTTGGCACAGAGAAAATACAAAATAGGTTATCTATTGAGTGTATTATCCTTTAACTTGTTAAAATAGAGGTTTTTCGATAATTAATTGAATGCTAGTTTTGCCTCGGTTATCATTTATTGGCAGCATTATAGTTGAGCCATGTGGAGATTGCAGATTTCTGTAGCTGCCTGTGTGATACTATTATGGTACATGATACCCCGTTCCTATGAAGAGATTCAACTGTCTCTTTTTCCCTGCACTTTCTAGATCACCTCTGGGTGTTGTTTCCAGATGTCTGTATGGTGATTGCATCAGAAACTGCTGTGGATATTGTAAAACATGCCTTTATCACCAAGTTCAATGACATTACTGCAGATGTATGTATTTTAATAAGCAATTCAGTGTTTAATGTTGACTGCTGCTGCTTAATATTATGAAGTTGTAAAATGACGAGTCCAGGTTTACTGCGTTTATAAAGATAAGAGTACTACTACTTTAAATTTAGAATTATAATTTTCAATTTCTGAAAATTATAGTACAGAAAGTATACTATTTCAATGTTGAACAGTCCTGTTCCATACTTTTGGGTGGGACTATAGTTCGGCCAATAGTTCAGGTCAGAGTAGAGTGTCACTGACTCAGAATCATTATAAACTGTTAATAGCATCATAATTTGTTTACTTAAACTTATATAAATCCCATTGTTTCGATTTAAGCATTAGACTATCAAAACTGTTCCCTCTGGCTAGGTTTTTTTTAAAGTATTTTATATTTAAAAATGGATTTTTTTTCTGTGATTATAGATTTCTGAAAAGTTCTAGAAAACAAGAGCCTTATACTTTTTGGTGAAAGCATTCGAGAGATTTGTTTTGTGTTCCAGCCAGCTGTTCTGTGGAGTTTCCAGAAATAGACATGTGCTGTAGGCTCAGGGTACAAAACCATGGGAGTTCCTAGCATCTTCCCCATTCCTGCCTCAGGCCCAAAATAAACATTAATTTCATCAGTTTCCTACATTTTATTTGGTTTATACTTTGTCTTGTTATAGTACTGTTTCAGAAGGTACTATTTCAGAAATCTAATGTGGTTGCAACTGCTACTGTGTGATGATTTGATATATATTTAAATAAGATTTTGTATTCTTTTGTAAAGCAGTGATCGAGTCATTTCACTGTTTACTCTCTTGGCTTCCTCAGTACAGAATGGAATCATCTTCTCAGCATCTGAAGTCAAAATTAATAAACTTGATTCAGTGCAGTTTTTAGTGAAATGACAGTTTACAGTCCCTTCATAACTTCTATGTTCTCTCAGTTTTATATCTTGCAGAGCATCCATTTTTTGAAGAAGGCATCATTATCGTTATATATAGACAGTCTATGTACATATATATATAGTCAATAATTTTTTAAACTTTTCATTTAAAATGTCA
>NW_024412376.1:156669955-156698323 GCF_014898765.1 Herpailurus yagouaroundi
TATATATATATATATATATATATATATATATTACACTACTTAAAATAGCCCCTCTTCCCCAAATTCTAAACTCTCAGTGTCATAATCATTGACTATTGCTCTTTGAAGGGAAATGTTTGAAAGGCTCGTAAACATAACAGATGGGGGAATTAGGACTATTTTACCCTTACTCTAGGAAGATAGAGAAACACTACCCAGATGTCTGCTTGGTGATCAGCACCTTTTTCCTGGTTAATTATTAAACATTTTCATCTACAAAGTCTGAATCTATGCACATTGTATATTTGCACTATATTACTTAATATATCACTTTTATTTGTCTTTAGGTCTACAGTGAATATAGAGCCAGCCTTGCTTTTGACCTTGTTAGCAGCCGACAGAAAAATGTGAGCATTGTAACAGAGATGTAGTCTGAAATTAACAGTGGTTTAATTTAGCATGGAATATTGGTTAAGGGAAAGGTCCATAAATTTCAACTTCCTCTTAATCTCTGTTCTCTACACTGTGTTTAGTAAAATAATAATAGTCCTTAATATTAAGCAGGGTATGATTTCTGTAGTATTGTAATAGTTATACAACTTTGGATTTAAAACTTCTTATGAACATTTAGATAATGTTCACAGTATTTTACTCAGTTACTCAATAATAGGTGCCGGCTTCTGTTTTTGTGCATAGTCTTGCCTGTTGAGAACATTTGCTGTTGATGAGTGGAAGCGAACCTTTTAAATGCTGTAATCCTTCTCTGTTCTCTCTGTCCAGGCGTATACTGATTACAGTGACTCTGTGGCACGGAGGATGGGGTTCATTCCTCTCCCACTAGCTGTTTTAGTAAGTTCATACTTTTTTCCCTTTTTTTGTGATGAGAGAGCCATCATTACAGAATACTAATAAGTGGATTATCATTAAGTTTATTTCAGAAGGACATGATATAAAATGGGATGGAAATTTTAAGTTGTGGCATTATGTTTTTGGATTTTGAACTGTCCAGTAGATAATTTTAAACCATTTTATGTAATGGCTTTGCTAGCAATGGGAGTACTCATTTTTACTTACTCATTTGGCAAAGATTTTTCTTTTTGAATGGAGATGCCTAGTGGTAGGCATTGGCATGGCCACTGTAGCATGTATTAGCGGAAGTATAAGAAGTCGATCCAACGTTTCTAAAAGGCAGTTTAACAGTATAATGCTTTGATGCAGCAATTCCAGTTCTAGGAATCTAACCTAAGAAAGTAGTTATAAAAGGCACATGATGGTTTATAGGCAAGATTATGCATTGCAGTGGCACTTATAGTAGTAAAATTTTGGAAAGAAATGAAATAGGTTAAATAAATTGTGGTATGCTCAAATGAAGAAGTAGTCTTTATCCATTATAGTCATTACTTTTTAAAATTTTTCCAAAGTTTTTACAATGAAAATTTTTACTGTTATACCCAGAAAATATCATATATGTATATTTTTTTTCTTTTTTTTAAGTAATAGCACTGAAATGTATTAGATCAATCCAAGATAATGTCACCAACCTTGAATAATTTAATGAATTGCTCAGAACAGCCTTGTAGAAAGTTACTAGCCACATCGGGCTGTAATAATATTAATTAAGAAGATTTGCTGGCTGCACCTGTATTTGATTATATTCCTGTTGGCTACCTAGTCTCACATCAAAACAAATGCAACCATCTTTTTGCCAAAGGACATCTAGAATTCTCCTGTAGATGCAAAGTGTCATGGAAGTCAACTAAGAGATGTAAAAAGAGATGTAAGTGATACCAACTGTATTTTAGACCAGTTTGCCTGACCTTTTTTTAGAGGAAGGGAGATTGATAAATTTAATGTTATGTATATTTCATTGTAACTCTCCAGACAGCCACATCCCAAACGTTTTCAATTCTGTTAGTAACTTGTTTATTATATAATAATATAGCTTTATTTTGTTTGGGAAGAGAAACTCCTAGAATTTTGGAAAAACAGGATATTTTAAAGAGTAAAATTCTTTATAAGAGATTGATAAAATACTAAATTTTTCTACATTTGTTTCCTACAACTGGAATCATGATACATGTAGTATAAGGATAAACCTAGGTTGCCTGACTGATTTTTTTTTTCTTTTAAGGATTGGTTAAGTGATTGGATTTAAATGTGGCCCTTCTTTGCAAATAATAATTGACTATCTAATAACTTCTTTGCCAGAAAACTCTATTCATAATTAATATAGATTTTCTTAATTTAGTATTTTTAAATTTTTCTCCAGCCTTTATTTTATTCCTTAAATGAGTTTTTATGGTTGTTATAGCAAAAGATTTAAGTTTAACTAATAATTGATCAATGAAATGCTTAGGGGGTTATTTTCAGACGGGGTTATGCTGTTATGCAGGAATCCAGAGGGTTTTCTCCTCCAACGCTTTTCTCACAGAGCTCCAGAGTGAGCCAGTAGCTTTGGCAGATAGCTAGGAGCCTTGAAGAATATTCCAGGGCCTCAGCAATCCCACACATTCTTTAACTGAGGCCCACGAGTGACAAAATTTCTCTCTAAATGCTACCTTATGTCCTAAAATGCATTTGTGTCCAGGAGAAGTAAAAGAAATTATTTATTAAGGTCTTTTTTTTTTTTTGCAAGTAAGTTTCTTTATTTATAGTAACTGCTTTTGAAGTCTCATTTAGGCATTGTGTGGTTTCATGCATATTATTTTTTTAATATGAAATTTTTTGTCAAATTGGTTTCCACACAACACCCAGTGCTCATCCCAACAGGTGCCCTCCTCCATGCCCATCACCCACCCTCCCCTCCCTCCCACACCCCATCAACGCTCAGCTTGTTCTCAGTTTTTAAGAGTCTCTTATGGTTTGCCTCCCTCCCTTTTTTTTTTCCCTTCCCCTCCCCCATGGGTTTCTGTTAAGTTTCTCAGGATCCACATAAGAGTGAAAACATATGGTATCTGTCTTTCTCTGTATGGCTTATTTCACTTAGCATAACACTCTCCAGTTCCATCCACGTTGCTACAAAAGGCCATAGTTCATTCTTTCTCATTGCCACGTAGTATTCCATTGTGTATATGAACCACAATTTCTTTATCCATTCATCAGCTGATGGACATTGAGGCTCTTTCCCTAATTTGGCTATTGTTGAAAGTGCTGCTATAAACATTGGGGTACGAGTACCCCTATGCATCAGCACTCCGGTATCCCTTGGGTAAATTCCTAGCAGTGCTACTGCTGGGTCATGGGGTAGATCTATCTTTAATTTTTTGAGGAACCTCCACAGTGTTTTCCAGGGTGGCTGCACCAGTCTGCATTCCCACCAACAGTGCAAGAGGGTTCCCGTTTCTCCGCATCCCCGCCAGCATCTATAGTCTCCTGATTTGTTCATTTTAGCCACTCTGACTGGCATGAGGTGGTATCTGAGTGTGGTTTTGATTTGTATTTCCCTGATGAGCGACGTTGAGCATCTTTTCGTGTGCCTGTTGGCCATCTGGATGTCTTCTTTAGAGAAGTGTCTATTCATGTTTTCTGCCCATTTCTTCACTGGATTATTTGTTTTTCGGGTGTGGAGTTTGGTGAGTTCTTTATAGATTTTGGATACTAGCCCTTTGATATGTCATTTGCAAATATCTTTTCCCATTCTGTCGGTTGCCTTTTAGTGTTGTTGATTGTTCCCTTTGCTGTGCAGAAGCTTTTTATCTTCATGAGGTCCCAATAGTTCACTTTTGCTTTTAATTCCCTTGCCTTTGGGATGTGTCAAGTAAGAAATTGCTGCGGCTGAGGTCAGAGAGGTTTTTTCCTGCTTTCTCCTCTAGGGTTTTGATGGTTTCCTGTTTCACATTCAGGTCCTTTTTCCATTGTGAGGGGTTTTTTTGTGAATGGTGAAAGAAAGTGGTCTAGTTTCATCCTTCTGCATGTTGCTGTCCAGTTCTCCCAGCACCATTTGTTAAAGAGACTGTCTTTTTTCCATTGGATATTCTTTCCTGCTTTGTCAAAGATTAGTTGGCCATACTTTTGTGGGTCCAGTTCTGGAGTCTCTATTCTATTCCATTGGTCTATGTGTCTGTTTTTGTGCCAATACCATGCTCTCTTGATGATTACAGCTTTGTAGTAGAGGCTATAAAGTCTGGGATTGTGATAATATCACAATGGGGAAAAACTGAGAGCTTTCCCCCTAAGATCAGGAACATGACAGGGATGTCCACTCTCACCACTGTTGTTTAACATAGTGTTGGAAGTTCTAGCATCAGAAATCAGACAACAAAAGGAAATCAAAGGCATCAAAATTGGCAAAGATGAAGTCAAGCTTTCACTTTTTGCAGATGACATACATGGAAAACCCGATACTCCACACCAAAAGTCTGCTAGAACTGTTATGTGAATTCAGCAAAGTCGCAGGATACAAAATCAATGTACAGAAATCAGTTGCATTCTTATACACTAATAATGAAGCAACAGAAAGGCAAAGAAACTGATCCCATTCACAGTTGTACCAAGAAGCATAAAATACCTAGGAATAAACCTAACCGAACATGTAAAAGATCTGTATGCTGAAAACTATAGAAAGCTTATGAAGGAAATTGAAAAAGATGTGAAGAAATAGAAAAACATTCCATGCTCATGGACTGGAAGAATAAATATTGTTCAAATGTCAATACTGCCGAAAGCTATCTACACATTCAATGCAATCCCAATCACAATTGCACCAGCATTCTTCTCAAAACTAGAACAAGTAATCCTAAAATTTGTATGGAACCACAAAAGACCCCAAACAGACAAAGTAATATTATGTTAAGGTCTTATGGAAATTAAACTTTAGACCTATGTATCTTAAAATTACCTAAGAATATATTAAATAAAAATGAAATTACTTAAGCCCTGAAGGGGGCAGATGGCTTGCCTTTCATATTCATGAGTCAAATCCTAGAGCCGTCTTAACTTCCATCCCAAGTGTGTGTCCAGGGGTCGTCTCCCCGTCACAGCCTGTGTGAGAGATGGAGACTTCCATATCCGTTTTCTCCTAAGGGACCTTCACTGGGCATACTACAGTCCCTTCTGTCTGCACCCAGCTGTTCTTTTACTGAAAGCATTTGTAAATAGTGTTTAAACTGTGTCTTAGGATACTTGTTTAAGACGCTCTAGTAGACTTGATTTGATGATAACTTCACATTGTGGATATCAGTTATTTTCCCTGACTTTTCCATTTCCACGCAGCAGTCCCCCTAGACCCTGATATGCGGGTACATTATGAAGCCTAACCTGGAATGTGTAAATATTTTTTGGTGACAGATCCCACCAGATTTATTCTACACATTTCCAAGGACAGTGCTGTTCAGCCTATATTTCTCTGAGATAAGGAAGAAAACATGTGTTTAACCATAACTATCCAAAAGAGATAGAAAATGTCCATCCTTTATAATTAATTTTGTAATACTATTCAGGTTTTTTTTGGTAACAGTACAAAACTCCTAAGGCTCCCTTTTCTCTCTCCTCCCTGTAGGTCCCTTTGGGTTCCTAAAAAGAGTCCATGAAAGACAAAGCAAGAGCAAGGGAAATGCCCACCAAGTGGTTCTAGCTCTGGTCGGGGGGATACATGCAGTAGGATGAACCCATTTGTATTTCCCAGAGTGACTTTTCATTTAAAGATCAGCTGATTTGCATCTCTGTGAGGTACAACTAAATGTGTCACTCATGAACCTGGATGTAGTGCCCGACTTGACACTCACCAGCAGCTGAACGTGGCATCTTAGATTTGCCTGAACAGACCCAAATCAGCCGCAGGAGTTGTCACAGGCAGCCAGATTGTATAGGAATTGTCAAAGCTGGAACAACATACTTGGGTTCAGACAGGGGCCACAGGGGTGCACCTAAAGTGTTAAAATCAGCGTGAACCGGTCTTTAAATATTAACTAATAACTCTGTGATTGTGTGTTTTGTGTGTGTGTGTGTGTTGTTTTGGTCTGTTTCTCACTAGCTCATCAGAGTCGTCACAAGCTCCATTAAAGTGCAAGGAATCCTGTCGTATGCCTGCGTCATACTCTTCTATTTTGGGTAAGATTAACTGTTCTGGAACATGTTTTTTGGTTATACAGTAAAGTACAAATACAGGATGTAATGGACAGTAATATCAACCACCTCACACTGTAGCCATTCTCACTGTCCCGGGGTCCCCTTAGCAGCACCTGCCTCCAGGTGTGTCCGTGACTTGCTGAGTGAGACTCAGTTAAATGCGCTGCTATTTGGTACTAGTATGAACAGCACTTTAGATTTTATTTTAATCTTTAGCGAAAGGAGTCCGTTAAAGCTCTTTCTGCTTAGGATTTCAGTTGTACCCGTATTTCCTCTTACGATAAAGTCTGCCATCACAGTCAGACATTCTCCTGTGTTTAAAAACACCTTTAACTCCGTTAATCCCTGGGGCTCCCCGCACCGTGGCTTTGCTCAGGTTCTAGGAGGCGGATGCCTCCGCCTGGTTGTCAGGCCTCTGTCCCCGCATTGTCCCAAGCCGTATCGTCAGCACCTTGATCCGTGGCTTTGCTCTGACCCGAGGCACGTAAGAAACTGCGTTGAGGCAAGGGGTCCGGGGTCTGAATTTCCCCTCAGGTCCTGCCCCTTCTTCATACTGCAGGGACTGACTCCCAGAGTCTGAAGCTCAGGGGACCACACACCTCTCTCAGTTTTTTGACATTAAAACCCTGAGCTCCTCCTCTGGTCCAGATGCTCACACAGCCCTCCAGAGTTCTTGGCATTGTGCCTCGTCCTCGAGTGGTGTTGCTGTCATTGCTCCCATGTTTGTTTAACAGAATATTCTTGTATTTTTCTTGTGACACAACCCAGGAAGTGAAGCATGTGTGCACTACACCTAAAAACCTTCGTTTAGTGACTGTTGTGTGTGCGTAATTCACCAAAGTGGACGCGCTTCAATCCAAATGACTGAAAAGTCACGACCTTCCCCCATGTTTCTCCCCCATCTTGTCACTGTCCCCCCCCGATAGCCCGGAGAGGCATACCTGCTCACTGATCTTTCCCCTCGACTGATGTGTCCTGATTCGCCTTGGATCAGGGTAGTGCCCGGATGACCCTCTCCTCCTCCAAAATCTTTCCCAAACCACCTTGTCCGTGAAGCCTTCTTTATTCCTTAACTCCACCAAGCCCAGGACTCTCCCTTGAGTACAGACCAGTCAGAATTCAGTTGACCCTCCTAGCACACAGTGCTCTGTCCCCACCCCCACCCCCCCAGTTTCAGCCTCTTTCCCTCCAGGCTTGCTATGGCCAAGCTGCAGAGGGAAGGCTCGCAGCCACTGCCCTCCTCATCTGGGCAGCACGCCTCAGTCAGAGCCCTCTAGGCGCCAGGTACTGGTCCTGGGGTGGGACCAGTGCCCTGCCTTCATGGCACTGAAACTCTAGTGGAAAAATAGCAACCAGGAAAGCAAACCACCGTAAGACGACAGTTGGTGGTCGGCATCAGGAAGTACGAAAGAGCAGCGTGAGGAGATGCGGAATGAGGGACACGGTTGCCTGTGAGCAGGCGGGGGCCTCCCTGGTGAGCTGGTGTTTTTCAGTGGAGACCAGACAGAGGGAAAGAGAGCCAGAGTGAGGGAGAGAGCCGTGCAGGTGCCCGGGAGGATGGCAGACTCACAGAGGGGACGCGGGACAAGTCTAACAGGAGCAGTGGCCTGGAGTGTGGCGGTCCCGACAGGGCACTGAGCGGGGGGACCCGGCAGCCCCACTGGGCTTCCAGCTGAGGGAGGGACCCCGAAGGCTGCCAAGCAGAAGAGCGTGCCATACCCGGCTGCCACGTGGGGAATGGGCTGGAGCGTGCGTGGCAGGAGAAGCAGACCTTAGGCCCAAGGTGACCGTGGCTGCTGCCACTGAGGTGGTCGCGGCGGAGTGGTAATTTGTCCGCTGGCGTGTGTTTGTTTTGACGGTGGAGCCAGACAGGACTTGCGGAGCGGTGATGGGACGTGAGGTGTAAGGGAATAAAAGGAATCCGATGTGATTCCAGAGTTTGGGGCCCAGCAGTCAGGGTAGTAGAATTACTGTGACAAGGGAGCCTGTAAGAGATACACGGGGGTGTGATTTTGTTTTGTTTTCTTTTGTTTTTTTGGAGGGTTGGATCGGAATCAAGAATTCTGGCTTTGCTTTAGTAAGTTTGGAATCCGGTTAGACTTCCCCAAGGCAGTGTCAGGGAAGCGATGGAAGGTAGGAGTAAGGAGTTCCCAGCAAAGTTGGGCCTGGGGCTGAGCTGGGGAGTGTTCTGCACGTGTAAGTCCTCGGGGCCAAGGATCTGTGTGAGGCCCTCCCTCATGGTGGCATTCTGAGCTCCTGGACTGGAGAGGCTGGGGACGGTGAAGGAAACCTGTCTGCCCCTTGCTCTGACCTCCTGCCAGGCCCCTTCTTGGCGTCACCCCCACTGACTTGCCCCTTCCTGTCATTGCCACGACCTCCCCTCAGCCATAAGAGACGGCAGCCGCCTCTTCACTCGCTGGCAGTGACGTCTGTGCTTCTTTGTCGTTTGAAGAACGTCACGTGAGCACATATCAGCGCGAAGAGCAGTTTTTCAGATTTTTTTTGTCAGATTTGTATCAAGTACCTGAAAATGCCATGCACATTTTTTGGCCCAGAAATTCCACTTCAATAATTATAGCTATCTAGGAATTTATCTTAAGGAAATACAGATTTCACCTATGTTTTCCTAATTAGAAACTTTTAAATAGAAACAAAATACTGGAAATAATCCAAATATCCAAAAGTTAAGGGCTTTTGGGGGCTTTGTTATATGATAACCTAAACAGTGATATTTTAAGGCCATTAAAATAATGTCACTGAGGAACATTAACTGGTAGGGAAATATTCATAATAATAATAATGATATTATTGTTATGTAAAACAACACCAGCATCTAATGAAATAACATTGGTTGACATTTCGGTGTGCCAAGTACTGTTCTGAGCACTTAACTAGAATCATCTCTTACTACTGGGTAAGAAACTCACTCAGGTCCACACGGGTTCTAAGCAGCGCATCAGGTTTGAACTCAAGTGCATGATGCCCAGAATCAGCTCAGCCTCCAACTCCATCCACTTGTGCCTTGTAAAATAGGCCCAATTTCTGAACAGTGGGAAGGTACAAATTAGTATAAAGTCATAGCAAACACTACCAGGACATAATCTACCAAATGTCCCAGTGAGTAGCACTGGGGTATGGGATTTTAAGTTCTTTTTGGTTCATCTGTATTTACTACACGTACTGGTTTTGCATAAGAGAGTAATAAAATAACTCGGGACCAGGTAAAACTTGTAAGTGGTACAATTTTTCTCTTGTACTGAGGACTAAGGAATTTACCAAGAGTTTTCCCTTATGGGAAAACAGCCTCAGGAATTCGGGCTTTCACGGGAACCTCGTCCACCCCAGATGCGAGCCTCCGACCCCCAGGCCACGCTCCTACCCAGGCCCCACACCTCCTCGGCAGCTGTGGCGGGATATGGCGTTTGTGGTCATGGAGATGAATTCCAACTGTGGTTGTTTCTTTCTTTCTGGTTCCAGGTTGATCTCCCTGAAAGTCCTTAATAGCATCGTGCTGTTGGGGAAGTCATGTCAGTATGTGAAGGAGGCCAAAATGGAAGAAAAGTTGTTCAATCCTCCTCCGGCCAGCACATCAGGCAAACCACCCCATAAGTCACAGAACAAATGTAAACCCTCTCAAGGTACGTTCTGTTCCTTTCATCACTGTGTGAATCGTTTTCTACAGAGTTAATGGTCTGAATTCTCCCTAGTGAAGAAATCCCTATTCAGTTGATGTTTGACATTGCTTTCAAGATTTGATTTCACTTTGCTGAGTTGTCTTCAATGTTTCTATTTTAGATCTCATCGCGGATACACCCCCATGCCGTGCTCTGAGTTTTTCCATGTGTTCATCATTCAGTAGATGATTTTTGAGCACCTGGTACATGACAGGCTCAGGGGATACATTGGTGGGGAAAACAGAACTGGTTCTGACTGGGAGACAGAGAGAGCCAAGGGGCGGTAGTGCTACAGAGAAAACTCCAGCGGGTCCACCAAGGGGAGTGTGAGCGGAAGTCAGGAGCTCCCCCAGCCAAGGAGAGAGAGCCTTCCCGGGCTCAGTGCCAGCAGCCGGTGCGTGTGAGGGCCCGGGGCAGGAACCTGCCGGGCGTGTGGAGGGACAGCAAAGGCCAGGTGGCTGGAGTGGACCCCTGCCATGGGTGAGGGACTGGAGAAGGCATCAGAGAGGCCACCCTGCTGCCTGTTGTGAAGAGCGTGGCTTTTACTGTGGGGAAGGGGCCGTTCCAGGGTTTGGAGCAGAGGAGGGACGTGATCCGGCTGTGAGCTTTGTGGAAAGTAGACTCGGGAAGAGTGAGCCCAGAGGCGGAGGTCAGCAGGGAGACTGCTTGGCTCAGAGCCGGGGTGAGTGGTGTGAGCCAGGAAAGCTGGCCAGATTCTGGAAAGGTCTGGAAGAGCACAGGATTTGCTGATGAGTTTTACAGTGTGGGAGAGAAGTGGAGGATTCCAGGGCTGCTGGCCTGGAATGTTTGGAGGAAGAAGCGGGGCCCTGCCGTCAGATTTGTCATTAGATGGCAGTTCCCGGTTCTCGTGGTACCTGTTCATAGGACTTTGCGTTCATTGACTTATCTTTAAATATACTGAGCCACTGTGTGCGGGTGATATGGGATCCTGGAGATACACAGGTAAATAAATCGTGCCGCAGGGCCTCACAGACAGAGGAGATGGTAAAAGTGGATAATCCAGACACGTGAGCGGGTTGGAGACAGGTGTGGAAGGGACAGGACGGGGTCCCTTCCTGGAGGTGGTGAAGCCTGGGCTGAGTTTCGAAGGATGAGAAGTGGCCCCAGGCGAAGATGGGTGGAGAGGGCACTTCAGAAACCTGCCGGCCTGAGCCGAGTCTAGAAGCCTGAAAAGCAGCCAGGAACTAGCAGCTCAGTATTCCGGGTACGACGTTTGCTGTGGGAAGGGGCCAAGTCCAGGCTGAACGGAGTGCCGTGCTCATGCGTGCTTTCTAGGGAGCCAGGAGGAAAGTGAAATCTTGTCCAACAGCCGGAAAATAATGTTTGTCATAACAGAGAGCATGTAAATACTCTTAGTAACACGGGATTGCGTGTGTTTCGACCGGGTCAGTCATAGTGGCCGACACGCATTCTGTCCTGCTAGGCACCTTCCGCACATTGACAGATGAGTGTCGGTCATGCAGTCGGGAGTCCAGTCTGATGGGGGACGCAGGAGGTGAAACCTTTAAGTGCACACCTCAGTTCGAGGCCATTGGCTCCAGAGCCACGTACTAAGAAGTGCATTTGGGACGAGAGTGTGAGTGTCCATGTAGGGTGTTTTTGGAGATCAGGAGACCACAGGCCAGACAGACACTGTTGAGGAAGGTGTTGTAAGTCAGGTGGCTCAGGTTCAATTCAAGGATGCAAAGAGGGGCAGCTCTCAAAACAAGCGTCGTGTTCGTCATGCTCTTAAAGAAGCAAAGGACAGCAGTGGGGGTGGGGGCAGCAGGGAGGGCAAGAAAATAGACTCCGTGTTCACGGTCGATCGTGGCGGTAGTTTGTACAGATGTATGCGTGTGTCCACACCCATCAGATTATTCATCTTAAGTATGTTCGGCTCACGTGCTGTCATTCTTACCTTGATGAAGCTGCTCTCCTAAGGACTGAATGTGTGATGCAGAGATCGGTGGCTGCAGGCCCTGACCGAGCCGTCCCGCAAGCCGGGTTCCAGGACTCCCGTGACCCAGAGTACACATTTGGGTCTTGTCGGTCGGTCTGTTTCTCCCTGTTTTGGACTTCCCGCAGGTGAACTGCTGAGTCGAGCTAAATTTTACAGCACCTCATTTCACAAATTGCCCACTCTGTAGTAAGAATTTACTTCTAATTGACAAGTGACAGGACTGTCTAATTTGAATTCTTCTTTGGGTGTTAATGGTGGCAAAATGTTTGATTTTTGTCCTGGGCAGGGGGGACAAAAAAAGGGCTGGTGCCGGTACCCAGGAGAGGTAGGATGTGTTAGAGTCTGCTTCTCCTTGACGTCTTGAGCGTAGGAGCCAGTGTTAACTGTTGAAGCAACAATCATATTAGGACCTGGTTATGCAGGGAGGGGGTTTGTTAGAGAGGAGTTCTGATACCAAAGTCAGGTGGTGGTATTATTTGTGTGATGCTATCCACATAATATCCCTCTGTGGAATTTTTTTTAATATGGAACTTATTGTCAAATTGATTTCCATACAACACCCAGTGCTCCTCCCAACAGGTGCCCTCCTCAGTGCCCATCACCCACTTTCCCTCCCCCCACCCCTCCATCAACCTTCAGTTTATTCTCAGTATTTAAGAGTCTCTTATGGTTTGCCTCCTTCCCTCTCTGTAACTTTTTTTTTCCCCTCTTCTCCTCCCCGCTGGTCTTCTGTTGAGTTTCTCAGGATCCACATAATAGCCCTTCTGTAGAATTTTATTGAGCAAACAGAAATGGCATAGCCACGGAGTTTCATGATAAACCATGGCCGCTGACATGCCACATGCTATTCGGTTATCACTCGCTCTACCTAGAAGATGAATGGGGACACCTTTTCTCATTGCCACTCTGTTGGTATGCTTGTATTTATTATAAATTGAGGGGAAATCCTTTTCTAACCAACGGCATCTCTTTTTCCACAGAAGAAAACTTGTCTGCTTCGGTCACCAGCCAGCCTGTTCATCCGAAAGAAAACGTCATACCCTTACTTGTCACAAGCAGTTCTGATCAGTTTCTGACAACTCCAGATGGTGATGAGAAGGACATAACGCAGGAAAGCTCTGAATTAAAGCACAGATCCTCAAAGAAAGATTTGCTGGAGGTAGACAGGTTCACAATCTGTGGAAACCGAATCGACTGAGCTCTGCGGCCAAGTCCTGGGGCGGGAGACGCTCTGCTACTGGGCTGGACAGATGCAAAAACTGGCACTTAAATATTTATTTAAAAACTTAAATTATTAATGGAAAGCGAATCTTAATATCTTTCTTCCGGTGACGTGGTCTGGCTGAAGGTCAGGTCACAGAACAGCAGCGACCTCCAGCCTGGACTCTGGAACCTGACGGGTGAGGAGGAGCCCCCGGCTTGGCAGAGGGCAGTCACTTCTGGGCCTCACGGGGGCCACCTCCCAATCACTTTGCCGTATCCGTCCGCGCTTCCAGAACCTCGAATTCTCCCTCGAGGCCTCTTCCATACAAGGATACACCTGGAAAACTGTGAAGCTTCTGCCATGACATTACCTTTCCAGCTCATACTGTTTTCACAAACAGGTTTCAGACTTGACTTCATCTGCCAAAGCATTAAAAAAAAAAAAAACAAGATTAAAACTTAAGTCAAGATAAATGTTCTTACCACCAGAATAATCCTTGAAGATGTATCTGAATTAATCAGAATAAAAGGCTACCTAAAATAATTCATGGTGAATAGTAGCATTTTATAGGAAGAAACCCTAAGCCAGTTTGTTTATTTACAAAATATTCATTAATGAAAGTTATGCATCACAGAGAAAACGTTTCATGATTTTTCAGTTTACTCTTTAAAGCAAAATGTGAGCTGTGCGTTGTTCAATTGCAATGGAGAGAATAGAAATACCCTTACGAAAAGGCACTTTTTATACTGAAAAAGCAGAGCAGTGTTAACTTTCATGTGTAGTTAACCGGTTTCGCTTTAAAACTAATTGCTTCACAAATTGTTACAGTTAAAAGGATCGGATGTCGAGTGGGCTGCAGGATTGTCATTGTATAAAACCCGAAGGTTTTTAAGGTGTCCACTTGAACTGAGGTTTTAAAGTAAATATTCTAAGCGGTTTGGGCAGCATCTTGCTTGAGCTTAAAAAACGCGTCAGTCTTTCTGACTGGAGTGTCCGTGGGTGTGCCCGAGCTGGGGGTGCCCATGGGCTCGGGGCCTGTGGGCCACTGTCTGTGTGGGGAGACCTTTGTGTCTGGACGCTGGGAACAGCAGCCAAAGGTGCTTCTTGGTTTTGTTTGAGATCAAGATTCCATTTTTGTTTAACTACTAGTTTGTGGCCTACAGCATAGGACAAGTTATTCCCCACCAGTTTTATCTCGAGGAACCTTTCTGCATTTTTATAAAAATTTTACAGCGTCTCATTTCAAAATGTCCAGATGTTCTACTGTTCACTATCATTTCCTTTGATGTTTTCATTTTGAAGTTCAGCTGTTGTGCTGATATTTCAGGCATGTGACCTGCAGAAAGTAATTTTAGGGGATTTCTCTATTTCCTGGGTGAAATATAAAGCAAGCTTTAATATTTGGCTTCTTCATGAGAAATATGGAAGTGGATTTTAATGTTTTGCATCAGCTAAGGAAATCTGAAGGTTAATGTTCACATAGGGTAGAAAAGAAAGTCCTACTGAAATACTTCGGTGAAACCAGGAAGTATTTTAAGTTAAAAATGAAAAGACTTTTGTATATGTTTCAATGAAGTCCCATTTTAGAATTATACTTTTTTTCTATCCCCTCTTCACCACCAAAAGGAACAGTGTCCATGTGAATGGAATAGTTTGGGGGGGAACTTTGCCAAATGTAGCCCTGATCCGTGCAAGAATATGATTTGGGTATATCCTTCCACTCAGCTTGAATTAGCCTGTTATTATTGTGCTGTCATTTTCGGAAGATTTCATTTCCTTTGCAGGATATATTGGGAGTTGGGAATGATGTTCATTTCTTTTGCGAAAATGGCATTCAATACTAATTTTGTAAGTGCATCTTGTGTGAAACTCAATAAATTCAATTTTGTAATCTTTTTTAAAAAGGTCACTGAATTTATTTTAATAAGGTTTGTTGCTATATTTGCTGGCATAAATTTCCCACTCTGTAATAAGAATTTACTTCTAATTGACAAGTGACAGGACTGTCTAATTTGAATTCTTCTTTTGGTCTTAATGGTGGCAAAATGTTTGATTTTTATCCTGAAAAAAAAAAAAAAAAAGGCTGGTCCTTGATCATAGATTGTTTAATATCTCTCAGCCGATAAAGATACTTGCATTTTGCAGGTGTTTTGAATGTCACACAATGTGTTTTTCACATCTGGGAGTCAAGTTCAAGACAGTACTTCAGTTTTTTTTTTTTTTTTTTTTTTAATTAAAATACAACATAGGTCACTCTAATGAGCTTTTCCTTTAGAACAGAAGTGGAACAACCAAGGGTCATTCAGGAGCTTGTCCAAATTTTCTTTGTGCCTTGCACCTTTGTCCTTTGGCTAGCATTTAGACCTCATACCCATTATCCATGTACTTGGAAGAAATGTCTTCTCATTAGATCCTCCAAAATGTTTCTGCTACCCCTGGTAACTCAGCAGAGGAGGCTATAGATTCACAAAATAATTTAAAATGACAACATTTTGATATGTTTCAGGTTCATTTATCTATTCTTTCAACAGAGATTTATCCACACCTTCTATGTGTCAGGGACTGTTCTAGATGCTGGGATCAGCCCTGAGCAAAGCTCTTGCTCTTCTAGGAAAGGGTGAGAGCAAACACGTCAGTGGGATAACGTCTGCTGGAGACACACGGCCTAGTGACCAGGGAGAGGATCTTTCAGGTTTATCTCAGGTCTAAAACAAATCTAGTTCTTTAACACTTCATGGCAGTCTGACTTGTTTTCCTATTGTATTCGTGTAAAGTAAGAGAATTATGTAGCAGTTTCACAGTACTTCTATAAAACAAGTAAGAAAAATACTTTTTTTTTTTTTTAGTACTGAAGACTGCCAATTGTCCATCAGAATCTGTTCTGCTCCATGGACACAGAGTTACAGCTGGGCACGTAGCTGGCGGCAGTTGGGGACTACAATCCCAAGTCCTTCTTGCTGTTACTTGGGGCCTAGTGGCGTTCTCACCAAGGGATGTAAGTCAAGGGATATGTGCCATTATGGACTCCCCTCCACCTTCTCTTCCCTTCCCACCGACTGGAACCCAGAGAAGGTGTGACTTTGCCCCAACCAAGCAGGTCAACACGGTGCCCACAGGACGGCAGAGCCACGGGAGGGACGGATTCCGGGCCCCTGAATGCCTCTGTGGAGCAAAGCTGCCTGTCCACTAGGAACACTCAGCTTAGACCGTACATGAGAGAGAAATAAATGCCTTTGTTCCTAAGCCACTGAGTCCAGAAGGTCAATGTCACAGCCCAAATTAACACACTAAGCAATCTGGAAGGGTCTATTTAGAGATCTTTACACAAATGGAGTGAGGTCTAAGACCTCAAAAACACACACTTCTGAAAACACTCTGGATTCTCATATGTACTCTGTTGTTTGTAGGGAAAAGATAAAGATGACTACGTCCCCCTCATTCAGAGGTGGCTCTCCCAGCACCCTTGGCCATCTCGAACTCAGCTGTAAATTTGCTCATCAATTGCGAAGTCCTGTTTGCTCATATACTCTACCGAACAGATATGCGTTGTCCCTTATCTCTCAGGAAATCGTGTACAGGAAGAGTAGATGATGAGGATAGTCTAACAGCACGGAGAAGTGGAGGCAAAGGAGTGAATATATCAAGAGAGCGGCAAAAATAGGATCATCTGGGGCCAGTTTGAGGCAAATGGTTCCGTGCAAGTGATTGCTCAAAATATCCCTGTGTTCTGCTTCAGCATGATGTGTGTGGCATTCATGAGTGCCGGAGACATCTGGGACGGTTCCGCTTATGTCAAATCTGATCCGGTAGAAACGTCTACAGTTGAGGCGGAAGGGGTTAAAGAAATTGGCATTCGAAGGGGGTTTTTGTGATCTGAAAAGTCTGCGTATAGGGAACACCTGATATTCAGCAGTGGGCCTTGCTGTCCTAAATTTCAGTAAGAAAAGATCATTAACACATATGCACAAGTCAGTAAGACTCATGTTTTGACGTCGTGTAGTAAGGTTACATTTGAAGTTGTTCGATATTTAATGAAAAAAAGGGGGGGTAGGCATCCACACAACATATTTCACTGTCAGCTTGCAACTCTCTTTTTGGCAGTGGGAAGGTAAGGGTGGTGGGGGGAGGGGGGTCCTGGAGTGCATGAGGCACCTCTTAAAAAAGATTGGATCAGGAATTATAGAATGTCTAAGCTCTTGAAGGGTGGCTTGCCTGCAATCGTCTTTGAAACTGCCGTTATTTTTAATAAGCATATTCTCATTTCGTCTTAGATGTGTCTATGTAAGAATGTAAACACTGGGAAATTGCTGCAATGTCAAGGTTATTAACCAGATAAAGTGAGATAGAAGAAAAATGCATAAATATCTCGTAGGGCTTGATTTAACGTATTAATTGCACAGTCACTGTGGAAAGCACAGAAGTGGATAAGCACTGATCACAGAGCTCATCGCAGGTCTAGTGGGCAGACAGATGGTTGAACTGACTTGGCAGTTACAGTCCCATGAGTCAAGTGCTACCATAAACATGGGGACTGGCTGCCGCAGAGCTTCTCATTCAGATGGGGTCCCGCTGGGGCCCTAGCGTCTATCTTGTATGGTTCCCGGCACGTGCAGGTGGCCAATAAACATTGGATGAATAAACATGGGACTCTTCGTGGAGAATGTGCACGGAGACTATCTTAAAAAGAGAGAAGGAATTAGATGGATAGGAAAGGAAGGGCAAGCCAGACACGGACGAAGGAGGAAAGCACACATGACAGCACAGGCTGCGTCCACTCACTGGGTGCATGTCTGAGTGCCCGTCGAGCGCCAACTGTCGCGCTCAGAATACGAGAAGGAATAGCTTCGCTCCAGGGGGCAGTTGGAGAAGGAGGCAGGGGCTCGATCTGGAGAACTTTGAATGCCTTACAAAGAGTCTTGGACTTGATCCTGCAGGCAACAGGGCTTACTTGGGATCTTACACTGGATCGTGGGAATTCTCAGATGAGAGGATAAATGGGGAACAAAAAGCTACTTGTAAACCATAAAGAGTTAGGTAACCTGTCCAAGGTCACATGCGTAGCGCATATCAGAGCAGAAAGCCGAACCCCTTCCCGGAGAAGCCTGTGCCCTCTACCTCTGGGCTCTCTGCTGCTTGTGAGAGGAGAGAGAAGCAGAAACCACGAGACCCTTAAGGGGGCCACCACGGTCCTTCCTGCCGGAGGAACAGGACCTACAGGATGCAGGCTGTGGCAACCTTTGGGATGTTGGGTGTTTGCCCCTCTGGGAAGTTCAGGGAGAGCCAACCGACTGCGTGGGGTTGGAGTCAGAGGGTCGTTCCGTGACACTGCACACCTGCTTAGCTGTCGATCGGGCTTGATAACACGCACTCGGGGCGCCTGGGTGGCGCAGTCAGTTAAGCGGCCGACTTCGGCTCAGGTCACGATCTCGAGGTCCGTGAGTTCGAGCCCCGCGTCGGGCTCTGGGCTGATGGCTCAGAGCCTGGAGCCTGTTTCCGATTCTGTGTCTCCCTCTCTCTCTGCCCCTCCCCCGTTCATGCTCTGTCTCTCTCTGTCCCAAAAATAAATAAACGTTGAGAACACGCACTCCTCAGGGTCGTTGGGAGGAACGAGAGGGCATCTGACACTCGGTTTGTAAATGATGCAGCACTGTGCGAATCGAAGCTGTTCACTGTCGTCACCCAAGTCCTCGTAGCCTGGATTATTGGCCCTCAAGGTGTGGTCCCCAACCTGCAGCATCCATCACCCGGGGACATGTTAGAAATGCAGATTCTTGGGGCGTCTGGGTGGCTCAGTCGGTTAAGCTTCGGCTCAGGTCACGATATCATGGTTCGTGAGTTCGAGCCTGGTGTCGGGTCCTGTGCTGACAGCTCAGAGCCCGGAGCCTGCTTCCGATTCTGTGTCTCCCTCTCTCTCTGCCCCTCCCCCGCTTGTGCTCTGTCTCCCTTTCTCTCTCAAAACTAAATAAACATTAAAAAAAAAAATGTTTTAAATAAAAGAAAGGGTGGGTTTGCTTTCTTGAAATTGGACAGTCCGGGAAGACCTCTGTGTCAGCTGCAGCCTGAACGAGAAGGAATGTCATGGAGGCAGACAGCCAGAAGTTCAAAGCTGCTGGCATGAGAGCAAGCAGCGTGTATTCTACCAGCAGAAGGAAGTTGGGCAGAGTCGGAGGCCACGGGGGAGTGGGGTCCAGGCGGTCCAAGCCCGGGGACAGAGTTAGGGTACTGCTGGTCCGAGGGCCAGGGAAGGAGTTAGGATATTGCTTTTCTCTGACCTTGTGGAGACTGGGTCGCAGAGCAGCTAACGAGCGGAATCAGGGAGACCGGTGATGGGACTGTTTTGAAGGGAGTTCACTGGGCTCAGGCCGGCCTGGAATCACGCCAGGGCCGGGCCCGGAGTCCCCCAGACTGACCTGGCCCTGTCTGCACCCGGGAAAGGCAAACCACTGGCGCCTCTGCAGGAACCTCTAAACCTCCACTGGCAATGCAGTCACAGAACAGAGGGCTCCACCTAGACCTGATCCCCTCGTTTCTTCCACACGGACACAAAATCCACTTTTGTCTGACTTTCTCGTTGGATGGGCGTGGTGACGAGCAGCCTCCGGAGGTGCTGCTCTGTAGAAATAATTCCCCGGGGCAGGCCGGGCTGCTCCCTGGCCCGCGACAGAAACCACGTTTCCTGCAGATAGTGGAAGGAAGCAGCGAGGGCCCATGCTGAGTAGCAGGGAACTGGGCTCAGCCCTCCCGCCTTGGACCCAGGCAGGGAAGAAGCCGTTGGCAAGTGAAATAAAGCCATGCACTTCCAGATTCTGTCCATCTTTAATTGCAAAACACAGCAGGAAAGAACATGACTTTCCCTTGTGAGTATAACGGGTTTCTCCTGCACCCCTGATAAGTTGTCATCTAGCTGGGATGGGAAATGCCTATAGTAAGTCTCCCATTCTGCAGATGTGGAAACCGAGGCTACGAGGCTCCTTTCTCAAGTCACCCAGCTGGAGAGGAGCGGGACCGAGATTTAAAGCCCGGCCCCTGTGACGGCAGAATGTCAGCTTGTCACCGAGGCACGGAGCCCGACACACACACGATCTTTTTTCCTTGCATCCAGGAGTTCTCTAACAAAAGCATGCGTAGTTAACGAACTTTCCACCCCCTCTGACCTCCTTTGGTTCACCTTTCCCAGACTCTCATGATTCTAATGCTCCACAGATTGGCGCGGCTGAGTGTTATTTTTAGAATTTGGATTCTGAATGGACTGTTCTGGTTCTCTTTATTGGCGAATCACCTTCTTTCTCCCTACTGAATCATGACGAGGCATAGCAACGCGGATTTATGTGACGCCTGGCACTTTTCAAATAGTCTCTCCTTGGCTTCTTATTCACCCCTGCAAGGTGGGTACAATAGAGATCGAGATGTCCATGTGCCGACCCGGAAACCAGGGCCCCGAGTTTCCAGCTGCTTCGCTGTAGTGCCTGGTCCAGACAGGAGGACTCCCCACCCAACACAGGGCACAAGGTCACTCAACACATGGTCATAACACGCTTAGCACTGCAGGCCCCAGACTAAGGAGGGAGCATTGGGAGAGCATATCCTTCCTGGCTGGGACAGTGGTGAATGCCACACGTTTGAAGCTTGTATTAGTTTTGATCCTCAGGTAATACGTGTTCATTGTTGGAAAATCAGAAAGCCGCTAAGAAAAAGGTGGGGGTGAAAGGAGGAATTTCAGCATTTAATTTGACGCATATTCTTTCCAACTCTTCCTGCGACTATACACACAGGTACGGGTTTGTACACGCAAATATGTGTCAGTGACATTCTACGTGCTGATTCATTTCCTTTCCACGTGGTGGGAATTTTTCCATGTCAACAGTGTACAATACTTTCAATGCGTGCATAGAATTCCATGTACGGCCATATGACAATTTATCTGATCAATTCCTTCTTGTTGTACATTTGTCTGGTTATTTCTTTGGGGTACATTCCTAGAGCTGGAATTGGGCAAAGGCTCCAAACCACCTTTGATGCGTTGCTCCAAAATCACCTTCCAGAGACACAGAGTATATGAACGCTCTCACCAGCCCTGGGCCGGGTGAGATGGTCAATTTGATAAGTGGTTTAAAAAGGGGACCTAGTTTTATGAGTCTGATTAGATATTTTTAATATATTTATGAAATATTTTTCATTTTAGTGACATGCATATTTGTATCTTTAATATTTCTTCTCAGTGGTAGCTGGAAATAGGACAAAGAAATGGGGACCTGAGAACCTATTGATCGCCCTAGACCCGCGTTTTTCAACATTTTGGATAGATACCCATAGTAGGAAGACCCAAATAGGAAGGAGACCCATAATATATTTTACGTCAAAACCCAGTGGACACACACATATATACCTGAAATGTAAACTTTTACCAAACAATGCCTATCTTTACTCTGATTTTTTCAAGTATTGTCTCTCTATATCTATTTTTTAACTTATTTAAATTCAAGTTAGTTAACATACAATGTAGTAATAGTTTCAAGAGTAGAATTTAGTGATTCCCCACTTAGATATGCTCATCCCAACAAGCGCCCTCCTTAACGCCCATCCCCCATTTAGCCCACCCTAAATGGGTGGGGGGGGGGAGCCCACCCCCACCCGCCTCCCCTCTAGCAACCCTCAGTTTGTTCTCCGTATTTAAAAGTCTCTTATGGTTTGCCTCCCTCTCTGTTTTTATCTTATTTTTCCTTCCCTTCCTCTGTGTTCATCTGTTGTGTTTCTTAAATTCCACATATGAGTGAAATCGTATGATATCTGTCTTTCTCTGACTGACTTATTTCATTTAGCAGAATACACCCTACTTCCATTGTTGCAAAGGGCAAGATTTCATTCTTTTTGGTCACTGAATCGTATTCCATTGTGTATATATATATACCACATTTTCTTTATCCATTCACTAGTTGATGGGCATTAGGGCTCTTTCCATACTTTGGCTATTGTTGAAAGTGCTGCTATAAACATGGGGGTGCATGTGCCCCTTCAAAATAGCACACCTGTATCCCTTGGATAAATGCCTAGTAGTGCAATTGCTGGGTCGTAGGGTAGTTCTATTTATATTTTTTAAACGCTAGTCATTACATATTAAATTGAGTCCATAATCTTGCCATGGATTGTGTCCCATAGTTTGAAAACACTGGCTTAGACCCAACAGCGTCAGCTGCCTGAACATATTGGCCCTGATAAGAGGGAGGTAGACATCAAGCAGACATGTAACAGTCACCCTCAGACCTTAAAGGGTGGGCCGGGTGTAGGCAGGTGAAGACTGGGAGAGCCCCGGTGACAGAGAGGAGGTCGGAGCAGGGAAAGTGTGCGTGTGCCCGGCACCACGCCAGCTGAGCTCTGGGATGTGTGGAAGGAGGCTCGCTGGGAAAGTTGGTTGAGCCCTGCCTGCCACAGAGGACCTTGGCTGCCAGGCTCCAGGAGAGCCTCTTGAGGGAGTGACTTAGTGCGGGCGCCATAATCAACACCACAGACTGGAGTTCAGGAGGCTGCAAGTGTCGGCAGGCCCGATAACTGATGAGCACCCTCTTCCTGGTTTGCAGATGGCCGGCTTCTCGTGTCCTGGCATGGTGGAGCACAGAGGGAGAGAAAGCAAGTTTTCTGCTGCCTGCTGATAAGGGAACTGTGATGGTCCATTTCACTCATCAGCCTGGCTGGGCTCTGGGACCCAGGTAGCTGGGAAAGCATTATTTCTGGCGTGTCTGTGAGGGCCTTTCTGGAAGCCATCAGTGTTTGGTTCAGTGGGCTGACAGATGTGGATGGGCATCACCTAATCCACGCAGAACCCAACTGGAACAAAACAGTGAAGGAAGGGTGAATTCTCTGTGAATTCTCTGTCCCTGAGCTTCGGGACAGAAGCTCCGTTTTCTCTCACCGTTTTCTCTCACCCTCAGAGCCCAGAGCTCATGGTTCTTTTGGGCCCTCAGCTTCGGGGACTGAAAACCAGCAACTTCTTCAGTCCTCCGGCCTCAGCCTCAGACCGAATGATACCCTCGGCTCCCCAGGTTGTCCAGCTCGCAGACCAGACTGTGGGGCTTCCTGCCCTCCATTCCCAGGTGAGCCAAAGCCCAGAGTAGGCCTCCTCTTGTGGTAACTATGTATCTCCTACTGGTTCTCTTTTTCTGGAGAACCCGGACGAAGCCAGGCACTAATCCCATTCATGGGGCTCTACCCTCATGACCTAATCACCTCCCCAAGGCCCCACCTTCGGGGGTAGGATTTTGACATATGAATTTGGGATGGGGGAACACATTCAGGCCCTAACAGAGAGGGTTATCCCTGGGCAGGGATGCTCAGATGCCCGGCGGCCCTTCTTCCCAGGACTCGTTTCTTTTAACAACAGGCTGACCCCGCTCGGGGCTGCTCTCCAGGTGCACTCAGGTTGGAACTCATTTGGTGAGTTTTTTTTTTTTTCACGTGAAATACGCTTTCTTAATGTCTTTTCAACTGTATAGTCATTACAAAGGCTCCCCCGAGGTCCTCTTTAAACTCATCATCTGGCTGTTTCCCTAAGTGGCTTTGGACAACCCTGTGTCGTCCAGAACACGTGTCACCTGCGATGGGACCCGCAGCACCGGGAGCCACGGCGCCCAGAGTGTCTGATGAACCACACCGGCCTCTGGGACGTGGCGCTCAGCGCTCTCTCACTGCCCCTCACTGTTGTTGCCCCGGCGGGCTGAGGACCCAGAAACTGGGTACGAAGTGATCCCCATGCTGTCTAGACTGGATACCGAATTCCCTTCCTCCCAAAAGGGCTCTGCTCAGTTTTCTTCGTGTTCAGAAATAAAGCACCTTTGTTTTTACCAGTGATTCTTTCCCATTCTGTTGGACTAAGGCTTCACCAGATCTTTTTTTTTTTTTTTAATGTTTATTTATTTTTGAGAGAGAGCGCGAGTGGGGCAGGGGCAGAGAGAGACGGAGACACGGAATCCGAAGCAGGCTCCAGTCTCCGAGCTGTCAGCACAGAGCCCGACACGGGGCTCGAACTCACAAACTATGAGATCATGACCTGAGCAGAAGGCGGATGCTTAACTGACTGAGCCACCCAGGCGCCCCTTCACCAGATCTTTGATCTGATACTCACCCTAATGAGAGTCCTGGCTCCTGTCCGTTTGGAGTGTCAGTTTCTTCATCATATAGGTGATGGCCAATGATGGCAGACAGAAAAGGGATGCCATTCCCATGATGCCTCTGTGACTGGCTTACGCTTAGAAGGCAGAGGTTATCCAACTGGTTATCATGGACTGCAACAGTATGAGCAGACGTACCTCGCTCGACTGCACTTTGCTTCACGGATACTGTGTCTTTTTGCAAATTGCAGGTTCGTGGCAATTCTGCCTGGAACAAGCCTATCAACGCCATTCCTCCAACAGTGTTTGCTCGCTTTGTGTCTCTGTGTCACATTTTGGTAGTCCTTGCACTATTTCAAACGTTTTCCTCATGACTGTATTTGATACGGTGATGTGATTATGACTTAACTGAAAGCTCAGATGATATTAGCATTTTTTAGCCATAAAATATTTTTGAATTAAGTTATGTACACTTTTTAGACATAATGCAATTGCACGCCTAATAAACTACAGCATAGTGCAAATAGAACTTTCTTTTGCATTGGGAAACCAAAAAAATAATAATAGTTTGACTTGCTTTATTGTGATACTCACTTTACTGCAGTGGTCTGGAACGAAACCTACAGTCTTTATGAAATATGCCTGTATCCCTGTACAAAGGAATGTTACTAAAAGCTAATCTCAACTCATTGTTTTCCATTCATTCATTCATTCATTCCTTCAACACAGCAAGTGGGAGAAGATTCCCAAATAATCACTTTTTCTGCACTGTCTCACCTGTAAGAAACAGCCTCCTGAAACCCACTCGGGCATTTGTTGGAATGATGCTGTGTGTACTCCCTGTTTCTATGTGCCGCTTCAAGTCCTTGTTGGAAAATGGTGGTCAACAAAGAATGAAGGAACACAGAGACAAACGTCACTCCTCTCTGGTAACGCTGGGCTCCCCTGGACTGGTGACGAGAGAAATGGCGGCAACGGGATGGACTTAATACTTTCTGCAGTGGGTTCCCATCAGTTACCGGGTTTAATGGCTTAATGGTTAAATAGGTTTAATTGTACTCATTTTTCACCGTAGGAAAAAGAAGACCAGCAAAGGTTGGAGAGCCTGACCTGGGTGCTCAGATGTGGCTGGTGATGGAGACAAGATCCACCCAAATTAGGTCTCTGACCTGCAGCTCTGACCTGTGTCCCTCTACACCCCTGCAGAGAGCACCCTACTGCCACTACAAATTAAATTCCTGTCAGTCCCTAATTAAAATGGCATTAATTAGCTGTCACTTTAACATAGATGACCCGATAGTGAAGTAGTCTTTCCTCCACTTTGCACATGTCCTTTTACTTCCAACTATTTAATTAGGCAGCAGGATCATCCCCCCTAGCAAGCTGCTGACCCGATTCAAAAAGCCGAGGCTGCATCTCAGTGTGGAAACAGTATCCCAACTGGGAATTAGAATCTTCTCTCTGTGCACTCATGAACTCAGTCCAGACTCGCAAGGCAGACTCCCAAGCCCTGGGTTTCATCCTAGAGTTGGCCCTTTTCCCTCTTCTGCTGTTTTGACCAAAAGGCAACAACCTTTTATTTTTAAATAGCCATTTACAATTCCCCAGGAGCCCACATGCCATTATCTTGTGGGACGTTCGGGGCAGCCCCGAGAGGTTATGCCCTATAGTGCCAGTTTGGGTTCGTGGGTGCTTTGTACCACATCTGGACATCTACTAAAGTAGAGCCCTGGGACGTTCACGCTGCACGTATTTTTTTTTTTTTTTTTTTTGACTGGGTACCGTTGCAGCCTAGTCCCAGCAGGTGAGACTCAGACTTACAGAGGAGACGCAAGTTCAAAGGAGCACAGTAAGGGGCAGGCAGAAGCAGGATTCGAACCCGGGCAGTCTGCCTCCAGTCCCCACTGGGACCCACAATGCCACTTGGCTCTAACGGTAGCGTTTCCGCACACCGGGCCCATATTTGCCGGTTGGATCACGGTCCTGTCCACGGCGCAGACAGGGCCAGCAGAGCAGCGGACGGTCAGAGCATCGTACCCTCCTAGGGGCCCCTCCAGATGGCAGGGACATCAGTTGGTGAGCACAGGGAGCCAAGGGGGCAGAGAATGAAACCCGCTTCTGTTGATGACCTACTCAATGCCTGCAAGAGGGCGGAGCACTTGCCCCACACCGTCTGGACCCTCACAGCAAGGAGGAAAGACTTATCTCAGGTTTATAACTGAGGAGTCTGTGGTCCACAGAGACCCCGCGAGCCCCTAGGATCACTCAGCAGCTGTGGAAATGTCAAACCACCTTGGCTGACCCCGAAGACCATGCCTTTGAGGCTGAATGAAAAACGGCAGCAGAGAAAACAATCCTGCCAGGCCTGGTGCTGATCATGAACGACAGTTAAGGAGCCTGTCGCCAGCTGAGGAGACTCCCGGTATAAACGGGGCTCAGCCAGGAGTCAGAGGTTCCTGAGTAAAACTTCAATAATGCCAAGGCTTTTGCTTCTCCAGGCTTGGGGTCCAACACACACAGTGGACGGATACGCCTTCCTCAAGGGAGGCGAGATATGGCTGTTTTCAAGAAAGATCGATGCTCACGTCGACCATGTTTCCTTCTGAGGCAGAAGTGTGGAACTCGGCCAGCTCTGTCCCGCAGGGAGACTGAACCTGGTTCAGAGGGACCCACCCAGGAGACCTGGGCGCCCAGCAAAACCAGGCTATAGACCATACAGTGGGGGGGGGGGGTGGGAGGGAGAAAGCGTCTCCCACGCAAAGAGGGTAGAGTTGCTGGTGGGGCTGGAGTGCTGGAAGAGGTGGTGATGTCAGAGACACCCCTCCCCAGAAGCACCCCCTCATGAGGTACGGAAGCGGTGGGGATGCGGGAACAAAGGTGGCAGGTAGAAGTTCCCACCTCTGTCCCAGCAGCCTGCCTGGGGCACCCCGTGACCTTCCCAGAGGAGTAGTGGGGACAGCAGGTCTGCAGGTTCCCGAGGAGGGGTAGCCACCCTTGCGGAGGGGAATGGGAGGGTCCCCAGAAATCCCCCACCCCTGTGCCAGAGCCGAGCCCCCGTGCCCCGGGAGACCCTAGTAATTCCCTTCCCACCCTCCACTGGATGAGAGGGACATCCCCAAAAGAGCAAAGCAAGGGAGGCCCAGGAGCTGGTGGCAATTCTTTATCCTCTAGCAGGATGTTTTAAACTCTTCTCCAGAGCTCTGGGTCCCCCCTTCCCCTGTAGGAAGTGAGGGTGGTGCAGGACGTCCAGGCACAAGAGTCTCATCTGAGAATCTGTGGCAGGCAGATCTCCCCTGGGGGCTGCTCCTGGAGGGACCCCTCCTGGACCCCCTGTCACGTCCCCGCAGTCCAGCCACTTAAGGGCAGCAGCACCTGGCACAGCTAAGGCCTGAGTCTGTTCTGATGAGTGGGTGCCCGTGCCTTTGGTTTGTGAAATATTTCACATATCACCCTTGGTACTGATTGAAATTCTTCAAAATAATTTTTTTTTTTTTTTACCTCTCTGATCTCAGCCGAAGCAATTTCTTACTCAACATATCTCCAAAGGCAAGGGAATTAAAAGCAAAAATGAACTATCAGGACCTCATGAAGATAAAAAACTTCTGCACTGCAAAGGAAACAATCAACAACACTAAAAGGCAACCGACAGAATGGGAAAAGATATTTGCAAATGACATATTGGACAAAGGGCTAGTGTCCAAAAATCTATAAAGAACTCACCAAACTCGGCACCTGAAAAACAAATAATCCAGTGAAGAAATGGGCAGAAAACATGCATAGACACTTCTCCAAAGAAGACATCCAGACGGCCAACAGGCACATGAAAAGATGCTCAACGTCACTCCTCATCAGGGAAATACAAATCAAAACCCCACTCAGATACCACCTCACGCCATTCAGAGTGGCTAAAATGAGCAAATCAGGAGACTATAGATGCTGGCGAAGATGTGGAGAAAGAGGATCTCTTTTGCATCGTTGGTGGGAATGCAAACTGGAGCAGCCACTCTGGAAAACACTGTGGAGGTTCCTCAAAAAATTAAAGATAGATCTACCTGATGACCCAGCAATAGCACTGCTAGGAATTTACCCAAGGGATACAGGAGTGCTGATGCAGAGGGGCACTTGTACCCCAATGTTTATAGCAGCACTTTCAACAACAGCCAAATTATGGAAAGAGCCTAATGTCCATCAACTGATGAATGGATAAAGAAATTGTGGTTTATATACACAATGGAATACTACGTGGCAATGAGAAAGAATGAAATATGGCCCTTTGTAGCAACATGGATGGAACTGGAGGGTGTTATGCTAAGTGAAATATGTCATACAGAGAAACACAGATACCATATGTTTTCACTCTTATGTGGATCCTGAGAAACTTAA
>NW_024412376.1:156698723-156741943 GCF_014898765.1 Herpailurus yagouaroundi
TTTTTTAATGTTGATTTATTTTTGACAGAAGAGAGACAGAGCACAAGAGGGGGAGGGGCAGAGAGAGAGGGAGACACAGAATCCAAAGCAGGCTCCAGGCTCTGAGCTGTCAGCACAGAGCCCCATGCAGGGTTCGAACTCACAGAACACGAGATCCATGACCTGAGCCTAAATCAGACACTTAATGGACTGAGCCACCCAGGCGCCCCAGTACTGAAGGCAACTCTATCTAACAAAACGTTTCTACTGCCTTGAAACAATTGAAAACGTTTCTATTCCACCAACCCATCTCCGTCTACGCCCAAGGTTCTAACTGGGGCCCACAGTGGGTTTTCATCTACAAGTGTTTTCAGTTGCAGCCGTCAAAAGGTGTTTGAAAAATCCAAAAGTTTTGCCTAAACATGTGGTTTCTGGTTTTTAACTTCCTCCAGCCCCATCCTCCACTCTCCAGCTCAACAGCAGCCTGGAAAAGTAAGTCCACATTCCCCGTATCGGATGGAGCAGAAGGGAGCTGGAATTCTCCCAAAATGTCATTCCCAAAAGCATGTCATTATCTGACCGGACTGCTGGTTCCCTTGAAAACCCACTCAAAAGGATTGTCTTTATTTAAACTGACTCCGAGTCCATCCAGTAGAGAAGTCTCTCCCACGAGGATGGCTGTTACAAAAATAAATAAACCTTAGGAGTAAGTGTTGGCAGAGATGTGGGGAAATCGGACCCCTCGCACGTTGCTGGTGCGAACGAAAAATAGTGCAGGTGTTGGGGAAAACAGTCTAACAGGTGCCCAGAACATGAAACACGGAGTTATCCAATGGTGCAGCAACTCTACTGGCCGTCTACACAAGAGAAATGAAAACATGGGTCTGCATAAAAACTTGTACATGGGAAAACCTGGGTGGGTTAGTCAGTGAAGCCTCCAACTTCGGCTCAGGTCATGACCTCGTGGTCTGTGAGTTCGAGCCCCTTGTCGGGCTCTGTGCTGACAACTCAGAGCCTGGAGCCTGTTTCGGATTCTGTGTCTCCCTCCCTCTCTGCCCCTCCCCCGCTCGTGCTCTGTCTCTCTCTCTCTCAAAAAAAAAAAAAAATGAACATTAAAAAATAATAATAGGGGCACCTGCATGGCTCAGTTGGTTCGAGTGTCAAACTCTTGATTTCAGCTCAGGTCATGAGACTGAGCCCCATGTCAGGCTCCACGTGTGGAGACTGCTTACAATTCCCTCTCTCTCTGTCTCTCTGTCTCTCTGTCTCTCTCTCCCTCTGCTCATCTGCCCCTCTCACAAGCGCTCTCTCTCTCTCTCAAAAATAAATAAACAGATAAGACACTGAGAAATAAAGATCTGTTTTGGGGTGCCTGGGTGGCTCAGTTGTTTCAAGCGTCTGACTTCGGTTCAGGTCATGATCTCATAGTCTGTGAGTTCAAGCCCCACGTCAGGCTCTGTGCTGATAGCTCAGAGCCTGGAGCCTGCTCCAGATTCTGTGGCTTCCTCTCTCTCTGGCCCTCCCCCACTCACACTTTGTCTCTCTCTCTGAAAAAAAAAAAAAATTAAAAAAATAAAACTTGTACATGGATTTTCATAGCAGCATTCTCCATAACAGCCAAAATTTGGAAACAACCAAATGTCCATCCATATTAAATGGATAGACAGCATTGCATAAGATGGAATATTATTCAGCCACAAAAAAGAAATGATGTACTGACATGTGCCAGGCACAGGTGGATGAACCTGAAAAACATTAGGCTAAGTGAAAGAAGCAAAATCCAAAGACCACATAATGTAGGATTCCATTTCTAGGAAATGTCCAGCATGGGTTAATCCATACAGACAGTCGATTAGTGGTTGCCAGGGCTGGACTGGGGGTTTGGGGAATGGCCACTAATGGGTATGGAGTTTCTGGAGCCACGAGAAGTTTCTGAAATTAGAAAGTGGGGAGGGTGGTACAGCCTTGGGAATATAATGAAAACCACTGAAATTGACACTTCTAAATGGGGAATTTTATAGTATGTGAAATATCTTAATGAAAAAAAACCAGTTAGCAAATAAATGAGGAGGACTCTGCTGTGATGTGTGCTGTATTCTGCTCCAAATTTCATTTTTGAGAGAGAGAGAGAGAGAGAGAGAGAGAGAGAAAGTACTAGCGGAGTAGAGGCAGAGAGAGTATTTATTTTCTCTACACCAAATTTCAGCTCCAAATTTTTGTTACTGGCCTTCTATATCTGACATGTTCTCCGACCTTCTGTGACAGAGGGCAGAGAATATGGATATTTACTCTGGATTGGATCTCAGAGAAAGTACAAGCAGGGATGGATTTTAAAGCATTTCAGGAGGCGCCTCTGAGGCTGGGTCGGCTTTCTGGTCTGTGGGGCTATTGCCCCCGTCTCGTGCCTAGAGGGGTTAGTAAGGGGTTGCTTTCAAAGTCCAACCCTAGAATTTCAATGAGCAAATAATGGAAATTGTCAATGGAATTGTCAATAAAAAGGCATGAAGTGTGAAAAACATTTGGAAAGTACATGACAGCTGGGATATGACTAAGCAAATCAATGCAAAGAAGATAAATGGCCCATTGAAAGAGAACAAAGGCACATGAAAAATTGATTCTTGAGAAAATAAATACATACAGCCAATAAGTATCAAAATAGACAATCTCTCAAGTAACTTAAAAATGATAAATCGAAGGGCGCCTGGGTGGCTCAGTCGGTTAAGCATCTGACTCTTGATTTCAGCTCAGGTCATGATCTTGCAATCGGGAGATGGAACCCGGCGTCAGGCTCCGTGCTGAGTGTGGAGCCTGCTTGGGATTCTCTCTCTCTCCCTCTCTCTCTGTCCCCCACCCCCCCAAAACTAAATAAGTAAATAAATAAACTTTAAAAAATTACAAATTGAAACAAGAGCCCATTTGTTGGCCTATCAGATTAACGCACATACTACAAAGAACTGTAACACAAGCGTGGATGGGGGTTGTGAGCACTTTCCTGCATTTTTAGTGGGGAGTATAGATTAGCATGAATTTTCTTGAGGGCTCTTTAACAAAAGGTATGGAAAGGATTAAAGATACAGGAACTGATTTGGTATGTTTAGGCATCAGAAATTATTAACGAGAATCAGATAAACTTAGGCAGCCTCGATCATTTACTAGCTGTTTACCAGGCAAGTTGTTTCCTATATCCAACACCAGCTGCTCTACCTGTAAAATGAGACTAATTATAGGACTTGCCTTCTGGGGTTCTCTGAGAGTTCCTGAATCCAGACATTTGTGAAGGACTCAGTCACTGGCTCTTAGTAACCACTCAAATATTTGTTATTTCATTGTCATTAAAAATTTACTCTAGGGGTGCCTGGGTGGCTCAGTGGGTTGGGCATCCGACTTCCACTCAGGTCATGATCTCACCGTCTGTGGGTTCGGGCCCCGCATTGGGCTCTCTGCTGACAGCTCAGAGCCTGGAGCCTGCTTCGGATTCTGTGTCTCCCTCTCTCTCTCTGCCCCTCCCCCAACTCATACTCTGTCTCTCTCGCTCTCAAAAATAAAATGAAAACGTTAAAAAAAACTTAAAAATTTACTCTAAGAACATGTGATGTTTATCACAGTGTATTTATACTAACACAAATTAAAATGATGTCTGAGAATGTGGAGTGTTTAAATAAATTGTAGTTCATCTACATAACGGATTTACATGCAGATATCATAAAATGTAATAAAGTCTTTTTTGACCTAGAAAATGTTTACAGCATGTTGCTGAGTGAAGAAAAACAGGCTAAAACCCTATAGCATGAAACTATTTATATAAGAAGTTTCTGTTTACAGAAACTGCAAGCATATGGGTCAGACTGCTGAGTGATCACGTTATGTGTGATCAGACTCTGATTTCTTTCCCTTATGTGATTTTTAAATTTTTTTTACGTTTATTTATTTTTGATAGAGAGAGACAGAGCACAAGTGGGGGAGGGGCAGAGAAAGAAGGAGACACAGAATCCGAAGCAGGCTCCAGGCTCCGAGCTGCCAGCACAGACCCCGACGTGGGGCTCGAACTCACAAAGCAGGAGATCATGACCTGAGCCGAAGTCGGACGCTTAACCGACCGAGCCACCCAGGTGCCCCTCCCTTATGTGATTTTTTTTTTTAATTTTTTTTTCAACGTTTATTTATTTTTGGGACAGAGAGAGACAGAGCATGAACGGGGGAGGGGCAGAGAGAGAGAGGGAGACACAGAATCGGAAACAGGCTCCAGGCTCTGAGCCATCAGCCCAGAGCCTGACGCGGGGCTCGAACTCACAGACCGCGAGATCGTGACCTGGCTGAAGTCGGATGCTTAACCAACTGAGCCACCCAGGTGCCCCTCCCTTATGTGATTTTTAAAATATAGGCCTTAATTTTTTTCTATTCGTGTATCTTCCCTTTACTTTTATTTTTTTATTCAGGTATAATTAGCATACACTGTTATTCTTTCAGGGATAAATATGATTCTATACATTACTCAGTGCTCATAATGATAAATGTACTCTTGATCTGTTCACCTATTTCACTCACCCACCTCGCCTCTGTCAACCACCAACTTGTTCTCAGTATTTAAGAGTCTGTCTTTTGGGGGGCACCTGGGTGGCTCAGTCAGTTGAGCATCCAACTCTTGGTTTCTTCACTCTCTTGGGCTCAGGAGTTTCCTTGCGGCCTTCTGTTTCCTTGCCTTCCAGAAGGTTACAGAAGCCATTCCTCATCCAATCGGTCAGTTCTACAGAAATAAAGAAAGCCCTCCTGTATTAATTAAATAATTTTATTCTGTGTTTCTGATGCTTTGACATCATGGCCCTGGAGGACCATTCCTCCCCAGCATAGCTAATTCCTGGAAATATGAAATGGCTGACTTGTAAAAAAAAAAAGTCTTTCCTGTGCAAACCAACCAATCCAGAGCCCCTACCACAACCACCTTCTCAATAAGGTCTCACCTCAGCCACAATCTACCTGACTTAATCACCAGAGGGCCAGGTACAGACAACAAGGGTCAGCACCCATGCCCCAGAGTCCGCTGAAATTATGCACCCTAGCCAATCCCAAGCCTGCTTGTCCTGTAGCACATTTCTTCCCCGCAAACTATGAGAAGGGTTCATGTCCACACTTCCACTTGCTCACTCTACCTCCCTACAGACCCAGACACTTCCCTCTGTGGCCCCGCATAGCGTGCTGCAGGGCTCTGTGATGATAACACGCTTCTTCCTCCATGACAGTCCCTTCTATGCCCGTATGTCTCACCATACTTGATCGAAACAAATCCCAGCTACTCTTTAAACGCTCCTGGAGACCCAGTCTAGAACCCCTCACTCCTCAACAGCCTTCAGACGATTTTGTAAGCATTCAATTCCCTTTACAAAGTCTCTTTTTGCTTAGAAACCACTAGACGGTTTTTGTTTCCTACAGCAAATCCTGACAGTAAAGCCACTTACCCAGACTGCACAACTGGCCAGGAACAAAGCCCCACGCCATCCGCCTCGAACACCCAAGCCCTCACGCCAGAAGACTTGCTTGTTTACACTGGCATTTCTGTCACTATCTGCCATCTCACAGGTTTTCCCCCCTGAAAGCACTTCCCTGCCCCAGAGTGTCGCCCTGGCCAGTACATGACGTTCGTTGGCCAGCCTCCAGGTGAAGCTGTTGCCTGAGCAAGTGTTTGGCCATCCCTTGAGGTCTGGATCGTTTCCCTGCAGTGACCTGGGCTCTAGGTTAGGTTTCAGCTCTCAGAGTGGAGGAATCCGAGACTTCTGTGAAGCTGAACTGAGGAGGGTTCCTTCCATTTATGGAAAAGCCCAAGGAATGGCAGAGAATCCCAGAAAACCTTTGGCTGCCTCTCGCAGTCTGCTGGAGACAACTTCGGCACCGTGGAGGCTTGGGGCCCATCAGCTATTTCTACCTGTGTGTTTCCTGTGGGTTCTTTCCAAGTCCTGGCTCCTTGAGGCAGCTTCCCACATTAAGGTGGATCCTATGGCTTGTTCTGGTCATGTTCAGGTAGCAAAAAAGATTCCAGTCCAACTTAAGCCAGAAATTTCTTTTCCTTTTTTTTTTTCATCTCACATCTCATTCAAAGCAGTGCCTCTCCCCCCAGCTCAGGCAGAAGAGCAGCGGAAATGGAGCAGGGGGGTGTCCTTCAGCTCATCTGTTTCCTTTCTTCTCCCCACTATGCCTTGTTATTCGGAATTAGGGGAGAAGGGTAGTCAGGGGGACAGAAGATGTGAAGACAAGCCAGTCCTGCTGGACTCCTGTCGGATATTCCTCTGGCCACTGACACCTGCTGGGGTGGATCCCCAAAGGTTGTTCCTTATGTTAATTTCCTAGGGCTGCCATAACTAATTACCACAATCTGCCTTAATCAACAGAACAATCTGGCTTAAATCAACAGAGCTTTATTCTTTCACAGTTCTGCAGGCTAGAGATCCAAAATCAAGGTTTGGGCAGAGCCACGCTCCCCCTAAAATCTCTAGGGGAGGATCCTTCCTTGCCTCTTCCAGCTTCTGGTGGCTCCAGCCTCCCTTGGCTTGTGGCCATATCACTCCAGTCCCTGCCTCTGTCTTCAAATGCCCTGTTCTTGAGTGTCCAAATTTCCCTCTTCCTGTAAGGATACAGTGGATTAAGGGTCTGCCCTACTCCAGTATGACCACATCTTAACTAATTACATTAGCCATAACCTCATTCCCAAATTAGGTCATGTTCACAGGTACTGGAGGGTTGTGGACTTCATCATACCTATTGGAGGGACACAGGTCAACTTGTACATAACAGCCCTCTTTGTCCTCTGTCTTTTAGGGAGTGCTTTTGTGGGTTCAAAGATACCCACCTGCTCACTCCCATCCCTGCACCCCCTGGCATGGGAGATACATTCCCTGAAGTTCACCATGGGGGTCCCCTGCCTCAGCAAGCAGCCCCCAGGGCAAAGTCTTCTCCAGGGTGACTCTGGCCTGGGTCCTTCCTTGGCAATTGCTTGGCCACAAGAAGACTCCCATGATTCTGGCCCCACTAGCCTCTCGGAATGCAGGGCGCTCTCTTTGCTGCTCTCACTGCTCCTTGTGCATCCAGGGAAGGGGTGCCACTTGTCACCACACTGCGCTCTGGTCTTGTGGTGGCCCCTGGCCTGCTCTCCAGCAGCTCAGGAGACATTCAGTGCTGAGTCCATCGATGCCAGACTGGCCCACTTGCACCCTTCACCTCTCCCAGGGTTTCTCCTCCGGTCCCCTGCCCCCTTTTGGGATGAGGAGCTCGCCTGTTTCTTTTTCCTTTGGGAGAGGAGGAGAAACACATATTCTCCACATCTGTGAATTTGCTTTAAGGGACAGACTGTGAGGGGCACCTGAGTGTCTCAGTCAATTAAGCATCTGACTCTTGGTTTCAGCTCACATCATGATCTCACACTTTGTGAGTTCAAGCCCCGTGTGGGGCTCTGTGCTGACAGTGCAGAGCCTGCTTGGTATTCTCTCCCTCTGTCCTCTCTCTCTCTCTCTTTCAATAAATAAATAAACATTTTAAACATTAGGAAAAAAAAAAAAGGATAGCCTTTGATCAATCTCTGAGTTGCTCACCCAGGAGGAGCATGGTGAGCCAGGGTCACAGCTTTTGGCAGATATGGGTATTCCTAGGGGGAATGTGCCTACCACCCCCTTACAGGACATGTGAGAACCCATTACCTCCAATTGGAGAAGTTCAGGAAACCTCTCCAGACAGTAGAAGTCTTATCTAGCATGCTGGAAGATGGATATAGTGCCTCGTTCACACTACTCAATAACAGGCAGTCTTAAATGTCCAAATTCCAGCATCTTCCATGCCACTACTACCGTTTCATTTCTCATTGCTGTGCAGACATTTGCAGCCACAAAGGCTCCCCAAAAGCTGTATTCCTATGCATGCTCTATAAAAGACAAGCTACCAAATTTTTACTTTCTCCGAGGTTCCATAATATTGCCTACCAGGCTCCTGGGCTTGGATAGGTGGGGGTCTGTGTGTGTGGGATTGACATGAGCCGACCACCATCCCTCTCATTGCATTGCATCCTCCAAGAAGACTCCTCCAACTACTTTATTTTGAAGAGATCACCCCCCCCCCGGATCATCTCTGCCCCTTTACCCTTCCCAAGTACGCTTCAGAGTGGTTCTATCAGAAATTACATTAAATTGTAGTTTGTTTACCTCTCCCCCACCAGAATACAAACTTTGTGAAGCCGCACTTCCTGCTGTATCCAAGGTTTAGACAGGGTTAGAGTGTGTCACGTGGTAGGTATACTGGGTTGAATGGTGCACACCCTCCCACCACCCCCCAAAAAGATATGCCCACCAGAAACTATGTGTGTGGCCTTATTTGGAGAAAAGGTTTTTGCAGATATAATTAAGTTAAGGATCTTGGAATGAGATGATCCCAGATTAAGGTGGGCCTTAGGGGGCCCCTGGGTGGCTCCACTGGTTGAGCATTTGACTTCGGCTCAGGTCATGATCTCACAGTTGGTGAGTTCGAGCCCTGCATCAGGCTCTGCACTGACGGTGCAGAGGCTGCTTGGGATTTTCTCTCTTTCCCTCTGCCTCTCCCCTCTCTCACTCTCTCAAAATAAATAAACATTTAAAAAAAATAGTGGGCCCTAAAACCATGGCACATGTCTTACAAGACAAAGGAAGGAGACACAGACGAGATGGCCACATCAAGACAGACGCGGTTCAGACACATGCAACTATAAGCCAAGAACATTGGGAAGCAGCAGAACCTGGAAGACACAGGGAAGGAGTCTCCCAGGGATCCCCCTCAGAGGGAACACGGCTCTGTGAGCACCTTGATTTTGGACTTCTTGCCTCCAGAACTGCACAAGAATAAATTTCCATTACTCTAAGACACCAAGTGTGTGATAATTTGTGATGGTAGCTCTGGGAAAAGAACACAGTAGACATTCAGTGTCTACTGAACGAATGCATATATGCACCACCCACTGCAGGGGTACCCAGCCCCTTTCTGTGAGATCCTGGAAAGCCCACTGCCTCCAACAGTCATGCCTAAAGGAGGACTAGGCGTCAGGAACATCAACTTTAAGTCCCAGCTCTTTCCCAGTTGTGGCCTCGGTCTCCCCAGTGGGAAGAGATGGGTCTCAGAGATGCCAGGGTTTTCTCGGATCCAACAGAGCATTGCAGAGACCAGGAAGCCTCTATGCAAGCAGCTCTCTCCAGGCAACCCTGCATGCCCCGGGTCTGAGGCCTCAGCTGGCGGAAGGCCCGGGGGAGTCCCTCCAGAGCAGGGCACAGGCTGTGTGCCCAGCCGTGGCAGCTGCTGTGTGTCTGCATCTGCCCACCCTTGGGGCTTTGTGGTTACCTTAGTGATCGTCTCTCTCCCAGGGCTCCACGCTGCAGATGGGACCAGCTGGCGGTAGGGCTGGGGGTGAATTGCCCTGCTGGCTAGGAGACAAATCTTGTGCTTCACAAAGGACTTTCATCTCTGGGTCAGGGTGGGGGACGAGTGGCTCAGGGAAGTCACCTAGTTGCTAAAGGCTTGCTTTCCATTCAGTGGATGTAGGATGCCCCCTGGTATTGCCATGTCTCCCAGGAAGACTGGCCAGCTTCCCCAACATAGAAAAGGGAGAGTATTTTTGGAAACTTGTAAATATCTACAGAAAATTATCCACAAACTGCCTCTATACTCTCCTGAGAACACCAGCGGATGGCCAAGCCTTGGGTTAATTTCAGCAGGCTTAGATGGGTTTTGAAACATTCACGTCCTCTGGGAATGCAAGCTGGTGCAACCACTCTGGAGAACAGTATGGAGGTTCCTCAAAAAGTTAAAAATAGAACTACCCTACGACCCAGCAATTGCACTACTAGGTATTTATCCAAGGTATGCTGTTTTGAAGGGACACATGCACCCCCATGTTTATAGCAGCACTTTCGACAATAGCCAAAGTATGGAAGGAGCCCAAATGTCCATCGATGGATGAATGGGTAAAGAAGATGTGGTATATATGTACAATGGAGTATTACTCAGCAATCAAAAAGGATGAAATCTTGCCATTTGCAACTACGTGGATGGAACTGGAGGGTATTATGCTAAGTGAAATTAGTCAGAGAAAGACAAAAATTATATGAGGACTTTAAGATACAAACAGATGAACATAAGGGAAGGGAAACAAAAATAATATAAAGACTGGGAGAGGGACAAAGCATAAGAGACTCATAAATATGGAAAACAAATAGAGGGTTATAGGAGGGGGGTGTGGGCAGGATGGGCTAAAGGGGTAAGGGGCATTAAGGAATCTATTCCTGAAATCATTTTTGCACTATATGTTAACTAATTTGGATGTAAATTTAAAAAAAATAAAATTAATAAAAAAATAAAAATAAGTTAAGAAAAAAGAAAAATTCACATCCTCAGATATTTGAGGTGAATTTCAGATGACCTCCATCTCCTGACCTTTCCAATGACTGATTCTTCTTGGGCAGCTGCTGCCCAGTGGAGTAATTCCTGCCCCTGGGCCTCTAGGTGCAGCCAAAAGGACACGGGGCTAGGTCACCGGACATGACGCCTCAGAACGATCTGTGTGACTTTGGGTCCATCTGGGCCTCAGCTGAGTCATCTGGGAAACAGAGATCACAGCACCGGCTATGCTTACCTCAGGAGGCATCTAGAAGATCCAGGCAGCTAGATGCTTTGGAAGGGCTTCCCAAAAGGGCTTGGGGCACCTGGAGAAATGGATGGGAAAGCTGGGGACCGCGTGGTGTGCAGTAACTAACCTTGCCCAGAGAAGGGTGTAGCCTTTGCCTCTAGCTCCTGGGAGGTAACCACTAAGCCCTTGGGATGTTCTGCTCGATAAGAAGGTCTTTATTTACTGGGGGGCTCTTGAGCTGTGCCAGATGGTCTACATTAATACTGTGAACTCTGCCGGGGCCTCAGGCCACACAGTATCAGCTCAGACTCTGGAGGGACTGAATACTAAAGTCAGTCTTGTGGGCAGGGCAGTCAGCTGTGTCGACATGGTGAACACTCATAGAAACTCTGGCTACCAAGACTTGGGTGAGTGCCCTTGGCGTCAATACTCAGAGCATAGAATTGTCACACACAGTTGGTGGGAGAAGTAAAGGCTGCCCTTACCTCCCGTGGGAGATGACAAGGGGAAGCTTGCTCCTGGAGCCCTCCTGGCCCCTCCACTGGGCTCCTCTTCTTAGTGATGATTTTAATCTATGAGCTTTCACGGTAGAAAAGCGTCAATGTGAGTATGTCCGCGTTGCTGAACCTGAGGGTGGCCTTGGGGACTCTCCTGAACTTACATGTTGGAAAAGGGGCGACAGGAAGGAGTGGTCAGTAGCAGGGAATCCAAGAGCAGCTCCCAGCGAAATGTGGGATGGGACACTATCCCTGGTTTCCGCTGGACACTCACCTCTGCTCCGTCTGGATCCTCGCCTCTGCCCCAGCCTCTTGATTCTGCCCCTGCCACAGAGAAGCATCTCTGGGAGTCCTGCATCCTAAGAGTAATGCAAAAAAAATTGAAATCCCGTGAGGAAGCATCTGATGAGCTAAGCTTGGATCACGTGTGTCCTTGGATCCCTGGTGTCCTGGGGGCTGGGAGAAGGTTTTCGTGGTGGAGGGGCCATGCCTCCCACCTGCACCAATTCAGTGGGGGAATCCCTCCATCCCCCAGACAAGAGGGGTGGTCTAATGCTGAACAGCAAAAAAAGAGCTATCCACTCCAAATGACTTGGATGGGGTAGAGCATCTCGAAGATTCTCTCTGAAATCAGAGGAGGAAACTGCTCGGAAGCAGGCGGGCTTCACCGGGCGTGCAACCTGTGCAGTCACACAGCACTTCACACATGTTCCAATGCTCCGCTGTCACCATCTTGAAATTCTTAGTCATTTTTAAGCAGGGACCCACATTTTGATTTCGCATCAGGCCCTACAAATTATGTCGCCTGTCCTGCCCGGAAGGCACCAAGCATCATGCAAATGTAAGGGCTGGTTATAACCTTTGTTTTACTAGCAAATGGTCCAATCCATCAAAGTTATTTTCACAGCTGCCTTTTATTTATTTATTATTTATTTATTTATTTATTTTTACTGTTTATTTTGACTTAGACTTAGTGAAACCACCATCTGTCCCACTTGTAATAGCCCCCGAGCAACACCCTCGCCTGAATACCAGACCTACCCCCTGCTCTGCTGCTGCCAGCCCCACTTGACTGATTTCTTGGTGCTTCCACTCCATTTCTCCTTCCCCCCCAGACCTGTTCCTGCCCTTGAACATCTTACAATGCCCCGTTTGCCCTTCCTCAGGCCGCTTTTTTCTTCGTCTCTTCCATTGACTGAATCTCTCTGCTTCCTCCCCTCCTTGTCCTCCTGACTCTGCCCATGTCACCATCAGCCTTCCAGCATAATTCATCTCAAGTTCTTTCCTGCCTCCACATTGTTATCACATCTAACGCATGTCCATCGGTGACATCGTTCCTATAATTATTTCAGATAGGATTGGGGCGGGGGGTTGTATTAGAATCTCTGAGTAGGAGGCTGGGCTGGAAAATTATGCAAAGTTACTGAAAGCTCCCTGGAGATTGCGCTCAGTGCCCCCAAATAGGGCGTGGCTCTCCAGTTCCAACCCCCAATCTTCCAGTTTAGATGCATTACCCATCTGTGTTCGTTGTGATATTTGTTCAGCTGCTACAAGGGTCAAAAGGACAAAATCGGAGTTTACGTCTCTTTCAAAAGAAAACAGTCTGCTTGGATGCAAACCAAATCTTGTAGAGCTGTTCCAGGATTGCCAAGGACCTAGACTCCTTCCGTATTGTTGCTTCACACCCTTAATATATAGCTTCCACCCCATGGTCCAACATGCCTTCTGAGCTCTAGCAAACATTTCTGCATTCTAGCCAGCAGGAGAAGGAGGGAGGAAGAAAGGCATGCTCCTGTCCTTAAGGATACTTTCTAAATGTTAGACATGACAGTCTGTCTCCTTTCCATTGGCTAGATGTCTGAGATAGCTTTTATTTCACACAATTATGAACGCCGCTAAAAATGGGGATGTTCTGTTTCTAAGGAGGTTAGTGTTCGTGGACAAGAAGCATCTCTACAGCCATAACACAAACAAAAGTCTTATGTGGAACTTCCAAGAAGGCTCAGGACAAGGAAGAGAGTGTACCCTTTTGCTTCTTCTATTATGCCTTGTTCTGGCCTCTGAACAGTCCACCTCTAGAGTCCATTTACATAAGGTAGAGGTAAACATCTGTCTTGTTTAGACCACTGTCAATTAATGGTCTGGTCACATGTAGGAAAGCTAATCCTAAGGCCTTAATGATACAGATGTGAGATGAGTCACAGACATTGCAGGCGAGGTCCCGTTGTGATTTCCCTGTCTTTCTATGAACCAAGGGAGGGGTGGGTTTACACAGCCACCGAAAGTGCTGGAGGATGCTTGCAAGAGAATTAAAAAGAGGGGTGGGATTTTGGCAAAACAAGTCAGATTCAAGACTTAAGCTACCGAGTAGAGTCCCGGGGACCTGAAAATAATTGGGAAGCTAATATTTGAGGTTCATTACGACCCAGTTACTACGCACTTTAAGGTAAGAAAGGCCCAGAATGTAAATGTAGACAAAAGCACTCCTTGCAAACCATAGAGATTATCATCAGTGGGATCGTAAGTACAGCCTGGTGAGACTTGAAGACTTTGAGATAATGAGGGGGGGGGTGTGTGTTCAAGTGTGTGCATTTTTGAGGCACAGTGATTAGGTATTTGACCAAATTATTTTATTATTATCATTATTTATTTTCGGGAGAGCACAAGTGGGGGGAGGGGCAGAGAGAAGGGGACAGAGGATCTGAGGCAGGCTCTGTGCTGACAGGCTGACAACAGCAAGCCAACATGGGGCTCGAACTCACAAGATCAGGACCTGAGCTGAAGTCAGACACTCAACTGACTGAGCCACTCAGGTACCCCTGTATTTGGCTGAATTCTTAACTGGCAAATGGTAAAAATCAGTCTTTGGTAAAGCAAAAGCTGAATATTACACTCATAGTAGAATAAAATCAGGCAATAAAAAATAAATCTGATATTTCATCCAAAATACATTAATTTTAGGAGCGCCGGGGTGGCTCAGTCAGTTAAGCGTCCGACTTCGGCCCAGGTCATGATCTCCCAGTTCATGGGTTTGAGCCCCACATCGGGCTCTGTGCTGACAGCTCGGAGCCTGGGGCCTGCTTCGGATTCTGTGTCTCCCTCTCTCTCTGCCCCTCCCCCGCTCATGCTCTGTCTCTCTCTCAAAAATAAATAAACATTAAAAATTTTTTTTTGAAAACTAAAAAAAACAATGTTACATTTTTGTTAGTAAAACAACTTAGCAGTCAAGGAAGATGTGGGGCTCAAACTCGGGGGCAGTGAGATCATGCTTAGGCCTAAGACAGACACTTAACCAAATGAGACACCAAGGTGCCCCACAACTTAGTAGTCAATTTTAAAGCTTGAAATGGTAGTGTAGGAACTCTGTATCATCACCCCCAGCTGCTGTGCAGCTGCTAAGTCACTATCCCGCACATTTGTTATACAAAATAAATGCTCACTTTCCACTATTGGGAAAGGAAGATATGTTAGGCCAACTCCGTCGGGAGAAGTATGGCTGACGTTGCCAGCAAATTAATTACCAGGCTTTTCCCAAACTCTGAGAGTAGCGATTAAAATAAAGATTTATCATCTTTTCACCTACTTGAGTTGAGAGCTTGGTTTCTGATGCTCAGGCAACTTCACAGAAGCAATTTCACAAACCAAAGCTTTAGGCACTCAAAGAAGATACTCCCTCACAAATTCGATAACGTAGATGAAACAGACCAATTCCTTGAAAGAAACAGATATCAAAACTCACATAGGAAAATGGTAACCTTCATATCTTTATATTAAAGAAATCGAACTGATAATTAAAGCTCTTACAGAAGAAGAAAACACTAGAATTTCACTGGTGAGTCCTATCAAACATTTAAGAAAAAAACATTACCAATTCTCTACAAATTTTTGTTCAGAAAACTTCCATTCTCATTTTTAGAGAGCAGAATTACCCGGATACCAAAAGCAGATAAAAACATTACAGTAAATGAAAACTGGGGACCAATTATCTCTCATGAATATGAATGCAAAAGTTCTTAACAAAATATTGACAAATAGAACCCAGCAACATATAAAAAGGATAACACATTACAACCAAGTGTGATTCAGGAATCAGGAATACAAGCCTGATTCAACAGTCATAAATCAATGTAGTTTTTAAAAATTTTTTTAATGTTTTTTTATTTATTCTTGACAGAGAGAGAGAGAGAGAGAGCGAGCATGAGTGGGGGAGGGGCAGAGTGAGAGAGGGACACAGAATTGGAAGCAGGCTCCAGACTCTGAGCTGTCAGCACAGAGCCCAACGCAGGGCTTGAACTCACAAGCCATGAGATCGTGACCTGAGCTGAAGTCGGACGCTTTATGGACTGAGCCACCCAGGTGCCCCTCAATCAATGTAATTTTAACAGACTTCAGAAAAAAACCCATACAATCGTGTAATAATGAAAACTCTTAAAAATCTAGGAATAGAAGGGAACTTCTGTAATACAATAAGGGAATATGAAAAAACCCTAGAGCTAACATCATATTTGATGATGAGAAACTGAACTGTTTCCCCCTAAGACTGGAAACAAGACAAAGAAGTCCTCACTCACCTTTGCTGTTTAACATTGTACAGAAGTTCCACCTAAGTGCAACATGACAAGAATAAGAAATTAAAGGCCTACAGATTAGGACCAAAGAAAGAAGATGCTTCATTAATATTTGCAGAGGTGCCCTTAAGGTTATTGCCCTTCTTGCAATTGTATTTGGGGGTGTACTTACTGCTTTACATCATCCTTTGAAAAAAAATGTGTTCTCAAATTTTGGATCTAGGAATGTGGTAATGGAGCAATATTATTTGCTTTCGAGGGAATAAAATCACACCTGATTGTCCAGCACACCTCCGTTTTCATTGCATGCACACAAATTTAGCCTTTTCTTTGTGTAGAAGGATAAAATGCATCTTTAAATAAGCTCAGAGATGCCAGATATGACGAAGAGGTAGACACTTGGCTATTTAGCCTCCCAAAGGGCAAGGCCAAATGTAATCATATATGTGAACAAACACTGAGAACAAAGTCAAACTTCGTGATCCTTTAGTGTTTCCCCAGGTATTCCCAAATTGCTCAATCTACTAGAAAATCTCCCCTTAAATAGCCAAGGTAAGGTCATGTCCCAAATAATCCATTTAGCAGGATACAGGGTTTCAATAGGTTCCCACCCAGAGGTCCCAGAGGGAGACAAGCGTGTTTCAAAACCTGCCCTACATGTCCCTTGTCACTTCCTCTTCCAACAACCTCTCCGAATCTAGCTCATTCCCTAGACATATCCCTACTATTTTAGAACCGCTGCCTTCCCGAGCATGACTACTTCCTCCCTAATCCCCAGACCACCGCTGAGACCAGGCTCAGATAGTTAATAAATTATTCCTGTAGGCAACATTCTCAGAAAGCAATCAAAACAAAAAAGAAATCACTTAAACAAGATACAAAATATTATGGCTCCAGAGATCCAGAGGCCAAGTCCTACCTGGAGGGATCCCTCGAGGGGTCCTACCTCTTACCAGCTTGGTCTCCGAAATAGGATGACAGCCTTTGCCATCTCTCCCTGCTAGATCCAGGGATCTTTCATCTTCAACGCCAAGGGAAGGATCAAACGTGGATTTCCAAAAAAATACAACACTGCCTTCCATGGACACATCTACCCATGTCACTTTGCAACCAGTGGGCTGCAACAACTTGTTCAGAATTCCTTCAGTTCAGAAGAGATTCTGACCTTTTCTGTTGGATGATGGGAGACTTATTACAGGATCCTTGCAAAATCAATGTGCAGTCTTTGCCAAAAGATGAAGTCTGCCCTAGGGCAATAGGAAGACTTCAGCTTTTAGGCGAAAATAGTGGTTTGTTCCCACTTCTGTGCATCGAAGATTCAAAAGTACTAGGTCCAATCTCAGAGCATCTTATTACACATATAGATTATGATAGGTATGGCTGGTGGCCTTCTCAGCATCTTTTCTCCCCTCCTTCCTTCCTTCTAACTATCTATTTAAGCCCTATATTGGTATATGTAGTCAAACCCATTCTTGTGTGTGTGTGTGTGTGTGTGTGTGTGTGTGCGCGTGTAGCAAAATTAACTTGATTAAACAAGTTTCCGTTTCTGGAGAGTGTGATAAAGTGGATCTTTCTGCCACGAGGCTACCTCTCCCAGAACACCCGACCCACCTGGAGTCAAACTGTCTAGATGCCACCTCCTAACTAGAACAGACTCAACATTATCAGTGACATTCCCCGAGCCACACAGCAGGGCCAACACATTTTTGCTGAGGAAATAAACGAATTAAATGTTTCTTGCTGTCAGGGTCCATATTACCTAGTGGGGGAGGTAATACTCAGTATTTATAAGCTACAGAGTCAAATAAGAGCTATCATCCCAGGGACCACATTTTCAGGATCAAACCCTGCAGAAAGAATTCTGATAAAGCAGTCTCCTCTGAGTTTTAAACACGTTCATATGGAAATCTTACAATGGTATCTGAATCTAAATACATCCAACTGCTTTCCACAACCCTCACGCCTCCCACCTGATGGGAGCCATATCGTCTTCAGCCTAGATATGACTGTCTCCCCCGTGATTCTCCCTGTTTCCATTCTTAGGGGGTGCAGGAGGTTATGTGCAGGCACTGGGCAAAAGTAACCCTCTCCTCTGGAGTCCCAATCCAGTGTCATGGGATGGGAGCCTTGGGTAGCCGGTGGTCAGGTTCTCTGCTACTTGAAGGAAGCTGGCCAGCAGTTAAGAATAAAATGAAAGAGACCAACAACACAATATGAGCCACCGGATTCAGCTGTTCCTAGGTTCGTCCCTATTCTGTCTAGATACCTGAGTCAACAACTTTCCCTTTGTGCTTAAACTCCTTTGGAACCAGGTTTCCGTCACTCGCAAATAAAAGGGCTCTGGAAAACGTAAGTTTCTAAGCTTCGGTTTCCCCCTTCTGCAAAATCAGCTGCCTCCTAGGCCTGTGGTGAGGATCAAATGAACTAGGATCGCATCAGAGCTTTGCAAGTAGGAAGCAAAAGTATCCATTGTCACGTAGCCTCCAAAAGCACTTAGCAGACAGGTTGGTTTGGGTTGCAAGAAGTCAAGCGTGCAATTTAAATTAGTTTAAGCCGTGGCTACTTCAAGTGTGGTTCCTGGACCAGCATCAGTATCACTAGACGTTAGAAATGCAAATTCATGGGCCTCACTCCAGCCCCATTGAGTCAGAATGTCTGTGTTATAACAAACTCCTTGAGTGATCCTTACACACACTGAAGTTTGGAAATCAATGGCTTTGGCAACAAAGGTTTTGTTATCTAGTATAACAAGTAGTACAAAGATGGCTGGGGGCAGGTTGTTTAGTTTTGAGAGGTCAAGGGTGTGGGTACTTCCTATACCACTGCTAGGTTCACCGGCAACTATCTCACTGCCACAAGATGTGGCCTCGGCCTCCAATAGCTTATCTTTATAGAATCATGTCCAAGAACAGGAAGGGTGATTTCTCCTCACATCCTTTTCATCAGGGAGGAAACTCTTTCCCCCAAATCTCCAAAGGACCCCTCCTTTCACGCCAGAAGCTAGGATCGCCTCCCATGCCGGTGCCTAAATGATCATGGTCATGGGAAATGAAATGACCACAACTGGCTTAGACTTGGTCACCTTCATCACCTGTGGCCACAGAGGGGCCGGCTCCCCTGGGCACATGGAACAGTGAATACCAGACCCAGTCAGAGCTTTGTCACCAAGGGAAGTGTGTGGACAGCCGTGGAATACAACCAGGAAGGTGTGCCACACGTATAATAGGAGTAGAGTCTGGAGTAGGGAGCAATTGTGGTCACTCTGATGCCTCAGTCAAAGTAAAGTCAAAGTTCTGGAAGTTTCTCCATGTCTTGGGGAGCCTCACCCATGGGTCATGAATGATGGAGATTTGTCAAGGTGTATCAGGTGAGTTTTTCATTAGCTCAGAAAGGCCCAGGAAAGAGGTCAGGTGGACAGAGACCACCTGAGGCATCGCACGCCCCTCATGTCTATCTGGTGTGGACATTCCAAGCCTTTCCCTGTGTCAAGACCACACCCATTACACCAACAGTGTTCCATACACATTTAGCCACCTCATCATCTCGTGGGTGCTTGACATTCCCAAGGGATACATTCCAAGGCTTCTGTAATTTCTAAATTCAGGAACACGACGATAGCATGTAAATGGCCCCACAAAATGCACCAAGTACATTTCACATCAGGTATGACCACAGGTGTAAAGAGGGGTGAACTGAGATGTGGGTGTCGGGCAGGCAGGCTGGCTCACTCACTTGTGGGTGATTCTTTCTGCACACAGAGTGGAAAAAAGATCATGGACACAGAAGGTTTTAAAATAAAACTTTAGTTATCTCATAAAAAGTCTGTGTGCCAGAAGAAGTGAGGGCTTTATCCAGTAGCGAGAGCCAAGTGACTATCCGTCAGTTTTATAGGTTCTGTTTTTCCCATGAGCGGGGCTCAAATTCTACATACCCTATGCCCTCCCCACACATGCACCTTTCCAAAAAGCTTTTCATTGTGTCGAATTCGGGGACACACAGGGAAGGGCCTGGTACTTACAAGGGAATAGACGAATGGCTCACGTTTGACAAGCACCGTGAGCCTCTATTTTGAAAACAGGAGGAATAATGGTACACAAGGTAAGATATACATCTGAAAAGATATTTGAATACACACTTTGAAAACCAGGGGAAAATGCATAGTGAACAGAAGAAAGCAAGGAAGATCAGGTCCCTGTCTGAGAAGGACGGAGTCGTGGTATTTGTTCACTGTGACGTCAAACTATTTTGATGGGTCTCTCTCATCACCACAGTTCAGTTCTTAGCTCAGAAAAAACAGGGAACTGGGGCGCCTGGGGGGCTCAGTTGGTTGAACGTCCAACTCTTGATTTTGGCCCAGGCAGGTCATGATCCTAGGGTCGTGGGATGGAGCCCTGCGTCGGGCTCTGTGCTGAATGTGGTGCCGGCTTCAGATTCTCTCTCTCCGCCCCTCCCCTTCTCTCTCAAAAAAAAGAAAAAATACAGCAAGCTAACACATGAACTGTTGAATGCTCTGACACAAGGATGGAGTCTGTCTAGTCCAGGGTGAGGAAGAGGCAGGAGAGGGCGTGTTGAGCTCGCGAATCAAGTCCCCCGCGGCCACCCACAGTTAAGAGACTCATGCCAGAAACTCAGCCCTGGCGTCAGTTTATCCACAGATTCCACTGTCAGCTGTGGTGTCTCCTGTGCTCCCTTCTCTTCATCTGACTTGGCTTTGGAACTAAACATCCTTGCCTCCTCCTCCTCACGAGCCTCTCGTTTCTTCTCCCAACCGCCGAGCGTGGCTCCATAAGCCATCCCGTGACCAGCAGATCTATGCAGACTTGGACCTTCATGAAGACTGTGGGCTCTGGCCTCACCACCACCCCTGTGTGCTCTTGGGCAGCCCGTACAACCTCCGTGAACCCCGGCTGGTCTCTCTGGAAGGTGAGGGTCACGAGAGTGTTCCCCTCATGGGTGCAGGGGACGGTGACGTGCTGGTCACTTAGGGAATGCCTGGCCCCAAACGGTGACAGTGGAAAGTGCAGAAGAGGACCAAGGTGGTCCTCTGGCACCTCTCGCCCTGACCTCCTAGGATCCCAGGGTGATGTGACAGCTGCCAGCTGGGTTCCACTGAGGTGGAGAGCGGGGCCCGCGGCCCCCCGGCAGTGCCAGCCGGGCTCCTGGGTCTCTACTAGGAAGAGGTAGTGACGTCAGGAGGCTGGTGTCAGAAGGGTTCACCTGTGGGCGCTCTGGGAATCAGAAACCAGAAGGCCTACATGAGTCCAGGCCAAGCCCCAAACTGGAGGGCGCTTGAAACGCCATCAGGGGGAGGGACATCCTTCCTCCAGATTCAGCTGCCGTTTGGCAGCTATAGGCGGACCAGGCAGCACCCCCAGATGGGGCTCAGTGGCCACGCCCAGGTGCCATGGGCTGCCAGGACCAAGGCGGCCGTGCAGGCCTCTCATCCAGGGTTCCCCGCGAGGCAGGGCAGCTCCCACCGGTGCACGCTGTCCTCTCTGGGGCATGTGAACCAGGACTGCGAGCTCTGGAGGGATTTGAGCAGCCGTGTGAACCCTGGTCCCCATGCTCCTCCAAGTTGAATTATTTATGCTGCTGCATTGGTTGACTTGCAGTTTTAATTAGCATCCTGGGAAAAGGCTGCGGCCTCGCCATCCTCCTGTGGAATCTCAGGGAAAGCTCCACGGCCCATCGGCTTGCTTTGGCAACAGGATCCAATACCTGCCACGGCGAGCCGGTGCTGTCGCTGGACAAGAAGCCAAGCCCGAGACATCTTCCTTGCTTTTCCGGGCCTGAGGCTCCTTTCCCTCTTGCTTCCGAAGGCTTCCCCTTCTCCAGGGAGTCGGGAGACTTTGATGAGATGGTGCGAGTAAAGGCAGGCCAGGTGCCTGGCCCCAAGCCGGCAGCAGCCGGGGTTTCCGGGCAAGGCATCACCCGAGGGCCTGGTACGGTCTCCGAGCGGTACCTGGCCGGCTTCAGCGGCAGAAACCCAGTGACTGGAAAGCCTGCTTCCGCAGCTCTGCTTTTTGGAAGCACTGCATGAGTGTCTCCGGTCACAGCCAGATGACGAGGGCGACAAGCCAGGCGGGAAGCCCACAGCAGCCCTGTGAAGCCAGGAAGGCGGAATTAGATGCTTGGAACCGCACAGAGGTGAGGGGACCTGACCGTGTGATTCTAAACCCCAGATTAGGGGCCTCTGATACACGGGAGGCGACCCTGGGGCCAGATAGAGGAACGCCCAAGGCCTTCAGCCTAACTAGCTGTGTGACCTCCGGAACACTTAACCGCTCAGGGCCTCAGTTTCCTCCTCCGTGAAATGGAGCAGTGATGATGACTTAGCAAACATAGGCACTCAAAAAAAAAAAATACATATTTGCTTTCTTTTGGCAAGTTCTTTTGGCTCTCCCTTCCGCAGATATGATACTCCCCGTGTCCCTACATTGGGAAAAACATAACAGCTGAAGTGTAGGCATTGACTGAGCATTTATTCTGTGGCTCACCCCACTTTCACTCCACCTGTAGTGTTCACTCGTTCCTCCTCTCAATAAACCCGTGAAGGAGGTACTGTCTCATCTGCATTTTACAAGTGAGGACATGAGACCGAGAGGTTAAGCCCAAGGGTCACAACCGGGCAAGCGGCCCAGATGTTCCTCAACATTTGCACGGGGGTAACATAGAAGGCTTTTCTCTGAGATACTAGCATCCCGATTGTGAAAGACGGGAGGAGGAGAGGCTCTTGTCAACGTCCAGGGTTTGCACCATGAAAAGCATCACTTCTGCACACACACAAAAGTCTCAACAAAGGTTGGGATCTATCAAAAGGAAAACCACGGTTCAACCGCCCTCAGCCTGATGCCCTGTAGGCCGTGGTACAATTCCATGCATATGAAATATCAGAACAGGTAGATCTGCAGAGACAGGTGCGGACTGCTGGTCGCCAGGGGCTGGGAGGGGGTAATGGGGGAAATGAGCTTTGTTCTGAAGAGGCTCTGGAACCAGGGACAGGTGCACCTGCACAGCGCTGCCAATGTGCTAAGTGCCGTGAATTGTACACTTTAAAATGGTTAATATTATGTTATGTGAATTTAACCTCAAGTTAAAAAAAGAGGGAGAGAGTGGGATCATACCTGTAGCCCGTTCCTGTCCAATAGCTGAATCTGCTGGAATGACCCTCCCTCTTCTCCTCGTCAAGGCAGGAGCTTCAGCTGAAAATTCCTCCTCCCGAAGCTTTTTGGGACCTCTTCGGGAGAGGCCAGCGCTCCCGTTATGGGCCCTGCTGCCCCTGGCAGGGCAGGAGGCATTTGACAGGCCTCTTGGAGTCTGGAGAGTCTTTCCTAGATGACAACCTTGTCCTCCCCACTTTGTTAAAACTGCCCCACGATGCAGCCCCCATTGGTCCTGGTGCAGCACCCCCCCAGGGCTGGCGGTGACGGGGGGTGGGGGGGGGGGTGCCGGGGGTGGTGGTGGTGTGGGACTGATTGAGTGCTGGGGCCTGCTCTGGACTTAATCATTGTTCTTTACCTCTGATGTAGTTATTCAAGGTAAATCCTTTTTGCCCATAAGCACCCTCTTCCTTTGAATCCGACTCCCTGGGTCCCCCTGAAGCACAAAACTGGAAAGTTGATTTCACAGGATTAACAAGACAGAAATGCAGTGGTAGAATTTAGTAGCCCCCAAGCAATCTTATAACCTGGAGTTTTCTCCCTGCTCAGCTGCCTCTCGGAAGACAGTTCTGCAAAAGGATGGTGGTCGCACTGGACTTGCTTGGTGGTCTTGGGGGCCTCAGTGGCCAGACTGATGTGATCCCTGCTTTTGGCAACGGCTGGGAAACCCAGTTACTGAGGGGGCCCTCAAGGAGAAAGGGCTCAGAGGAGCCAATTCCAGACAGTCTAGAAGGGCTGGCTGTGTTTACATTCTTCCTTCTTCCCTCGTACAAATAACAAGCGCTCAGTAATGATCTCCTGATGAATTCTATAGAGAGACAACACAAGCTTGAATCTCTGCTCTGGACACTAACTAGCTGGGTGCCTTTGGGCTGTTTCTCTGCTTCCTGGAACCTTAGTTTCCTTAAAAGCGGCCTGTGCCTCCCTCCTCAGGGTGTTCCCCCATCCCAGGCTGTCCATACCTGGAGGAGTTCAGTTAAATCAGAGCCTCGAGGTGAAGACAACAGCATGGGACAGGGGACAGCCGCCCACAGCCACCCATTTCACTTTCAAAAATTTCCTGCAGCCACCATATTTACTTTCCCAAGATAAGGCTCCTGGGTTTAGAATAAGGAAATACGCTGCTGGGCCTTTCTTCCCCCTGGCTGCCAGGAATCAGATTGCTTCAGAGAAACAGGAAATGAACAGTCCTGCCCGGGGCACCCCAGGAGATCTCTGGTACCATTGTTACCCAACCGCAGAAGGGCAGCGAGTAATCATAATTACAGACAGAACCATCTCTGCTTACAGCACGAGGGTGCAACTTGTTCCGGGTGTGGGAAAACCCCAGCGCACCTGAACCCCCCCACTGCCCTGACCAAAGCAGCTCTCACTGGGTGGTTTCCTACCATATTCCAGACAATTCCAAGTACACTCTTTGATGGACACGGGTCATGAGTTCAGCATAAAATGTCACAGTGGCCCAGAAACCTGGTTCCGTGAATCCTTCCAGACCTTATTTTCTCTTCCTCGACCTTCAGGCCTCTTTGCTTGCCAAGCCATCGAGTGTGGTGGTCAAAACCCCAAGCCTGGAGGTAAGGGCGGTCTGCCTTCCAACAACCCCCCCCCCCCCCCCCCCCCCCCCCCCCCCGTTCCCCAGCAATGGCATTTGCTCACGTCTCTTCACCCAGGGAATCAAGAAAATGAATCTCTACGTCTGGGGTATAATACGATCTTGAATCCAGTCTCTCAAGGTCACATATATGCAATATCACTCTACGCACCTGTGTTACAAGACTTGCCATTTTTTTAGTCTTTTTTTCCCTGGCGGCCTCTCCGGGCCCCATTCCTTTTGTGTCCCGTTTGAATTTGGACAACAGCTCTGTACCATTTGCTTTAGTACGTATCCTGTAAACAGGGTAAGACCTCCTCAGCCCGAGGCATGATGGGTGCAAGGAGCCATGTTCCCCACCCTCCCCAGACTCCTTCAGGACGTCCCCAGCGAGCCCACCACGACCACCACCAAAGACCCAGCTTCTGCTCAGGGAGGGCTGAGCCCCTGCCAGGCTCCCCGGCCTCCTCTGTGCTGGGCTGGTGGGTCGAGATGACCAGGCGGGGATTCCTGCCCCAAGCAGCTCAGGGGACCGAGTGCAGGTACAGCGGGTGGGGCTGTGAGGAGTCCCTCCCACAGGAATATCAGAGACCTTTGAATGACACTGAAGGGACAGTGCTCTGATGGGGATAAGCGGGGCTTCAAGCCTCTGGGGGCAGGTCTCCCAGATGAGAGTGGACAATTCTGATGTCAGTGGGGCAGGGGTTGGGGGGTGGGAGAGAGAAGGATGCTGGGACAGGAAGTGGCTTGGAAGGCGGGTCTTAAACTGGTGAGGAACTGCCACCTTCTTGTCTGTGGGCCCCTCTGTGGGGACGTGGGCTCCAGGGGTCGGAAGGAGGGGTGCCAAGTGCTGAAGCATGGCAGCGGCTGCCCGGGAAGAGGCTGAGCCAGGCAGGGGTCAATGTGGATGGCCTCGAGGGTTCTGAAAGCAGTCATGTTGGTGGTAGTTGTCAGTTACTCTGTTTACGCCCCTTCAGTGCTCCAAAGACTCCCTATAAAATCTTGCTAAACAGCCCAGCCCCATCGCAGCTGGGCTGGGGCAAACTGAGGGAAAGTTCTGTGTTCAGGGTTGGGTCAGAGGGCGTAAAGAGGCAGGGCCTTGGACATCAGGGGTGTGATGTCCAGGTGGACCCTGGAGGGAAAGGGGAGTCTCAGAGGCAAGACTGACACGGCCCTCCCATGGTGAGAATCTCTCCCCTGCTACCTACCTTGCAGAATCAAGGTGAGAATTTGCTGAGGACACTGGTGGGGGAGGCGCCCTTCTCTGTGGGCTTCCTTTCCCGAGACTGGCATCCAGGCCTGTGTGCGGTGGCCACATGTGGGTCAGGGGTTCCTGTCAGGGCAGAGGGAGCCAGCAGGGGCCAGGAGAGCCTGTCCTGGAAAGCCCAAGCAGGGCCTTAAATTCAGGGAGAACCAAGCTCAGAGAGTCAGAACAGGATGAGGGTGAGTTAGAAAGCTTCATCTGTGCCTTCACACCTCTCTGGCCCCGTTTTCTAGCACTGCATTGAAATCACCCAGGCTCCTTACTGTTCCGTTAGCACATGAAGCAACTCCATATCCGGGCCTTTGCACATGCCCTACTTCTCCCAAAAACCTTTTGCCTGCAAGGACTCACTCGGGTCTCAGCTCGCGTATCACCTCAGAGAGACGCCCCTGACCACCCCTTAGAAAACAGCAACTCTTGTCTCTCTCTCCCTACACCTTCTTACTTCACAGCACTCCTTCCCTGAAATTATGCTCTACAAGATGTGTATTTGTTCATCTGATTACCGTCTGTTTGCTCTGGTAGAATGTACTCTTGCCATGGAGGCAAGAACTGTATTTTTGCTCACCGGTGACTCCCAAGGGCCTCAGGGCCTGGCACATAGTCAACACTCGATAAATACTTGCTGAGTGAATGATCAAAGGTGATAAATGTCTACTGAGGGGCGCCTGAGGGGGTACGGTCAGTTGGGCATCCGGCCCTTTGATTTTGGCTCAGATCATGATCTCACGGTTCGTGAGATAGAGTCTCCCCCAGTCACGGCATGGAGCCTGCTTGGGATTCTCTCTCTCTCTGCCCCGCCCCCACTTGCATGTGTGTGCGCTCTCTCTCTCTCTCTCTCTCTCTCTCTCTCTCTCAAAATAAATAAATAAACATTTTTTTAAAGACATGTTTTCTAAAAACCCGTTTTCACAGGTCTGGAGTAATTAGGACACAAACAGGTCTCTGCCCTCCTCATGAGACGGTGAGATCCTTAAAGCTGCGGAACAGGGTGTTGGCGTCTCTCAAACTTTCCCTGTAAGTGCTCAGTTCATGTTTGCCTAATGGAAAAAAGTTGGGATTGTCCTCTGACAATTGGCTGGAGGAAAGAAAGTAGATTTAAATATGCACCGTGTGCTATGCACTGTGCTAATAAATGCCATCACGTAGTTTATTTTCCAAAGTCCTTATTTCCAAAGCACAACCATTTTACCGAATCTATTTTACTATCTCTGTTTTATAAGTGAGGGTCAGAGAAGTTGTGTGAGCTGCCCTGAGTCACCCAGCTAGTAAGATATAGAACCAGGGTTTAAAGTCAGACTTATTTATTAAAAGACAAAATGGCTTTGGGGCACCTGGGTGGTTCAGTCAGTTAAACGTCCAACTTCAGCCCAGTTCATGACCTTGTGGTTGGTGGGTTTGAGCCCCATGTTGGGCTCTGTGCTGACAGCTCAGAGCCAGGAGCCTGCTTCAGATTCTCTGGCTCTCCCCTGCTAATGCTCTCTCTCTCTCTCTCTCTCTCTCCCAAACACAAATAAAGATGTAAAATTTTGGGAAAAAAAGAAGACAAGATGGCTTATATTCAGTTAAATTATTTTAATCCTTATAAATTCATAGAATTCTAGAAGATGATGTAACTAGACACAAAGAGGCATGGGTTTGTACACCCGATCCTAACATGCCAAAAAGTAAATAAAAACAGTGTGTCCTTTTTCCACAAGGATGAAAATAACTTGAAATTGTCTTCTTTTTGTGTGAGGAGACTCTGAACTACACAGACACCTGCCCTAGAGGAATCAAAGCAGTTGGCTTACAGTGAGGTCCCATAAATTGGTGATGCCTAATTCACAGTTTTCTAGAGACCAGAACAGCTACTGTAGGCTCACTCAGGGTTTAAAAAGGCAAGAGGGGTATTTATAGCAACAGTAACAGCTGATTGTGAGAATTTGGCAATTAAATTTATTCTAGGAAATCTTATAATTACTGAGTTCGGTAGCTATCACATGGGTTCATCAGCTGAAGCCACTGTTTAAAACTGATATTTTTAAAATCCCCATTGAAGCTAAGAATAGAAAGATAAGAGAGTGGCCCCAAGTGGTATCATGGGGGCAAAGTTAGCTCACTGAATTTATTTATTTATTTATTTATTTATTTATTTATTTATTTTTCAACGTTTATTTATTTTTGGGACAGAGAGAGAGACAGAGCATGAACGGGGGAGGGGCAGAGAGAGAGGGAGACACAGAATCGGAAACAGGCTCCAGGCTCCGAGCCATCAGCCCAGAGCCCGACGCGGGGCTCGAACTCACGGACCGCGAGATCGTGACCTGGCTGAAGTCGGACGCTTAACCGACTGCGCCACCCAGGCGCCCCATCACTGAATTTAGTTCAGTCCCTGAAGAAATAAATCTTTACAAGAGATTAAATGAAAAAAAAAAAAAAGCTATCCATAAAAAAAGGTATGTTTCCAACCAATGTGCTCTGACGTTTATTGAAATTTATAAGAACATGACGATTGTCCTTTAAACCATTTCCGTGAACTTCTTAAACTAAATACTTCCAGTGTGAAAGCTAATGCATTTTTTAACTTTCATGCTTTTTCCAGAAGAGCGGATTTCCAAAATGTATCACCCACAAACTTGAACGGTAAAAAAAAATTTTAAGAACCCCAAAAAATAATAAAAGAAGGATGGAATGGAGATACTTTGATACAATTGTAGTGATTTTTTTTTCCTTCAGAGAACTCTTTCTTCTTTTAATGATTAAAAAAAAAAAGAAAAAAAGAAAAAAAGATTTTCTTTAATAGAAAATCTGGAAAAATTTTAAGAAGACTAGAAAAGAAAAAAGACTTTTGTCACACTGTTCCCTGAGACAATCATGGCTCACATGTTGGTATATTTCCTTTTGCTCTGCTCTGTTTTTTGTTTTTTTTTTTTAAGCTAGGTTTTCATTGTTTCTGCATTTGCTGTTGCTTATCTGACTCTTGTTTCGTCGTCAACAGTACTGGTGACCTGGGAAATGGAGGTCCCGAGGGCGGCAGGAGACTGAGTTTGCCATTCACACTATGACTGTAGGTGAGTTCTTTCTCATCTCCAGGCCGGATGTTTATACAGGTGGGTTTTGAGAAGCTAAAATTGCAACAAAGCCTCTCTCTACAGAAACTAGACAGAAACTCATATGAAAGTTCGGTACCCATGTCCAAACCCCTTAGCCAGCTGGGAGCCTCAGAGGCAACACTCCTGAAATAGGTGATTTTAAAGGCCGCCCCTGGCAGCTTACAGCTCATGCCCCCGGAGATTTATTTACCCCCCCCCCCCCCCCCCGCCATGAGTTCTGAGTAGGAAGCAAAGGAGGGGAGAGCCTTCCCAGGACACTGCCTGGGCCTCCCCACCACAGATGGCCATCTCTGTGAACCTTGCCGTTGGGGTGGGGCAGGGGACTTTCCCCTCGTGATCCCATGTCCACACTGCTGGGGTCACAGCCTATTTGTGTCAAGGGCAGAAGAAAAGAAGCCATCAGTCAAGGCTTAAGGAAGTGCTTTGTGTTTTCTGTGCCTGCAAAACACGCCCTGGCATGCATCTGATGCCGCCCAGGTGTGATGGCCTCAGCCAGGCTCTGACCGCACAGGTCCAGGACAATGAGCAGTTCTGAGCGGCCAGCCTCCACTCCCCCCGTCAGCCTCCATGTGTGGTAACTGTGACACATCCCATTTCCTCTAGGGACACAGCCAAGCCAGCGTTGGGCAGCACAGAATGGGCAGGGCAGTCGGGGACGGAGCCTAGTGCTGGCAGGCAGAAAGAGGATCCAGGGGCAACTGGGGGCCCAGGGGTAAATGGTGCCCTGGGAAGGACTTCTAACTGGGGGTCTGGAAGGAGAGGGAATGGGGTAGAAAGAAAGAAGGAAGCTGCCACTAGCTAAGTCCTTGTTGCTCCCAGTACTACATATACAGCAATTCTGTTATTCAAGCTTCTCAGTGACCCCGCGAGATCAGTCTTGCTCAGCCATTTACTCACAAATATCATGGGCTGGCAGCTCTGTGTCAGACCCTGGGGAGAAGGCAGCAAGAAGACGCCCCCCACCCTGTGGAGCTTGCCCTCTAACGGGGGGGGGGGGAGCACACAAGATAGAATTGCGCGCACAAGTACAGGAGATGACAGGTGAAAGTGTCCCAAAGAAAACCTGAGCCACCTCAAGGGACAGCGAGGGGTGTCGTCAGCGAAGGTCTCAGAACCATGTGGGTGTCTGGGGCTGAGACCCTAGGCAGAGAGCACAGTCCATGCACAGCCCAGAGGGGAAGTGCTCCCTGCATGCCTGGGGCAGGAGGGAAGACTGGGGGAGGTGGTCGAGGATTATAGGCGATAGGTCTAGGTCCCACTGGGCACTTCGGATGTGGTTCTGAGCACAGGTTGGGATGGGGACCACCGGGGCCGCTTGACCAGAGGAGTGATGGGATCTGGCTTCCACTGTGAAAGCTTCACTCTGGCCCTAGTGTGGGGAATTAGCCCATAAGTGGGCAAGAGAGAGAGCAGAAGGGGCAAGTTATGACCCGCATTTCCAGATGAAGATTCAGAGGCTCAAGAACGTCTCAAAAATCTGATGGCACCATGACCGTCTGGAATCTTTGAGTGACTTCCCTTTGCCTTTATAATAGAGCTCATGTATGCAGATGAGATCCCACATGGTCTGCCTCAGCCTCCCTCCCCAGCTCCCTCACGGCCATCATCTTTGGACTTGTCTCTTTGATTCCTCACGAGGCCCGAGTTTAGGTATTTCCCTGGTCTTTTTTAAAATCTTTCCTGGTACCTGCAGTGCCCTCCTCCCGCTTGCTCACCTGGCTAAGTCCTGCTCATCCTCTGAACCCTTAACCACAGCTGATCCTGTCTCCACAGACCAAGCCACGTGGGCTGGGTACCTCGGCAGGGTCCCCTCCACTTTGGCTACAGCCCTCACCTTTGAGAGCCCCACTCTTTGTTGGTCTCCCCTCTGGGCTCCAGAACACCCAAGTGCAGTCTAGCTTCTCTCTTGTTCACCCATCAGCACTTAAGCCAGGCACACGATCTGGCACCTAGTGTGAACACTTGCTAATTAATACTCTCAGAGTTGAGTAGAAAACTTGCCCAAGATCACACAGCTAAAAAGCAGGAAGATCAGGGTTCAAATTTCTCTCCAACTTCCTGTGGCTTCAGAACTTGAACTCAAGTCTTGACTTTTTTTAGTGCCAGCTCCTGATGGCTCATGAAAGAGCCACTTCATTTTTCTGGCTCTCGATTTTCCAACGTTACCAAGAGAGCATCAGACATTGAGTGTCTTTCCAACTTCATGCCCTTCTGGTGTTCCCCAGATTCATCTGACCACAAGAAGCTCCGGGGCACTGGGCACTTCTTATGAACACGGATTCCTCGTCTCACACCAGCCGACAGAATCACGACTCCAAGATCGCCTTGGAATCCTGGTTCTGTGTGTTCGTCAGTTTAATCAAGAGCCCTAAGTGATTCTTATCACCACATAAGTCTTGGAAACACATTTCACTGAGACTCTTTCTCAGAGAAGTCCCCAAAAAAGAAAGGTCAAAGAGGACATAAAAACACGATCACAGTGACTCTTTCAACTCTAATAACAGTTCCTTCTCAAATATCTCCTCTCTTTTATAAAAAGAAGCTGCAACTGAAGCCTGATATTTATTTATGTGAATTATTTTGGGGGCCTAACAGAAGGTTCCTGAATTTCCACTGAGAGTGTAATTTCCTGGACAACCTTAAATAGCACTTCTTTGATGAGCTTTGGCCAAGTCTGAATGACTCAAAAGGAACACAAGCAAAGGGGAAGCTCTCAACGGCCCAGCTCATCTGAAAATACACAGTGGGTAGGTGGTAGAGATGGAACCAGACCCAGCGCTCTGCGCCCCTGGCCAGTATTTTCCCTTCTGAACCACAAGACTGTGCCAGGGCAACGTGGGTTCTTTACAGAAAACTGTGATGTTCACACTTCAGGGCAACAGGTGCCCCAAAGACATCAGTGATGACAAACCACAAGGACAGCGCACGGCACATAGGATGCACAAGATAGATAGGGGTTCACTGATTGACCAACCCCACCCTCTTATCAATCCTGACCTGGAAACAGGGCACTTTCCAGACTATTTCATTCTCTGCCTCGTTGGAGTATATCTATGGAATACTTTAGACGGGTTCCCACTAGTCAAGCAGATATAGGCCTGATGACGAAAAAAATAATCAGTGCATGATCAAGGGAGGCAGCCTGAATTTTACTCTGCCATTTCCTTACCTCTCAGAACCTCGGTCTCCTCATCTGGAAGATGGGCATGATGCCAAAATCATTGCGTTATTAGTGAAGACTAGGTGAGATGCTGCATAGTGCCTGCACGGCATCGGTCAGCGTTAGCTACATGAAAGGACAAGTGAGTGGGGCTGGGGGAAGTGGCTTGTTCTGCTCTGGATTTGGAATTTGTTCCCCTTCCTCCCAGACTCTTGCTCTCTGTAACAAGTGTGTGGCACCTGTAGCTGGGCCTTTCCTGAATGAAATCTGGGGCTGGGGGGAGAGTGTAAATCCAAACACACTAGACAGAAAATGAATGGCAATTAAAGAAGCCCCCACAGGACCCATCATCTTCCACTGAGTGTGGTATATTTGCATTTTCTTAGTTAAGAGGAAGTTTGGCTAGCATCACAGTAACCTAAGCCTTCTTAGGGTCTTTATTTATTTGTCAGTCATGATCACGGTGGCAGAGGGAAGCCAGTGCAGGGCTGGACTGATGCTCCGCTCTTGTTCCTGGGCCGTGCATGGCTTCTATTTTCAAGGTCAACTCATGGTCCAAGATGGCTGCTGGATTCCAGCCATCAGTGCAAATTCTGGCCAGCAGGTAGAAGGAAGAAATGAAAGAGGCTTCTTCTCCCTCTGTGATGGTTAACATTATGTGTCAACCTGACTGGCTGCCGGTGCCCAGATTAAACTGTTTCTGGGTGTGTCTGTGAGAATGTTTCCAGATGAGATTAGTCTTTGAATCAGTGGACTCAGTAAAGGAAGCTGCCTTCCCCGTGTGGTGGGGCATTGGCCAATCTGTTGCGGGCTTAAATAGAACAAAAAGGCTTTTTTTCCTGCTTGAGCTGGGACATTTCATTTCATCTTCTCCTGCCCTGGGAGAATCTCCTGGACTGGGATTTGTGTCATTGGTCCTCCTGGTTCTCAGGCCTTCGGACTCGGCCCGAGTTCACCGCTGATTCTCCTGGGGCTACATCTTGCACGTGGCAGACTGTGGGACTTCGTGGCCTCCAAACCACGTGAGCCAGCTCCTGCTAATACCTCTTAGACATCCTCTTCATTCTGTTTCTCTGGAAAATCCTGAGTAACACAGCCTCTAAGGACCCTTTCCCAAGATTTCACACACCACTACTGCGTAATTCCGTGTGATCAGAATTAGTCGTATGGGCATGCCAGCTCCAAGGAGGGCTGCGAAACATATCTTTCCTCAAGGAGGCCATGTATGCTGCTTAGTTCGAGATCTCCGGGTGGAAGAAGGAGTGGAAGTGGAAATTGATGGAGGAAGAGAAGTCTGGGCTACATCCTCATTATTTGCATACTGCTTGAATACTCATCAAGGCCAGGGCTTTTCTTAGGCCCACCTTTTTTAAATGGTGAATTGAGGCTGAGAGAATAGAATGCTCTTTCTTAAGTGGGAATTGTATTCAGTAACCTAATACGTGTAACTGACGTCTGGGCATTTGCTGTCCTTGAAACAGGCCTTGGGAGTCTGGGGGACGTCCAGGCAAAGTCTAGGGCTCCATGTATCACAGGCAGAAAGCCCCACTCTCAGACCGGAAGTCCTTAAAGACCAGGCTTTTCGTAACGAAGGCATAAATAGACTTTTATCGAGTGCTAGCTTTGTAAGACGCACATCCCTGTCATGCTGTTTTGCGGAGCAGAACCGAGGCTCCGAGAGGGCAAATCCCTTGTGCCAGGTCACAGAGCCAGCGGGCCCCAGACGAATACACCTTTCCATCCCCAAGCTGCCCCCTCATGCCATGATGAAGGGGCCCAGTGTGGTCTCTCCCCATATTCTGCTGTCCCCTATAGGATTCCTCAGCCGAGGAACCCAGACTCTCAGTCGTTATCTTCTAGTAATTCCTAGCTCTCGCCTCCTGACTCCTGCTGCTTCTGTGCCAGCACCAGGGCCACGTGAGCGGGGAGTCCATGGAAAGCAGAGCTGGGGGTGGGGGGGCGGGAGATCCAAGCGAGGCTTTGCAGGACGAGGAGGGCAGGGCACTACAAGGAAGGTCTGCGGGCAGGCCCTTGCTGGGCAATGTTCCAGCATCCCTCAGGAGACGGCCACAATCACCACACAGGGCATTTTGGAGGCAGATATATAAGTGGGTATTGTGCCTAGAACGCCAGGGCATGTTCAGGCAGGCCTAAAGAGGCAGGAAGTTCCAAGTTTATTTGGGTTACAATGGGTTGAATGGGGAAACCCCAGGCCCAGCTCTCAGTGATGGATGGGCCAGAGTTTGAGGACCAGGGGCCAGGTGTTTTCTGGGAGTCCTGTGGCCTTATTTACTCTATCCTGAGCAACTAGCGTGCCCGGAGCCAGGAGGCCCACGGGGGAGAACCATGTCCCTGGTTCTCCTTATTAACAGGAATGGTTCTGCGGCAATGGGGGCCTTCACAGCTTCCACTTGACTCTGAAGTCAGAGTCCCAGGGATTCCTTAAACGACATCTGGGAAACAAGAGTAGCTGAGCCCAAGCTCAGCACTGACCCTGAGAAGAGGGAGGGCGTGCTTGATGTGTTTCAAGTCTTCCTTTCTTTCTCTGGCCTGAAAAGATGGAGGCACGTGTGTCCCAGGCAAAGCGGTGGTTCTGAGTCTGAGAGCCCCGAGATTTCATCACTCACCCCTCCGGTGATCAGCACTGTGACCTTGGAGAAGATACCAGCCAACACACGGCAGATTCGCAGTAAATGTTTGCTGAGTAATACTATATGTCAGCCCTGTGCAAGTTCTTTGTCACCAAAACCTCACAATCTGACGCCATATAAGGTGCTAGTCTTAGCTACGACTTCCAGACCAGGAAACTGTAGCACCGAGGGGGTTCCACAGGGTGTCCAGCAGACGTGGGTGGTAAATACCCAGCAGTTGGCCTCCAGAATGTCAGCACTGAACCCTTCTGATGGAAAAGGCCGAATGAGCAGTCTCTGGGAGTCTCAGTGTCCTCTTGTGCGGGTGGCTGCTGCGGTTGGGGGCATTTGCAGTGCTGGGACAGGATGAGTGCGGGCTGGCCAGTGAGGTGGTGGGAATGTCCCTGGGAAGCAGTGGCTGGAGGGTCAAGGCCTCCCCAGGAGGTAACTCAGACTTGGGATGGGGAGCCAAGGGAGACAACGTGGGCAGAGCGGTAGTCCCAGGCAAGGATTGGACTGCCAGCTCTGTGGTCTTCTTCTTTGTTCCGTCCTGCCCCGTATCCTGTGGCCTCAGGCCTGCATCTCCAGAGAGGGGATTGAGAGGCAGAAACAAAAGGAACATTTCCCCCAAATGTCTTCAAGAGAAAGATATGCAGTGCTAGCCTGGGGCCCCTTTAACAGAGGGTTCAGAGGGTCACATCAAGGAGAGAGGTGCCCCCAAGTCTCTGGATACCTTAAAGCTTGTAAGCAACCCTGACGGCCCCAGGAAGTGACAGGGTGAGGCTGGCAATTCCTAGCCCACCTAGTCTCCCTGAGGGCAGGAAGGGAGGGATGCCAACCACCAGGTGCTGGGCCCCAACCATGGCGAGACTTTGCAGGGGAGCCGGGGACACACGATGGGGTGTCATGAGCACCTGATGAGATCACAGTGAGAAAGTCTGAACCTGAGCAATTTGGGGGAAATTAACTCAGGTTCATGGCTGTAGCCCTTTCGCCGAGGGTCTCCCCAGGGAGACAGAGGTGCTCCCCAGGTGTCTGAATGCCTTGGGCGCTCATGCTGAACAGAAGGAGAAAGAGGGAGAGGCAGAGCTTGCAAAGCTGGGGTGGAGGGTGGAGAAAGCAGAGGGGTGGCAGAGCACCGAAGAACACCACAGAGGTGCAGGCACCCAGAGGAGGCCCACAGGAAGTATCTATGGGCGTCACTGCGTCCTTTCATAAAACCCTTGTAGTAACTGTGAAATAAGCCTCGTTATTCCCATTTTGTTCGCAGTCAAACGAATTCTGAGAGATCGGAAGACATGCCAAAACCGCACCAAAGGCCGTACACGTAGTCTGTCCGGTCAAAGCCCATAGTTTCCCTCCCATGCCTCCTTCCCGTTTTCGCCTAGAACTGATCCTGCAGGGAACAGGCTCGTCATATCCAAGGGTTTCTGGAGCCCGTGTCACAGAGCAGTGGCTCCCAGAGCGCACGTTTACTCAAAACGTCTTTGAAACACCACGATCAAAGTCACCTCTAGTGTAGGGTGCTCTGAGGGGTGTCCAGAAACCTAGACGAGAATACAAGCTGGTTCAAGCAGACGTGAATGTAGGAAGCTCAGAATGAGCTCTTATATGCCTCTTAATGGTATCCACGGTCACACTGAGGGTCATCATGGGATTCCTGGCTTAAGTTTAAAACTCAGGATTGGGGGATGCCTGGGTGTCCTTGTTGGTTAAGTGTCTGACTTAGTTTTGGCTCAGGTCATGATCTCTTGTTGGTGAATTCGAGCCCCACATCGGGTTCTGCACTGACAGCAAAGGGCCTGCTTGGGATTCTCTCTCTCCCTCTCCCCCAGCCCACGCTCTCTCTCTCTCTCTCTCTCTCTCTTTCTCTTTCTCTAAAAATCAATCAATAAATAAGTAAATATTTTTGTAAATTTTTTAACATTTATTTATTTTTGAGAGACAGAGAGAGGCAGAGCATGAGCAGGGGAGGGGGAGAGAGAGAGAGAGAGAGAGAGAGAGATTGAGAGAGAGAGAGACAGAATCCGAAGCAGGCGCCAGGCTCTGAGCTGTCAGCACAGAGCCCGACGCGGGGCTTGAACTCACGAACTCTGAGACCATGACCTGAGCTGAAGTCGGACGCTCAACCAACTGAGCCACCCAGGTGCCCCATAAGTAAACATTTTTTTAAAGATTCCTTTAAAAAAATAAAATAAAATGAGACTCAGGATGGACCGAGGAAGCTGCCAAGCAGCAAGACAGCGTGTCTGTTAAGTAATTTAACAGTCGTTTCCTAAATTAAAATATTAAGCTCCCTACCAATCACAAACTGGCTCAGACACAGTACTGGACTTGGGGAGAACACTGAATCACGGAAGTGTTTGACCGTGGGAAGAACCTCCGAGACTCTGCACCTGGATGAGGAAACAGAGGGCCCCCAGCACTAGGTACTTCTCTAAGTCCGACAGACCATCAGGTCCAGAACTCCCAGCTCTTGACCCCAGTTAGCATGTAGCTTTGGTCCGTAAGCCCAGGGCAAAAGAAATTTCTACCCAAATTAAAATCTGGACATGGCTTCAGAAAAACTGCCCCCTCACCTCCGTAGTCAATTACTTCATTCAGTATGACTTTCTCCGTAGTTCTTAAGACCGTCTGAAATGGTCCACTTGGTTGATTTGTGTACAGATTTTTCTGTGTATCTCAGAAACTAGACAGTAACCTTTGACCCTTTTCTGTCGTGGTTCCTGCCATGTCTTTGGGGCAATGCCTGGCACATATAGAAGGCACTCAATAAATATTTGTAGGAGAAAGGGTGCAAGGGGAAAGGAAAGAGAAGGAAGAAGGAAAGGAATTTAGCACCTGTTAGGTGCCAAGCACTCTCTATATTGAATTTTCTTTGTGTATGTATTAGTTTACAATATTTTTATTTTTAAAAATACCTTTATTTTTAAAATACCTGGAGGAAATGTCTAAGCACTGGCAGGCCAATTTCCAATGAGGATGCTTAGGTTGGAGAGGTGAAATGATTAGTCTAAAGGGACTCAGCCAGCATGTAGCAAAGCCCATCTGAAGCCAGGTTAGGGTGCTTATACTAAACACTTTCAATAGAGGCATATTTATTGAGCTCCTACTCTGTGCCAGGCACAGTTTTAGGCTCATGGGATATTTGAGTGAACAAAGCTTACAGAGCTTACAGGTCATGGAAACCTATAACTTCGGTGATGTGTAACAGAGGAAGGGACAGCAGGCCTTGATGCGGCATCTGAAGGACATTGGCCTTCCAAGGTCACCTTCCTGGGCTGGGCTCCGCACTGGCTGTCTCAGGCTTCACCTTGAGAAGCAGGAAGCTGGAGCCCTGGAGGGCAATGGAAGAGGTGTCCTGGAGCCTCTTCCCTGCATCTAATTTCCTGCTTGGGGAGGGGAGGAAGTGGGGCAGGGCATGGAGTTTCTAACTGTGACCTAAGTGTAAATGAAAGTTTATTGTGTAGACCCAAGATGTTGAGGCCTGCAGACATTTGCTACACATAATAATTGCACTTTTTTTTTTAATCAGCACTTGGAAGGAGAAAGGCAGCACAAGATGTTAGATCTTATGGATTCTTTCAAAGGCCAGAACCCTTCAACTTATAGGAAAAGGCTGGACTCCTTAATAGGACACCGAGGCTCTCACGAACCAGTCCCTGAGCACCCCCCAACCCAGGCAGTCTCCTGCCAGGCTCATCTGTCGGCACGCCGCACAGTTTTCTCCTCCCCAGTCCTCCTTCCGGGCTCACCTTCCTGAAACTAACATAACACCATTACCCCTCTACTTTACAACCTCACATGGCTCCCCCCCATTGCCTTCACATGGTCCAAATCCCTTGGTATGGCAATCTGACCCCTTCCATTCTCCTGCTCTAGATTTATCTCTCCTTATTCATTTTCTCCAACACTATGTTCCAGGCACATTACAATCCAGCCTCACGATATCATTGGCTGAGTCTGAACACAGCTGGGTAGGTTACTCTTCTGCTCAGAATGTCTTCCTTATTCTCCACCTGATGAACATCTCATTCCAAAGGATTAGCTTAAGCACCAGAGCCCATGGTCAGAAACTTTTCCTGACCCACTCAGGGCTGAACTCAGTATTCACTGCTATCTTTATGCCCATATTTACCTCATCCTCTCCCTCTGTCGGGCCACCTAGAATTCAGAGTGCCCTGTATTTGTTTGCCCCACAAGATGGTGACATTTTTGAGGGCTGGATTTGGTGTTAATCATCTCTGCACGCGTACAGCCTAGTATAATGGGGTTCAGAGCAGAACCCTAAAGAATTTTTTTAGTGAATGAAGAGAAACATTGCATAGAGCCATGTAAAGGCTGGCACAAAATATAAGGAGGTGCCCACAGAGCTCATTAATTAGGATGAATAATATTTTAATGCAATATTTTCTAAAACTCCAATATCTATGCCCCAACTTCATGATGAAAAAAATCAGTATGTTAAGAAAAGATGGGATCTGATCCTGCACCTTAGGAGACATTCACCTCCCCTGAGTCCTGGCCTAAACAATTTGCTCAGAGGGAATGACTGCCAACATACGTGCACAGTGGCTGAGTTAGCAACTGCCATCGTGAGACTGGCGAGAAGGACGTGGGTTAGAAAGTAAGGTGAAGGCGAAGGAGATAGCGGAGGTGGTGTATTCATCCATCAGACATCAGCAGGAAGCAATCCTGGCCAATCTTAGCCAGAGAAGGAATGTACTGGCAATGTATTGGGTGATTCTTGGCCTTGTCAGGAGGCTGGGGAGCAGAATCAGAACCAAGGACAGTGGGGACAGCCTGGTTAGGATGTGGCTGTTAGCCCGTGCTACCACCTGCACCACCATCACTGCTACCCTCTGTTGGTCTGATTGGCCCTATTTGCCATCTCACACATCCAAGAGTCAGAGTCACAGGCAAGAGTAGCCAACTGACCAGGCCTGGATAAGACAATGCCTTGGGTGCATGGCAGGTCAATGGGAGGAAAATCTTTTGGCTTTTGTGGTGGGAGATGTTGGACTGTAGCCCACTACTACCCCCACAGAGGATGTCTGTTTCAGCTAGAAAAGAAATTGAGCATTGGACAACTCTACAAATGGCAAATACTAAATACGGCTAAGGTTGAATTTCTCCCGAGAGATTGCGTAGAGCCATTAATTAAGATAGAAAACTCTGGCAAAGGGAAAAATACTAAATTGGTTTTACTTTCAGATATGTGTTCTGGTTCTACTTCACACATAGGTGAGGGCCAGTAGGACACATTTGGATTCTTTTCCATGGTGGTGAAAAGCTGTGGGGATGCGTGGCCCTCTTACACCTTCTAGTATGGTTTTAGTGAGCAGCTGCCTTCTTGCAGTGGGGATTAGGAGTGGGGCATCAGAGCCATCCTATGATCTGTAGCTCCTGTGTCTTTTTGATATCACTTTATCCAGTTAATCCAACCAGCCACAGACCCATGGGATGGGAAAAAGCAAGGTAGAGTAAAGAAGGATCATTGTTCTGCCCTAGATACAATCGGGGGTGGAGTGGTCAGGAGGAAAGGACCAGCTCTCCTTGGAACTCTCCGATGTGCAGATCTCCTTTAATGCTCTCAAACCCCAGTGGTACTACCGGTGTTAACTCCACTTTTCAGGTGCGGTAAACCAAGGCTCACAGGAGTTAGGTGATACGTCCGAGGCAACACATGGACTTAGTGTGCCAGAGCCAGACTCAAACCCAGCCTGGTCTATTCCACGGTCCGCTATTCCAGAATCCATGTCACTCCCTGGTTCATAACCAAGCGTGAGCAATTTGCATCCATCACTGCCCCTTATTTATTAAACTTCCCAGGCATTTGCCACATTCCCTCCATCAGAACTAATGTGTCAAAAGTAGCCAAGATGAGACCGATCTCTCTCCTAGCCTGCTGGCTGCACTTTCACCCCACATTCAACTCAGCCCCGGCAGCCATCTCATTCTCACTGAAGTTCATGGATGGGCCCCAGGGCCCCTTCCCATTGCCCAATATTCCAGCCACTGACTTTTTTTTTTTTTTACCTTATTATAGTGGAAAATTTCAAACTGGCATGAAACAGAACCCCTGATACCTATTACTGAGCTTCAGAAATTTTACTGACTTAAATTCTACTTCAGTGCACGCTTCCAAAGTTCATTAGTGTTCCCTGAATCACTAGGTCTCCTTACCGGGGGACTTTTCCTTAGGATTCAAGCTTAATTTTACTTTTCTGGTTGCCTCCAGCCCCCACTTCTTCAAATGAGATGCCTGGAAAAGCAGTAAACCCTCTTTTTGGTCTTATGCATCTTAGCACTTCTAGACAGCGTTAAGTGGCTTCTGAAATGCTTTGCAGAATGACCCCCATGCAGATATTTCTTTCCGCACGTCTGTAATTCTGTCTTTTGTCCCAGTTAAGCTCTCAAATCCCCTAACCCCAGCTCAGTTTTTTCCAAGGCCCTGCTTCCCCAGGCTTATCATCGTTGTTTTGTTGTATTCCAACAGATTCCAGGATTTTGTTGTTGTTCCTCTTACACCTTCTTTTTATATTATCTTTCTATCACCACTGTTATTTGCCGTGTGATGGAGTTTAATTACGTAACTACAGTATTTGGGTAGCCGGGTCCAAGCAAATTGTTTCTCATTGGGAGGGGGTTGAAGTCACCTCTGTGTCCCTACATTCCAACCTGTCCCTTGGCCGGCACAGGTTAGATGTTTATTTAAAGCTCACTGAGAAAATGTCTTTATTTTGGCCCTAGGTCTGAAAGCTGCCATCTGTATTTTTGTGGTAAGAGCTTCCAACTGGGAGAGGGAAGGTGGGAATTTGAAATGAATCATCCCACCTGTAAGTATTTGTTCATGTCTGTTTTCTCTCCTATACTATACACTTGATGAGGGCAGGGACTGTCTGTTCTCATGCCCCCGCTACGTAGCACCATGCTGGCACATCGTGTTCAATAGACTTTTGTTTAATTTGCTCGGACAATACCTGCTTCCTATGATTATCATAAATATTAAATGAGATATTGAGAGTAATCGTTACTTTGATGAACGGTAACTGTTACTCTTATTATGAAACCAATAAAACGCAGTCTTGGTTGGTGTGTCTTGATTCCCGGGAAGATAGGGGTAATAATACCCCCTTAGGAGAGTTCATTAGATAAGGGAATGAATGGAAAGTACTTTGCTCAGTGCTTGATAGATAGTACTTAGTTAATAAGTGACAATGAGTACACACACTGGATATGCTTTTTCTACCTTTCAGCACCGTCTTGCAGTTACTATATTTATTTGTCTTCTTATGATGGGGTAATAGTTTCACCTGTTCCTCATGTTTTTCCCTAAGATTTATTGAAGCCCTGTAATGTGCCAGGCCCTTTCTCATTAAATCATGGCTAATATCATTTACAGTCCGATTCCCTTTTTTTGGATGCTTCTCTGCTCCAAGTTATAAGTCAAATGTTGAGTTTCTCCAAGCTAGGTTATGCTCAGAATAAGCACCCAGTACCCAGCCCCCAGCGTGGGACATTTCTGAATGTCTCCAGGAGGAATACAAGTAGGCCAGCTGCTTTCCTGAAATATCTCACATTGCAACTCCTCCAGGGCAGGAGTAGAGGTGATGTGAAGTCAACACGGGAGCTGGTTCTGCAGGGCCAGGTAGACAATATGAGTGGTTAAGTGACCTGGGTGCCGAATACGCTTCCGCTTATGTCCCAGATCCTTAGCATTTGCCAAATCTGCTACCAGGAGTCCCTCTTTAATGTACCTGAAAAAAATTCTGTCCAAACTCAATACTTTTTCCTATGCCTTAAAAAAAAATCGAACTCTAGGTGTTGAATACTTGTGGGTGTCACAGCTGGGAGAAGGGTGTTACTTTTACCTGGTGGGCAGAAGTCAGACATCCCGTCAAACGTCCTGCACACCCAGGACCAACCTTGACAAAGAATTAGCCAGTTCAAAATGTTGAGAGGAACGAAGTTAAAAAAACCCTCATCTTGGGGCGCCTGGGTGGCTCAGTCGGTTGAGCGTCCGACTTCGCTCAGGTCACGATCTCACGGTCCGTGAGTTCGAGCCCCGCATCAGGCTCTGTGCCGACAGCTCAGAGCCTGGAGCCTGCTTCAGATTCTGTGTCTCCCTCTCTCTCTGGCCCTCCCCCCATTCATGCTCTGTCTCTCTCTGTCTCAAAAATAAATAAATGTTAAAAAAAAAAAAAACCCTCATCTAGAACAATTTTCTCACTTTGTAATTTTTCCTCCTTCCATAATGAAAATTATTCTGGAATTCTCTCCCAGATTTTACTCATTGGAAGGGATTATCCCATCTCCAAGCACGGTTCCTGCACATACTCCAGTCCTTCGTCCACATTCCCTGATCTTCTGTGGGTGAGGTGTCCACTTGAGTTCTGATAATGGACCAAAGAACCTCATTTGTAAACATTTGAAACTGCTTCCCAGCCACTTTCCTTGATCTTTAAGAACCTTAAACCTATTGGGGCACCTGGGTGGCTCAGTCAGTTAAGTGTCCAACTCTTGATTTCACTCAGGTCATGATCTCACAGTTCATGGGATCAAGCCCCCCTTCAGGCTCTACGCCGACGGCATGGAGCCTTCTTGGGATCCTCTCTCTCTCTCTCTCTCTCTCTCTCTCTCTCTCTC